>NC_057862.1:419767668-420474668 GCF_019393635.1 Dromiciops gliroides | reverse complement strand
GCTATTTGTTCCACTTGCTTACTATTAATCAAGACAAAAGCAGTTATTAAGTGTTTTACTGTGTGTACTGGGAATACAAAACCAGAAACGAATAGTCCCCACCCGTGAGGGTTACGTTTGAACAGAAGAGACAATATGCCCATGCTTATAGCATCTACAAGACAGGTTCAAGGTCATCGTGGTGGTGATGGAGGAGGGGGGAGCAACCAGAAAGGCCTCATGGAGAAAAGTACCATTAGAGCTAAAATTTTGAAGGAAGCCATTGATTCTAAGAGGTGAAGAGGTAAAGCATTCTAAGAATAGGGGGACGGTCAGTGTAAAAGCTTAAACATGGGAGATGATGTGTCTTCTGTGAGGGAACATAAGAAAGCCAATACGGTTCGATCAGAGAGCACAGCATGAGGAACATACAATGTGTAAGAAGGTTAGTAGGGTAGGTAGGGACAAACAAGGGAGTTTATATTTGAGCCCTGGAATAAAAGGAAACCACTGGAGTTAATTGGGTGGGGGGAATAATTTTAGGAACTATGTAAATGGAGGATGTTTTGGAAAAACAGAAGTTTGGAGGCAGAAAAACTAGTTAGGAGATTGTTGTAATGTTCAGGTTAGACGTGATGAAAGGCTGTGTGAGTAGAGAGAAGTGGACATATGTGCAAGATGTTATCAAGGTAGAAACAATATTTGGAAACTTATGGGATGTATGAGGTAAGAGGTAAATGATAACACTGGGGTGGCAAAGCTAGGTGACGAGAAGGATGGTGGTGCTCTCAATGGTAATAGGACGTTTGGAAGAAGAGAAGAGAGTGTAAGGGAGGGGAGAGGTGTGGAAAATGATAACATGTTTTGAACATATTGAATTCAAAATACCTATAAGTTATTCACTTTAAAATGTCTAATAGGTCAGGGCAGCTAGGTGGTGCAGTGTATAGAGCACTGGCCCTGGATTCAGGAGGACCTGAGTTCAAATCCGGCCTCAGACCCTTGACACTTACTAGCTGTGTGACCCTGGGCAAGTCACTTAACCCCAATTGCCTCACCAAAAAAAAATGTCTAATAGGTCACTGGTGATTCAGAACTGGGGCTCAGAAGAGAAACTAGAGCTCAATATATAGATTGAGGAGTCATCTGTGTATTAAGTAAACCAACAGGAAACGATAATGTTACCACGTGAGAATATATAGAGAGAAGACAAGAAGACATTAAAACAGAGCAACATCCACAGTTAGAGGGCATGATATGAATAATGAGCCAGCAGAGAAAACTGAGAAGCATTGGTAACTGATAAGGCATTGGTTAGCAAACTACATTCCAGGTGGGATTTATTGATAAACTGTGGCCCAGGGCTTCCTTCAGTGCATCTCCTTAAAGTTTCATGCATCATTCCTGAAGGAGGCACTAAGAAAAAGGTTGTAATGAATTGTACTGCTATCATAGGCCATCCTTGGTGTTTGGGCAGCTTTCCTATGTCACATGGGTGGTAAAAACATGAAAATCTGAAGTATTCCAACATAGAGGCATAGAAGAATGTTATTTCAACAGCAGAGGAGAAATGTACCAGAGCAGAGGGAGGGAGAGAGAGAGAGCGCAATTGTGTGTGTGTGTGTGTGTGTGTGTGAGAGAGAGAGAGAGAGAGAGAGAGAGAGAGAGAGAGAGAGAGAAACAGGTGTTTGTCACTGACAGTGGCAAATTCCACCTCCTACTATCAAGCAGATTGGCTGCTCTTGTTCTGATATGTGCTACATAAGTCGTTGAACAAGCCCAGAAAAGATAAGAAATTAAAAGCACAGAAACACATATACTCATACACATAGTATGTTATAGCCTTTATTAAAACAGCACTGTTGATAACAATAAAAATAATTGACATGTACATAATATTTTACGGTTTCCAAAGCAGTTCATCTAAGTTACCCCATCTGATATCCAGAGCACATGCCTGGCACATGTTATGCACTTAATAATGCTTCTTGGCTTGACCCTATGAAGTGAGCAGGGCTAGTATTATTATCTTCATTTTGGGGGTGGGGCAGTGAGGGTTAAGTGACTTTCCCAGGGTCACACAGCTAGTAAGTGTCAAGTGTCTGAGGTTGGATTTGAACTCAGGTCCTCCTGAATCCAGGGCTGGTGCTTCATCCACTGCCACACCTAGCTGCCCTCTATTATCTTCATTTTGCAGATGAGAAAACAGACTTGGAGAGACTTAAGTAACATGCCCAAGGTCACACAGCTAGTAAATAACAGAGCTGCAATTCCAACCCAAGTCTTCTGAATATAAATCAATTGCTACTTCCATTGCACAAATTGCCCCAGTAACTTTTAGCTTATCTTCAGCATTTTCCAGGGAAGGTGATCCATATAAGTGAGATTTCCAGGCAGTCTGCTAGAACCTATGGCTCCTTTTCAGAATTTGTTGGTGGTAGTTGTTTTTTTTTTCATTCATAATTGAAGGAAATTATTGTTTTCAGTTAGAGGTTAGTGAAAATAAGTACTTTTTTTAAACATCCAAGTTAATAGATTCCCCAAAGTCTATCCATGGACTCCCCTGCCTCACATTAAGTACCCCTGCTTTAAACAAAGCTGCTTTTGTTTTCACTATTTTGGATGGAAATCTTTCTAAAAATGCCTTGCACACATCCCGTTCTTTTTAAACACAGAATATCTCTTGGGCATTAGTTCTTCCTTGATGACTCAGATTTATCAATCGAAACTTCAGTTTTTCTTCCTTGCCTTCCCTGAGGTGCTTTTGAGCTCTGCAGGGCTTTTTGACCCTAAACTAAATGACCTGATACTGCTGTGCTTTTGAGTTATATTTGTTTTTTAGAATTTATTTTGCTTCTTTATTCATGGTGAGGCTGCCAGCTGACCCTTTCTCTGTGAACTATGTGTGCTTGTTGCTAGTGGCTGCATCCTCTAAGTGGTTACTTCTAATCTATGGTGCCCTGAAAATCAGTTAGCCAAACTTGTTAGAATTGTGCCTAAAATGGGAACAGACAGACTTTGAAAGAGCCTGGGAGCTTTTCTATGAATAAGATGTGTGGGCATTACTACATGAAACAGAGATAACATTCTGGAGTAGAAAGAATAGTAGTCTTAAAGAAGATTGAGTTTGAGTCTTGGCTCTGCAGTTTATTAGCTGTGTGACCTTGGATAAGTTTCCTCATCTGTAAAATGGAGACAGTGGCTATACTACCCTACCTAACTGAAAACCTTTAGTAGGTCAGAAAGTGCTATAGAAATGTGAGTTGTTATTATCTCTCTTAGAGGATTTAGAGCTGGTAGGGATTTTAATAATAATCTAGTCCAACACACACATTAACAGAGAAAGAAACTGAGACCCAGGAGACATTAAGTGACTTTTTCAGGGCCACACACCTACTTGATGGCAGAGCCAGGATTTAAATCCAGGGTTGTTTTTTTTAACTGCTAAATGAGCAAAGGTTTAAATGCATTATTTCCACTATACCTCATCCTGTATAGAGGCCTTTACTTCTTAGTAAAGGCCTTCTCAGTTCTTAAGGCAATCACAGAGGTGGAAGGAATCTCAGAGGTCATTTAGTCTTTTGAACAAGAATCCCCTCAATAATACTCCTAACAATCTCATCAAACTGCTTCTTGAAAACTTCAAGGAAAGGAGAACTCAGCACCTCTTAAGAGAATCTAATCCAGCAACAAGTATTTATTAAGCCTATTCTGCTTTTGAACTGCTCTAATTGATCTTTATATTTAACTGAAATCTGCCTCTATGGAACTTTTAGCAATTGGTCCTAGTTCTGTTTTCCGGACCCAAGAAGAATATGCTTAATTCCTCTTCCACATGACAGCCCAGGTAGAGTAATAAAGAGGGTAACTGGGAATCTCACTAGTATATTACTCTCTGTATAACTACATATGATACCATTATATAATAATAATATCATTATGTTATATAATGATACATCATATCATTTCTTTAGCTTTGAAACACTTCTAAGTAATTGCACCTGTCCTGCCAACTAGAAATCAGGTCTTAGCCCCATTAGCTCTTGTTATCCCCTCAGTCTGCTCTATTTTGGCATTCCCTAGACTCCCCCAAAGCCTGTTGTGTTAGAAAGAGCATTGAGGGGCAGCTAGGTGGCGCACTGGATAAAGTACTGGCCCTGGATTCAGGAGGACCTGAGTTCGAATCTGACCTCAGACACTTGACACTTACTAGCTGTGTGACCCTAGGCAAGACACTTAACCCTCATTGCCCCATAAAAAAGAAAGGAAAGAAAGAAAGAGCATTGGATCCTATTAACCAGGAGACCTAGGGCTAAAATTCCAGCTCTGCTACTTAATAGCTATATGATGTAATACTACTCTTGCCATTCCTGCCTCCACAACATCTCTCCTATACAATTCCTTCTCACTACAGTATACAGCCACCATCTTAATTCAGGTCCTCTCCCAGGGACTACTGGAATAGCCTTCTAATTGGTCCCCATGTTTCAAGTATCTTCCCACTACAAAACAATTTTCCTAAAGCACAGATCTGATTATGTCACTCCCCTATTAAGTACACTCTTTGTTGTTATTCAGATATTTCAGTTCTGTCCAATTCCTCATGACCCCATTTAGGGTTTTCTTGGCAGAGATACTGAAGTGGTTCACCACTTCCTTCTCCAGCTTACTTTGCAGATGAGGAAGCTGAGGTAAAAAGGATTACGGAACAAAAACAAAAAAGGATTAAGTGAAGTCACACAGCTTGGAAGTGTCTGGAACTGCTTTAAACTCAGGTCTCCCTAACTCTAGGTCTTGCACTCTATCTCACACCACCTAGCTGTCCCAAGAAGAGGAAAAGACCTTAGCCTTCATTTAAACCAACCCTTATCTGGAAAAGAATCCCTACTATAATCTTATTTACAATAGGTCATTCAGCCTTATCTTGATTACTTCTTGATCTCATGGTCCTCTTTGAGAATTAGACTAGAGACCGCATATTTAGGACACACATTGACATTGTGTCCTCTTTCCTTAGGACAATCCAATGACGTATATAGTCCAAGTATTATTATTCCCATTTGAAAAGTTGGGGAACTGAGGCTAAAATAAGCTAAGAGACTTGACCATGGTCACATTCTTGTGGGAGCAGGAATTTGACCCCAGGTTTCCTCACTCCAAGCCCAGTACTTTCTACCAACATGTTCTCAGGTCACTATAAGTTTTCAATGGAACATGTACTAATAATTTGGATCTACTTTGGAAAAGGTGTTTTCCTGTCACTTCTCTGTTGTTTTCACTTACACACCCTGCTTGTTTACTCCAGGTTGTGTTTAGTCTTTCTGAATAAGCTTCTAATAGCATCATTTTGCTCCATTTCAGAATGCTCCTGACTTGCCAGGTATCTGGCGTAGAACAGATGTGCACCTGGAAAACCCAGAGTATCATACCAGATGGTATTTCAAGTATTTCTTAGGACAAGGTAAGGAGATTACTTTAGAAAAACTGGACATTTGAAATGACTGGGAAGAAAAACTTTGATGTTATTATTTCTGTAAACCTATAGTGTATGCAGAGATTAAACTATCTTGATCAGATTTGGTGCATTTGAAACTTAATTTGGAACACTGACTTCAAGGTTAAAGATGAGCTTTGTAAAATTAAAGGTTCATTTCAGAATTGCAGGAGGAAAAATACTGTTTATGTAAATTTTAACCAGTTGTTTTTGTACTGGAAATGAAAAGTTAAAAGGCAGATGGAGTGGTTGGAAGGGTAGGTTGGAAATTCACTGTAAGGGAAAAACTCTTAAAGAGTCCACAGAATCAAGTACCACATGTAGTGTAGCATATTCTGTATGCACTTTGTTTATTGTGTCTCCTTGATAAATAATAAACAAAATGCTCAACAAGATTGTGGATGGGAATGGGCAAAGGAAGTTATGTAAAGCTGGAGTTGCTACTAGTGAGGGACGTGTTTGAATGCAGAAGAGCACAGGTGAAGGACTGTGACTAATGATAGAGGAAGGAGGAAAGTAAGGAATCATCACAGGACTAGAAGACCAGAGAAAGGGAGAGGGTATAGCTGGCTGCTTAGGGATGCTTCCTTTAATTCTTTCAGGCCCCCAGGGTGCTGTTTTGGGCATTAAAGTAGCAGCTGTTTACATGTTCTCTTAATGCTCTGAAGAAATCAACAGTTTAAGAAATGACTTAACTTCCTACTAGAGAACAGATTGCAAACACAGAACCAGATTCCGAGTCACTAACTCCCCATTGGCTATCAAATAAAGTAGAAAATTTATACTCTGGCATTCAAGACATAGTATGGTTCCAGGCTTTCTACCTGTTTGGCCTTCACATACAGCTTCCTTTTCACGTTCCTGCCACAGTGGACTACACTCCCCCATTATAGGCCTGATCTCTCACCTCTCTGCCTTCACTCACACTGTCCTCTCTGCTCCCTTCCTGCCCACTCTCTCCCTGCCTTTAAGTGCTGACTCAGATGCCTCCTCCTCCATGAAGCCTTCCCTGACACTCCTGTCTCTACTAAATAAAAGTTATCTCCTCCCCCTTGATATTTTTCATACCTGAATCTCTCCTTTCCCTTTGTCTCACTGCTTTGTGTCATACTAATTACTTGTGTATCTGCCCTTCCCTTTTAATCAAATTATAAGCTCCTAGAGAGAAGGGTATATGTTATATCTGCCTTGGTATTCCCAATGCCTTGAACACAATGCTTAATAAACATTTGTTGAATTGAAATTGTTTTATGGAAAGATTTGAACAAGAATGCCACAGAATGAGGTCTGAATGGATTGGGTCTTCCATCAGTAGAGGAAAGTATTAGTATACACCATGAAGAGATAACAGATCTATTGAAGAACTAAATACACATAATATACTAAATACCAAAAGAAAAGAGAATATGCTAAAAATATGGTACCTGCCTTCAAAGAATATATTGAAGGTGTCATCATGATTTGAGAGCAAGGAACACTGATAATTTGCTCGACCTTTCTTCAGAGAAAGTTGAATATTTTTAATTTGTGAGAAAATTGGATTAGGTAGAAACAAAATAATTAAAAGTGCAGTGGAGTCATAAAGGTATTAGATTAATGAATAGATTAAAAATGAAGGAGGCAGGGAAGATGCTCCAGTGGGGCAAGCAACAGACAGCCAACCTGAGGCTTGGCCTCTGAGCCCAGCTCTACCACCAAGCAGATTTGTAATCTTAACCTCTCTTAGTAAGTAAGCCCCTTAACCTCTCTCTCTCAGCCTCATTTTCTTCATTTGTAAGTGACCTGTAATGGTCCCTTTTAGATCTAAAAATTTTATGATTTCAATTAATTTTCTTGCCAGGTAAAGAGTAATTCAGAGTTAGAAAAAGAGGTAGAAAACTTGTAGTAAAAGACATTAGCATGAAACCTGTCTTCTCCTGACATTTGGCAGTATTCAGGTGTGAAGAGAGCAAGTAGCTTTGTAGGCAAGCCATGATTCACAGGATGCTGCAATAAGGAAGAGGAATGAAAGAGCAAATTATAACTCTTCAATTCTGAATGCATTTCTTTTCCAGTTCATCAGAATTATGTCGGCACTGATATAGAGAAGAGCCCTTTCTTTTTGTCTGTAGCACTTTCTGACCAGAACAATCAACGCGTCCCTCAATACCGAGCAATTCTCTGGCGAAAAACAGTAAGTACCAAGAATGTTTGAAATCTAGGTTGTATCCTCAGTTTTATGGTACTTTTGAAAGTTTGACTTCATATATTCATTCAACGAGTGTTAATTGAATGTCTCTATGTTAAAAAGAAAAACAAAAAAATCCATGCTATGTACTAGGAAAAAGAAAGAGCAAATAATGCCTTTTCTGGAAGGACCTTAGAATCAGATTAAGTCAGAGTGGCTCAGATGGGGACTTTAAGTACCTTTAAGGCTTTTGACCCTTACTACTAGACTGTGCTGCCCAGAACTAGAGCTCAGTTATGGACTATCATTTCTCTTTCTTCTGAGACTAGTACAGCTGGTAAACAGGGTTAGCTACCTTACACAGTCTTACACAGAGGCATAATCTTAGAACTGGAAAGAACCTTAAAAGCCATTCCATTGATTTTGCAGATGAGGACACTGAGAACCAGATTTCATGGGCTCTAGGGATTGATGATTATATGAGAAAGAGGGAAAAGGAGAAGAGAATATGAGAGCATTTATTAAGCATTACTATATGCAAGGCACTCTGCTAAGAACTGGAAATACAAGTACAAGCAAGCTGATCCGCCTCTGCCCTCAAGAAGCTTAGATTGTAATGAGGGAAGATGACAAAAAAAGGAATGGTGAAAATGGGAGGCACTGGTGGTATTTGAGCATCAGCACGGCATGGGGGCCCTGGGCCCCCCCAAAATAAGGCAAAAGCTCATTTATCAGAGTTGAGGGGGCCAGTGTCATGTAGGTCCTGGTTTCAACAAGATTAAGGTAAAAACTCACCTTTCAGACAAGGTTCCATGGTAGAAGGGAGATGTAGATGTTGACTAGAGAGCAGATGCTATTATTCTTAGTGTATATCAATGAAACTGGCAGCTGATCAGAGAAAAGAAAAGTCTCTGGTGAAGCTACCCATTAAAAATTCTGTCAATTCACCAATGGAAAAAACTTATTAAATAATCACAGTGAATCATCTTAGATGTGATTAGATTCCTAAGGGACAGGAAGTTGAAAAATGAAATTATTGTGAGATGTAGCTGGACCCCCAAGCCATACATGAAAATTAATCCCCATTATTCATAAAGCATGCAAGTAGTGATCTGTCACCTACTTGAATTTTAACAACCATATTTATGAATTCAGAACAGTTGCATATATGTACTTGTTAAAATTCAAGTTGGTGACAGGTAATTGCAGTTTTTTATCTTGATCTCTTTGGAAACAAGTTATATTCAAAGAGAAAGAATATTATACCTGAAAGAAACCTTAATGATCATCTAGTCAAATTGTTTAGCTGTTTCAAGCAATCTGTGATCATGTTTGCACAGGTAATCCCTTCACCAGTGTAGATCCCTGTCGTCTATACCTTCTCATCCTCATTCATTCTAACTCTTGTCCATGTCCTTCTATACAATCTGTATAAAAGATCATCTCTTCAACACACTAGAGCCCTGGATCTTTTAGTATTTCACAGATAACAGTGCAACTCTCCAGGCTATTATCCCTCACTTTTATTTCATGATGTACTCATCATTTCTTCTAGTCATACATGTCCTTGATGCTGTCTTTTATGTCACTTCACATCCCGAAGTCATCATTGACATATTTTGTAGATTGCTCACACCCACCAAACATCTACAAATTGCCCTTTGGGCACCTGTAGTTTTGATTTTTGTGAAGTAATTATGTGACATGGTTTACCACCATATAGCACCAGTATTAAAAAGATGAGCTTTTGTGACAGCAGCTTTCACTGAAAATACTTGCAGTTTCTCCAGTGTAGTTCAGCCACTTCTGTTCTTCCTGAAGTAGGGCAGAAATAGAGGTCATTGGAGTTGAGGAGGTTTCTAGTCCTCATTTGTGAAAACTGAAGTCCCTAAGGATAAGGGCAAGCAAGATTGAATGATTCAGGTACAGAAGGCATTAAAAGTGCTGGAAGAATAAATTGAAGATCAGTAAATACCAGCAGTTAGCATGGGGATATAGTGGGATAAGCTCATCACATGAACCTCAAAAGAGGAAGTAGAGGAATGGACTAAAACCTTAATTAGGGAGCAAAGACTATCTCCGCCTCTCCTGGCTTTGTGAGTGAAAGAAAGGTGGGTAGGCTTAATATAATGAGAGAGTAACCTCTAATTGTGAGAGTTACAGAGGGTGTGGTAAGCTCAAAGGAGATAAAAAGTTTCATTAAATCAAGGAATCTAAAGTTATGTTGGTTAAAAAGTTTGCAGCTGGAAAGGCAATGAGCTCTCGAACTCATGACACAATCACTCCAAAAAACATCAAAATAATGCCATAGGACAGTTCCTGGAGCAGCAAAACCCACAGAAGAATGTGCTGAAATCATCTTCCAACCAAGGACTGCTTGGAAGGTCAGAAGGAGGGAACTGCTGTGCTGAGACAGGAGTGGAGCACAACCCCACAGTCACCCTGACACAGATCCAGTCCCAGGAAGGCCTCACCAGAGAGAGACACCCCCCCCCCCGAGCCTCTGAATCAGCTGAAGTGCCAGTGTTATCTGGAACTAAGCTCACAGTCTGGTGAGAGGGATGAGCCCTTAGCAGGGGGGAGATTACAGAGTTCATGCTGGTGCTGAGGCAGAACTTGGGTTTTTCACCCCTGCTGGGAACCAGGAGGTAGGCTTGAGTAGTAGTGGCCCAGATGGGGGAGGGGCAGAGGCTCGTTGGAGCTAACCACCACAAAACACAAAGCTGTTGATTAGCAAGTAGGTCTGGGGTCATCTACTGACCAGGGAACAGGCCAGGCAAGTGAAAAACCTGATCCTCTTTAAATCATACCACCTGGGACTTCTGAAGTTTGGGATACTGCAGCCTGGAAACAGTACCCCACTTTAAGGAGCTAAAAGTCAAGTAAAAGAAAGGGAAGATGAGCAGACAGAGAAAGGTGAAGACCATAGAAAGTTTCTTTAGTGACAAGGAAGGTCGAGGTGCACCCTCAGAGAAAGATGTCAATGTCAGGGCCCCTATATCTAAAGCTTCCAAGAAAAATATGAATTGGTCTCAGGCCATAGAGGTGCTCAAAAAGGACTTTGAAGATAAAGCTAGAGAGGTAGAGGAAAAAATGGAAAGAGAAATGAGGGTGATGCAAGAAAGACATGAGAAAAAAGTCAACAGCTTGAAAAGCCAAATTGGTCAAATGGAAAAGGAAGTACAAAAGTTCTCTGACAAAAATAATTGCCTAAGAATTAGGATTGAACAAATGGAAGCCAATGACTTTATGAGAAACCAAGACAGAATAAAGCAAATCCAAATGAATAAAAAAGTAGAGGGCAATGTGAAATATCTTCTTGGGAAAACTGCTGACCTGGAAAATAGATCCAGGAGAGATAATTTGAAAATTATTGGTCTACCTGAAAACCATGAACAAGGAAAGAGTTTAGACATCATCTTCCAAGAAATTGTCAGGGAAAATTGCCCTGATATTCTTGAAGCAGAAGGTAAAATAGAAATTGAAAGAATCCACCGATCACCTCCTGAAAGAGATCCCAAAAGGAAAACTCCTAGGAATATTATAGCCAAATTCCAGAGCTCTCAGGTCAAGGAGAAAATATTGCAAGCTGCCAAAAAGAAAGAATTCAAGTACTGTGGAGCCCCAGTCAGGATAGCACAAGATCTAGCAGCTTCTACATTAAAGGACTGGAGGGCATGGAATATGATATTCCAGAGGGCAAAGGAATTGGGATTATGACCAAGAATCATGTATCCAACAAAACTGAGTATTATCTTTCAGAGGAAAAAAATGGGACTTCAATGAAAAAAAGAGGGCTTTTAAGTATTCATGATGAAAAGACCTGAACTGAATGGCAAATTTGACTTTCAAATCCAAAACCCTAGAGAACCATAAAAAAATTGGAGTTGGGGGACATACCTGGGGTCATGCAGTGAGTGACTGTCTTGTGTCTGAGGACGGGTTTGGGCTGGGATCCCCCTGGGTCCAGGTTGGATGCTTTGTCCACTGTGTTACCTAGCTGCCCCATGATGACATCTTCAGGGTTAAATTGAGGGGTGAGGGGAATGCACTGGGGGAGGGGGAAGGGCAGAGATAGCATGGGGTGAAATCCTACATAAAAGAAACAGGAAAGGGTTTATGGAGTGGGGAAAGAGATGGGGGAGGAGCAGGGCAGTAAATGAATTTTACACTCATCAGAAAAGGCTCAAAGGCATCAGAGTTACCTCAAGGAGAGATTAATATACATACCCAATTGGGTATGTAAAATAAATGGGGAAGGGAATAAAAAAAGAGGGGCAAAAGAAGGGAGGGCAGATTGAGGGAGGGGACAGACAGAAGCAAATCCCTTTTGAAGAGGGATAGGATAAAAGAAGATAGATAACAGAGTAAATATCTTGGAAAAGGTAATAGGATGGAGGGAAACAGTTAACAATAGTAATCATGAAAAAGAGAAAAGGGGGAAAATTGTACAAAAAAAATATTTATAGCAACTCTTTGTGGCAGCTAAGAATTGGGAATCGAGGGAATGTCCATCAATTGAGGAATGACTGAGGAAGTTGTGGTATATGATTATAGTGGAATGGTATTGCACTATAGGAAATGACAAACAGGATGATCCCAGAAAAACCTGGAAATACTCATATGAATTGATGTATAGTGAAGTGAGTAGAACTGGGAGGACATTGTGCATAGTGACATCAGTATTGTTTGATGAGCAGTTGTGAATGACTTAACTACTCTGAGCAATACAATGATCCAAGACAATCTCAAGGGACTGATGATGAAGCATACTATCCACCCCCATAGAAAGAACTGATAAAAAGAGCACTTGTGGACTGTTCATATATAACCTGGTTGCTATCTTGTGGAGGGGGGAGGAAAGGGAGGGAGGGAGAAAAATTTGGAACTCTAAATCTTATGAAAATGAATGTTGAAAACTACCCTTACATGTAACTGGAAATAAAATAAAATAAATGTTTGTTGCCCCCCCCCCCCAAAAAAAAGTTTGCAGCTGTAGGAGAGTTACTAAGAATAGAGAAGGGTGTTCCAAAGGACAGAACTGAATGACTTAGCCAGTGGTGATTTGTGTTGGAGATAGCCTGAGGAAGAATAGGGTTAAGAATAAATGTGAGGGTAGGGGGCAGCTAGATGGTGCAGTAGTTAAAGCACCAGCCCTGGATTCAGGAGTACCTGAGTTCAAATTCTGCCTCAGACACTTGACACTTACTAGCTGTATGACCCTGGGCAAGTCACTTAACCCTTACTGCCTGAAAAAAAAAAAAAAGAATAAAGGTGAGGGGATGGGAGAAGGTAGTGTTAGCATCCTGCTTGAAAACTAAGGCAGTGAGACGGGTTAATCAGTCTAGGAGAGCCAGTTCAATAGGAGGCAATTTGGTGTGGCCATGTTCTTTTGGTAAAACTAACTGACAAAGGAATTAGAGTTAATCTACACCAGAAACAAAAATAGAATTTCTAACTTTTGCCTGGCTACCACAATGTTTCTTCAAAAAAGAACCATTAAGTAAACCCACAATGTGCAGTATAATTGGGAACTATAGTTAATATTTTTCTCTCTTTATACAACTTATTTTGTCACTGACTCAGCTATTTATTTTATGGGTGTGTCTTGTTTCCCTAATGAGATTTTAAGCCCCTTGAGAGAAGTATCTGATTATTTTGTTTGTTTGTTCTTGTTTTTGTTTTTTGCAGGGCAAGGAGGGTTAAGTGACTTTGCCCAGGGTCACACAGCTAGTAAGTGTCAAGTGTCTGAGGCTGGATTTAAACTCAGGTCCTCCTGAATTCAGAGCTGGTACTTTATCCACTGTGCCACCTAGCTGTCCCAAAGTATCTGATTCTTAAAATACTTAGTAGATGCTCAGTAAATTACTTTTTTTGGGGGGGGCAGGGCAATGAGGGTTAAGTGACTTGCCCAAGGTCACACAGCTAGCAAGTGTCAAGTGTCTGCGGCCAGATTTGAACTCAGGTCTTCCTGAATCCAGGGTTGGTGCATTATCCATTGTGCTACCTAGCTGCCCCAATAAATTACTTTTTAAACTGAATCTTGGTGTACAAAAAAGAAGAGGGGAAAACATTATATTGTTGAGTGTTTACTACTTTCAAGTCATCAGAAGGTAATGATAAGTTTAAAAGACAAATGTGACCATGGAAACTTTGGGAAAGTTATAGGGAATGGAAGGCTCCTTTTCAGAATTGTTTTAGGTATCAGAAAAAGGGTAGAAAGGAGGATGGGGAGTAATCTTCCAAGGGACTCTCAATCAATCAGTGAGAAAATGAAGGAGTTAGAAGCATAAATGATAACAGCATGAACAAGCTGTTGGAGAAGAAGTGCTCTTGGGCCTTATGCTCTCTCTCACAGCTAAATCCTTCAAGGTATTTAAGGATTGCTTGAGCAAACCCCTTAGTGGCAGTTTTCTGTGAAATGTGGAGGGGGAGCTGAAATGAAGATGATAATGACACTCACACTGAATCTTTCTTTGCTTATCCTGAGTTTGTTTCTTAGGCCTTGTCTACACACCAAGGCCCCTTGGGCAGCTTTGCCAGGTGTCAAAGTGCCTATGGGTTTTATTTCTCTGCAGGGTTACATTTAATTTAATCTTTATTCTGACAGGGGAAATATGACCATTCTTTGTTTACCGTGTAACAGGGGAGAAGCCTTGTTTGCCCTTCTGAGAGTTTTCTGCTTTCCCTGTTTCTTGTCTCTCTTCCTGGCCCAGCAGAAAGAAAAAAAAAGAAAAAAAATCATACTGTAGTGTGAGAATGCTAGCCTGCATGAAAACTCCACAATGTCAGTGTCACAAATTGTCAGAACTCGAGGGGACTACCTGATACACAAGCAAGGGAACACTGAGCAGCTCAGCACAAGGATTGAGAGGGAGGAATATGAGAATGATGCTGGGAGATTACAACAGTGTTTCTGCCCAGTCTGTGCTGATATATGTAACAGAGGGAAAAGCAACACACTCATTGCTGGTGTATGAAACACTGGCCTCTTACAATTTTCCCTCCTAATTTGACTGCTCCTTGTCAATCTCAGATCTTCACTAGGTCATCTTCCTCCTCCTCCCCCTCAAGTATTGAAGTCCTCCACCCTAATGTCCTTAATTCTTTTGTACCCCAAAATTTGTACCCAAAATTTGGCCATGACACTAGAGATCTTTTTAGACCTTGACTATAGTGTTTCTTCTGTAATGGGGCTGATCAAAGAACTACTCCTGATCAACCCCATTATACTTGCAGAGGTAAATTCTACAAGATAACTACTATGGGGGGCAGCTAGGTAGTGCAGTGGATAAAGCACCAGTCCTGGATTCAGGAGGACCTGAGTTCAAATCCGACCTCAGACACTTGATACTTACTAACTGGGTGACCCTGAGCAAGTCACTTAACCCTCATTGCCCTGAAAAAAGAAAAAAAAAAGATAACTGCTACATATATGGAAATTCTTAGTAATGAACATTCTAATATATTCTATATAAGCAACATAGAATCCTTAACAATATTTCTAAACTTAAGGCATTCAGTTTTTGTTGTAAAGAGGAGTACAATAGATTTATTCTCCTAGACCCAGTTGAACATACCTAGACACAGACTTTGCAAATCCTAGAAGAGAAAGGAAAAAAGGAGGTAGGACACAAGAAGAGGACTCAGCTTCCACTTTTCTATTTAACTCAGGGTAAAGGAAGGCTGGGAGCAAAGCCAAGAAGCTACTTCCTCATGGAAGAGAAGGCTGCTCCTGGAAGTGTTTTTTGTCATGCATCAGAAGAAAAGAGGGACTGGGAGAGAGGTCAAGAGCCAAACTGCAAAAGCCATACATAATATGCCTGGTCAAACCAGGTCACATGCTATTAGTCATGCGCCCCACAGTTAAGCCCAGAGCTATACTTCTGCTCCACTTTAAAATTGATAGTACTTTTTCTTTCCAGTTCGGATGCTGGAAGGAGATAGTTTGGATCAAGTCAAGTCTGACAGCAGTATATGAAGAGAAAATCACTTCTCTCCATCTAGTCTACGTGACTCAGTGTGGATCACATTGTCGAATCAAGAAAGTCCTATTCCTTTTGTTTGTTTGGTTTGGTTTTTTTGCAAGGGACAATGGGGGTTAAGTGACTTGCCCAGAGTCACACAGCTAGTAAGTGTCAAGTGTCTGAACCCGGATTTGAACTCAGGTCCTTCTGAATCCAGGGCTGGTGCTCTATCCACTGTGGCACCTAGCTGCCCCCAGTCCTATTCCTTTTGAAAATAGAAACTCATTCCCTCAGTGCCTTGATCCCTTAGGTAACATCCCTGTTCTGGCTGGAGCCTGGTAGAGGAGAGCTAGGTACTTCTACTAGCCCTCCATAGCTGCAGAATAGCAGTTCCTGCTATTCTGGGCAAAGCTGGGGGCCCTCCCTAACAAAGCTGAACAAGTCAAATCCTTCTTCCATGTGACAGCCCTTCAAATACTTAACTATAGCAATCAAGTCCTTTCCTTGGAACATAGAATGCTGCAGCAGTGATGGATATGAGCTTTTCATTTTATAGAAAAGAAAACCGTTCCAGAGAGGAAAAGTCGTTTGTCCACCACGTATGTAGGGGTATGAAGTTTTACTCTCAAGTCCAGTGTTTTTTTCATCATACAATACTGTGAATTAGGAGGCCACTGAGATAGTCACTAATTTTTTTTGTGTGTGTGTGAGGCAGTTGGGGTTAAGTGACTTGCCTAGGGTCACACAGCTAGTACATGTTAAGTATCTGAGACCAGATTTGAACTCAGGTCCTCCTGACTCCAGGACTGGTGCTCTATCCACTGTACCACCTAGATGCCCCAAGATAGTCACTAATTAACCTCAGATACAGTACACGTTATTTTCAGTATGGAGACTAAAATACTATATTTAAATACTAAAATGTTACATGTAAATAAATACCTGCATTTATGATGTTAAGATGATACAGTAGTCACAGAAACCACCCTTCTTCCTTGTCCCTATTTTCCCTAGACTGTCCCGGGCTGAGAGGCCCTGGTATTCTCTATCCTTTTGGTTCTGCTGGCAGCTTTCTCCTGGTTCAACACCAGGTTCACCAGCACTACCACCCCAAGCTAGAGGTAAAGAGATGATGGGTTTGTCAAGTCTTTATTTCTGAGGTTGAGAAGTTGACTTTAGAGTCCAGTGTTGGAGACAAGAACCTTGTCAATAAAGTTACTATGATTGAAGAAATCACATTTGACATTACTATCCTTTATTCTTAAGAGTCCGTGACTGCAGTACCAGGTCTTGAGTGAAAATTCAGCATCCCAGTGAAATCTTAAAGTGAAACAAGTGGCTCTCTGTCCCCAAGAGCTGGAGCCTAAAACCAGCTCTCTAAGCTGGGAGCTCTCTAAGAGAATCCTAAACTTCAGATCAAACCCCTTTCTATAGGATTGTCCATGGAAAATGAGTTAAAAACTTTTTCCTTCCCAATAGAGTTCTCAGCTTGGGTATCATGTTGTTTTATGGCTTGTTGAAAGAAGGAAGGAAGGAAGGAAGGAAGGAAGGAAGGAAGGAAGGAAGGAAGGAAGGAAGGAAGGAAGGAAGGAAGGAAGGAAGGAAGGAAGGAAGGAAGGAAGGAAGGAAAAGGAAGGAAGGAAAAGGAAGGAAGGAAGGAAAAGGAAGGAAGGAAGGAAGGAAAAAGGGAAGGAGGGAAGGAAGACAGACATTTATGTTGGTATGAGCATAGATTTAGAACAGGAAGGGACTTTTCAGGTCATCTAGTCCAACCTCCTCATTTTTCAGATGAAGAACTGAGACCCAGAAACTTAAGTGACTTGCTCAGGTTCATGGAGAACCAAAATCCAAACCCAGGTTCTCAGACTTCAGATTCTTTCCCTACACTGTACAGCCTCTCCTATTTAGAGCGAATTGACTTCTTGATAATATCTTTTTCTTCTTTTATACTTAGGAATTTTTACCCTTTTTATACTAGTTTCAAATCCCTATGCATGTTGCCCTAAGAGGTATAATTGTGTGAAAAACCAGGCTTATATCATCTCTTTCTTCCTGTCTTGTTTATTCCTGCCTCACAGTTGCTAGATCTCTTTCTGCTCTTATTTTACATAATGTTATCTATGAACCAAGCCATCCATACTCTTCATGCAGATGAAGCCCATCCTGGTCCCCTAAATCAATTATATTATTTGGTACTGGATAAGAAATAGAGTGGTGAATTAATGATCTTAAAATTGAGGGCTTACTTTGACCCAATGGGGAACAAAAGGGAGACTTAACCCAAGTTGTGTGTGACCAAAGATAGGAGGGTAGGGAAGACTGGGTGAATCCTGCTCTTGCTTCAGTAGTCAATTGTGATACTGATTTCCATCCCTACACTTAGCCTTGCCCCTCCTCCTTATTCACACTTCACTGACCCAGATTCAAACTTTAATCATCTCTCACCTGGACTATTGCAGTATCTTCTAAAGTATTCTCCATGCTTCAAGTGTTTCCCTTTTCCAAATCTACGCTCCACACAAATCAGACATTTACTTTAAGCACAGATTCAACCATTTCATTCCCCTTCTTGGTAAACCTCAGCATCTCCCTCTTGACTTTAGGTTAAAATATTTCAGCCTTATCCTTCGTTAATTACCATTTCTGTCCATTTTATAGTATACATAATTATTATTACAGCAGTAAATGTGTTTAATTTCTTTCTTTCTTTCTTTCCTTCTTTCCTTCTTTCTTTCTTTCTTTCTTTCTTGCGGGGCAGTTGGGGTTAAGTGACTTGCCCAAGGTCACACAGCTAGTAAGTGTTAAGTGTCTAAGGCCGTATTTGAACTCAGGGCCTCCTGAATCCAGGGCCAGTGCTCTATCCACTGTGCCACCTAGCTGCCCCTGTTTAATTTCTAAATAAGGTAATATACACAGATGGAGAGGTGCTCAAATTTTTTACTGATAGTGATATTGGAGATCATTGCCCTAAATATGGAGTTATCATCTGTGCTGGAATACCCAGAGTTCTGTTTTTATATTTCATTTGGTTGGGGTGAATTTCCTTCTGTTGGTTTGTTATTGCTTCTCTCCCAAAATGCGATGTCAATAGTAATGCACATATTACCTTGCGTGAGTTCTTTTAAAAATAAACATAGCACTATATTGAATGAATTCAAGACATTAAATGGTAGACATTCAGAGTAGCCTATATCATGAGCGGTTCCTACTGCTATTCAGTGAATTTTTTTGCAGGGCAATGAGGGTTAAGTGACTTGCCCAGGGTCACACAGCTAGTAAGTGTCAAGTGTCTGAGGTTGGATTTGAACTCAGGTCTTCCTGAATCCAGGGCAGGTGCTTTATCCACTACACCACCTAGCTGCCCCCTATTCAATGAATTGTGCTATTAATTTTGTGTCTTATAAAACAATCCTTTTACAACTTTAATTTTTCCATTATTTTATGAAAAGTCATTTTAATTTATTTTTTACCATAAAGACCCAATTCTATCCTCCTCAGCTCCTTGTAGCTCTTAGTTTGGCCACCAGATGGCAACACGAGGCCAATTCTTCCCACCACCACCCCCCACCTCCCCTCCCCCAAGAAATCTGGCTCCCATAACATCCTGCCAGAGCTTCCACATATTTGGATTTTCCTTTTCCAGTATACTCTTCTAAGTGGTGATCATGAAGAACAGACACGGATGAATTACTTTTTCTAATCAAATAACTAATAACAAAACCTAACTGTAGAGGTGATTGCTAAGTTTCTCTCTAGCTCTAAAATTCTGTCTGCCCTACTTTCATCAAATACATTTCCAGGCAAAGTATTTGTTAGGAATGTAAACTTTCTAAATGCTATATGTTTTATTCATTATCTATCCCTTTTATCACTATGTGTTTATGTTATCCCCTCAAAAGTAAAAAATTAGAAACACATAACCCCTATTTCTGCATGTTAACAATATTGGCAATATTTTGCCCTTCTGATCTATCTTGTACCTTTTCTCCATTGAACATACATACTGCTCAGGCATGATTACTTCTCTTTGATTGAACTTTCCTTTAAAAGGACAGGATGGTAGAGTGGATAGAAAGCTGACCTGGAAACTAAGACGATCTGGATTTTAGTTCTGCCTCTGACACATCCTGACTCTGAACCTGGGCAAGTCATATAACCTCTCAGTGTTCTAGGCTTAAAGTCTGAGACTCTATGTTTCAGAGACAGTGTCAGCCTGTATTGGTAGAGGGAGTTTCTTTTACCTGGGAATTCCCTATATCCATGAAGTCATAGGTCCAGCCTGTATCCTTTCTTTCATTAGAGGTAGTACAGTATAGTGGAAAGAGCACAGAAATGGTCGACAAGCAGATAGTAAACATTTGCTGTATGCTAGGCATTGTGCCTGGTAGCAGAGAAACAAAGAATGAAACAATCCCCACTCATGAGGAGATGGCATTTTCAATATTGAATAACTCTTTTATTGTTTGTTTTCAATTACAATACCATAGCATCACATGCAGTATATATAGGAAATGAATTTACATAATGTAAAATCTTGTAAATGGCAAAAATAAAGAAAAATAATTTTCAAAAAGTTATTTAAACATCATGACCGTGGGCCCATTCTGTACTTATTTAAATATATGCAGCATCAGTAGAAAGTGAATACAAACATGTAAAAAAGTTTGGGAGGATGAATACTAGCAGTTGGGGAATCAACAAAAGTTTCATTCAGATGTTGTTTGAGGGGGTAGCTGGGTGGCACAGTGGATAAAGCACTGGCCCTGGATTCAGGACCTGAATTCAAATCCAGCCTCAGACACTTGACACTTACTAGCTGTGTGACCCTGGGCAAGTCACTTAACCCTCATTGCCCTGCCAAAACAAACAAACAAAAACAGATGTTGTTTGAGCTATCCTGAAAGAATAGAAGGACCCTGAGATAGAGGTAAAGACAGAATGCTTTCCAGGCATGTGGCATGGTCAGTGCAAAGACACATAGACAGGAAGCAGAAAAGAAGGAAGGTCAGTTTGGCTTGAACAAAAGGGGAGGGAAGGGAAATAAAATACTGAAATGTGAAAGACAGGTTAGGACCAGATTCTGAAGATTGTTAATGATGTGTATATTTGTGTGTGTATGTGTGTGTATATCTCATATAGATTTATATATGTGTGTATATACGTATGTCCATATATGTGGATATAGATATTTTTATAAATGTATATTTTATACTTTTATATAAATATTTTATCCTTTATAAGCCACTGAGGTTAATAATTAGTGCAGACATATTTGACATGTGAGGTAAGAGAGAATGACTCATTAAAGATAATGCTGAGGTTACAAGTCTGGGAGACCTTTGACAGAAGTAGAAGTTTGGAAGAGGTGAGGATTTGGGGGATACAAAATAAGTTGGTTTTGGACATGTTGAGCTTGAGATGTCCAGTCCACAATTGTTGGTCTGGCACTGAAGCCTAGGGGAAAGACTAGGACTGGAGAAAGAGAGAGAGAGAGAGAGAGAGAGAGAGAGAGAGAGAGAGAGAGAGAGAGAGCGAGCGAGCGAGAGCGTGAGAGTGAGCATACATATATGCATACTTGTGTACCACTCTGGGCTCCCTAGGTGAGCTTTGACCTTATCTTTCCCATGCATGTTCCACCTCATTCTTCAGCGATCTCTAAATCATTCTGCAAGTCCTCTTTATGTGTTGTCTTCCTACGTGACAATGTAAGCTCCTTCAGGACTGGGATTGTCTTTTTTGTTTGTATTTGTATCCCCATATGTGCACAGTACCTGGCACATACTAAGCACTTAATAAGTGCTATATTTATGAATATATTTGATATGATGAGAGAGCTGATGAGGTTATTGAGACAACACAAAAGAAAGAGTACTTATGGCAGAATCTTGGGGAACATCCACAGATGGTGGTCATGATATGGATGATGAGCCAGCAGAGATTGAGAAGTGGTCAGATGGAGAACCAGGAAAGAACAATGTCATGTAGGGAAAGAACCAATAAACAGGGAGAGGTTGAAGGGGTGTGTGTATGTGTGTGTGTGTGTGTGTGAGAGAGAGAGAGAGAGAGAGAGAGAGAGAGAGAGAGAGAGAGAGAGAGAGAGAGAGAGAGAGAGAGAGAGTGAGGGAGGGAGGGAAGGAGGAAGGATGCAGTCTTTTGGAGAAAATGAGAGGCTTGTCTAAGGGACCAAGCACCCATATGTTTGGCCTTAGCAAGGAGAAGGGCCACCTCTTTGTCAAAGACTGGTAGAAAAGAGGAGAGAGAAGCAAATGATGTTAAGCTTTTTAAGATAAAGAGAATGGGAGAAGAGAGAGCTTAAGTCATATGACCTCCATTTTCTCAGAAAAAAGTAAGCAATAAGATCCTCAGCTGAGAGGAGAGAGGAAAAGATGTGGGAGACTTGAAGAGAAATGAGAGGATTTGCTATAACTTCTTGTGAAAAGTAAGAGGAGATAAACCAAGGAAAAATAAGGCTGCTTTGCTATAATAAGGGTCCAGTTGAGGTTGAATAATGTAAATTTCTGAGAATCAGCAAAGCTGTGAGATTTCCTGCAAATGCATTTAGTAGCTTGAAAGTAGTACAGAAGGGTGGTGCAGTAGATAGAGCACCGGCCCTGGATTCAGGAGGACCTGAGTTCAAATCCGGCCTCAGACACTTAACACTTAACTAGCTGTGTGACCCTGGGCAAGTCACTTAACCCCAATTGCTTCAAAAATAAAATAAAATAAAAAAACATTAAAAAAAAAAGAAAGTAGTACAGAAGAAGCAGATGGTAGGAGTGTTTTAGGTCTGAGGTTTGGCAGGAGATGGGTAGCAATAGGACAAGAGGGAAAAGGAATCAAGAAAGAGGACTGTGGAATTGAAATGGTTAGTTATGGGGTTAAGTCTGGCAAGGAAGGAAAAGAAAGTCAGAGACAAGCAATGGTTTAAGGAAGCACCAAGGGGCAGTGGGACTGAAGGTCAAAGAAGAGGCTTCAGAGAGGTGGATGGGGGAGGTAGAATGCTAGGCAGTTATGGTCATATAGAGGATGTCAGTTTCTAATTAGGGAAGTGGAACACTCATGGAGAGCTAGTGTGACCAACCTCATCCCTATGTATGGCTAAGGAGGAGTGAAGGAGTAGGTCATGGGATTTAAAGACGTTTGAGGAAATGGGAGCTAAGAGACTTTGGGGGAGCATCTGTGTGAATATTAAAGTCCATTAATATAAAAACAGGATTGGGGAGAGGGGAAGATGGTAAGCCAGGTGCTGAATTCCTTTGAGAGGGGAGGGGAAATGACTTGGCATTTAAGTTAGAGATAGAGATTTACTTGCAACTTTTTGTGTGACCTTGGGCAAGTCATTTGACTTTTCTAGGACTCAATTTCCTGGTCTGTAAAATGAAGACATTGAATTAAATAATCTTCTAAAGGCTTCTAATCTATTATATGAGGCTTTTGAGTACTGAAGGGTGAATTTTAATAGCTCTCTTGCCCAGTTTAATCTTTATTTAAAACATGTAAGGTTTTTTCCTTCTCCTTTCTTACCTAATTTTGTGGCACAATAACCAAAGTTTCTGAAGCTAACCTTGGACTAGTGAGTGGTCACCTGTTACAGAATAACAGGAAAGTCTACAGTGTCCAACTGGCATGTAGTCTGTATCCCTGAAGAGTGGCAGTACCCTGGGTCTGTCACAAGCTTATGATGCTATTTATGTTAGGAGAGACTGTTGAGTTTAGCATCTCACCCACACCACCAGCATTGTCTGTCCCTTGGTTTTCTGTTCTTTCTTTTATTTGAGAGGCAGTTGGGGTTAAGTGACTTGTGCCCAAGGTCACACAGCTAGTAAGTGTCTGAGGCTGGATTTGAACTCAGGTCCTCCTTACTCCAGGGCCAGTGTTCTATCCACTGTACCACCTAGCTGCCTCCTTGTAATGCTATTTATGATGGCCAACTCACTTTGTCTTTCCCTGCTAGGCTACTAGAAAATCATGTAAGTTTTAAGGAGCTTCAGGATTCCATTTTCTCAGTCTTTGTGAGCTGTCCCAAGCGTGGGTATATCAAAACCTTGACTAACTTATAACAAGGCTTTTCAGGGAGTGAAATTTCAATTAGAGGTTGACAGGGTTTCAACAGAGTATTAGTAAACCATAGGTCATGTGGCGTGAGGCTCTAAGATTATAGAATCACAGAATTTGAGAACTGGAAGCAACCTCAGTGGCCAGCAAATCCAACCCCTACACAAAGGACTCCCCACTTCAGTTTGCCAAGTAAGTGGTCATCCAGCATTCACATAAATATTTCCAGGGGAACATGGCAGCCCAATCCAATTTTGAACAGCTCTGATTGATAGGAAGATTTTACCAGAGGCAAGCCTAAAAGCTGTTTTACAACCTCTCCCCATTGCTTCTGGTTCTCCTGATTCTCCCTTCTTGGGACAAGCAGAATCACTCTAATCCTTCCTCCTCTCAGCACTTCACATACTTCCTTTTCTCTCTTAACTTCCAAGATTTCTATCCTGTCCACCCTGAATCTTTCCTTTTCCGGGCCAGTTCCTCCAAATAGTCCTCATACAACATGAACTTAGTTCCCTTCCCTTCATTATCTTGCTTTGACCCAATTTAGCTGTTCTTTAGTTTACCGCATCCTTAAATTGTGGTACTCAGTGCATGATATGCCAGGTGAAGTCTGTTTGTTTTTTGTTTGGTTTTTTTGTTTGGTTTTGTTTGTTTGTTTTTTTGTTTGTTTTGTGAGGCAGTTGGGGTTAAGTGACTTGCCCAGGGTCACACAGCTAGTAAGTGTTAAGTGTCTGAGGCCGGATTTGAACTCAGGTACTCCTGACTCCAGGGCCAGTGCTCTATCCACTGTGCCACCTAGCTGCCCCTGCCAGGTGAAGTCTGATGCTGGAAGCTATGTCTCTCTTAATGGAAGTTACTGTGAGCTGGACCTGACTCAGGCCAATTCCCTGTTAGTTTAGGTGTGAAAATGGAATGAAATGAGATACTCATCCTCTATCTAACAGTTAACAAAAGGATGTTGACTTGGCCATGACAAGGAAAGGACATTCAGAGCAGGGAAAAGGGTGTTCACCGAGGTATTGCCCTGATTCAGCTGAGTGCTGCTTTTTTTGTGCCAGTGCTGGTCACCCTCTTAGTCTGAGATCAGAAACCTTAGAAGCTCCAGCCCTTTTTGTCCAGGTGACCAGGAAACTACAGCTGTGACTTGAGTCATTATGTCCTGAGCCAATTAAATCTGGAGGATGTTTGCAATATCTTTTAAGAAAAAAAAAGAAGAAAAAGCAAGCCTTACTTGCATGTATGTACATGGGGGCAGGGAGGAAGGGCAAGGGTCTGGGAAGCCTTAGGATATTACTTGTAGCACATGGCTGAAGATGACATTAGTATTTTTGGCTGTACATCACATTAGTAACTCATATTGAACTTTTAATCCAATAAAACTCCCAAATCTTTTTCAGAGAAGCTACTTTATTTTTTATTTTATTTTCAGTTCTAAATTCTGTCCTTCCTAACATCTTCTTTCCCATCTATTGAAAAAGCAAAAGCAAAAGCAAAAGCAAGCAACATTACAAGAGAAACTACTTTCTGGTCATGCCTCCACTGAAGTTGATTTTCTTGTACCTAAATGTTAGACTTCATCTTTTTCTCGATTGAATTCCATGTTGTTAGATTCAGGCCAATGCTCTAGCCTGTCAAGTACTTTTGGATCCTGACTATCTGGGGCACAGATAACCCCTTCTCCACCACCTGTCCCCCAAAACTTGATATTATCTGCACATTTGATGATCCTGCCATCTCTTCTTTTGCGTCAAATCATTGATAAAATTGTTAAACACCACAGGGCCAAGCATAGGTCCCCATAGAACTACACCGTACAGGCACTTTTTGCTACATTAATATTGAATTATTAGTAACTACTCTTTGAGACTATCCATCCAATTAAATCTATCATCTCTATAAGAATGATATGAGATATCTTAGCAAAATCTTTTCTAAAAAAATCTAGGTAATCTATACCTCCCTAAGTAATTCTTTCAAAAAAGGATCCTAATCAAGTTAGTCTGATGTGACTTCATAGAAGTAGAAAAAAGGAAGGAAAAGAATAGAGAGGTCCAGAGAAAGCAGTTCTAAAAAAAGATAAATCAGGGGGTTCCACAAGCAAAGAACAGGAAACTTGAGTTGTGCAGAATGGGCCTAGTCAGCTGATGAGAACAGCAGCTGGAGACCAGGATGGTGTGTGGGAAGTGTCCCAGCAGACTCAAAGGAGCCTCATCCCTAAGGAAATTCCCAGCTAGAGAGCTCACTGAGACTGTGATAGAGACAAAGCAATATGGTATAACAACAACAACATTTTATAGCATCCACTGTATGCCAGGCATTGTGCTAAGCACTTTATAAATATCATCTCAATTGATCCTCACAACAACCCTGCAAGATATGTATTGTTATTATCACCACTTGTGTTATTATCACCATATTATGTTATTATTATCACTATTTTACAATTGAAGAAACTCTGGCAGATAAAGGTAAAGTGACTTGCTACGGTCACATAGCTAATTTGTATCTAAGACCAGATTTGACCTCTGGTCTTCCTAACTCTAGGCCCAACACTTTATCCACTTCACCACCAAGCTGCTTAGTAGTGACTACAGTAGTGAAGTCACCTTGTAGTGAAAAAAGTACAGAAGCTGGAATCTGAAGAGACTAGGGTTAGAATGCTGGATCTTACATTTGCTAGTGGTTTAACATTGAACAAAATCATGCAGTTTATGTGAGCTTCAGTTTCTTCCATCTCTAAAGTAGGGCTAATATTTGTACTACACTTTGGGTCTATTAGGAAATGTCTTTATAAACCTTAAAATACTATGAAATTTTGTTATTATTATTCTTGTTGTTACAATTGCTATGTGTAATTAAAGCTCCTTGTGCCTGTTAGGGCCAAATTCAGTATGGGGAGAGTTAATTGGGCGGCTTGCCGTAATATTGGGGTTCAGAAAATAATGGGGGACCTCTAGGTCCAGAGTTTTCCCTTCTCCAGTCTGTCTCTTTTTCAGTTATATCTCCCAGACTAATAAGAAGATTAACAGCCTCTTTTCCACAGACAAATCAGGTTTTATTAATGGTAACAAAATTTACAACACAAGTGGAGTTAATAAAGCCAGGCACAATGAGAAAAGGGATAGAAAAAGGGAAAAATAAGTCCCACTTCCCAGATAGTTAGAATCTAAATCTCCAGGGTAAAAAGGCCCCCAGGTACCTTGAATAAACTCGACTTCCTCAGCTACTCAGAACAGGCTGGGTCTGGCAAAAACTAACTCAAACCCTAAACTTGTTTCCAGTTCAGCTGGCTTACTGAGCCAAGCCTTGCTTCAATAACACAAACCCCCAACCTGGTTAGGTCCTAAGATCAAAAACACAACCAGCTTCTCTCTCTCTCTCTCTCTCTCTCTCTCTCTCTCTCTCTCTCTCTCTCTCTCTCTCTCTCTCTGTGTCTGTCTGTCTCTGTCTCTCTGTCTCCCCCCTTGTCCCCCTTCCTGCCTCTCTCCCAGGAAGGGTGGTTCTATAGCCAGGCTAACTCTCCACTTGGTTTAACATACCCCCTGGGCTGTCCCAATTATAATTTGGCCAGGCCCATGTGGCCATGGGGAAACTCCTAGGTGGGGGTTAGGTACTTAGTTTGATACTTTGACTCAATAAATGTTCTTTGTGTTGTTTGTTCTATGATCTCTTAAAGTACTCACCCATCTTCTCTTAGGCTTTTAAAGATTGTATCGTTTCAGTCTGACCATGATGAAGCAAAGATGGGGTTATGAAAACTCCAAATCACAATTAATTCCTTACATGCCTGAGTATCATAGCAAGTCTTTTGCATGATTACATGAGGGGAAATGATGGAAGTATAGTTTACCTAGATTTTTTAGAGAAGTTGTTGCTTAGATATATCATATCATTCTTATAGAGAAGATAGATTTAGTTGGATGTCCAGATTCAAAGAATACTGGTTAATAATTCAATATTAATGTGACATAAAGTGTCTACAGTGTAGTTCTAAGGAAATCTATGCTTGGCCCTGTGTTCAACAATTTATCGGTGATTTGATGTAAAAGAAGAGATGGCAAATGTGCAGATAATGCCAAGTTTGGGGGACAGGGCGTGGGGGAGGGGTTATCTATGCTCCAGAGAGTCATGTTGTTTGTGTAACAAAGCCATCTCTGTGAAAGTTGTGGTGATGTGCTCAGGATTAGCATGTTTGATAAAGATTTTCTTCTACGATTTTAGATAGAAGTTCCCAATTTTTAAAAAATCTTATCTCCCCCATCCTCAATGAGCCGGGCCCTTTGTACTTTAAGCTTCTCTACTTTTTTAACAGTACTAATTCTTTTTTTCAATTTTTATTCATTCAAATGTTGTAAATACTGAGATATTCCACAAGTTTACTTGTTCACTGTGAGAAACATTAGAGACACACACACACACACACACACACACACACACACACACATACATATAGGCTCACACTCACACTTATTTTTGTTTAAATCAAATCTTCATTTCAATCACATCCTTCTTAGTGGTATTTAAAATAATTTTAATATCCTTTTAAAATTAATTTGTTCCTCCCACTGCCTTGTCCAATTGAGCAAGTCCCTTAATAAAGTTGTTTTTCTCTATAATGTTATCATTGTATAAATTATTCTCCTAATTATTCTCACTTGGCTCCTCAATTCATAGAGCTCTTCTCAGTTTCCTCTAAAACTGTTGTAGGTTACTCCAACACAAAGATATAATAGAATTAGAATTTTCTTCTTTTCCCTCAGTCTTGAAGACATTTCAATACCTATCAAAGGCTGCTGCTGAGCAGGTTTCATGGTATTGCTTGAACATTGTTTGGAAAACAATTGGAGGTGGTACGGGAAAATTGCTAATTTAAAAAAGGGAAAATTGATATTTTTAAATAAAGAGGAAAAAAGTACCTGCTCAGTTGATGTCAGAATTGTGTACAAACTAGCCAAGATCAAGAACCAGACTGTGGAGTCATGGAGCTGAAAGTCTGGACAGAGGTAGAATGGCCAAAGGAGAGACAGAGTAAAAAAATCAGGAATCACAATAGGATCTGAAAGGGAACCAGAGTAACAAAATATGAAGTTTGAGTAGTGTTGATTTAGTGTACAGCACTGGATCAAACTAGAACAAGAGTTTATTTCTATTTGGCACACTTATTTGAGCTATAGACTCTTACATGTTTTTGTTGTTGTTCTGTTGTTTCCATCTTGTGCAATTCTTCATGACCCCATTTGGAATTTTCTTGGCCTTTGCCAAGAAATCACTGCAGTGATTTGCCGTTTCCTTCTCCAGCTCAATTTGCAGATGAGGAAACTGAAGCAAACAGTTAAGTGACTTTACTAGGGTCATACAGGTAGTAAATATCTGAGACTGGATTTGAACTCAGCTCTTTCTGACTCCAGGCCAGGTACTCTATCCACCTATTTGCCCAACAACAACAAATTCATTGCACAATACTGGCTCAAGCTAGAACAAGAGTTATTTCTATTTGACACACTCATTTGGGCTACAGATTCTTATGTGTATTTGTGCCCCTCTATATGTGACTTCCCTACCCCCCATTTTTTTTTCTGAAATTCCTCATTTTGTTTTGTTTTGTTATGTTTTCCCATGGCAATAGCTAAGTTCACCTGGCCTTGGATGGGTCTAAATACCCTGTTTCTGGAGGATTTTGAGTAAGGGTATACCAAGAAAGAACTTAAGCATTCAAAAATAGAGTCAATTTATTACTCACAGACATACATTTCTGTGTGATTTTCTCAGTCTATAGCCCCAGAGGCTTGTGGTAAATGAAGGTGGCTTGGACATACAGTAGAATATGTACCCCTTTCAAGAGCCTAGATCTCTTGGGTCTCGGTCCTTATATCTTATTGTTGGTTGCTAGGTAAATTCACAGGGACTAAGGGGAAGGAGACCTTAGGAGAAGACAGATAATGGGTAGTATGGACTTTAACCCTTTCCCCCTCTTATTTTTTTTTTTTGTTTTTGTGGGTTTGTTTTTTGTTTTTTGTTTTTTAGTGAGGCAATTGGGGTTAAGTGACTTGCCCAGGGCCACACAGCTAGTAAATGCCAAGCGTCTGAGGCTGGATTTGAACTCAGGTCCTCCTGACTCCAGGGCCAGTGCTTTATCCACTGCACCATCTAGCCGCCCCTCCCCCACATGAATATTTGATTAATAAAATTAACCAACCTTACATACCTGTTTTAGATGAAATTTGCTAAGCTGATAGTTTGTTCACCTTGCATTTCTAGCCCAAAATGTAGCTGCCCAAGCCAGTTGTTGGGTACATATGAACTTCCTGGTATGTAGGTGGATCAATCAATGGCCAGATGTGGAATCACTTATGTAAGCCAGGGCTAAACTTCACACCTGTTTCAAAGGACCACTGTCTTCATTAAATTTACATTTTAAAATACATTTAAACATTAAAAAAAATTTAACTAGCAATAAGTATAACATGACTGGTTTTTAAAATAAACACCAGAATATCATCAAGTCAAAACAACAAGATTAAGTACCTACCATGTGCCAGGCACTGGAGACACAAAGAAAGGCAAAAACAGTACCTGCCCCCCAGGTGCCTACAATTTAGTTGGGGAGATGACATGAAAATACCTATATACGAAAGCAAATCTATACAGATTAAAGTAGAAATCATCTCAGAGAGAAGACATTTAGGATAAGGAAAGTCTTCTTGTAGAAGGTGGAATTTTAGCTGATACTTGCAAGAAGCCAGGGAAACCAGAAGTAGAGACAAGGAGGTAGAGAATATTTACCTCACAATGAGCATCTGTACTTCGAAGTAGACCCCTTTTCCAACAATGCTATGATTTCTCAAAACATTTTGCCAACTAGTTTTTTTTTAGAATTGCTTTCAGAGATGACTTATGACCCAAATGATAAAGTATCTCTGCTTTTTAGTCATAACGCATGTTTATAAAAAACAGAAATAATTTATACTTATAGCATTGTATGGTTTACAAAGCTTTTGATCATGATAAGCCTGTTGGGTACATAGAACAAGTATTATTATTATCTCCATTATAAGAGATGTCAAAACTGATGCTTAGTACAATTAAGTGGCTTCTCCTTGATCACAAAACTATTAAGGACGATAGCCCAGATTCAAACCCAGGTCTCCTGATGCCAAATTCAATGTTCTTTTTTATTTAAAAAGTAATTTTTGCCTGTTACTGAAAATAAAATTCACTTTTAAGGGACAAAGAATTGGGGCCAATGAAGCCAATTAGAAGAATATGCCGCAGGCACTTAAGGCAGTTTCAAAAGAGACATTCCAAAAATATTTTGAGCAATGGTAGTATCATTAGAATAAGTGTATGGCCTCCCATCCTAATTATTCTTATGGGAGATGTGCTAGGCCAAAGGTAATAGAGTTGACCTTAAGCAAGTCAGGTCCTCTTTTGGGGCCTGAGTTTACTCATCTATAAAATGGAGGAATTAGTCTGATCTAGCTCTAAATTCTTTTATCATAACAAAGGATGTAATTTATATAAATGCCAATATGACTTTTTAACAATAGCAAAATAAAGTCCTTACTTTGTGGTCACCCTCATATAAATTAATTTCTTCTTGGTATCATAATGACTTTTGCCAACACAGTATCTAGTCTCATTGAGGCGTTTTTCATGGCTTAATAGAATTATAAGACTAACAAAGTCAAAGGGCAACTCACCTGTATGCTACAATTCAGCAGTCACTTTGCCTCTTTAACCTTCATTTTTTTGTTGTTTGTTTCAGTCATATCTAACTCTTTGTGAGCCCATTTGAGGTTTTATTACTAGAGTGGTTTGCCATTTCTCTAGTTTACTTTCTGTAAAATGAAGACAATAATACTTGTACTTCAGAGCTAATTTGGGTGATATAATGATCAAATAATGAATTAAAGTATTTTAAAACCAGAAAATTATACACACACATATATAAATGTAAGCTACTTTTATTATTAGAGGAATCTTGTGAAAAGGAAGGACACTTTAAAGTACACATGAACCACATGAGAAAAGATGTTCTGAGAAGCCTAGCAGAATGGAAATTAAAATCAAATTATAATAAAACAAAACCATGTCAGGAAATACTTTGATAGGTTTATGAGTTCTAAGATTTATATTTTTTTTTGGTTACTTGCTTCATCAATGCAGATTATAGCCTATTCATACTTTCTCATCCTGTGTGATTCCTGACTGTCTCCTTGTAAGTGTTGGAAACTTTTTGGGTCTTTTAACATTCTGTTGATATCAGTGAAGCCTTTCCCACTAATTTTTGCAATCATACAGTTCCTGGTTGATATCTTGTATACGCTTTCTCATAAACAAGTTATCTTTGGCACATTTATGCTGCAGCAAACTAAATATACTTAGCATGCAATCTTCCTATTGTACTTTATATCACTTTTAATCTTTATACTTCTGAGATCATAGCATTCCGTGCTTCATAGCATCTCTGGAAGAATATTAAAATTAAAAAGATTAGCTTTGGGAGCAGCTTGGGCTTATTAAAAGAGCTATGTAATTTCCCACATGTAATAAAGCATATTCTCTTCCACAATTCTGAACCTGGCTTATTGTCATCAGTAGTGTCTGTCCAAGATAGAGGTAATGATGAATCAAAGTCAGTAGACAAATTCAAATTGAGTAGACCTGCCCTTCTGGGCAATATGCATTCTTCATTCACTTGTAGGTAGATGTATCCAAATGTAATCATCTTATTAAGGACCCTTCACTGAATCCCTGCATTCCTATCCACAGTCTGTATTTAGGACAACTTCTTTAAATTCAAACTCACCAGGAACTTTAGAATTGGAAGTGACTAGATGAATCTGAAGCCCCATCCAGCTCTAGAATTATGATCCTATGATTCTCTGACCTTTGGCAAGCATACGTCTCTAGTTTATGCCTCACTTAATACTGATAGAGAATTGTTGGATTTATTCAATGGTTGTATCTGTCACAAACTCTTTATGATCTTAACATATGCATGGGAGACTGATACTTTTTATTGGAAATAATTTAAAGCTACATTTTACTCCACCATTTTGAACTTTAAAAAAATCAGCAGTGGATTTTGTGTTCTCTATACCTTTCCTCTCAATCATGAGTCTGAAGATATAGTCTGTTGTAGAAAATTATATGGGAAAACCTGCCTGTTCTTCAAGAATACCTTGGATAGATGTGTGGACCACTCTTAGAAAGAGAAAGTAAGCCTAGTAATTGAAATGTGAAGTCTTCTCAGTAAACTTTTTTAAAAAGCAAAAATCTGGCCTATGATTTTTAAAAATTCTTGTAATATCGTCTTTATCTTAAGTCATACAAATGAGTTAACATCTGTAAAGCACTTTAGAAACCTTAAAGTGCTATTTAAATGCTATCATTATTATTCTCTTCAAGGTATCCCAAAAATTAAACTCTAGGTGGTTTTGAAGTTATGTTCCCTCATAAGATGCATTTCTTCCATCTATTTTTGACTGGGTACTCTTCCCAACTTTATTGCCTTAAGTGCCCAATTTCATCACACCTTTAGTAATGAATTGTTAGATAATCTAAATACGGTAATCTCATTGTCTTTAATTATTTTTTAAAAATAAATCACTATAGAAAGACTGAAAAATCTGTTCTATTTCGTTCCTATTTGTTGTCCTTCAGTTTCATCTATAAACATCCTTGAGACAAGTTATCTTAGTTAGATCTCATGCAAAGTTTTTTTTTTCAGAGTAATTTTCTCCTCTATAGTTTTCAGTCTTTTGTGATAGTATTTGAATTCTTCCACATTCTTCTCCCTGGTGTTTTGTAAATAAGTTTAAACACTCTAAACTGATATTGCCTTTGTCTTCCATATATTTCCACTTGGCAAGAAGATAAAAGTATTTGCTGGCTAAGGCAGTTTCTGAATTTCTTTGTTATGAGAAGTATTTTACATAGTAATGATCAGCATCAGAGTGTTTAATTTTTCCAGTTCCCTTTTTTTCAGAATTAACAGTCTATTTAAATATATTTTGGGTTTGAGCTGTACCTGAGATATGGAGAAAGTATTAGACTTGGAGTCAGGAAGACCTGAGTTCAAATTCTGCTTATGACATTTTTTTAGCTATGTTCACTGAGCAAGTTACTTAACCTTTGTGACATAATTAATCTTTAAAATTCAGTCTAATAATACATATAGTAACCACTTCACAGCATTTTTGTAAAACACAAAGATAATGTCTAAGATGTTTTATAAATCTTAAAGTATTTTTCATTATCTTTTTTCAGGCATTATTTTAATCTTTATCCTTTCAATAATCTAGTTAGGTCATTTCCTTCTACCTCATGTTTGTCTACATCATGTTTGTCTGTCCCCCTTAAAGATTAGAGACAAAGTCATTTCTTTTTCCTTTCAAAGTCTTTGCCAGATTTTATAGGGATTGTGTCCTCTTTTAAGGGAATGGTCACTTTTGAACTGAGGACAATCCTGTTAACAACCAAAAGCTGCCTTCCCTGTCCAATCACATAGCCAGTTATGGCACACTTTTTGAAGATCTGTATTTTAGAGGTAGCGTGGCATAGTGAATTGAGTTCAAGTTCCTCTTTTTGGCACTTACTGGTTGTGTGATCTTGGGCTAGTCACTTATCCTCCCAGTAAGCAAGCTGCTTAATCCCAAGTGTAATTCTCTAAAATTATAAATGGCAGAATAGTTGCTGATCTGCATTGGAAGAGGGAGTTACCTCACTGGGTATTCCCAATACCAATGAAACCACAGGTCTGGGCCAAAACTAAAAACCTGGTTGTTGTTGTTATTTGTCCTTCCTTCTCAAAGAGGACCATGATAATCAGGGAGGTAATATCATGACTTGCAATGAATTGGATTTAAATAAAGAAGGGCTGTGCAAAGTCAACAGCCTCACTCTCTCTTCCGCCATCTGGGTCCAGTGGCAAGATGTATATCAGGACAACTGTAGATGCCCCAGGATGCAGTGGGAGACCTTGGCCTTTTAAGCTAAAGCCTTTCACAGGTCTCAGTTTGCCTGAGGTAACACCCATTCAGTGATTAATGCCGGGTAAAAAAGGCCTCTTTTACTTAGTCAAAAAAAAAAAATAGATAAAAGCTGATAGGATAAAGGGAAGAGGCAAGGAAATTAATTGCTCTCTTATTCTCGGTAGCTAGAAGGTAATGTAAGATCAATGGAAAAGATATTAAGGCCCTCTTAACAGTTTTGTCATATCAATTACGACTTATCAGATCCGCAGGGAGAGGGTGTTCACCTGTATTTTGGGGGCTTGTTTAAGCCTCTCTTTTCCACTAAAACAATTGCTCCCAAGTAAGCTTCAACCGGTAGAATTATTGCTATATTTTTTTCTTTCTTTCTTTCTTTCTTTTTTGCAGGGCAATGAGGGTTAAATGACTTGCCCAGGGTCACACAGCTAGTAAGTGTCAAGTGTCTGAGGCCAAATTTGAACTCAGGTCCTCCTGAATTCAGGGCCAGTGCTTTATCCACTGCACCATCTAGCTGCCCCACTATACTCTTTCAATAACCCTTCTCTCTTCTGGATGCCTAGTAATGCCATAGGCAGTTACACTGGTTGAATAACTATTATCTTATCACTGGAATTGTGCTTTAAAAAATTTGTATTCATATCTTTTTATATTGCCAAAATCTCTCCTTTTCCCCTTCTCCCAGAGAGTTATCTGATATAACAAATAATATTTTTATTTATTTAAATTCTTCATTTCTTTAAGGAACACTTTATAATTGAATCTATGTAAGGAATTTGTGTTTTCATTATTTTCTTTCACATAATTATTGTTTCTATGATTTGTTCTTTGACTTACTTGTTATTTAGAATTTTATTGTTAAATTTCCAGGGGCAGCTAGGTGGCGCAGTGGATAGAGCACCGGCCCTGGAGTCAGGAGTACCTGGGTTCAAATCCGGCCGCAGACACTTAATACTTACTAGCTGTGTGACCCTGGGCAAGTCACTTAACCCCAATTGCCTCACTAAAAAACAAACAAACAAACAATAAATTTCCATCTAGGTCTCTGTGTTTGGTTTGTTTTTCCTGAACCGATTAATATGGTTTTTTAATGGTCTGTAAAGGGTGTATTTACTATTTCTGCCTTTTTACATTTATTTGCAATACTTCTTTGCCTTAATATAGTCAATCTTTATAAAAGTTTCATGTGATACTGAGAAACATGTATAGTTTTTAGCAAACCTATTTATAAGAGGTTTGTCTTTTAATTCTAGTTTCTCAAGTATTTATTGAATTCTGTATTTTCCCTTTTGTTTCTGTTTCTGTTAGATTTGTCCTAAACTGAGAGACATTACTGCTATGGGGTTAGCTAGGTGGTGTAGTGGATAAAGCACTGGCCCTGGATTCAGGAGGACCTGAGTTCAAATGTGGCCTTAGACATTTGACACTTACTAGCTGTGTGACCCTGAGCAAGTCACTTAACCCTCACTGCCCTGAAAAAAAAAAATCTACTGCTATAATTGTATTACTTTCTTGGTATTCTTGCAATTCAGTTAATTTTTGCCTTTATATGAATGTAGATGATAAGACATTTGGAGAATATTTAGTAATGATATTGGTTTATTATTTGGTTCTTTTCAACAATGTAATTTCCTTTTTATCTCTTTTGATATGGATTTTTGTTTTTTTTCTAATGCATAGTAAGTTTTGTTGCAATTCCTCATTTTTATTCTGTGTATTTCTTTGCTTTTTAGGTGTGTTTTTGTAAACAGATTGTGGGGTTTTGTTTTCTTATCCATTCTGTCACTCTTATTTATTGGATTATTGATCTATTTACATTTGAAGTTATAATAATCTGGTTTACATTTTCCTCCATTTGTCTCTATTTTTTTTTCTGAATTAGATTTTTTTTTGATACCTCTTCCAATTTGAAGACAGCACATTGTCTCTTCAGTTATTTTTGCTTAAACTACTTTAAGGCAACACTGGTTCCATAGACTCTTCTCTTCCCTCTCATTTGTTACTGCTTTCCCTAATTTTAGATTTTTACTTAACATTACTTTCTTTTCATTTCCTGCTTTTATATAGTTACCTATTCCCTTCTTTCTCAGTTAAATATTTAAATAAAATCCCCCGTCAATTCTACTTCAACTTCTCTTGTCTGTTAGGGGATTTCTCTTTTATATATATATATATATTTCTTTCCCTTTCACTTAATTAATTCTCTTCCTTTTCTGCCTCTTCTATACTTTTATTATTTGATTCATGGTCCTCATACTTATTCCTTCTTTAGTCTCTTTTGTTCATGGAATTGAAGCTTCTAAAAGTATCTATGTTGTGTTGTTTTCTAAAGGGTTTCTGTTGTTGCCTTGTAGATATTCTTCTGTCCCCTTTTTATCTGTTGTGTCTCACTCTTAGACATTTCAACTCCTTCTAGGACTAGAGAGGATAGAAGTATTGCTCCATGGTAGAAATTTTTCTGTGTCCATAGTTGTGCAGCTCATTACTACTCCCTGTCATCTCCATGATAATTTTCTTTCCTATTTGCCATGAAATTTCTTCTCTGGGTCCACACCCTTCCATCCTTCTGAATGTCAGTTGCCTGCAAGAGTCCCAGTTTCCTTTCTTCTGAGGCAAAATGCTTTCTGTGGAGGCACAACTCTCTCAGAGGTAGTAGTTTCTTTAACATCAAGTATCTTCAGTTTATAGCCATTGTATGGTCCCCATCACCCATTATAGAATATCTCTCATCCCCCATGGGAGTGTTCTCCAGCAGGACCCCCTCCCACTACTGAATTGAGATTGATCCCTTTCTTTACCCCTGTTTTATTACCTCCCTTTGCCACCCCACCCATTCTCCCCTGGCCCCTCTTCTAGGAGTTACTCCTTTTTAACTCTTTACTGTTGACCTCATTAGGGGTCATCGCACATTCATCACACATTTCAGTGTATAGAGAATACATTTATTAAGCACTTACTATGTTCCAGGCACTATCCTAAACACTGGGAATACAAATATAGGCAAAAAGAGACCTCCTCTGACAACACATAAATAAAAGCAAACTGAAAGTGGGTAGAGAGATGAGGAGGAGCTTGACTATTTCCTCCAATGGAAGTTCTGGAGAGGAACTCACCACATTTCAGATTTTCTAGACTTCTCTACCTCCACCACGCAGTCTTCTAACTCTGGAATAATGACGACGATGACAACGACAATGATGATGATGATAGGTAGCATTTATAGAATATTTTAAGATTTGCAAAGCACTTTGCATATATTATCCCATCTGATCCTCGCAACAAATGTGTGAGGTAGGTGCAGATTTTGCAGATGAAGGAAGTAAAGCACAAAGTAATTAAGTGACTTGTGGAAGATAACACAGTAGGTAAGTGTCTGAGGCAATATTTGAACTCAAGTTTTCTGACTCAATATCTAGCACTCTATCCATTGCTCCATCTAGCTACCTTAGATCCCTCTGCCCTCTGATTGGTGAGTTCCTCTTCAGAACTTCTATTTAAGGAAGTGTCCAAGCCAGCCATACTCTTTTCTTTTTCTTTCTTCCTTTTTTTTTTTTTTTTTTTTTTGCGGGGCAGTGAGGGTTAAGTGACTTGCCCAGGGTCACACAGCTAGTGTCAAGTGTCTGAGGACACATTTGAACTCAGGTCCTCCTGAATCCAGGGCTGGTGCTTTATCCACTGTGCCACCTAGTTGCCCCTTCAGCCATACTCTTTTCTTAGCTCAACTCCTAACTCCTGACAATTTAATAAACTCTAGGGGCTCCCTATCACCTCCACCATAGAATAGAAAATCCTTTGTTCGACATTCAAAGCCCTTCATAACCTGACCCCCTCCTACTTTTCCAGCCTTTTTATACCTTCTTCCTTCCTAACCACTCCCTCTATCCTGTACTCTGAGTTTCAGTGACACTGGCCTCCACTCCATCTCCCAGTTCTTTGCATTTTCATGGCTCTCTATCATTTCTAATTCTTTTCCTACTCATTTACACCTCTGACTTTCTGTATTTTCTTCAAGTTTCCAATAAAATCCCACTTTCTGCAAAATCACCTTTAATGTTAGTGCCTTCCCTCAAAGGCAACTAGATGACAACAGTGGATAAAGCACTAGGCCCAGAGTTAAGAAGACCTGAGTTCAAATAAGGCTTTAGGCTGTGTTACCCTGAACAAATCACTTAACCTGTATTTGCCTTAGTTTCCTCAACTGTAAAAATAGCAACTACCTCCTAAGACTTGAGAATCAACTGAGGTATTTGTAAAGTGCTTAGCACAATGCCTGAACCATAATAAGGCACTTAATAAATATGTTTCCTTCCTTCCTTGTTTATTTTATCCAATTTATCCTTTATTTATTTTATTTGTACATAATTGTTTATATATTATTCCTCCCCCCACCCCAGACTGCAAACTCCTTCAAAGCAGAGGTGTTTGCCTTTCTTTGTATCTCCAGACTTAGAACAATGACTGAAAGATAACAGGTACTTAATGAATGCTTGTTGACTTGACTTAGAGTTTGAGTATAAGATTAGAGGACTATGGGATGGCAAGTCAAATATAGAGAAAAGTTGGGGATGCTTGTAGGGAGCAAGGAAGGAGCCAGTAGACAGGGAGAGAGTAAAAATGACAGCAAAAAATGGTGAGGAAAGCACCAGCCCTGGAGTCAAGAGGACCTGAGTTCAAATCCGGCCTCAGACACTTGACACTTACTAGCTGTGTGACCCTGGGCAAGTCACTTAACCCCAGTTGCCTCACCCCCCAAAAAAATGGTGAGGGACTGTAGGTATGGAACATATATAAGATGTTTGAATTGGTTGATGTGGTGGTTAATTTTACTGAGTGATTTTGTTGTTGTTGTTGTTCTCTTTATTCTGTGTCTAAGAGATAACTTTTGAGGTGGAGAGGACTATATTGGGAAATGAAGGTAATGTAAAAACAAAAGATATGAATAATATGTTTGATTTTTATTTAAATTGGAGACCAGAGGGAATGATTGTGGGGTAGGCTGCTGGAAGAAATGTGAGAGGTGGATTAAAGGGTATAAATAGAAAATTTGACTTTGGTGAGAAGATACATTATTGTCAAAAACTGAAGCAAAAGGGGTAAGGATAGGAAATGATGTCAGGGGGGTTTAAGATGTAAAATAGAGGAAAAGAGAGAGCTCCTGGTGAACAGCATCAATTTTCTCAATAACATACGAGGCCCAAGGTCATCTTTTGAGAAAAAGGGAGGAGGGAGTATTGTGGGAGGCTTAAAAAGAAAAGAAAAAGATGGAAATAGCCTCTGTAGGGAGTTCATAGAAAATCAATTAAGGAAGAATAAGATGATTACCTTGATTCAGTGAAGACACAGTTGAGATTGGATTAAAAAAAGATTTAGTAGACTCAGCAAGGTTGTGTGACTTCATCCAGCACTGTTCTGCATGCAGACTGTAAGAGCGGGTAAAAGCAGATAGTGGGGGTAATTCTGGGATGATGTTTGGCAAAGCCAGAGGATGGGAGAGGTCGAGCTTTGAACATGGAAAACAGTATACAGTTGAATTTGTTAAACATGGGTTCAAGATTGGGATGGCCAAAATAGGAATAATAGCAAGGGAAAACACTGAGGGATGGAGAAATTAGAAGTCACAATTTGGACAAAAAGTGAGTCATAGAGAAAAATGGAAGGATAGGACTTTATGGTCAGACGAGATAATTTTAGAGTACTTGAGCATAAGAGGCCACAATTATGGGTGATAATTAGATCAAGTATATGACCATCCATGTGCAACTGAACTGAAGTGAAATGTAGGTCATGGGAGCTAAGGAGGCTAATAAACTGGGAGATTCAGGTATTTGATAGTATATTGGATGATCTAAGACAATTCCAAAAGACTCATGATGGACAATGCTCTCCGCAGAGAAATGCAGAGAAAGGACTATGGTGTCTGAATGAAGATCAAAGGATACTGTTTTCACTTTTTATTTTAGTTTTTGTTTTTTTCTTTCTTGTCATTTTTCCTTTTTGTTTTGATTCTTCTTTCACAACATGACTAATGTAGAAATATGTTTGACATGATTGCACACATATAACCTATGTCAAATTGCTTGCCACCTTAGGGAGGAAAAAGGGGAGGGAGAGAGGGAGAAAAATTTAGAACTCAAAATCTTATAAAAATGAATATTAAAGTGGATAAAGCACTGGCCCTGGATTCAAGAGGACCTGAGTTCAAATCCAGCCTCAAACACTTGACACCACTGTGTGACCCTGGGCAAGTCACTTAACCCTCATTGCCTTGCAAAAAAAAATTTAATATTAAAAACGAATCTATATATTTAGAAAAATAAAATACTATTTACCAAAAGAATTTTTAAAACAAAAAGGGAAAATTTGTTTAATTTAAAAAAGAAAGTATATTCGATTCTTCAAACTTATGGGCTGGGGTTGAGAGGAAAAGGAGAACTGTGAGCAGATGCTAAACTCCTTGAGAAGGGATTAGGGGAAAGGAATGAGCATTTATATAGTGCCTACTATGTGCTGGTACTATACTTAGTGCTTTTTTACAAATATTATCTCATTTGATCCTCAAAACAACCCTGCAAGGTAGGTGCTATTATTCTCATTTTACAGTTGAGGAAACTGAGGCAAGCAGAGTGACTTGCCCAAGATAGCATAGCTAGTAAATGTCTGAGACTGGATTTCAACTCAGGTCTTTCTGACTCCAGGCCTAGCATTCTAGCCACTTCACTACCTTCCTATCTGCCTAGGAGGATATACTAAATGCTAGTGTCTTTCCTTCAAGTCTTTTGATATCTCAAAAATGCCAATTCAGCTGTCAGGCTGTCCATTTCCTGTCTGCTATACTCCTGGTGTAGACATGACTCTGAGCTCCAGAAGTCTATGCTAGTGAAGCACCAATGATTTGAGGGCTGGTAGATAATTGCCACCAAGAGGAAGGAGCAATTTCAAAGGAGAATAGATGCTCAATGATAATGGTAGTGAGAAGATGTGGAAATGGCAATAGAGAGCAAGAAGTATGCCTACTCCTCTGTCTGGCCCTGTGTTCCAAAAACCATGAGAGAAGGTACCAGTACCTGAAAAAAGGTCAGAGTTGGGTGGGGGGAGGGGGGAACCGGGAGCCAAGTATCTATGAGTCCAAAAGATGAAACAAGTGCAGAAGGAAAGGATCAACTCTAGAATAAAGGGGAAGTACTTAACAATAGAATAGGCATGCTAGAGGGCACAGAGTGATAGGTGATAGGGCCAGGTTGGGATGGGAATAGAAACAAGGAGTGGTGGCAGGGAAAGAAAGGTATTTTTTACTTAGACATCTAGTAGTCATATATCACTGGGATTAAGAGAGTCCAAAGTGTGAGTTTACTAGACTTCCCCAGGGGAAATACATGACACAAAGGGCACCAAATGATAATTCATAAGAAAAGCCACCTGCCTATTTGATCCCTGCCAATAATTTGGCCAGAAAGAAGTCTTAACCAAGGTGTGTGAGCTTTCTCTGTCTCAGTCTTGGTCTCTGTCACTCTCTCTGTCTCTGTTTCTCTCTACATGTCTCTTTCTTTCTCCTCCTCCTCCTTCTTCCTCTTCTTCTATCTCTATCTTCCCCTCTCTCCCTCCTTCCCTTTCTGTCTTTTCCTCAACTTCCAACAACTTCTCTGATCCAAATATCTGCCTTTGGAGTAATAAAAGAATATGCCTTCTAGTTTTTCTCTTCTTTATATGTGTGAACCCCTTTGAAAAGAAATGAGAAGTCTTGGGCCATGGGATCTTCCGTATCCTAAGGACTTCCCTCTCTCTCTTCCTCTCCATCTCCCTCTCCCTCTCTTCCTCTCTCTCCCTCTTCCTCCCTCCCCCCTCCCTCTCCCCCCTCTCTCTTTCTCTCTCTCTCTCCCCCCTCTTTCCCTCCCTCTGTGTGTTTTTCTTTCTGTCTTTCTGTATCTGTCTAATTGACTCTTTCCCTCCCCACCTTTTTTTCCCTTATCACTCTCCTTGTGTTTAAGAAATTGCTAGCAAAGAAATGAAAGTGTGTTGGAATTTGGTATTTGCGAACAAAATTTTTTTCACTGTCGTTAAAATAAAAAACAATTATAAATATGTAATATCCCAGGTAAAGTGTATGTTATATCCACATGTATTATCCAAATGCATTTTATAACCAATACCTAGGGAGTATATTTCTGGAGATCTTTGGGCATTGAATAATTAGATACCCCAAATGGTATGGACATTTACTTGCTTTGTATGATGAACACAAAGAATGAATGATAGATTAGCTTCTTGTTAATTTACCCAAACTACCTTATGATCTGATTAAAATATCTGCCTTCTAGTTCTTTTCTTCCACATATGTGTGTACTCTTTTGAAAAGAAAGAACTCTCAGTATCTCCATTTCTGTATTTCATTTCTGTGAGGCTCAGGCACTGGGAATTTCAGACTGCAAGGGAGGGCTTTAAATGAGAAACAACTAGTTTGGCTTCATCCTGTGTTGGTGTTTTATCTTTACAGGGTACCCAGAAAATATGCCTCCCCTACAGTCCCACAAAGACACTCTCAGTGAAGTCCATTTTAAGGTGAGTACTCACAAATGAAAAAAAAGTTACCAGAAGTTTTCAGTTTTTCTGTATATTGTCTTTCTTATCCAGGGGTAATTCTGTTACTAGACTCTTATTCATATTTTTTTAAAAGTAAATGCTATATTTTCTGGTATATTTCCATCCTTGTATTTTCTCAGGTACTACCACCAGTATATTGTAGCTCAGTTTGTAGTCAAGAGAGGCCTAGTTTTCAGTGCTGCTTCCCATACTTAACTAGTTGTATGATATCCCCCTTTAAACTAGTTTCCATCAGAAAAATAGAAATGATAATAATTACAATAATAATAGCTAACATTTACATAATATTTTAAAGTTAAAAATTGCTTTACATGTATGTATGTATATGTTAACTCATTTGATCCCCCCAACAACCCAGTGAGATAGGTGCTATTATTATGCCCATTTTACCGATGAGGAACCTGAAGCAGAGAGAGTAACTCTCTATGTATCTATCACTTGCCCAGGGTTATACAGCTGTTAAGTATCTAAGGCAGACTTTGAACTCAGGTCTTCCTGATTCCAACTTCTACACTTTATCCACTTTACTACTTACCTACTTAATAGTACTTCCTTCACAGGGTGGCTGTGAGATCAGATGAGAGAATGTGTGCTTGCAAAGCATTTTGCAAACCTTAGAGATCTATATAAAAGTCAGCTAAACAGAATAATAGAGGGGCAGCTAGGTGGCACAGTGGATAGAGCACCGGCTCTGGAGTCAGGAGGACCTAAGTTCAAATCCAGCCTCAGACACTTGACCCTGGGCAAGTCATTTAACCCCAATTGTCTTACAAAAAAAAAAAAAAAGAACCTTGGGATCATTGTTGTTGTTTAGTTTTGTCTGACTCTCCGTGACCCCATTTTGGGTTTTCTTTGCAAAGATACTGGAGTAGTTTGCCATTTCCTTCTCCAGTTCATTTTATGGATGAGGAAACTGATGTAAACAGGGTTATGTGACTTGCCCAGGGTCACACAGCCAGTAAGTGTCTGAAACCAGATTCGAACTCAGAAGAGTCTTCCTGACTCCAATCCAGCATTCTGTCCACTTCATTACTTAGTTTTCCTTAAGGGGTCACCAGGTTCAGCTTTACCCAAAAACATAGATCTCTTCTATATATACATTAGTAATAGTCATCAAGCTTCTATTCAAGCATGCCCAAGGAAGGTGATTCCTCTACTTATTAAGGAATTGCATTCATTCTTCTTCTTCTAATTCTAACTGATAGAAAGGTTTACCATTATATTGAGCTAAAGATTGCTCTTATTGTCTTAGTTCTCACTTTTTAGAACCAAACCAAATTAGTCTAATCTCTCTACCACATGATATCATGTCAAATGTTTGAATGTGGTTTCCTTTCCATACCCCTCCTTTGGAGTCTTTCCTTTTCCAATCTTAACATCTTCACTTCCTTCGGCCTATCCCTGTATGCTATAATTTCAAGTCTGTTTACCATCTTGGTAGCTTTCTTCTGCATGAAGATTACAACTGGCTGGTGTCCTATCTAGAAATGTGGCACCAGAACCAAACATAATATTCACTACAGTCCCACTTGCACAGAGAACAGCAGGACTATCACTTTCCTTGTTCTGGAAACTAGACTCGATTAATGGAACTAAAGTAGTTCATTAACTCTTTTGGCCACCATATCATACTAATGATTCATTAAACTTGTAGTCAAATAAAGGTCTCAAGTCTTGCTTCCAGTATCTTCCCTTTCCAACCCATTCTCTCGTAGAGCTATCAAGTTGATGTTCTTTATGAGCTGACATTTCCCTACTGAGAAATCTTGAGTGAATGTCTATTGCCCATAGGATAAAATACAAAAATACAAAATCTAAAATTTAAAGCTCTCCACAGACTGACTCTAACCTACCTTTCCAGCTTCCTCACCTTTACATACTCTTCATTCTGTTGAAACTGACCTGGTGGAGGTGATTTTACCATATGTGATATTTCACTCCAACCTAGCTTCTTCCTTTCCCTTGGCTTTGTGCTTTTGCACAGTTGGCCATTCATGTTTGTAGTATACTCCTTCCCTACCTTTGCCTTGTAAAATTCTTGTTTCCTTCAAAGTGAAACTCAGGGGTCATCTCCTATAGGAAGTCTTTCCCATATCCCTCCAATTCTAGTGCTCTCTCTAGCTTGAAACTACTTTTTTTTAATGTTTCATATACTTAGAATTTGCTTATCTGTGTACATATTTATTTCTCTTTAAAGACAAGTGCTGTTTTATGTTTTCTTTTGTATCCCCAGTGTCTAGTATAGTGTTCTGCACAGAATAGATGCTTTATTCAGGTAGGGTGGTTTTTTTAATTGAATTGAATTGAAATGTTTTCAGATACTTATACCAATTCATTTTACTTGTTAAGTTATGAACCTTCCTCATTTTAGATGAACAATGATGACCATCATTGTATAGGCACTATGGTAGATGCTAGGGTTACATAGGAAAAATGAAAAACAGCTCCCACCATCAAGATGCTTACATTCCATGGAATGGGGTATAACATATATACAGGTGAGCAAATACAAAGTAATTTGCCAAGTGATTTCAGGAGGGAGAAAGCACTAACACTTGGGAGATGAAGAGGCGCCTTATGTAGAACCTGCCACTTTGGAAGCAATTTGGAATTATGTAAATAAAGTGACTAAAGTGTATATATCCTTTGATCCAGAGATTTTACTGTTAGGAATAAACCTCAAGGAGATCACTGCTAAAAAAAGAAAAAAGAAAATCCTCTTATACACCAAAATATACATCAAAATATTTATAACAGGGGCAGCTAGGTGGTGTAGTGGATAGAGCACCGGCCCTGGAGTCAGGAGTACCTGAGTTCAAATCCGGCCTCAGACACTTAATACTTACTAGCTGTGTGACCCTGGGCAAGTCACTTAACCCCAATTGCCTCACTAAAATTAAAAAAATATATATATATATATTTATAACAACACTTTTTGTCTTAGCAAAGCACTGGAAACAAAGTTGATTGAGCAATAGCTAAACAAATTGTGGCTCATAAATATAATTGAACATAACTAATGTAAGAAATTAATATAATGACATGAGAAATATAGAAAGACCTGTATGAACAGACATAAGGTAGAGAAAGTAGAGCCCAAAAAAATCCATTCTATGCAATAACTACAACAATGTAAATGGTAAGACCAACCACAGAACAACAGAAAATAAATGTTACAAAATTATATGGAACAATTATGGTGCCATAGAGGAGATATCTGCACCCCTTTGCAGAGGTGGGAGTTACACATCATATTAGGTTCCATGAATACAGAGACCATAATGAAACATCATGGGGCAGATGTACCCCAATTTTTTTTCATGTTTACCATCAGAAGTATTTTATTTTTAAATTTTTTTAATAAAGTATTTTATTTTTTTCCTGTTACATGTAAAGATAGTTCTCAACTTTTGTTTATACAAGCTTTCCAATTTCAGATTTTTCTCCCTCCCTCCCCTCCCTCCCCCCTCCCCTAGACAGCAGGTAATCTGATATAGGGTGTGTGTATATATATATATATATGTGTGTGTGTGTGTGTGTGTATATATACACACACACACATATATATATATACATAATAACATTAAACATATTTCTGCATTAGTCATGTTATAAGAGAAAAATCAGAGCAATGATGATAAACCTCAAAATAGAACAACAACAGCACCAAAAACAAAAGAAATAGTATGGTTCATTCAGCATCTATACTCCACAGTTCTTTTTTTTTTTTCCCCCTGGATTTGGAGATCCTCTTCTATCATGAGTTCCCTGGAACTCTTCTAGATGTACCCAAATTTAATCATCTTATTAAGAACCCTCCACTGAACCCTGCATTCCTATCCCCATTCTGTGTTGGGGACAACTCCTTTAACTCTAAACTCACCAAGAACCTTAGAATTGGAAGGGACTAGAGTGATCATCTATTCCAACTCCTATTGAAAGCAGGAATCTAGGGGAAGCTAGGTGGCTCAGTGGATAGAGCCCCAGCCCTGGACTCAGGAGGACCTGAGTTCAAATCCAACCTCAGATACCTGATACTTACTAGCTGTGTGACCTTGGGTAAGTCACTTTACCCTCATTGCCCCATACCAAAAAAAAAAAAAGAAAGAAAGAAAGAAAAGAAATCAGGAATCTGCTCTACAACACTCTTGGCAACTGATCACCTGGCCTCCATTCTATTGGAGAAGTTCAAGCTTTGCAAGAAGACTGGTTCACTTCTGGACAACCCTAACTCTTAGAAAATTCTTGTGTTGAACTGATTTATGCCTTTTTGGAAATTTCTTCCTGCTGGTTTTGTACTCTGAGCATAAAGCAGACTAAGTCCAATCTATATTTGATTTGACATCCTTTCAGATATTGGGCAAGGTACAGTAGAGCAGGGGGTGGCTAGGTGGCACAGTGAATAAAGCACCGACCCTGGATTCAGGAGTTCCTGAGTTCAAATCCGACCTCAGACACTTGACACTTACTGGCTGTGTGACCTTGGGCAAGTCACTTAACCCCCATTGCCCCGCCAAAAAAAAAAAAGGTACAGTAGAGCTACCACCTCTTTCTTCATACTGTAGTTTTAAATAACACAGCCTAAGATCATGTTAGATTTCATGGACTCATTCTGAACTTGAAGCCCACTAAAATTCCCAGTTTTTCATACAAACTGCTGTTTTACTATGTCTCCCCCATTTTATATTTATGCAGTTTAATTCTTAAAACTAAATGTGGGACTTTATATTTGTTTCTATTAAATTTCATCTTATTAGGTTTGGTCCATCATTCTAAGGACTATTAAAATCTTTTGGGATTTTGATTCAGCTTCTCAGTTATTCTTTCTAATTTTATGTCATCAGTAAATTTGAAAAAGTTATAAAGTACACTAAGTTAATGACAGAGCCTCGACTAGAATCCATTGCTTCTGAGCTGTAGACTCTTTACTCTCCCTATGAATCCATTTGGCTGGAGCTCTGCCCACCTAAGGACCTAATGCACTTGTAATCTCTATATCCTCATGTCCTGTCACAAGTACATGAGAACAAACATGATAATCAACATATTCACAGGCCTATTGCTTATTCCCTCATCTACATGTTTCTCATTCTCAAAAATGGGCCTTTTAATTATTTTAGGATCATAGATTTAGGAGCTGAAAAGTCTTCTGGTTCAACCCCCACATTTTATAGATAAGAAAACTGATTCCCAGAGAAATGACTCTTACAACATCATACAGGCAGTAAGTTGTGGGGCTAGGATTCAAATATAGTACCCTTAACTCCAGATCCAATGCTTCTCCCATTGTTTCATGCATCCTTTGACTTTTCCCTAAGCTTTGGTCTTCCTGATACTATGATTAAAGAATGACACTTTTTTCTACAGCCTCTCTTGTCTTCCTTTACTGTTATCTTTTGTGTGTCCTTAAAAAAACCTGAGCTCATCACAGAACTCCCAGTAAGCCACTTCAGTCTCTTTAGATACTTTTCCCATTTATTCCTCATCAGAATTATTTGCATTTGTGTCATCAGGATTTCATTCTTGAGAATCTTTACCCAAATCATTAGAGTATCTTAACTGTCTTTAATCTGAATTCGTTCAAATCTCACACAATTACTGGTAGGTGACAATCGAAACCATCTAGTCCAATCAGTCAATCAGCAAGTATTTATTAAATGCTTACTATGTGCCAGGCACTCTGCTAAGTGCTATGCAGACAAAAGAGCATAAATAATCCTTGTCCACAATGGTCTATAATTTTACTGGAGGAGACAGCATGTAAATCAGAACACGCAAGATAAAAAACAGAGTAGAAAGAAAGTAACCTTAGAAGGAATGGCCCTAGCCACTGTGGGGACCAGGGAAAGCATTCTGGAAGAAATAGCATTTGAGTTGTCTTGAAACCAAGGATTCCAGAGTATGAAAATAAGAGAGAGGGCACAGTTCATACTTGAACAGGAATCCCCTTCCCTATATTCCCCCAAAGTCATTATTTTTAATAATATTTTACTTCTTCCCAATTACATGTAAAAATATTTTAACATTCTTTTTTTTTTAAATTTGAGTTCTAAATTCTCTCCCTCCCTCCCTCTCCTTCCTGTCCCATCCATTCCCCCCTCTCTGAGTTGGTAAACAATTTTATATAGGTTATAAAATGTTTATAAAACTAAAACTAAAAAAAAAGTTTCCATATTAGGCATATTATGAAAGACAAAATAAAGTGAAAAAGTAGTATGTTTTGATCCTCATTGACTCCATCAGTTCTTTCTTTGGATTTGGGTAGCATTTTTCATCATGAGTCCTTTGGAATTGTCTTGGATCATTGCATTGCTGAGAAGAGCTAAGTTATTTATAGTTGATTATCATACAATATTGCTGTTACTGTGTACAATGTTCTGGTTCTACTCACTTCACTTTGCATCAATTCATGTAAGTCTTTCCAGGTTGTTGTGGGTTTTTTTTTTTAAATCATCCTGCTCATCATTTCTTTTTTTTCTTTTTTTTTTTTTAGTAAGGCAATGGGGGGTTAAGTGACTTGCCCAGGCTCACACAGCTAGTAAGTGTCAAGTGTCTGAGGCCAGATTTGAACTCAAGTACTCCTGAATTCAGGGCCGGTGCTTTATCCACTGCGCCACCTAGCTGCCCCCTGCTCATCATTTCTTATGGCACAATAGTACTACATTATAATCATATATTACAACTTGTTCAGCCATTCCCCAATTGATGGGCATCCCCTCAATTTCTAATTCTTTGCCACGACAAAAAGCTGCTATAAATATATTTTTGTACATATAGATTCTTTTCCTTTAAAAAAAATTCTTGGGGCAGCTAGGTGGCACAGTGGATAGAGCACCAGCCATGGAGTCAGGAGGACCTGAGTTCAAATCTGGCCTCAGACATTTGACACTTACTAGCTGTGTGGCCCTGGACAAGTCACTTAACCCCAATTGTCTCGACCAAAAACAAACCAACCAACCTTTTTGGGATATAGATCTAGTCATGGTGTTGGTATACACAATTTTTTTTTTTTTTTTTTTTTTAGTGAGGCAATTGGGGTTAAGTAACTTACCCAGGGTCACACAGCTAGTAAGTGTTAAGTGTCTGAGGCTGGATTTTAACTCAGATCCTCCTGAATCCAGGGCCGGTGCTCTATCCACTGCACCACCTAGCTGCCCTGGTATATACAATTTTATAGCCCTTCGAGCATAGTTCCAAATTGCTTTCCAGAATGGTTGGATCAATTCACAACTCCACCAACAGTTAATCAGTGTCCCAATTTTCTCACATCCCCTATAACATGGGCCTACCTCTAGGATAACACCAATCTATTAGTGAATATTCTTTGAACTTGGTCAGCCAAGCAGTTCTGTATCTACTTAAATATACTCTCTTCTAGCCCACATCTCTCCATCTCGTCTACAATGGTAGCAAGAAAGACTGCACCAGATACTTTGCCAAAAAAAAAAAGTGTCTTTATTCTGTTCCCCTTGTCTATCCTATCAAAAACTGAAATGACATTAGTCAGACATGACCTGTTTTTGATGGAGCCATGCATGTTCTTGATGATCACTGCTTCTCTTTTTACTTCACTTTTGATATTTTATTCTAAAATTTTGGCAGGAATCAAAATGAATCTCACTAGTCTGTAAATATTCCACCTTCTTCCTTTCTTAAAAAACTAAAATTTGCCCTTCTCCAATGCTGAAGCATCTCTCTTGTTCTACTCAGTCTTTCAAGTATCACTGAAAGTCACATCTGCAGCTAGTTGCTCTTTAACATCTCCTCAATTTCCCTTGGTTTCAGCTACTTGTTAACTACTTTGATCTTTCACAAGTTTACTTTCCTAATGCTAAAATTTTGGGACTAGACGGTAACCAGTGTTCCCTACCTTGACATGTGGTCATTACATTCTAACACAGTTTGGGTTTCCATCATTTCCATTTTACCAACAAGTTAAAATAACAACTGTGGGGGCAGCAAAAGCTTTTCCAAGTGAATATGATTGCTCCTTCCTAGGAGAAAAGGAGAGGAGAGGAGAGAGAAACAGATAGAAACAGAGAGACAGAGACAGACAGAGCAGGAGACAGGGGCAGGGGAGAGAGAATATATGAATGAGAATGAACTCCACTGTCTGGGACACCTTTGCCTTCTTATCTCTTAGTCCTACCACTACTATTCAGGGGACGTTAGGCTGGGGACTTTAGGATGTCAAGAGTTAGGGTTTACTCCTAACTCGAGATTGTAGCATCTACTGGATCTTAATTTTCCTGGAAAAGGGTATACAAGCTTGATAATTTGTTACAACATGAGATATTGTAGCAATGAACATGTATTACAGAAAAAAGAAAAAATATATACGGTATCACAGGTAAGGTAATGCCTTCCAAGTAGCCTAAGATTAGGGCATGTTATTGGAGTAGGTAGTTAAAATGTCATCTGTGTGTTTTAGTGGATATACAGTTTTCTGATTGCGCTAAAAAGTTCTCTACTTGGATTTATTATCGTTTTATCTATTTGGTAAAAATTTACTTCAATAACTAGATATTCTGAAAAGCTTTAATCAAAGTCATCCTCTTATGTTTCATAACAAACCATAGTAGACTCCTTGTTTAAAAAAAAAAAAGCTTAGGGTCTAGGAAGTACACTGGATGTATATCATCTGAGAGCCAGCCTTGCTAAGTTTGGTAAGGATTATTATCAAAGTAGATACATCTAGATAATGATTCACCCACACTACCTACTAAGGAATGGTGGAGAGAACGCATGGCATAGCATGTAAAAACCAGCACTGGAGTAGGGAAGTCTTAGGTTCAAGGCCAGTTTCAGACACACACTAGTTGTGTGACTCTGGGCAGGTCACTTAAACTCCCACTTCAGGCAATTTTCTAAACCTGTAAGTTCGAAGATCAGGTGCCAATCTTTGTCCACAGAGGGAATTTCTTCATTAAGGATCTCTAGACACAAATGAAAACAGATCTGGACCAACCACTTACCACCACCACCACCCCCCCAACCCCTTAATTTTTTTTTTAAAGAGTTGTGAAAAGGTTGTAATCGTTGGAGGCAGAACACACACTGGAGAAAGCACACATCCTTCTAGTGCAGAAATAAACAGGAGTCATGCATATTTTATCTTGTGTTAGAGTATTCTATACCTTCCCTTGTCTCCTTAAATACGACTTCCTAAGATACAACCTTTAACCACTACTTAAAGAATTTTAGCATATGGTCAACAATATAGTTACAGATGAATGTATGTAGTTTTTGACTGAAAATCTATAGCTAAATTGAGATATGGCTAGAGATAATTCTTTAAAATGTATATTCCTGAGGTGGTGCAGTGGATAAAGCACTGGCCCTGGATTCAGGAGGACCTCAGTTCAAATTCCACCTCAGACACTTGACACTTACTAGCTGTGTGACCCTGGGCAAGTCACTTAATCCTCATTGCCCTGCAAAAAAATATATATATTCCTGAATTATATAGTACCAAGTAAAATGAGGTAACAGGACAGCAAGAAGACATAGTGGATAGAGTGCTGGTCACGGAGTCAAGAAGATTCATATTCATGAATTCAATCTGGCCTCAGACACTTAATAGCTGTGTGACCCTGAGCAAGTCACTTTACCCTGTTTGCCTCAGTTTCCTTATCTATAAAATGAGCTGGAGGAGGAAATGGCATAATCCTCCACTATCTGTGCCAAGGAAACCCCAAATTGTTTCATGAAGAGTCAGACACAGCTGACACAACTAAACAACAACAAGAATGAGGGGAAGAGTTTACTTTTGTTAACTTAAACCTTTAACTGAAAGAAAATTTTCAGTATAAATGCCACTACTACATTTCAGTCCCTTGTATTTATTTTAGATGTAGAAGAAAGCATAAAGATCTTCTAGTCTAGGGTCTTCATTTTATAAATGAGGAAACAATCACACAGAGATTATGTAACAAGGACTGCTTAAGACTTTAAGCAGTCTTTTGGACTAGAAGTTGCTAGAGACAGTGGTTGAAGATCTTAATTTCAATTAACTTTGCTACTGGTTGCCTATAATATCCAGGTGCTGTTTTATTAAATGAGACTGAATCTCAGATTAATGACAACTGCCTGAGGCTCCAGATGTTCATGTAATTAATTATTCCTTGTCTCCCTCCTTTTTATTGCATCTTTGTACTTATAAATGTAATAGCAGTTATAACAAACACTATTAAAATATGGAATTGTAACCCAAGTAAAACTATGAATTCTAAACTCTTCATTATTATTTAATAATTTAAACTTGAAAAGAAAATAGTTATAGTCTCTTTCTTCTTTGTCTTCTGATCTTTCCCATCTAGTTACAAAGTTTTGTTGCCATTTTTTAACAGTCATAGTCAACACATAGGGCATATTCTTCTACTTATCCTATCCTCTGTCATTTTGTGCATCTTTCCATAATTATTTTTTCACATGTCATTTTTATGGCACAAAGATTCTCCAATATATTGGTCTACCACAATTTTTTTCAACTATTCCATAATTATTGGTTGTTTGCAGTTTTTCTACTGTTGAAAGTAAAGCAACTATGAATATTTTTACATATAAAAGTCCTCTTTTCCTTTTAATAATATATTTAAGATACAGTCTCTGCATTAGGCTTACTGAATCAAAAGATATGATCACCTTTGGAAGTCTTGCAATATATCATCAAATTACTCTCCAAAAAAAAAAACAAACATATCCCACCAACAGTGCAATATAGTATTCATTTCTCCACAGTGCTTATAGCATTTAATTGTATTGTTTCTGGCTATTTTTGTCATGTTGTAGTCATACTATCAAATTGGTATCTTAAATTTCTTTTTATCAACATGTCTTTGCACCCTCTATGGTAGAATAATAGTAATTAGGAAAACATTGAGGAATAGGATGGTGTGATTTATAATTTTACAACTTTTTGACAGATATTCCAGTTCCTTATACAAACTACTTATTTTCTTATGGCTAATTTATCTGAGGAAGAATGAATTGCTGCTGTTGCTTAAAGTTCTATCACATTGCATTGAAATTCATTCTTCTCCTTTTTATTTCAGTGCCATGAATCTGGACAAGTTTGAAAAAGGACCCAGGGAAATTTTTCATCCTGAGATACAGAAGGTAAAAGAAAACTTTATATTTTTAGAATTGGCGTATGAAACATATGGAGCATATATGTTTAAAAGAAGCATTGTTGGCTTAAGAATTGTAGTTTTTAACTGAAAAAAATGATAATGAATTACATGAGACAAATGACATTAATTCATTCATCAAATGTTTATTGCTTCCACTAAAGTCCTACTTTGATGCCTTTTTGCACTACAGAGGTGAACCTCTCAATATTTGAGGAAGGACAGGAAGTAATCAAAGATTTAAAGATGACTTCAAGGTTGAGCATCTAGGGTAGAGAGGGCAATTGTCACTTGCTTACAGGCTAAAACCACAAGAGAAAGACATATCTGGGAATGGAGGTTGAAGGTGACACCTGGAGACAAACCTAGAGCTAAGAAATGGAGGCAAGGGATTCTAGAATAGCTCAGACTTCTATAACCTTGCCAGATCTTTGTCCATTGACAAGAACTAATCAAACCTCTAGCCAAGGCAGGACTAGAGTTGTTGAATCAGAAGATAATATCATTTAAAAGTATGGATGCAAATGAAGGTAATATCAAAACAAATGACAATTTTTTAAAGTGAGTGAGAGATTATAAAGGTAAAAAAGGATGATGTAAAAAAAAATAAGGCCTACTTCCTTGCAAATTCATGGAAATTGGGCATGGCAAATAAGCCTTTGTAGATCTCTCCTTTGATTTATTACTCTAACCTTCTTCAATATGTTTCCTTATAGTGCTATTCAGAATGCAAAACACCAAAAACAAATAACAATTTAGAACATCTAAAAGAAGGCCTATATACTCTTTTTAGGGAGCAAGACAATGTAGAAGGTAAAGACCTGTATTCTCTCCTGTGGGCTATGTGGGTGTTTAAGATACAGAAAGGAGAGGTAGTGGCAGCTAGAAATCTGAAGGGGATATCAATGAACTATATCTTAGAACTTTCAGATAAAAGAGTTATGCCACAATGGTGATGGACCTTGTGACATCACTGTACATATCAGAAAACTAGCACAGTGTATTTGTTTTGCAGCTTCAGCCTTAAGGAGTTTGTTCATTTCTTTGAAAGTACGCCTACAGCTTACATACATAACCTAGTAAGGTTGCAAGCCGTCTCACTTGAAGCTCATCATAAATTTCCATACTTTTTACATTTTAAAAAAATCTTGGGAGAAGAGTTAAAACTTAAGCCACTTTCAACATCACTATATTTAAAGTTTACTCTTTATGTCACTTTAAAAATTATAATTATAAATGCAAATAAAAGTCTTTCCTCTTAATCAGTCTTTGCCTATTCTCTCTTTTTAATCTTCTGCTTTGCTTCCTAGAAAGACATTTGGCTGTTTTCATCCACCTATACTTTACTTTCAACTCTCGTTAGTCCTTTCCTTTTCTATCCCCCTTGCCATGTTAACTTAGCCCTCAGCTATGGTTATAGGCACTTCAGGTCTAGGTTTCATTGATGAGCTGCTCTCTTTTATACCCTGTTTCTGAGGATAGTTCTCCCAGTTAATTTCTGATTTGCACAGTTATCTTTATCTTTCATTCTCTTTTCCAAAAAGAAAGAAAGATGCAAGCAATGCTCCTATACAACTTGGAGGGAGCATCCATCTAGTATCAATTGGTTATAGTCCAAGGCTTCTTAACCTTTTTTGTATCATGGACCCTTTTGACAGTCTGGTGAAGCCTATAGGGCCTTTCTCAGAATAGTGTTTTTTAAACAATTGAAAGAAATACTAAATTTCAATTAGAGGTTAATGAAACTAATGATGTAATTTTTTAAAACAAGGTTTATAGACCCCTTACCAAAATCTTTCCATGGATGGTCCATGCACTCCAGATGAAGAACCATTGTTCTAATGAAAGGAGGTTTCTGCCTATAATGGCTTTTGTTTTTCTCTTTTGAGAAGCTTTACCTAACTTATCTGTTCTTGGTGTTGTTGTTTTTAACTTAAAAATATTTATACTTTTAAAAAAATACACTTTAATATTATTATTACTAATAACTAATGAAAAAATAATACTATTATCATCTTCATAAAGTATTTAAATTGATCACAAACCCTTCTTTCCTTTTAGCAGCTGGTTTCAAATATAGGGGGAAATGTATTAGAAAGTTACCATGTCAAAAACCCAATAGAAAATAAATTTATTTCACTAAAAGGTCTGTCCTTGTCTTTTATGTCTAGTTCTGGGCACCTTTTTGTGAAGGACCTTGACAAGTTAGAGTGCATCCATAGGAGCACTACGAAGGAGCCTTGGAAGCCATGACGATCATGAAAGATCATTTGAAGATCTATAAATATTTATCTGTGAAGAGAAGACTGAAGGAGAAAGATGATTGTTAGCTTTTAGTATTTGAAGGGCTGCTGTATGACAGAAAAAGTAGTCTTGTTCTGTTGCTCCTAAAGCAGAGAACTAGGAAAAATGGGGGTGGGGGGAAATTACAAAGAACCAAATTTGTACTTAATCTGAGGAAAAACTGAGGCAGTGACAAGGCAAGAGGGAAACAAGGAAGCAGAAAAGATTAAAAGTGGCAGGAAGGTGGATTTCTAGGTAAGACTTTAGATTTTAGTGAAGGATAGCTTCTCTTTACGTTACAGTTTTGGAGGAATCTGCTAACTACAGATGAAATCAGCTGAGTAAACTAATGTCAGATTGGGGAAAAAAGACTAGTAAAGTTCCAGAAAAGGATCAGCCAACCTCTCTCTCTCTCTCTCTCTCTCTCTCTCTCTCTCTCTCTCTGTGTGTGTGTGTATATATATATATATATATATATATATATATATATATATATATATATATATATATATATATATATATATATGAGTGTGTGTTTGTATATATACAGGGCAATAAGGGTTCAGTGACTTGCTCAGGGTCACACAGCCAGTCAAGTGTCTGAGGCTCGATTTGAACTCAGGTCCTCCTGAATTCAGGGCTGGTGCTTTATCCACTGCTCCACCTAGCTGCCCCTATAAGCTTATTCTTACTCTGTGATTTACAGCCGGTGAGACCTTAAACAAGTCACTTAATCCCTTTAGCCCTCCATTTGCTCATCTATAAAATGAGGTAATTGTTCTAGAGGAGAACTAAGGTCTCTTCTAGGTCTAATATCCTATGATCCTATGAAATAGGCTAAGTCTAAAATATAGGTTAACAGAGACTGGACTGGAGGAATTCCTTTTCCGGGTTTTCAGGTAGAATGCAGTATTTGTTGAAAAGATGAAAGAACTACTTCAAAAGGAAATAAAAGAAGAAAAAAAGATCTCAAGAGATATATCTTAGCCCGTGTGAGGAGTATAAGGAACAACTTCTTAATAATTGAAGTTGTCCCTAAATGGAAAGAGCTTCCTTGGAGGGAAGGGAGTTCTTGATTACTAAAGATATTCAAGCATAGAATGAATGAATACTTTTAGAGATGTCGTAGCAGGGATTCATGTTAACATAAAGGTGAAACTTTGTGACTCTAAGATCCTTTCTGTCAGGGTCTCACAGTCTCTACCTGGGAAGGTTCTATGACCTCTAAAAGAGATATACCCAAAAGGACAGGAAATAGCAACAGGGATGTTATCAGGATAGCTGTCACTGACCTTGTGACACATTCATTATTACCCAAGCCCTTTAGTATTCTCATGTCTAGACTTAAGACTTGATATACAGTATACATCATTTCAGCTACAGTTAACTTTCAGATTAACAAGCATCCTTCACCTTGAGCCCTTGTTTTAGAAAACTTCCCTGCAGAAATGGAATATTTTATCTTAGGAATGCATCCCAAGATAAATGACTATTTAATATAAAGAATTTGGGTCTTAGAGTTAAAACACCTACTTCTGACACTAGCTCTGTGGTCTTGAGCATGTCCAACCCTCAGTATCATTCATAAAATGAAGATAACTTTTGTGTTAACTATCTCACAGAATTATTGTTTTTTGTTTTTTGGGGTTTGGGGTTTTTTTGAGGCAATTGGGGTTAAGTGACTAGCCCAGGGTCACACAGCTAGTAATTGTTAAGTGTCTGAGGCCGGATTTGAACTCAGGTCCTCCTGAATCCAGGGCCTGTGCTCTATCCACTGCGCCACCTAGCTGCCCCAGAATTATTGTTTTTTAAAAAGTGCTTTGTAAATCTTTTGTTGTTGTTCAGTCATGTCCAACTCTTTATGAACCCATTTGGGGTTTTCTTGGCAATGATACTGGAGTCGTTTACCACTTCCTTCTGTAGCTCATTATACAGATGAGGAAACTGAGGCAAACAGGGTTAAATGACTTGTCCAGGATCACATACCTAGTAAGTGTCTGAGGCTAGATTTGAACTCAGGAAGATGAGGCTTCCTGACTTCAGGCCTGGAGATCCATCCACTGCACCACCTATCTGTACCTTGTAAAATCTTAAAGTGCTATATAAAAGTAAGTTATTAGTAATGACAATAACAATTAATTGTAGGCAAGTCTACATTTATAAAATTGGAGCTTTTCTCCCCTTTCAAAAAATCAAAGTGGAGATAAAAATTAATAACTATAGCCACTTGATTTAGAATCTATCCCCAACAACCATAAGGATACTACTTACTAAGTGTAACTTTCTCATTTGCTTACTTTCATTCTTATTATTTCTTGTTAACTTCTTCAGGTATGTGATACCTCATCTTACCTTCTAGAAGAACCTTCATTCTCTTATTTTTCCCTACTTTTTGTATTGGAGGCTTGTAATCCCCATTGTATTTGTTCCCAATTGTTTCTGTGTTATCTATTCAGGGTATCTCTAGGTGAAGGACTCAGCAAAACACTTAAAAGAAAAAAGCTCTTTGATAACCTAAGTGTTGTATGTTAAATGGTTAGCCTATCACATATATGAGACAAATAGTTTTCTTGTGTAATAATCACATTATTATTTGATGACTTAGCTTGCGTTCTCCCTCTACTGGTGCAAATGGCAACCTGCCTCCACCATCTTGTAGCATGAAGTTTCTTTCTGTTCCTCCATTAAGGAGCCACCCAAACTGCTGGTACCCCTGCTCTGGCTCCTTTAGGCTTAGTACACATAGCTGAGTGACTAAAGTGAAAAGCTGGAGTTGAGGACATTATATCTTCTTTAATATTCACCTCTTTTCAGTATTGCTGCTATGGGTTTTCTTTGGTTTCTTCTAGGTTTGAATCTATTACATATGGTTGTTGATCCAGAACTCTTTAACACCAGATTTGTGGGTTGCTCTTTATTAATCAGATGTTTGCTACTTAATATTAATCTTGATCATTCACTATAGCGTCATCTATTAATTTTTAGTGAATGCTAGAAAATAGAATCTTTCAGTTCCAGACAGAAAATATCATGTCATGGTCAAGGCTAGTGACTTGGTAGTCCTGTTTGCCTCTTAATTACTAACCTGGTATAGTAGAAGGATCATTGGGATTAGAGTTAGAAGAACTCAGATGAGACCTAGAATTGTACATGAAAAGAGCCTTGAATTTGGGGTCAGAAGACCTGGACTTGGATCACAACCCTGCCACTGACTATCTCTGTTGACTATGAATAAATTGCTTCATCTCCCTGAACCTCAATTTCCTCATCTGTAACATGAGGGGATTGGAGTAGATCAAAACTTCTTAAACTGTGGGTCACAACCCCATATGGAGTTGAATAACTGAATGTGGGAGTTGCAAAAAATCTGGCAACTGTAAAAGGTTATAGATGCCTATTTTATATATCTATATACCTACCTGGGTTCATGTAAAAATTTCTTGAATGAAAAGGAGTAGAAAGTGGGAAAATTTTAAGAAGCCCTGGACCAGATGACCATTAAAGTCCTTTCTACTTTGAATCCATAAGCCTTACTCTCCTATATACCAGCTGTGCTACCGACCCCCGTCTCCAAGCTCATTTCCTCATCTACAAAACAAGGGGCTTGGATTATAAACCCTCTGATATCCTATCCAGAGATTCTCTGTTCACAGGTGGCAAGAAGACTCATGAGTCTCTTAGGGCTGATATATGAAAGAAGATTCAATTTGTTCTGCCTGACCTTAGACTAGAGAGTAGAACTAAAAATAATAAATTAAAGCTTCTGAGAAGCAGGTTTGGGCCTAATGTAAGAAAAAGCAGCATTTACATAGTCTCAGGAAATAGTGGGTCCCATATCACTGGAAATTCTCAAGCAGGAGCTGGACGACCACTTCTTGGTCTTCAATAAGGGACAAACTAGGTAACTTCTATGGTCCCTTCTAATTCCGAGCTTTTGTGATTCTGTCCTACCAGCTTTAATGTCCTATTTTCTAAAGTCTATTCCAACATCAGTATTGTGGTATGTGGTAGTACTTCAAGGCAATATGCAGCCATTTCCTCTATTTATTAATGGTCTAAAATTTCCAGTGTATTTTTGGTCTTGAGGTCTCAAGGCTTCCATGCTTGGTGGTCCTAATGTTCGGACCCAATAATAATACTTCTCTTTTTGTCCCTCATGCTCACTTTGTATTATCTCCCTTCTTGGTTTATCTGTTTCTTGTTGCCTCATGGCATAGAACCTGTGTGGTAAAAATTATTTAAAATGCTGTTCAGATTTCTTTTTGGAAAAAAACATTTTCTGATTATCAGTGTTTTCGAGAATGATAAACCACAGAACCTATTCCATGACACAAGCTTCATATTAATGTCTATTTTAGTTAATAAAGAACATATGAAAATTACACATCCCATTAATATCCAAGTGAAAGTCCTAGGAACTTAAATTACTATCTCAACCCCCAAATAGCCAATACACATTACTAAAAACAAGGGCATTTTTGAAATGAAAGTTTAGGAGTAATGAAATAGCACTGAAAGCATAATCTAAACTTTCTAATATAAGACAGTTTTGAATCTTGATTTTGCTTTCATATATTAGAAATTAAGCGGCCATCTCTTCTATTCAGGATAACAGAGGAAGGTAATGCCATTGGTTAACTAAGCTCAATTAAATCTCATTGTTATAGCTAAGTTTCCATTTAAATGCCATTTTTATACTTATTAACATGTAGAATCCAACTAAATTATTTTAAAAAGCAAGCAAACATCATTTTTTGTATAATAGAAACACAAAACAAAAGAAACTCACTGCTCCAAATACTACAAGGAAATGTAGCTAGTGTATGGAATGATAGCTGGAGGAAATATTTTCCCTGCCTGATCTTGAGTAAAGGAATTCATTATGAATGACACACAAAATGAGGATGGGGAGGTGGGGAGAGAAAAAAAAAATCTGGAAGAGTTTGATGAGCCACAAACCAAATAAGAAGTAACTGCATTTTAAAGTAATAGCTTAATATACCAACCTAGCATGCCATCAACATAAACTACACAAACCATAAATACTTTGTGACAGTTTTTATTAAATATATAAATGCAGAATAACTCCATTGAGCTATAAGGACCAATTTTAAGTACATTTTCTTTGGCCACATATAAAACCTTGTAATTAAACTTAATAAGTTTAAGAAAACACTCAAAATGCTAAGATAAACTATTTTTTCCTTTGTCTTGTCAGTCTTAATGTCTAGACTTATCTCTTATTCCAGTATACTAATGAATTGCACCATCACTTCTAGGAGAGAAGACACTTGTCTTCTTAAATTGTAACCAAGGAAAAGTAGATTATAATAGAAGAAACTACTAAAACCACTAGTGCTTCTGAAGTGACACCATTACTACATTGTAGTGGCACCACATAGTTAATACTGTTTTCCAATTCCCAACAAACCAAATGGCAGTTAAAATTTGGAAATTAAAGCTATATCCTTAGTCTAACTAAAACAGTATCTTTTATAAGTACAGGTAGTCACCTCAAACAGTAATAGCGTTAAAAACAGAACCTTGCTTTTTCTTCAATACAAACTATTATGTACCGATTCACTGGGATTTACTAATACCAAAATATTCTTTGCACAGTAGTAAACAAGTATAATACTAACACGAAAGAGCCTGTTTCTGGTTAAAACAAAAAGGTAACATAAATTATTTCACTTTTTACAACTGGTGCAAAAAATTTAAGAATGAATATCTTATACTGCTGGTGGTATTGTTATCAAGATTTTCTTCCCCACTGAAATGATTATTACCATGTCAAAATACAGTACTTGTTCAGGGCTTCTGAATAATTTGCAGTTATACTGTATTATATCTTTTTAATTTTTTTTTTTGTGAGGCGATTGGGGTTAAGTGACTTGCCCAGGGTCACACAGCTAGTAAGTGTCAAATGTCTGAGGCCAGATTTGAACTCAGGTACTCCTGACTCCAGGGTCGGTGCTCTATCCACTGCGCCACCTAGCTGCCCCGCTACTGTATTATTTCTTGCTAGATGCAGTGTTTATGGAAAGGCTTATGGAAAGATCAGAGATACAACATAAATGCATTTGCAATTTTGATAAATTTCTTCGTACAAAATGTCTAAAACAACTGAAAATATGCTATTATATATAGTATTGTCTAGGTACATCATTCTAATGTTAACTTACATAAAAACTGATGTGTAACACTGTATTTGCAAACAACCTAAGGGGAAAGGATACTATTTTGTTTGTTCTAAACCAATAGCACCTAAGAAGGTATTATATTTCTATAACTACATTTCAACTTAATTGTATTTGATTGAAACTTCAAAAATCTGACATTTAAAAAAAGACAAAAAATAATTGTCGCTGAATCTGAGATGCTATTAAGAGAAACTAGCAAAGTGATCATGTCTTCTTAGAGTTTATAATAGCAAAGGAAGGGAGATGTAGGGCACAGTCGGATACGTACCTTAAATTGTAATAAAGTGAATTCCAAAATAACAAGAGAAAAAAAATTGTGTGACTCTAGGAATAAAAGGATATATACTTTAAGAAAAATGAGTGATTATAAAAAAAATTTAATAGAATCACAGAATGAGAAGGGACATGAGAGGTCACTTAGTCCAACCTATACCTGAAAAGGAATTTCTCATCTTAAGTTCTAACTCCTCCATGAAGCCTTCCTGTATAATTTCTGACCCATACTGACTCTTCTCCCCATCCTGATCTTCCATAATGTATGTCACTTATTTTCACAATTATATTCTTTATTCCAGTATAGTAAGCATTTAGTAAATACCTGTTGTGTCTAAGGGACTGTGCTGGGTGGTAAGGATACAAAGACAAAACAAGTCTGGTCACAAGGAGCTAATAATCTACTTAAGAGATACATCACTGAACACACATGATAATTTGAAGAGGAAGAAGATTGTGGTAACAAGGGGATCATAGGTCTAGAGTTGGATAATACCTTAGGAATCAGATAGTCCACCCTTCTCAATGAGGAAACTAAGGCCTAGGGAAGTTAGGTGACTTATCCAAGGTTACAGAGGAAGTTAGCAACAGAGACAGAATTTGAGCCCAGGTCCTCTGACCCCAGAGCTAGTTAGTGTTTCTTCCATTGATTAAAGAAGACTTCATGTAGGAGATGACACATGAACTAAGCTTTGAAGGAAGTTAGGAATTTCAGGGGCACAGGTCAGAGGGGAGGATTCCAGGTATGAAGGATAACCTGTCCAAAGGCATGCAGATGGGAGATGGAATGCCAAGGTATTATTTGACTCTGCTCCACATTCCATTTTTGTTTCTACAAGGACTAGATTATATTGTCACAATTTATGCCAATGAAGAGGAGTCATGAAAAGAAATTTATCAAGGTACACAGAAAAGTCCCTGAGGAGCTCAGATTTACAAAGGGCATGTTCAAAGATAGAGAGAAGGGCATATGACTACATATGACAAAAAAAATTGTCATGGACTTGTTGGTAACGCCTGTAAAAGGGAAGTCTTTTAAAGCCAAGAATAAGTTGGGACTTGTGAAAAAATAAAATTCTAAAAGACAAGAAAAATATTTCTTTGTTTGTTTTTAAGCTATCTTTGGAGCCAGATGATGAACAAGAAAGAGATGAACACACTGGTTGAGGAAGATGATATGTTAATCAATGACAGATAGAAAGCAGACCTGCATTACTCTTACTTTATTTTCATCATCTTCATCAGACAGTGATTGTCATACTGAGAAAGGCAGAAATATTATGAAGAGGACAATTAAGCCTAAAATAAAAGAGAGTAAGAGAACATCAAGGCACTTTTAAAAAATTCGTTTTCCCAGATGTAGATAAATTATGCTCACAGGACACTAAACTTGGAATAGCTACTACCAAACTACCATTAAATCAGAAAAATGTCAGACTGAGGAAATTATACATGCTTATACTTTTCAGTCTACTAGTGTTTGCCTTTGGTGGTCCTATAACATATTGTACTCATCTTTTGCCCTGACATCGTGAGAGATGTTCTCAATGTTCGTTTAACTTTGCATAACTTTTTCTTCACCCTTCTTCATTAACTTTCCCAGCATCCTCCACACACACATAGCCAAGTCTCAGGCATTTGGTCATTTATCCAACCTAATCCCAGAACTCCACTGTAATTTTAAACCTTTTCAATTTTATATATGGGATAAAATAATTCTAGTTTTACATATTTTTCATAAGAATTCCTTTTTAAATATGAAAAATCACCAATGTAATGTTTTTATAAGTCCATGGTATTCCACAAAGTTATTGATTTTTTTAATGTTGAACAGAATAGGGCTAAAGAATAAAGCCCTATTAATGTCTTTTTAAGCTGTATTAATACAGGTGTCATGATTTAAGCGAGCTCTCTATCCTGGTCAGGCTACTCTAGAACATTGCTTTTGATCTTCAGCACATTTTAAGAGGGAATTTGAGAAAGTAGAGCGAATTTAGAAGAAGGTAACCAGAATGTTGAGAGTTTGGAAGATCTAGAGAGGTTCCCTCAAAGTACTGAGAAATTTGAGGATTTTTTTTGTTGTTGTTAAAGAGAATCTATTTTTATATTTACAGGCTAGAAAAAGTATGCTAACTCTCCAATTTTAGGTCAGCACTTACTCCATTCCTCCTGTCAACCACTTCTTGAAATTTAAGGGCCAGCCACACTACAGCCAGAAACAAATTAACCCCTAAAGTACTAGAACTACAAAACAAAGGTCTTGAAGTGATAGTTTTGTGTCATCCTATCTGATTTAGCAGCTAAACATGCAAATTTGACCAGCTAATCTTACAAATAAAAATACTATTCCTGGACTTTGCTCTCACTGTGATCATGCAGGAATAGCTATCACCATGGGTCCTAGATTATGGAGTATTCATTATTGGAACTAGATTTAAAGCTCTTTGGGTAACAGGTGCGCCCAGACTATTCCAGGCATAAAGCTTACCCATTGGCTACTGGACATCTGATAATTCTGAGCTTTGTTCCATATGTAATCTCTCAGAAATTCAAAGATAGGAAATATACAGTGAAATCACTTCTTTTTTTCTGTAATGCCAGAGTAATAGAAACATTCTTTTTCCTTTTATTTCTGTTTCTTTCTTCTTCTTCTTTTTCTTTTTGGAAACATTCTTTTTCTAAAATGAAAGCCTTGATTGGAAAAAATTCAATTTTATTTTCTTAGTTCACTTGAACTAATTAGAAGATGCCCACTTGGTGGCAGCATCAATCAATGCAAAGAGAAGATAATGTGTCTTTATGCCTGCCACCAGCCTATTCTACTTGGTTTCTCCCATTTGTCCCATTGTCTACACTGTCTAAACCTTCTACCATTGTCTTCCTAATAGTTTTTTTTAACCTCTTTGGGAGGTCTTAGTTGTGAAGTGTTATTTGTCATGTAATTTCTAGTTTTCCAGAAGGTCTGTGTATGTTTGTTTGATTGTTTGTTTGTTTGTTTGTTTGTTTGTTTTATACAAATAGCCATTTTAGGTAAATAGGATTTTGTTTTATTTGATATATAGACTTCAGTTTGAACTAAGCTGTAGCAGGAAAAGGAGCAGATTTTTCCCAGAACAAGAAACCATCGGCTGGGATGCCATTCTTTGACTATGACATTGTCTGAAAAATATTTAGAAAACAGTTTTCATATGATTTTTAATAATTTATAGAAAAACATAGAAAAATGGATTAAACTGAATGAGTTAGCTTGGCTTCAAAAAAAGCAAAAACATGGTATTTGAAAATTAACATTGTTTTTGATGTCTTTAACAGGACTTACTGGTTCTTGAAGAACAAGAGGTAAGTGTAACCTCATATATGGGGCCTTCCAATTGCTATAGATACCTTTGTTCAACAAAATGGGTCACCCTTCAGTGGTGTTGACAAGTATGGCTCTTGCTTTTTGGAGTGATCATTCATTTTAGCAGAAATTGCTGAATACATGCCCAGAAGCATGTATCTCTAAAACTTGTCATTAAGGGTTGCTAAGGGCAGTTTTAGCATTTGCTTGTAGCTAGGCACTAGAAAATTTTGGAGGTAAACCTAGTAGTTTTCTCCAGTTATATCTTACATACTTGGTATGATTAGCTGGCATGATTGAATTTGTCATTGTGACTATCTCTTGCTATGCCATATATTTATTTATTCAAATATTTTTACCCTCTAGCTTCCTAACTTTGAGGGGGAAATATGATTTTTTCCCTCCGTTTGTTTTTCTTTTATGAGGGACTGATTTGATTGGAATACCAGCTACAGTGAAGTGGAAAGCTCGATCAGAACTAGTAAAGACCAAAGTTTGAATCTGGGTTCTTCTATTTAAACCAGTGTGTCAATGGATAAGTCACTTCCTTTGCCTAGGACTCCATTTTCTGACAGTTAATATGAAAGAGATTGGGCTAGATTATTTCTTATCTTCCTTCCAGATATATAACCTGTGAAAAATTGTATACTGAGAGTAAAAATGGAAGCAGCAAGGTGTTTCAATGAACGGAACACTATGCCTGAAGTCCGGGAGATCTGAGTTCAGATCCTGTCTCATGTATGCCCTAGCTGTGTGACCTTGGGCAAATCTTTCAACCAGAAAAAAATAAAAGTAAAAATGCTTACAGAGGTGTTTTCATTAAGATCCTTCAGAGGCTCCCTGGAGTGCTGCTGTATCTATAGTACTTAGCTTTTATTTAATCACATAATCCCACATTGTTTGAATAGTAAAAATATCTTCCAGGGAATATATTGGGTGAAATGTGAGAATTATGCAAATGAAAACATTTTTATAGACTCATACTTTTCATTTCCTTCCTTTATATAATTAGATATGTGTTCCTAATTTTAAAAATTGCTTTCAAGAAATAAACATGGAAAGAGAAAAATAATGAATCACAGAAATAAATTGTTCAAACAATTATAAGAAGTAACAGGGGGGGCTTTAAAAAAAAAGGAAAGGATCAAAGAGAAAGTTATTATTTTAAACCAAGCTACCTGCTCCAACTTCCAGAATATTCCAGAAATAATCGGTTATTAAAACAGTGAAAAGGAAGAGAAAAAAATGAAATATAGTACAATCCCTAAAGTGTATCTCATTCTATTCTCCCCATGTTACTCCCTGGGAGTGAAGCCTATTTCAAATTAGTTTAGTAAAACATTTATTAAGGACCCATTCCAAAGATACAGGCTCTGCCTTCAAGGAACTTACAGTCCAATTGCGAGATGGCTAAGTTTTCAAATAACAAATAAAATTAGAATAAGGTAAGTACACAAAAGAGGTCCAGGCAAAGTGTTAGAAGAAATTTGAGAAGCAAGAGGACAGTTTGACTTAGGAAGGGAGCTAACTGTCATTGTGCCCGAAGTTTCATTTTTACAGGTAAGGTGAGATGACTCTATCTTTTGAGGAGACTATCTTAAGACTCTATCTTAAGAGGCAGAGTAATGTGATAAAAAAAAAGGTCCTATGATTAGAGTTAATAGAAACTTGGGTTTGAATTTCAGATATGATACTTAACTGTGTAACCCTCAACAAGTTACTTAATCTTAATTTCTTCATATCTAAAATAGAAACTCTAATATTTACTCTATAAATCTTGTAGGGTTGTTGGGAAGAAAATGTTTTTACAAATTTTAAAGCTTTAAAGAAATATTGTTATTTTCCTCAAAAAACTAAAAATTAGGACTTAAAAGTTCCACAAAAGTGAGTTTCCTTACAAATGTATCCTACATACATTCCACTTTTTGTCATTTTTAGATCAGTGAACATACATAAATTGAGTAACTAAAGTAATAAGATGCTGAAGAAGCTAATGCAGGATTCTAAAAAATCCAGTCATTTTGTCAGTACTTCCACTGGGTTAGATTGGATTGCATTGGATTGGATTAGACTGGACTGGAGGTCATCCTCGTATTAGTCTTCATATAGTATGTTTGAGTTCTATTGACTCTTCTCAGACCTGAGATAGCAGCATGTATGTATACAGCAGTATACACGAAAGAGCACTGAATTAGGATCAGAGGACCAGGGTACAAGATTTAGAGCTGAAAAGCAGTTTAGGCCAAATCCTTCACAGAGAAGTTAACTGACTGTCCAAGGTGACTCAAGCAGTGAGTAGCAGAGTAGGCATTTGAACCCCATTTTTCTACCTATAACTACAGCATTCTATTTCTCTTATACTGCAAGTCTTTTAACATCTCTTGCCCTCTTGGACTTCAGTTAACTCATTTGCAAAATGGGGGTGTTGAAATAGATAATCTCTCAGTCTGCTTCCAAAGAGCAATCTATGAATCTGTCATTACTAAATCATTTTATGTTTATTGTTAATCTAATGCTTTTCTGTCTGAGGATATAGGTGCTCCTAAAAGTGTTACAGTTAAACCTCCACTTTCTACATCCTCCATATCTTTTTATTGTGATAGAATTGTGTTAATAAATACATTGATGGGGCCTGCTGACTAGGAATTTCTATCTGAGATACTTCTGATAAGAGCATTTCTTTAACAAATGTTGATTAAAATGTGGAAAACAATCTGCTAAATCTATGAAAGATGCAAAGAAATAGCAGACAAGGGGCCTTTGCTATGGGAACTTAGGATCTTCACTGAGCTGCACAGTAGAATGGTGAGATCACTGAACTTAGAGTCAAGAGGCCTGGATTCAGGTCAAAGCCTGACACTCAGATAACTTTGTGGCTACTGTATATCAGCTTTGGGCCTCAGTGTTCTTATCTGTAAATTGAGGGGCTTGGACTACATGTGCTCTCAGGACCTATCCAATTCTCAGTTTATGATATCCTGTGTGTAAAACAATAATAGTTAATGTAACACCATGGAGCTATTACAAAGGAAAGTATTTCTTCAGAAGTTGTAATCATAAATATACAAACTTACTCCCCCAACATGTAGGAGGCATAAGTCTCCTCTTCTGTATCACCTCAGTCACTAGGGAGGGAAAGGGGATTAGATTTATAATGTAGCTCAGTTTCCATAAAGCACAATCCCTGGCCCAAATCCAAAACCCTTCTCAAGCTTGAGTCCCAGGCACCCTGGCTTCTCAGGGTTTCTTTCCATGCTGAGATGGCTGGCCGCTAGATCACCTACAGACAATCCTGGCTACAAGGTCACCATGATTTAAACTCCTGGTCCTTTGGATATAACCTCCAGCCTCTGAAATTGAGTACAAACAGCACAGAATGGAAATAAATACCTCCAGGCCCATTTCTTGGAACCAGAGTAAAAGAGGAAGATTAGGTGAAAGACAAAGCAGAGAGAGAGAGAGAGAGAGAGAGAGAGAGAGAGAGAGAGAGAGAGAGAGACTAAAATTAGTGCTTGACTGCACTAATTTTAAAGACACAAGTAACCATCCTTAGTGAAACTGGACGTGCTCAAAGCTGGGTTACACTAATGTGTATATAACTTTCTATGTGCCATGCACTAAGCTAAGCACTTTACAATTATTATCTCATTTGATCCTCATAACAACTCTGGGAGGGAGATGCTATTATTATACCCATTTACAGATGAGGAAACTGAGGCAAACAGATTAAGTGATGCCTAGAATCACACAGCTATAGGTGTCTGAGGCTGAATTTGAATTCAGGTTTTCCTGACTCCAGTCCCAGCATTTATCCACTGTGCTGACTAGCTGTATGGAAGGTATAATGTATAAAAGAGAGTAGTATAAGATAAGGTTGTGAAATGTTTGTTGATAGAATAGAAACACATCCTGGAAGGCCTTAAATACTAGGATATAAGGAGGGTGGATTTTTTTTTATTAAATTAGTTTAACTTTAATTAACAGTGGGAAGCCATGGTTTGTTGTTGTTGTTGTTAGTGTGTGTTGATTGGGTAGAGAGGATGAAAGGAATGCAGGATTAGGAACAAGGTATCATGGTACAGTGAAAAGAGCAGTAGATTTGGAATAAAGAAGACAATTTCAGATCCTGGTTTTTACAGTTACTACCTAATACAGCCTAGTGAAATTTATTTGGGCCTTAGCTTCCTTACCTGTAAAATGAAAGTGTGGCCTGATGACTTCAAAAGTCTCTTATAGCTATAAATCCATGATTCCTTGTACATTAGGAATATTACTGTGTTAGCAGTATAGGATTCATTGAAGAAGACAGAGCCTAGAGTCTGGGAGGTCAGTCAGGTGGTTCTTATAATAATCTAAGTAAGAGCTATTAGGACCTGAACTAGTGTGGCGGCCAGTGGAAAGGAAGGGTCAAGCAAAAAAAGTATTTAAGAGACATGCAATTTTAGCACCAAGGTTGGTGGATCAAGTATAAGGGCAATGGCTGCTGCCAGTATCTCTAAGAAGGTGTACTATTTGATGTAAGGAAAAAAATTCCTGACAACCTACACTATCCAAAAATGGAATGGACTGCCTCAGAAATGAGTGGGTTCAGCCTTCATTAGCTGTCATCAACAAACAACAGTTTAAAGATATTATCCTTGCAATGCATTTGAGGAAATAGGATATACAGATATGTAACCCACAGTTGCAAATTCCTCAAACTCTGAACATCAGATATAAGCTTATATTAGGGACTAGAGAGATAGCCTAGGAGTTGCTTAATTCGACAGGAAAGGTGAAGAAAGACTCTGATTACCATAATTCACAAACTGTGCAAGAAAATTTCCCAAGGATATAGGAACAAAGTAAGAGATTCCAAATTGACAGTATCCATGGGATGCTAACAAAGATGAACCTGAGGTTCAATTCTCCCAAATCTATTGCCCTTAAATCCTAACACTACAGTGACAAGATAAAAGGTGATGATTTTAGAGGGATACAAAAAAATCCAGTGTATTTATACCATATTGTACAGGGGGTTTTCACTCAATATGAAGAATGACAAAAGAAATTGTGATATAATGTAATAAAAATCAAGAAAAAGTAGGACTTAATCTCCAAATCCCAGAAAAACTGAGCATAATTTTTGTAAGACATTGCAAAAATTTCAGGAACTTATAGACAAGCAACCCAGTCTTGTAGTAATTTTTGATATGCAAATACACTAACAATGTCACCAAGGTAAAAGCATCCTTTACAACTATGAATGACTACTGACTCCCTATAAATTCTATAGAATAATAATAAAAGCAATGTTGTTTTAGTCAACATCTTTCTCAATATGGGGACAAGGGCATACCCTTAGAATGGAAATGGGAAGGAGACACCAAAATGGCAGAAATATTAATTTGTTTAACATCTATATCAGTGTTATCACAATTACGGACACCAATGGCATCTATTTCAGTATAAATTCCATGCTAGGAAAACAAGCCAGCCATATGTTGTTTTAATTAACTAAATGTCACAAGTGGATTTGAGGAAGAAATGTTTAAAAAACAAAATAAAAGAAAGAGTAAAAGGACTGATTAACTTTGTTACAGGCAATACAAAGGCAGGAAAAAAAGAAAAAAAAAATATGTGTGGAAAGGGAAAGGTAGATAATCCCAGAGCAATACACCTATGTCAAATAAGGAAGAGGGTCAAGAAGTTATTTTTTTAAAACTTATAGAAATAATGTTATAAAACCATAGAAATATTTGTTATAAGTGTATTCTTAAAATTGGAATAGTATTCACTTAATCCCAATTCCCTCCAAAACAAAAATTGAAACTGTATTAGTACTCATGAAATTAGATAGATTCTTATCCTTGCTGACAAGACAAATAATAGAATATGGTATAATATAGGAAGAACAATCAAATTTATTAGTTGTGATCTTGAATGTAAATAGATTGAATTCTCTAGTCATAAGAACTAGTTTCTGGATAGATGAAAAAGCACAATTCCAACAGTATTTTGTCTACATAGAACACACCTATGATTAACATTCAGAGATTTAAAATTAAAGAAAGAGGGGCAGTTAGGTGGCGCAGTGGATAGAGCACCAGCCCTGGAGTCAGGAGTACCTAAGTTCAAATCCGGCCTCAGACACTTAACACTTACTAGCTGTGTGACCCTGGGCAAGTCGCTTAACCCCAATTGCCTCACTAAAAATAAAAATAAACAAAAAAAAAAGTATTATTTTTAAAAAAATTAAAGGAAGAACTAAAGTATACAATACTTCACCTCACACCAAAGAATCAAGAGTAGGAATCATGATTGGAATCAGACAAAGCTGAATTAAAATTAGAAGGCATTGGGGCAGCTAGGTGGCGCAGTGGCCCTGGATTCAGGAGTACCTGAGTTCAAATCTGGCCTCAGACACTTGACACTTACTAGCTGTGTGACCCTGGGCAAGTCACTTAATTCCCATTGCCCTGCAAAAAAAAAAAAAAATAGAAGGCATTACTTGGAATAAGAAAGAGAACTACATCATACTTTCATGTGTTATTGGTAATGAAAGAATTTAATATAACCTCATAACCAACAACAAAGCAACTGATTATTTAAGGGAAAAGTTACATAAATTGCAAAATCAAGATTATAAAGACAAAACGTTGGAGATTTAAGTTCCCCACTAACAGATTATAATGTTTCCACCAAAAAAGTAGAATGCTGAAAAGAAATAGATTTGATAAGAGATTTGGAGAGAGCTAAACAATGAAAGTAGGGGATATACTTTTTATTCAGACATACACCTGGAACATGCACAAAGAAAAGATCATGTTCTAAGGACACAGAAGTGATAAATTTAGAAATACAGAACTTTAAACGCCACACTTACACACCACAGTGTAGTTAAAATAATAATCAGGCCTTGCTTTCCTGCTCTGCCTTTCTGTACCATCATCTTCCCCATTCCACGGCTATGTGAAGCCATATGGATACTATTGGGTGATCATGACCGGATCTGAAAGGAAGATGTATTGACCAAAAAAATCTAGGTACAGAGGCACCTCAAAGTTAGCTGTTTCTCTAGTAAGCCTTCCAGTTTCACAGATGGAGACTTCATCTTGTACCAGAGCAGTACCATTCTAAGATAACTGGGTTAGAAGGCTATACAGGAAGAATACTTAAAAAGCTACTCTTGTAGACAATAGCAAATTATAAGACAAAATACCTTTGAATCAAATACAGTCAGAAATCTATCCATTTTATAGATGAAGTAAGTTAGACTCAGAGATGGTAAACGACTTGCCTGTGGTCATACAGCTAGTGTCAGAACCTGGATTCAGACCTAGGTTTCTTAATTTCAAGTCCTATGCTCTTTCTGACAGCATTGCATGTTATTCCAATGTTACCATACTATTCCAGTGGAATAGCCTATGGCCTTACTTTTTTACTTGTTTTATGTTTATTACCAATTTGCATTGACTTGATACCATCTAGGAGAAAGAACCATTGGCCATTTCAGGATTGGCCTTAGGTACTAGAAAGTTTATAACATATGAACAAAATACATACTGAGCACTGCTATGAAGCAGTTCTATACTGCCTTCAAACTCAGAAAAACATCCTTACTGCTCCTCATCCTTACTCTGCTTCAATTCCTTTTTCACCCATACTCCACATACTTATTCAACCCATCATAAACATCCTGTCCTGGGGGCAGCTAGGTGGTGCAGCAGACAAAGCACTGACCCTGGATTCAGGAGGACCTCAGTTCAAATCCAGCCTCAGACACTTGAGATTTACTAGTTGTGTGACCCTGGGCAAGTCACAACCCTCATTGCCCCATTAAAAATAAAAATAATAAGAATAAGAATAATAAAATAAACACCCTGTCTTGCTTGTCTAGAAGAAGTATCTTTATCTGTGACTTTACTTTCACTTAGTGGAAAAGTTCCTATATCTCACATGACTAGCAATATGGCACCCAACCTAGTCTCATAGTTCAGTTCCTAGTTAATACTATCCTATACCTTGGCCTGTATGCTCAGTTTCTGCCACATAACCCTAAATTGTTCATTTCAGGTTGCATAAAACTATATCCTAAGGTATCTGGCTTTTGGTGGGCTATAAAACAAGAGGAAGCTTGATGGAGACCTGCAAACTCTGTATCCAAATCAAGATGGATTAACCTTGGGGGAAGAGGGAGAGGGAAGGGCCTGAAGGGCTCCCAGAGCCCCTAGAGCTAGAAGGACCATGAAAAGCCACAGCCCTAGATTGCATTGTGGACTTCAGCGTAATACCCCAAACCTGACTGGAGTGTACTTATTACCAAGCAAGACAGCATGCTTCATTTCCTATGCCAGCAACATGGACAGATTGTTATTCAACCCATCTTTTGACTGGAGAGAGTATGTCATGAGAGAGAGTATGTGTCGTTTTTTTTTTTTCAGTAAGTGCTATAAATATTAATATAGAGATTTGTCTATAATTAGCATTTCATCTGTTTGCTGACCATCTAGGCCTTGGAAAAATTCTTGCAGTTATACCACCAGGAAGATGTTTATAGAAGAGGAAACTGGTGTGGCTTACCACAAAACCCCCTAGATTGTATCTTAAATCTATCCCTTTAATACTCCCTCCATCTTCTGGCTCTCACTGAGACCTCGCTGCCTTCTGATAATACAGCATCTCTAGCTACTCTTTCTCTCAGTGACTGTACTTTCACTCATAATCCCCATCTCATTGGTAGTACTGGGAGGTGTCAAAATACTCCTTGCTTCCCATTGCCACTTCCAAACCCTTCTTCTACCTCCATCACCCAGTTACCTCTCTTCCCTCGAGGTTTGTTCAATCTAAATATATCACCCAATGATAAAATATCCTGGTAACTGCTATCTACCCACCCCTAGGACGCTCTCCATTCTTTCTCATTAAATTCAATGCCAGCTTCATAGGCTTTTCCTCTACCTCAACTGCTGCTTCAACTAGGGGACTTCAGTGTGTGTGTGTGTGTGTGTGTGTGTGTGTGTGTGTGTGTGTGTTGATACACCCTCAATACCCTAACTTCCCAGCTCCTCATTCTAGTGTATTAAAAGGGGAATGGACCTTTTGACTTGACCTTCAATCATGACTCACTGGCCCATACCTAAGTCTCTCTTGCTCCAGGTCTACTTGTTACCTGCCAATGGTCTCCATTTCTCAGGCCTGACTTCTAAACAAGATAACACATACTTAGGATCATAAGATTTGATCCAGAAGGGACCAGATAGGTCATCTGGAATAACCTGTGCATGAACAAAAATCCCCTCTGTAGTTTCCCTAATTGATCATCCAGCCTCTCCTTGAAGACCTCTAGCAAATGCACTATTTGGCAAAGGAGCCCTTTCTATTTTGAAACATCTTTATTTGTTAGGAAGCTTTTTAAAATATCAATTACATCAAAATTTGCCTTTCTGAAATTCCTTGTGGACATCCTGTCCTTCTGGATGCATGTCAACAGATCACAAAGGGCCTGGGAAAAACTATTCAGGCAACACTGCACGGTAGAAAGAGCATTGGCTGGTGGAATACTACTGTGCTGTAACAAATGATGAGCTAGTTGATTTTAGAAAAACATGGAACGACTTGCATGAAATAATGAAAAGTGAAATGAGCAGAACCAAAAGAATGTTGTATATGGTAATAGCAGTAATTGAAGAATAATTGTGGACAATCAAGTTATTCTGAATATTATAAATACTCAATTAAACTACAAAGAACCTATGAAGGAAGATGCTCCCCATCTCCAGAGAAAGAATTGATAGTATGCATAATATAGTTTTACATATATTTATATATCTTTGCCTTCTCTAATACAGGTTCGAGAGGAGAGAAGAAGATAGTTTGAAACTTAAAATGTAACAAAAAGTAAATTAAAATTAAAAGTTTTAAAAGAGCATTGGTATTGGAGTCAGAAGACTTAGGTTCAAATCCCTCTTTTGATGCTTAACCACCTGTGTATCTTGGACAAATTAGTTGAACTAAATGGCCTCTGAAGTCCCTTCCAGCTCTATATTGATAATCCTATGATCCTACTCAATGGGTCTGTCCTAAAATAGCTGCAATTTCCATAGCTCTTCAAGGTTTATAAAGCACTTTTCTCAGAACATCCTGGTGATATAGGCAGTGCAGAAATTATCCCCATTTTCCAAATTAGGAATATGAAGCCAAAAGAAGTTGAGCTAATTGCTCAGGGTCACACAGCTAGTATTGGAGTAATGACCCCAGGTCTTGTGACTCCAAATCTAATGCTTGTACCACTACATCATATATACCTATACTGTTGTCCGTTGACATTAGTATTTTCTTTCTATGCAGAGTAGAACATTCCATAATCATGCTTTTCTGGCAAAAGTAATAAAATACTTCAATTCCCATCTTTGTTCTAAAATGCTATCTTTATATTTTTAAGGGCTGTGTAAATTTCAAGTTTGGGATCCTTTATGCCAAAGATGGGCAACTCACCGATGATGAAATGTTCAGTAATGGTGAGTCCAACAGTAACTCTTACTTTCCAGAAGTTAAAATCACTCAACTGCTCTGGTTACACAGTTTTAGCAATCCCTGTCTCTTCAATTTTAAGGATTTTTGCAGAGAAGCAACTATCAATAATACTTGTAAAGTTCATGATCCTGATTCCCTGACCCAAAGCTCTTCACCATTTTATGCCAAAGTAGAAGAATATTCTACTATATAGCGTTGTAACAGTAGTGAAGATTTGCTTTGTGACTTAAGAAGGTGAGGGGAATAGGGAAATGAGCTCATAATAATAGACTTGCCCTTATATTCAGTAATTTGCATGACAAAAACATTTATCAAAAAGAAAATAGTGGAGCTTTGATGCTTCTACAAAAATTACTATGTGTAATAGTAAATGGACTTGTGATTTCCTCCAAGTGGCCATCCCCTCTACTGGTGCAGATAGATTGTTGTCTAGCCTCTCCCTCATCCCGGGCAATTCTTGTCCTTAACTTTCCCTAAATTCCCCCAGAGAATCTGCCTAACATTCTGGAAACCTTTCTCTAGTTCTTTTAATATTTTATGGTACTAAGACTATCTAGCTGTTATTATACCACTCTTGAAAATTGACCAACCTGGCTTTTTTCCTGTTACAGATGTCCACCATGAATGTTGTATGCTCTGGAATTCCTGCTCCATAACTAACACACTTCCCTTCTAAAGAGCCTTGCAGTTCTTCACACCCAACACTGGTTGGGTGCATATTGCATCTGCACTGGCCATGCTCATGCTTTGAATGCTCTAACTCCTTTCATCTCCTTCATAGTATCCCTTACAACCTTCAAGACTCAACTCAAGCAAAACCTTATACCTGAAGCCTTTCCCAATTCCCCCAACTGCTAATTTCTTCCTTCCCTAAAGTAATTTGTATCTATTTTGTATTTATTGTGTGTGTATGTTGTTTCCCCCAAAAGAATGTGAACTCCTTAAGGGAAGGGACTGCTTCATTTTTGTCATGGTATTCTCCATACCCAACATGTTGCCTAGAAGTATATAAGAAATGTTTATTGATTGATTAAACAGAAATTATATAATAACAATAGCTGTTAGCCTTATAATGTTTCATTTAGTTGGTTGGCATAGTTCTAAAACCTCTCATACTGTATTCCCCTGCCATGGTGAAAGTTACAATATGGTTTCTAATTCAGTTCAGCGAATTCAGTTGCTTTTTTTCAATTCAATGATTGCTTGCTCTGGGGCAAACCAATGTTCTAGGCACTGAAGGACATACAAAGTTAAGATCAGATCCAGTCCCTGCCTTTATCCATCTCATATGCCAAAGATGTAACACAGACATAGATAACTATGATACTTAATACATGATAACTCTATTAGGCCCAGAATAAAGCACCATTTGAAGTTTCCAGAGCTGTGGTCTTTCCTACTAGGGAGGATGCCCAAGGAGAAGGAAATGTGAATTTCATATTTTATTTACCAATAGTGCATAGTGCCATGTACCAATTTTCAGGTTTACCTTTGAAAATGAAAACTGAATCATCATGTTGTCACCTGGCAACTGATTTGGGAGGTTTCCCTAATGCTTGATTTCTTTTTTTTTTTCTTCAGAAACCGGCAGTGAAGCTTTTCAAAAATTAGTAAATCTTTTGGGTGACACAATTACACTAAAAGGCTGGACAGGGTATCGAGGAGGTCTGGACACCAAAAGTAAGCTTTCCAGTGGTTGTGATTACATTTTTATATTGACATCTCTCAGAAATAATCTAGCCAGTATTTGACCATATAACTATAGTGGGAGGAATGAATGTGATTGGAAGGTCATGAAGTCAGTGGTTCCTTAGGATTATGGCCATGGAATTATTAATTATATGTACATTGTGATATCATTATGCTTTGTGAACACAAATCAGTCCTCCCTGTACCTTGGAATTATTGTAATAGTAGTAATAATGATGATAATACTGATGTCCTATATTTTTATATAGTGCTTGCAATTGTTGAAATGGTTTCACTTCCTTATTTCATTTCATTCTGACAATCTGGTATGATTAAATAGACACAGGTATTGTTATACCCCTTTGATGGATGAGGAATTGACATACAAAAGAGAGGTGAAGTGACCTTCTTGAGGCATAAAGGGAGTCATTCAATGAGAGCCTCTTTCCATGCCTCATCATGGCAGGGAGGTGACTCTGAAGACTATGCAAGTGGAATGTAAACTTGGGCAGGCCCTTGCAGTTTGGAAGGATCATGAACTTGAGGTCTGTCATCTGAGAGCTGAGTAATCACCAGAGGGTTGGCTACCAAGTGATGCTATTTTTTTTGAAGGGGTGGGAACTACATATGCTGGAAAAACAATTCATGAAGACTGTGTACTAAGGTGTGGAGGAGTTTATTTAATGTGCCTTAGAGGAGGAAGTATCCATATTGGTGAAATCACTGATCCATCATGTATTAAAATTCACAGTGAGTGATCTGGAGGAGCCAGGATAAAGCCTATGCCCCTGGTTGCCAGGGACATATTTCTATACCTCTAGACTGTGTGAATTGGTAATTAGTCCAAGTTGTTTACAACTGTATGATTTCCAGTGCAACTTTCTACTTCTCTTCAACATCATATGTCCGTTTTTTTTTTTTGGCCGGGCAATGAGGGTTAAGTGACTTGCCCAGGGTCACACAGCTAGTAAGTGTCAAGTGTCTGAGGCTGGATTTGAACTCACGTCCTCCTGAATCCAGGACCAGTGCTTTATCCACTGTGTCAGCTAGCTGCCCATACGTCCATTTTTAACAATAATATAACAATCTCTAAACAGCTTTCATGTGGCCAGGCTACCAGGAACTTGAGAGAGGTCACATTCTGTCTTTTTAATCCTAATGATGATTTACACTTCCAAGGAAGATGGGAACAAGGTGGGGAGGGAGAGACAGACAGACAGAGAGAGACTGGTTCTTTTCTTTAGTCTGAGAGTTGAAGTTTTCCAGGTCTTCAGTGTGATGTATAAATGGAAAATGGAAAAAGGAGCAGAGCTACAGGAAGAACCTAGTCACCCAGAAGGTTAGAAGCAGAAAGCACCTTAGATAACCCTTAGTGCCCTGCCCTCGTTTTATAAACAAGAGAACTGAGGCCCAGAGAGTCACAATTACTTGCCCAAGATCACACAATGTAAAAATAGCAGAGCCAGGACTCAAACCAAGTTCTCTGACTACAAGTCCAATGCATTTCCCACCGCACCACACTACCTGAATCACATATCTTATTTCTGAATTTCCAGGCTACCAGACACACCCATAATCAAATGTAAGTACAAAATTAAAGTCCCAAAACAAGCATAATTTAGTTTAAATTATTCCTTTTGGATTATCCATGCTAATCTCTCCCCTCCCCCATTTACTAATGTAGAGAATCAGATGTTGTCTGTGTGAATGTGGATGTGTCATGTGTGCCAGCACATCTACAAAGAGATCTCGCTATCCACCCTGGTCCACAAAATAAAGACTTTCTTCCTACAGACTGTATATAGTGTGTTCACTAAATGTATCTTCCTGTTTTTACAGATGATACTACAGGACTATATTCTGTGTACACCGTGTACCAAGGACATGAGATTATGTTTCATGTTTCTACCATGTTACCATACTCTAAAGAGAACAGACAGCAAGTGAGTGTGATGCCACCATCATCATCAGAGCTCATCTTCACAGAGCCCTTTCAGTTCTTCAAAGTATTTTTGTCATAAAAACCATGAGTCGGGAAGTACAATGGCTAGACCCATTTTACACATGAAGAAATGGATTCTCCAAAGAAGTGAAATGTCCTGCAGACCTTGGCATTGAGTTTCAGAGCCAGCACGCAGGCACAGGCCTTCTGACAACACCATCAGTGATCCCATAGGCTACACTAGAAATGCAAAAGTCATATAGCCTAAAGATAGTCATTACAATAGAAATAAATGATATTCACACAGCACTGATTCTGTGCCAGGAGCTGTGTGGGGCACATCCTCACAGCCACCGTGGGGGTGGGTGTTCTTGTTATCCCCATTTTACAACTGAGGAAACTGAAGCAAACTCAGGTCCAGTGACTAGCCCAAGGTCAAATCTAAGTGTCTGAGGTCAGATTTAAAAATAGGTCTTCTTGACTTCAGGCTTGATGCCCTATCCACTGCACCACATAAAGGTGTGTTATTATGGTCTTTGAAACCTTAATATATAGTAGAAATAGACTATGTCCCCTCCTGAGATAGCATGTATCAAATACCTTGTATCAAATACTCTATCAGCTAGCCAGTATTAATTAAGTGCTTATAACATGCCAGGCCCTGGGCTAAGTGCCAGTGCTTTTGTTAGTTAATCCATAGTTATTCTCTTTTACAAATTCATCAGCAATCATCCAATCATTGCCACCAACTACTGCCAATTTTTTCCTACTTTAACAATAATGATTTATGTAACAAAATTTGTAAAAACTTTTCTTAACAAATTCTAGTACTTGAGATGATGGGGTTCTTATGTCTTCATGTTAAATATAGAGAAAATCTTTCTTTCACCTCCGAATGAATTTTAGTTATCTTTTTTCCCATCGTTTCAATGACTCAACCACAGTCATATCCAAGAAATGAAACCAATGACCACAAATAGTATCCTTCCAAGGAAGAAATTAGGATTTCCAATATTGAATGTCACAGTGTGCTAAGTAAGCCCTGAGAAAACCATATACACAAAATGATCCCTCCCTCCTTGCCCTTGGGGATCCAGGAGTGTCAGGTCATATGGAATATCACATACACATTACTAATGACTTTTAAAGAAAAGATTTAAATTTTCTGTAGGATTTCTAGTTTTTCTGTTGAACTTTCCATTTGATTCCTTAAAAAAAAAAAAAAAGGTTTGAAGCACTTACCATTAATAAATAACTTGGGGTAAGGAAAGGAAACTAGCCAGAGATCTGAGGGAAATTGGAATCTTCATTCTGCTTGTCTTGTCTTCAATTGTTGTGAGACATTTATATTTTTTGTATAGACATTAGGGTATTTGCTTTGTTTGTGCATATGTGTTATATGAAATTAGCTTTTTTTTTTTCTTAATGTGATGGAAATAAGAGGGAAAGAAAATAAATTTCTGTTGATTTTTTTTTTTTTTAGTGAGGCAATTGGGGTTAAGTGACTTGCCCAGGGTCACACAGCTAGTAAGTCTTAAGTGTCTGAGGCCGGATTTGAACTCAGGTACTCCTGACTCCAGGGCCGGTGCTCTATCCACTGCGCCACCTAGCTGCCCCTGTTGATTTTTTAAAAATAGGTTGGGGGTGCTTTATGTGTAAAGTGTTTCATGAACTTTGAAGTGATTTCACTGTCTTATTAGTTCTTCTGACCTCTTCTGAAGCAGGATAAATCTGTAAGTGAAAATGTGAATGTGAAAGTGTAAAAAATGTGAAAAAAAGTAAATGTGAAAAAAACACATGCACAGTAAAATTGAAAGTGTAAAAAAAAAAGTTTCTTGCAAAAGGATTTTTCCCTTGCTTAAGAAAGCTTTATATACTTTATTTGGGTTACAGTTTTTCCCCCAAATGTATATAATGTGTTATTGTCCTTATTCACAGGTTGAAAGGAAGCGCCATATTGGAAATGATATTGTCACCATCGTATTCCAGGAAGGAGAAGAGTCTTCTCCAGCATTCAAGCCTTCTATGATCCGCTCTCATTTTACACGTATCCTATGCCATTCTGAAAGTTTAATTTTTGAATGTCATCTGCCTTAGTGGATCATTTAAATTCAATATTTATGCAGTTAATTTGATTTCTAGATTCATAAATTGACTGTTTTAGTTCTTCCTCTTCCCTGTTGTCTCCTCCCAAATTTTGTAGACTTTTATGTACTTCAAAGAATATAAAATAACTTTTTTCTTAGAGAATACTTGAGCTATGAAAACTTTTCCTTCCCTCTGGATTTTCTAAAACTAAAAATTATACTAATGTCTTAGCATCCATAAGGCAGTACATCAGTATATGACAAAGCCAAGTGGCAGACAGTAGATCTTTTAAGATGTTTGTCAGAGACATATTGGTAAAATATGTAAGATAAAAGACCAAATTCATCTTGCATGTTCACGGTTAAGTACTTTCAATAGCCACTATGGAGCCATGCCTTGTAATCTTGAAAATAACAAAGCTAATTTTACTTTTGCTTCCCTTTTCACTTTCTCACTCCAATTTTGGAGCATTCATAGCTTCAGGTACCCAGAAAGATGCAAAGCTTTAAGACAGTCAACTTCACAGAACCTCACAGCTGGGTTGTGTTGCTCTGTAAAACAGAATGAGTCCATAGAGACTCTGTACTCTGTGTTTATGTATGTATGCTTTAGCTTGAGATCATATCATATATAATGTACTAAGAAAAAGCTCGGGGGCGGCTAGATAGCACAGTGGATAAAGCACCAACCCTGGATTCAGGAGTACCCGAGTTCAAATCCGGCCTCAGACACTTGACACTTACTAGCTGTGTGACCCTTGGCAAGTCACTTAACCCCCATTGCCCCGCAAAAAAACCCAAAAACAAACAAACAAACCAAAAAAAAAAAAAGCTCTATGCAGAATTTTTTTTTGTTTAAACATATTCCTGGGAGCACAAAATGCGATAATTTCATATGCTTCTTATACTTGTGTTTTTGTGTCTGCCCTTATATTTAGTTAATTCTCAGAAATGATTACATTATATGTTTTCATTTATTCATTTATCTATTTAATGGTATGACATTAAACTTTTAAAAAGTTAAAAAGTATATTTATTTGCATTGTTTCATCTTCCCCAGGATATCTTTCTCTAGAATGAGGTAGGATAGCAAATAGAATAATTATGCAGTCATCTGATTCCCTTAGCCTTAGATTTCAGACATACTTCCATTTACTAAAGACGGGAGACCTTCTTGTAGCCTTTTTCTGCATCAGTTCTCATGGTACATCAATTGGTGCATTCAGTCCTCATGGTACAATGATGCATGCTACATTTTAAATGCCAGCATTAAATTATTTGTAAACCATCCAAGAAACATGACTCTTTGGACCCTCTAAACCATTTTGCTGCTCTTTCACCATCACTGCAGAAGAAAGCTGTGGGACAAAGAGTACTTTGGGGTTTTTATCAGTTTCATAGGTCACCAATACCAAAAAACTTAGGACCTGTGATCGATTATCTGAGGATTAGCCTCTCTGGAATTTCCTAGACCAGTCCTTACTGAACAGAAACATATTTAAACATATTCCTTGTGGAGCACCAAATACAAGAATTTCTTATGCTTGTGTTATTGTGTCTGCTATTATGTTTAGTTAATTCTGGGGAATGATTACATTATGTATCTTCACTTATCTATTTAATGACATTGATCATTAAGCAAAACCTTCCCAACTTGGTAATAAAACCTGGTTGTGGGACACTGCCATAGCCTTGGATGACCTGGTAGAGGATGCCATCAAAGTACAATGTTTCTGGGAGTGCTATTAAAAGGCAAGATGGGTTGGGGTTGGCGGGGAAGTAATGGAGGAAAAACATTCTTCTTAATTCCCTACTTGAAATGTGAGTAGATGTGGGCATTATTTATGGATATGTTCAGGATTTCATTATTCTTTGAGGGATCCCATCTCTTTCATAAGTTTATTTCCCTTCATCCCAGCTGTTTTTTTCTGTTTCAGAACTTAACTCAAGCATTGCCTTCTACATGCTCCTCAAGCTTCTTATTCCTCTCTCCTAAAATTACCATGTATTTATTTTGTATCGAGTTTATGTAGTTCATTCCCCAATAGAATGTACGCTCCTTGAGAATAGGAATAATTTCATTTTTTGTCTCTATATCCACAATGCTTGGCACATAATATTTACTTAACAAATGCTTGTTGGTAGAACTCTTATTCATTGACAGTATAGTTCCTATCAAGAAGCTTCATTAATATTGCTTTTCTGACAGATTGAGAAGTATTATAAACTCCCTCCCCAGAGGATGGACTGAATCAAAGCTGATATAACAATCTAGCAATGTTCTTTCTTCAGACTATTAATTTCCTCCATCTGTTTGAAAAAAACAACAACTTGCTATCACAGTTGAAATGTGTCAAGATTGAATTCTATGAAGTGCTAGAGAGAAGAGCAGCACTATTGTCATACTTATTCTGTTTTTCATAAGCACAGTGATTTTTCTAAGAACAAACTGATCATTGTTGCCATTTAAAATCACTGATTTCTTTAACCAACATGGCAGATATTTTTGCCTTAGTGAGGTATAATCAACAAAATGACAACTTCCGGTAGGTTATAACTTTAACCAGATTTTTTGCTTTATTTCTCATGTTTAGTATTGAAACTAACATTGCCTTTAATCAAATTCTTCCTATAAAAATTTCTTAAGCCATTGCTTTAATTCCTACTACATTAATTGCATTTATTTGGAATAGCTACCGAAGTATAGTGGCTTGTGATTAGGATCATCACCTCTTTGGGGAAAGAAAGTCTTTTGAAGGCAGTCCTTTACAGCTTCATTCTGTGCTCCAGATCTCAGACACAAAGCATTTGTGTTTCAGGAGACTGTTGCACATTATAATGAGAAGTCTGATTTATCTAGAGTTGGCTTTTGCTTCCCCATGGTGTATCCTTGTCATCTTAGCCTTTTGTGGTTACATTTCAAATTCTTTAAGAAGCTATAATTTCACCTGGGTGATTTGGAGATGCTTTACTGATGCAGATCATACCCACCTCCTCTTATGCCTTTAGTAGATGGTTTAGTTAGTTGCTGTGGCCAGAGCGAATCATTACTTGATGGCCAGCGTCCTGGGGATGAGCTTTACTAATTTACTTCAGCTAAACCTCAGATGACAGACACGGGGGTTCTATTTGCTTCTATACTTGAAACCTTACTGCCCAAGGTTGAGTTTCATGCCATAGCCTTTAAGAACCCAGAGTCATCTCCACCCCTCCAGATGAGATATCAGAAGAAAACATTACTAAAAGCTTTTTACATTAAACTAATAATATTTATTGAACACTTATAGGCTGCATGACATTGTCTTAGCACCACTAGCACAGTCTTGTACATGGTAAATATTCAATAAATGTTTGGTTAAATTTAATTGAATTGTCATTTGCCCAATGGATGGAACCACTGAATAGAAAAGATGTTCTCTGTACTCCAAAGGAGCTTGCCATGTTGGATAGGAAATAGAGGTATTCTCAAGGCATAATTTATACAAATCACATAGAAAGAAGGATGTTGGACTATTTAGAAGTGTGAGACAGCATGATGTAGTAGAAAATATGCTAGTCTTGGAGGCAGAAGACCTGAGTTTGAATCCTTGCTCCTTTGTTTATTCTCTACTAGATCTCTGACAGGTCACTTCTCTGTGAGACTCAGTTTCCTCTTTTGTAAAGTAGGAACAATAATCTTTTCACTAGCTCACTCACAGAATTTTGAGGAAAGCGATTTGTAAACCTGAAAGCCCCATATGATGTCAGTTGTTTTTTAACATAACAAATTCTAGTGTGTACAATCAGTGCTTTAGAGAAAAAAGGACCAATTAATTATAAAATGTTCTTTCCATAGGCTGAAAATATTTTCAGAAGAAAGTGTGCCCCTTTTTGGCCCGCCCTTGCCATCCCCACCTGTGTTTACAGATCACCAGGAATTCAGGGACTTTTTGCTAGTGAAATGTAAGTTTCTTTTTTGAGGTCCTTTTGGAAGCCTTATTTGGTCTAGGTCACAATGTATTTTGCCATTTTATCTCATGAGACTTCACAAGGAAACTTCATCTCTCTTATGCATCTCCATGCATTGTAAAAACTTTTTGTAGTTTTAATTTTCTGCTACTGTTCTGTGGGTGTTTTGCTGACCACTTACCCATTGTGCTACCCATACAGAGCATCTTACCTCTCTACCTCTTCATTTACTTCTCTGTCCTCTGTCCATCAAGCTATGTACCTCTCTTTACACTTAGCCCTCTGATTTGTCCATCTCTGTGTTTTTCCTTTGGTGTATCACTGTCTTTGTGGATATATGTGTGGGCTTGGCAGGGGGACGGTATAAGGAGTCATTTGAAAATATTGTGATTAAGTTTGAGGTTGTGAGAAGTTCCTGACTGGGACCTAAATCAAGATAAACCAGTGTGGATGGTTATTTGTCAGTGGTAGATAGGGACAGATCTTCTGAATTACATACTATATTTACTGGTATATATTCTCCTTTATGTATTTTGCCCAACCTCCCCTTTTCAAAGGGCTTAATCATGACTACACACACACACGCACGCACGCACGCATGCACACACACGCACACTTTCCTTCCTGACAGACTGCCTAACATGGCATCTTGGGATTTAAAGAAATGTTTGGATCATAAGCTTTAGACTTTGAAGGGACCTTAGAAATCATTCAGTCTAACCCCTTTATTTTACAGAGGAGGACATTGGGGATTAAAGAAGCTAAGAAACTTACCCAAGATCCCCAAGTTATAAGAACAGTTTTAGGATGATGAACCTAGGCCCTCTAACTCCAGTCAATGTTCTTTCCACTCTTACACCTTGGCAGCCCATTTGAGAATGTTCTTACCAAGCTTCTCAAACTTCCACTAGGAATTTTTACCCTTTCAGTGTAAAAACTAGGAATGGTTCTCCTGAATAACTTGGAGTCATTCTCTTATTTATCATTCCCTTTTCCCATATCTTATCCTTCCCTAGTCAACCTCTCATCACCTCTCTATCTTGGATTTTTGCAATAGCTTCCTATTGGTCCCCTAGCATCCAGTGTCTCCTCACTCCCATCCACCCTCTATACATGTACCAAATTGACATTCCTAAAACACAGGTCTAACTGTCATTTCTCTGTTCAAGAAGCTTCAATGTCTCCCTGCTGCCTCTTAAAAATATAAACTCTTCTGTTTGGCATGTAAAACACTTCACAATGTAATTCCAGTCTTTCCTTCCAGGTCAATCACACATTACTCCTCCTTATATACTCAATGCTTAACCAAACTGGCTTTGCTGTTCCCCATATATGATTTTCCATATCCTGTCTCCATGCTTTTGCACAGTCTGTCCCACATGCCTTGGAATATTTTCATTCCTCACCTCTATTTTCTGGGACCACCTGCCCCAACCTAGTCTTTGTATTTCAATACATTTTTCAATAAAAATTGAAGCAAGAAAACATTAGAACATGTGTATAATCTACAATTTTAAATGTTAATATTATAGGAGTTTATAATTTTGCTTCTTTGGAAATCTGCACAGTTAACAATATTGACATCTACTTTCTGTCTATAGGACAGCTAAAACTGGGACAAGTGATATTTCTTCCAGATTACTTGCCTCAGACTTGTTGCTTAAAGAAGAGGCTGCCCAATAGAGAGAAAGTAGTTTAAAAAAAAACTTGACTTTTATAAAAGTGGCATTCACAACACATGGTATTTGCAGCAAACTGCCACCTATCCAGAATCCTAAGATAATAGGTCCTTTTGGGTAGCTGAACATTCCAAATAGCTGCACATTTCTGCCAGATAGATCTTCCTACAATGTACCACCTTGTCCAGTCTCCCTATTCATCCTATTTTCCATTATCATCTTTGGTGATTTTAAGATCCACATTGATGATCTTTCTAACCTTCTGGTTCCTTAACCTCAGTTAGCTCCAGTATCCTTTATTCCTTTCTATTACAGGTAACCACTCATATGATCATACCCTCGACCTCACCAATATTTGAAATTACTCTACTTGAATATCTTCTGAAATCCCCCTCAGTGAATATAATGTTTAATCTTTGCAACTCTCCCACTTTTTCAGTCTTAGACAAAGTTGAGTTTAATCCTCATTAGGACTTCTGTTTCTTCAACATCTTTGCATTTTTGTAGTCTAACACTCTTGTTTTTGTTTCTTTTACCTCTTTACCCTGCCTGGACCCCACACTTAGCTATTTCAGTAATGTATTCCCTACAGCCCTCCATTCTTTCACCCCCTTGACCTGTTCCTAGTTCCATTATGGTAATTCCCAATCTTGGGTTATTCCCATCTTACTTTGCTGACATTCCTGAAATGCTGAAGCCTCAGTGATTTCAACTAATACATATTCAAGTTACTTAACCCCTTGTATCCCCTTTCTACTTTTCCATAATCCTTTTATTCATTTCTCAATAGCTTCCTAGTACATTTCCCCTAGTTCATATTTTAATGATTTTCTCCAGTTAACTCTCCCCATCCCACTACTGGCCTTGCACCATACTCTTAGCAGATCACCTCACCTTTTACTTTACTGAAAAGACTGAAGCTACCTAATAAGGGCATCTTCAGACCTTCTATTACCCACCTCAAAACTTCTCTGTCCTCACACATGATCTTTTTCTCTCCTCCCATCAAGCTCCTTGGCTTACAATATGGAAACTCTATCTTCATCCTTTTTCCAAACGTTCAGACATTCATCTATCTTCTGTCGTGTGACACTCTTCCAGTTCTTTAAGTACTGTCTCACAGAAAAACCTTATAATAATTCAGCAATCACATGTGCCAGTTCTGTCAGTATCCTGGAATGTAGTTCATCTAGGCCTGATATTTTGAATTCATTGAGGGAAGCAGGAACTGTCCTTCAGTCTCTTCATTTATATTTAATTTCAGTTCCCTAGTAACCACTTCCCCCCTAACCTTTCCAGTTTTAAGATCATTCTCCTAGCAATATTATTGCTCATTTTATCTTCTCCATGCCCCAATTCAATTTTAAAAGCCCTCTCTATTATTATTAGCATCCATGACTGTTAACTGGAGATCATAATACCAACTTTGCTCAGCCTGCAGGGCTTTTTTGAGGCTCAAATGAAATTATGAAAATCCTTCTGAAAGCCCTTTGAAAACTCTAAAGTAGCATACACAGACATAAGGTATTGTTAATTGGTTGATGCTGTCAATTTTCAGGTTATTTTTATATAAAATGCTCAAGCCAAGTTTCCCTCCCTGTGTTTGCACACCTAATTTTTTTAACCAAAATGTAGAATTTTATGACATTAATTTCCATACACCTACAGTTTCATTGATATAAGTACACCTTCCACTAATGTATATTGTAATCCCCCTACACCAGAGTAGACTGTCTAAATGTTTTGGCTAAAAAAAAAAAGAAAGAAAAACTTGCCAATGAATAACAAGTCTTAAATTCATGAGTATCTATGCACTTAGCTAGACTGATATTCAGATACCATGGGGTTTCTAGACTGATATTGAAGCCTTTCCAGCCCATTTGGAACTAAGAGAGATTTTGCTTCACTGGTATAGCCTTCAAAGGCCCAGCATTGCCACACTATGATGAGGCATCAAAGAAGGATTTTAATAGAGGAAAATTTTACATTTAGTTCCATTAAGTTTCATCATGTTGGCTCAGTCCCTTTCAGTAATTACTGAGTACTACAAGGGAGAAAACTAATATTAGTTATTAGATATATTTTCTGTGTTCCGTGAATTTATAACATGACAAGGAAAGTGGCATATTAAGGGCATGTGTCCTAGAAGCAAAATTAATATCATTGAGTTAGAGATAATTCACTGGGCAAACTTCCTAAAAGAGGTGATCTTTATTTGTATTTGTGTTGCATCCTTCAGGAGAATGTAAGCTCCTTGAGGGCAGGGAGAGTTATGTCTTTTATCCTCAATGCTTAACCTAATGTCTTGCACATATTAGGCACTTAAATGTACGTTGGGCTTTTTTGAGTATTTAATTTATGATTTATTCTCTTTATATTCCCTTTTAAATTTGTTTTATTTTAGTAATTAATGGTGAAAAAGCTACCTTGGAAACTCCAACATTTGCCCAGAAACGACAGCGAACTCTGGATATGTTGATTCGATCTTTATACCAGGATCTGATGCCAGATTTGCACAAGGTAACACACGGTCCTGGAAACTTGTAGGCACTGAGTTAGTTCAACAGAACTTCAGAAAGAAGAATTCAAGTAAATGAATTCTGTGTTAGCAAAGTTGACCAGTTGCCTCCATTCTTAAAATTACAACTGAACAATGGCTGTATATAAGAGGCTTAGAATTATCTACATTCTATCAGTAAGATAATGGTGTGTTTTGAGATAAGTAGTTCTCAAATGAATTTGTGATCACATCAGTGTGGACATTCCTGCCAGTGATGCAGATGGGAAACCTATCCATGCCAGGTAGACAGCTATCCTATACAATGTTTCTCCAGCTTCTCCCATAAGTTCACCACAGATACTTAATGTATTATATAGTTTTCTTACTTTTCCTCAGCACTCAAGAGAGCAATGGAATACATGGGCTATCTGCCAGTTATGCCTCACTTTTGCCACATAATCAGCCTACCTTTTTTGAAATTATTATTATACATTTCTTTGATTATTTCTTTTATTCTGTTTTTTCTTCATTATTTTTATGTTTCAGCTTGCTAACACCCACAGTGTACCCATCCATTGCCCTTTGAGCGATATGCATTAATTCTTCAGTAACCATAGTGTTCCATAGTTCACAGAAAACAACAACAAGCAGATATTGGTATTAAAAATGTAGAACTTTGTTTCTGGCCCAAGTTTTGGGTCACTAAAGAAGCTTTATATTTTCACAGTCAATCAAACCTATTTTTCTCCTATTCAGTTATGGGGCCAACTCATCCGTTAGCAATGTTTATCCAAGACATTTATATGATGTATGAGTTCTATACATTTTCCAAATCACTACATATCATAATCTGTATTATAAGCATTCTTCATGCACTTTGTTTTTCCTGTGTGGATGATTAAGCTAAACTCTTTTGAATGGTTATGACTCTGTAGTGTTCTAGAACTCCAGATAACTAGCACAATGTCACCCACAAACACAACTAGGAGTATCTCTAGCTCCTCATCATCTACAGGGAATCTTTGTTTAACTTTAACATGCTAGATCTCCATAACAATGGAAAATACCTTTGGCTAGCATACATATCCATTTCTTTTATCCCTCATTTCATACCAAAAAATCATAATTGTTTTCAATATAAATTAAGATAATTTCTATTTTAGGGATGTTAGCCTATGAAAAATAGGGTAGAATTTAAAGTTGGAAAAGACTTTGGAGATCCATGGTGTATTGGAAAGAATGCTGAACTTTAAGTCAGGAGCCTGGTGTTCAAAACCTGTTGTTGAACTGTTTCAGTTGTGTCCAACTCTTTGTGACCCCTTTTGGGGTTTGGTGGCAAAGATACTAGAGTGGTTTGCCATTTCCTTCTCCAGCTCATTTTACAGATGAGGAAACTGAAGCAAACAAGGTTAAGTGATTTGCTCAGAGTCATATAGCTAGGAAGTTTCTGAGGCTTGATTTGAACTTAGGTCCTCCTGACCCCAGAACTGCCACTCTATCCACTGTACCACCTAGTTTCCTTCCCAAAACCCAACTCTGACACTGTGTGAAGATGAGTGATTTACTTCCCTCCTCTCAGTTTTAGTTTTCTCATCTGTAAATTGAGGATATTTGTATTACTTAATTTACTGAATTACACAGTTGTTTTTGAGAGAAGACTTTGTAAACCTGAAAGCACCATCGAAATGTGAATCATTATTATTAGATAGTTCCATTCTTGGTGGTTATATTGCCTTATCTATCTGATTGCATTAAGCTAGCATCAGATCAGTTTATGGCACTAAATACTTGCCCCTTCTTTTAACTATTGGCTCCAATGACTTCCCTGTTTTCAGTGTGCTATCTATACTTTGTGATTTTTCCCCACTTCCCAGATCAGAGAGTCACTTGAATTCTTACTTAAAATGAAGAAAAGAAATTGCCTAAACACACAGGGGCTTGACACAAAACAGCTCTGCTAATAATACTGACAATTCAGAGGAGATATAATAAGCATAGACCTAGAACAGTACCTTAGAATAATATCCTCAATTAGTCATTATAGCATCATGGGATTTATGGCAGGAATGAACCTTAGGAATCATTAGTAAAGCCCTTCTCCCCCTACATAGATGAGGAGAACTATGGTCCAGAGAAGGTAAGTCATTTCCTCAAGGTCACACAAATACTAAGTAGCAGAACCTGAATTCAGACCTTTGCCTTTTGATCCTAAAGTGTTAACTCTTCCCCCACACCACACTGCTGCTCTGACTTGTTTCCTTTTATTTAGAACATGCTTAATAGACGATCTTTTAGTGATGTCTTACCAGAGTCACCAAAGTCAGCCCGGAAGAAAGAGGAAGCCCGTCAAGCAGAATTTGTTCGAATTGGGCAGGTAAGTTTCATTTAGAAATGATATATAGGGCAATCTCTTCAAACTGAGTATTCCAAAATGTCTGAAATTTTTAGTGGTTGTCTTTTTTTTAATGCTCACATAAAGTGGTACAGGCCATCTATGTGGGTCATCTTTGAGGTTACTTACTGTAGGTAATCTGGTAAGATAGGCTTCAAAAGTCATATCTGATACTTGCAGTGTGACCATCTAATAGTTTGGGTCCTATATATGTGAAATGAACTTCATGATTTTATTACACGTATGCGTAGAGGGAATGGAGACAAGTATATAGTGGATATGGTACTTAAGAAATAGTAAGAACAATTCCTATTTCCATATGGCTTTAAAGTTTACAAAGTGCTTTCCTCAATATCATCTCAAGTTATTACATTATCCTATATCTCTTCCTTCTTTCATTTTTAAACTTCTAAAAAGGTATAATACACACTTACTTCTTATATTTTCTCATCACACATTCATAATTCAATCCCTTAGCCTGAGTTCCATACCTAAAACTTCACTGAAACTGCTTTCTCCAGTGTAGCCATTGGCCTCTCTCTGAGCTGCAAAATACAATAACCTTTTCCCACTTTTTGTCCTCTTTGGTCTTGCTGTAGCATTTGACATTGTTGGCTATTTCTTCCTTATTGACATTCTTTCTTCCCTTGACTTTGTTGACTCTACTCTTCCTGGTTCACCTCCTACCTACCTACCTGAATATTCCTTCCCTAAGGCTCTTTCCTGGGCCTCCTCTCTTTTCTCTCTTTACTCAATAATCTCATAAGCTCCCATATATTCACTTATCTCAATGCAGATGAGTCCCACATCTATATAACTAGCCTTTCTCTCTCCTTCACTCCAGCCCCATATTACCAATTGTCTGGACATTTCAAACAGGGCGTCCTATAGGCATCTCAAACTCAATGTGTCCAAAATCAAACCCCAAGTCTACCACTCTTTCCTAACTTCACTTTTTTCTGTCCAAGGCACCACAATTCTTTTGGTGATTTATGTTCACAGCTCCAGAATTATTCGTGACTTCTTGCTCTGAGTTATCCCCGTATCCAATCAAGCACAAAGTCTTCTATCTCCAAAATATCTCTTGCATCCATCCCCTTACCTCCACACAGCCACACTCTAATTCATACCCTCAACAACTTTAGCCTAGGCTATTAACATAACTGCTTACTTAGTCTCCCAGCCTCAAGTCTACCCCATCTTCACTCCATCCTCCACACAACTGCCAAACTGTCAGTCCTAAAGTATAAATCTAAATATGTTACTTCCTTGCTCAGAAAGTTCCAGTGACTCTCTCTTTCTTCTAAGATAAAATATAAATTCTACTTGACATTCATTGTCTGGTTTGGGTCCACCTTTGCAGACATATATTACACAGTACCGCCCTTCACACACACTATGGTCCAGCCAAATTGAACTTCTTTCCTGTTCCTCACATAAGAGGTCCATATCTATTCTTCCACATTCTATCTCTTTCCATGAGTCTGTCCTCCATGCCTAGAATGCACTCCTTCATCACTTCCACCACTTAGATTCCCTAGCATCTCTCAAAGCACATTATCCTCATCCCTCTATCCTCTCTCCTCCTATATGAGAGCTTTCCTGATTTGCCCTCCCTACTACAGACACCTCACTTCCAGATTACCTTTTATGTATTTTGTATATATTTTCTATTTATTTTTATGTATATGTATATATACTGTTTGCCCCAATACCCCAGTAAAATGTAGGGTCTCTAGTACCTAGCACATAGTAAGCATTTCATAATTGTTGACTAATTGATCACTTAAGCCTTAGTTTTCAGCATCTTTTTCTTCTCTATTTTCTCACTTTTAGATCTCATGTGCTCCCATGGATTCAATTATCACCTCTCTACCAGTGCTTCTTAAATCTACATATCTAACACAATCTACAGCTCTTCAGTCCAGTAGAATGTAAGCTCCTTGAGGCCAGACATTTTTTTTTTATTTCTATCTTTATATCCCTAGCTTATCCTGCCACCTAGCACAGTGTCTTATACATAGTTGGCTTCACTGAAGTGAATTGCATTCACCTAACAACCTCTTCCTGGAGCTCCAGTACCACATCTCCAGCTGCCTGATCAATACCTTCACCTGAATGACCCTCCAGCACCTCAAATTTAACATGTTCAATACTGAATTCCTCCTCCTCCCAGAAACCTCCCCCAGCTTCTTGGTCTCTGAACCACCATCCTCTCGGCACCCAGACTCAAAACTTCAGTGTCATTTTTTACTCTCCTTTCTCCCTCACCTTGCACATCTAGTAAGGAGTCAAGCCCTGTCAATTCTCCCTCCTCTCCATTTCTTGCATCCATCCCAATCTCCACACACACTTCAACTGCCTTGGTTTAAAGCCTCATCATCTCTCACCTAGACTGGCGTTAATAACCTCCTGTGGACAATTTACTGAGCCCCCTGACTCTTGACTTCTCCAGCCAGTCAATTGATTTATATATTTCACAAAACTGCTTAAAATATTATCATCTTGATACACTGCTCTAACTCTGTCATGCCATGCTTAAAAACCTTCAGCATCTACCTGTTGCCCATAGAAGATTTCTGTGCTTCACATTCAAGGTCTTTGACAGCCTGGCTCCAACCCACCATCCCAGGCCAATTTCATGCTTCCAATATACTCTTAAGTTTCAACCAAATTAGACTGCGAATTATTTTCCATAGGTCATCCTGCCACTTTCTGCATTTATGCATTTTCACAGAAGATGGGGAGATGACTCTCTTCACATGCCTGAGTGTTGAATCCCTTCTTTTCCTTCAAGGTCCAGATCAATGCCACCCAGTCATGAGGTCATTTTGTTTCAGCTAAGCATGATCTTTCTTTCAAATCTAGACCAAGCTCTAGATTTCCCTTTTTCCTTCCATCACACTTTCATTTTTGAGTACTTATTTGATAACCATCATTGATCCTCTAGGCAATGGCATGTTTCTTGAGGACAGTGACTATCATTTTTTCATCTTCATATCTTTAGCACAGAGCACAATACCTTTTAGGTAGTAGGCACATAATAAATATTTGTTAGAGTGAGAGGCACCAATGTATTAATGAATGCCAATTAGTTGAAACATTTGAATTACATCATAATACATAGTAAAGAGATTGTGACTATTTAAAACTTTCTAGAAAATGGCTGCATTACCCAAATTCACTAAGAGAACAGCATGGGGCATTTAAATACCAGAACCTAAAATTACCCCTCTTCATATGACGAATTTGTATGTAGTGAAAAGAGCAGTGGACTTTGGAGCCAAGTTCAGACTCTGTTGCTTACTATATTTATGACCTTGGGCAAAGTAGTTAAGCCTCAGTTTCCTCTACAATTTCCTCTGTGTTTGTACTACCTCCCTCAAAGAGTTGCTATGAAAATTAAAATGAGGTGATGACTATGAAAGTGCTTTGTGGAACTGAATAGCACCATGTAAATGTCAGCCACTGTCATTGTTCAAATTATAGCAGTTTATCCTTCTCTCACTAAACTGAATATGAACACACCTTAAAAGAGCTATCTGTCCTGTTAAGGCCCTGAAACTGAAAACCATCGTGAGAGGGGATGCTCCAACTAGCTTGGCAACTTCAGGTCTCTGTAAAAAAGAGGTGAGTTGATAGTATTTTCATTCTAGTCTGCAGATGTACATTGTACTCATTAAAATTATTCAGGGAATTGAAATTTTTGCTGGGGTGGAAGATAAAGACGTTCCTGACACATGATTAGAAATGGTTCAAAAATCATACTGGCTAGAAGTCAAATGAATTATCAGAGGCAATTCAAACTGTTTGTTTCAACATTTAGTTGCTGGTTCCCCATATGCTTTTCTCATATGTCCCAGCTGGCCTTCTGCATCTTGCTTAGATATTCAGAGTTTATCAGAGCCCTCAGTCTGGACTTCTGTAAGCTTAGCACACTCCCCCTTGTGGCACAGTTATTTTTATCCATGTCTTATCCCCACTGTTAAACTATAAATTCCTGGAGGGATGGGATTAAGTTTTATTTGTCTTCGTATCCCCAGCACCTAACACCAGGACTTTCACAAAGTGAAAGCACTGAATAAATGTTAATTGGCATGAAGCAAACACCCTTCTTAAGTCACTCCCCTCTTTAAGAACCTCCACTGGCTTCCTTTTGCTTGTCACATCAAGACTTCAGACTAATAAATACAGAAAAGTCCATCAGTTTGAGTTGCCTCTTATCTGCATGTTCCTTTGTATGCTAAAAACGTAACTGAGCTCTCAAAACAACTGGACCTAGATTAATGCTGAGAGAATCATATTGTCAAGGGAGCCCTCATTTTGTGAACTAGTCACATAAGCTGTCAATATTTGGATTTAACCAAGCAAAGCTAAGTCTTAGTTTGTGTATTAATAGTACAACATGGTCTAAGGAGTAAAAATAAATAAGCTAAATTTTTACCTCATAGCCTCATTGAAATCCTCCTCTACATGTTGATAACAACTTAGCCATAAAAAATGAATTACATTTTCATTAAAAGCAGGCACTGCCTTTACTAAAAAGCAGTTCTGCAGCTTCTTTCTTCTACCAACCAATCCCTATGTTCATCAGAAGACCAATCCAAAAAGGGCATCTCACCAATCAGTGGGTACATTTTTGGTGTTTGGCAATTGCCTCTGACTTTACACAGGCAAAATACAATTGCTGTATTTTTCTGAAAATACTTCCACTCCTGAGACCTAATGATAATATGTAGTAGCCCCTCAGGGGCCACTTCATTTTTATTGCTATAAAAGTATATACACATGCACACACAAGCATCCCATATTTTTGTACACATCAGGAAACCATTCTCAGACACCAGTGTTTTGATATAGCATTTCAGTTTGTCTGGAGTAATCAGGTTCACCCCAAATTTACTCTTACATTTGGACTTTGGACATTACAGAACCTAAACAAATATGATTTGAAAAAAAATTATTAAGACTGTTAAGGCCTTTGAATGACTATGATATACCTTGACATGTTTCTCCCATCATATACAAGACTAAAGGTAGGTATAGTGGCGACATAAGAAATGGTGCTTTCTCTCTGAAATGAAACTGTGCCCACCTTAAGAATAACAATCTATCCAGTTCAAATATTTTATACAAAAGAATATAGGTATTTTCATGGGCCCTTTTCTATAAGCATTGCTAATTTTCTCTTTTAGATTTTGTAATGTTAAATCACTAAAGAAGCAGTTTTAATTAAATAAAATCAACCTCATGTGTGATGTATGGTTTGATATTTTTGCTGAATCAGCAACACAGGAGGCAGACCTTTCTTCTTTTTCTTTTTATGAATAATAATAATAGCTAACATTTATATAGTGCTTTAAGGTTTACAAAGCACTATACATTCACTATCTTATTTAATACAAAGCTGTGGGATATCATTTCATGGTGAAGTGAAAGCCAAACATCTTTTCATCTTCCCCTGAAAAAGTACATCAATTTATCAAGGGGATCTTCAAGGGGAAAGAGAAACTATATCTTCATGTAGTAAATTTCTGTAATGTTTTGACTCCCCCAGAAATGTGAAATGGGTTATATCAACAGTATAGGAAAACATATTTCATAGTCACAGAAACATGTAAATAGATTTCTTCTAATGAATTCATTGAAAGGAGATTTTGCTCCTCAAGAAAATTAATAAATTCCTAATCCTTTTTAAATCTTGAAGTGTTCAATAAGGGCATCTGTGTTACTGTTTCAGCCATGGTACTGAACATTTCCATTGACAAGCCGTGGTTTGATTTTTCGGGTGCACTTACTATTCAATGCTTGTATTGTCTCGTAGCCTTGGGAGTCCCAGTGTTTCTGCAGTAATTTTCCTCATGAAGCTGTATGCGCAGATTCCTGGGGCCAGGCCTTGCTGGTCTCTACAGATGCTGGCGTCTTGCTAGTAGATGGTTAGTGAGTAGTTGCTCCTATAAATGTCTATATTTGTGTAATAGAATTTCTGACAATGATGAATGTGATTCATTTTAGGCTAGTAAACTACTCTGTACCACAGTGAGATTAGCATAGAGTTAAATGCAATATAGTGGAAAGAACCCTGGCCCTGAAGTGAGAGGTCAAGGTTCAAGTCCCTACTCTGAACTTTACCATGTGGTCTTGAGCAAGTCATTTAACCAGTGGTCCAGTGGAAAGAGAACACTGTAATTGGAGTCAGAAAACCTAAGTTTGAATTTCAGCTCTCCTATTTGCTACCTGTGTGACATTAGGCAAATCATTCAACCTCCCTAGGACTCAGTTTCCTCACCTGTAAAATTAGATAGACTAAATGACTCTGGATTTTCCTTTCAGATCTAACTTGTTATGAAATTCTATAAATTCTCATTAAAATTGCTTTATTTTGAGAGTAATATAAAGAAATCATGGCTGAAATGTTGTTTGGTTGTTTAAAAAAAAAAAACACCTAGCTTGAACAAACCCTTTCTCAAACAACTGTAAATTCCCAGTCACAGTCCTGAATAGACATGTTCCTTTCCCTTAGTAGACTCAGTAGGTGCGTAGCATAGGCGTTCTCTGGTAGTTCCTCAGTTTGTCCAGCAGGTGTCACCAGGTACTGTCATTGCTAAGGCTCCTTTGGTCATTGTGAGCCTGCTTTGTGAGCCTGCTTGGTCTCCTCTTGCCCCTCCCCTTCCCTCTGCCCATTGTCTTTTAACAGGATGTCTTTGCCAGCATAGAAGGAAAAATCTCCAATTGTTATTGTTTGGCAGAAGGGTCAAACACACGACCAGCGGAACTAGATTAAAATGTAATTGGGAAATACTTGATAGAATAAACAAAAATATAGTAGAACATAGATAATATTAATATGTGGTTTCCTAAGCCCTTCTATGGCTACAGAGATCTTTATGCCCTATATAGCGGCCCCTGTTTCTCTTTGAGTTTGGTACTACTGCTTGAAGGGAATCCCTGTTTCCCCTGTTAAGGGCTAAAATTCTAGCTAGTCTGTCTAAAATATCTAATGAGTGGTCGCCAATAAATTATAAGCTTTAGCAAGAGTTAGACTTTTAAGCATTTATTAAGGAGAATAAGAATTTGGTAAAGAGAGAGAGAAAGGCCTAGATTCCTATCTATTAAAGGGAGAGTGCATTTCTAGCTCCCTTCTCTGCCGGAGTCCTCAGGAAAGAGCCTGAGACCGAGCGTCAGTCTCTTCCTTCTTCCTCCCACTAGCCAGTGTCACTTCCTGACGCCAGAGAAAAGACTCCTGGTCTTGCCCTCAAAGACCTTCGCTTCATGGGCAGAACTCTTCTACAGTAAGTCTCCAGCAGGTGGCGTCATTCCAATCATTACACCCCACATCACTATTCCTGCCTGCATCTAGCCATACTGCATCTTGCCCAGAGAACAAATTTCCTATCATCCTCCAGATTCCAGAAGGGACCTTAATTCTAGGCTTAGGCAGGAGTCTCCTACTCCAGAAAACATTCCTCACTTTTGTTGCGAGCTCCCTGATCTTCTAAAATAAATGAGTGGAATTGCTTACATCTAAGATGTCAACAGCCTATGTCAGTTACCAGCTGAGTATAGCGTGGGAGCTGAGCTTCTTCTCCATGCCCTTTATCCCTTCCACCCCACACAGATACCAAATATTCTGAAAGGGGGAACTGTGGTAAAGAACAAAGAACTAACCATACATGAATAGATTTCCCCCCTCATCAAATATCTGATTATCAAAAAAAAAATCAATCTTTTTAGTGAGGTATCAACAAATAGGATAATGGATAGACAAGGCAAGAAGCATTTATTAAGCACTCACCATGTGCTGTGCTAAGCACAAGAGACACAAATACAAGCAAAAATGCCCTCAAGGAGCTTATATCTTATCAGGGGAGGACAGCACATAAAAGGCAGCCACAAAGGGAGGAGTGGAGGTGACTGATGTTGAAGTCTGGACAAGATGTTGAAAGTCAAAAACATACCTGAGAAGGGAATGAATATTGGCCAACCCTGGCTCCTCCCACAAATGGAGACAGCAGGAGAAACTCAGCAAAGGCAGAAAGTGGCTTGGATATTCTGCAGTTTAGAGGCATAATGTATAGTTAGAAAGTCTAGGAATGCCTGCTTGAGTTCAAGGTTTACCTCAGGTGCATACTATCTACATAACTAACCCTGTGTAACTTATTGGTGAACCCTGCCCCACAAGACAACTTTCTAAGACTCTAAATAGAGGTGCAGCTACCAAGATGCCTTCATAGAGGGAGTTTCTTCACCAAGAGTTCCCTTCACCAATTAAATCACAAGGCCTGATAAAAGGAATTCTGAAGATAGAGCTCTTCAGTGACCACATGTCTGGGTCCAGAGATTTTATCTGAAACTAACACATAAATTAAATCAATGTCTCTAGGACTGCTCTGCCCTTTAAATGTTTGTATAACTTTCCATATCCTGAATAATACTATGTTTCTGAAAGAAGGATCCAAAATCTTAGAAACTCCATTCATGAGGATTATGAAAACAAGCAGGTTTGAACCAGGGCAAGAGTGCATAAAGAAAAATATTGAGTCTTTGGACTATATTCTCATGTGTGATAGGGGAGTGTAGCATTACCCTATATGGTACAATGCCCGTACTTTGCTCGCCTTTGCCCTTTTTTCAGTCCTGTGCCATTTCCTACAATTCAAGCTGCAGAGAAATTGGCATCAAGAGTATGAGTTCACCTCTTCCCATACGTGATATAAGATGGACAATCTATTTAGGCATAACCTGGTAGAAAAGAAGCATAATCTGCTGTCTTGAGGATCAGGCTACAATGATATATTCCCTGACTAATAGTTAATGAGAAAAGGCAAATAGTTTTAGAGAGAGGGGCAATATGACAATAAGTATGTGCTAGAAAACAAAATTTAATTGATCATTTTTTTTCTGAAAATATGTTAATCTTACAAAGGAATTTTTTCCCAGAACCAAGTTTTATTTATATTATCCCCAAACATAAAATCCTGAGGAAGGGTATACCTCTTAAAAATTTGGTTTTTGAATAGGTTAGCTTATGTTTCTAATATGTAGCCAACTTTTAGTGGGAATATTTGATAATTGTAATGATCTTCTAGATCTTGTCAAGTTTTGCAAAGTATTATCAACAATCCTGTGATATAGGCAGTACAAAGATTGCTATCGATTTAACAAATGAAGAAACAGACCCAGAGAAGTGAAGTGTCTTACCAAAGGTCACACTGCTACTAAATGTTGGAACCAGTATATGAATTCATTTCATTATTCTAAGTGCAATATTCTTTCTATGATACCATACTGCCATTTGCTATTGAAGCCATTTATTCGAAAATTACAGTTAATGATGACTTTGAAATGTTGCAGTAAGGTCACATATATGCAAATAATGATCATATGTTAACTTCAACAGAAACCTCCTAAAACATTGTGGTTAGGGAACAGTGATAACACTCACATTAAAGGTTTTCTGTTATAATAGGGTATTATGTACATTATCACATATGTTAAGGACTGTGATTTATAATATATAAAGGTGCCTTATAGGAGGACTACTATAGTTCTATCCTTATTTAAAATTGGTTAAATTTTAGTAAATATTTTAGTTGCATATGTATTTCCAAATGCTGAATTCCTGAGAATTTATGAATTTTCATTTCATTAATTTCAAAGTGATCACAGTATTTTAATCCCAATTAATTTAGGAGAAAGTAATTTTTTAAATCCCTGTATTTCTTTTGTTTGTCCAAATTAATAGATTTATAGAATTTTGGAACTGGAAGCTATAGAGATCATGTAGTCTAAATTCTTCATTTTGCTGATGAGGAAACTGAGGCCCAAGTTGATTAAACAGTCTGCCCAGGGTCATAACTAGTAAGTGGCAGAGCTAGGCGTAGAGCCCCATCCTCCTAAGGTCCAACGAGATTAAACAATCTCTATAACATAATAACTAGTGAGTAGCAGAGCTACGACTAGATCTCTGTTCTTCTAATTTCTAGACATAGTACTATGCCTGCTATACCCTATATATAAAACATTAAATTGACTGAAACCTCATTGGTGGTTGTAACAATCCCTTAAGACAAAACAAAAACAACTATCATCCCAGGACAGGTAATTTATATTAAACTTGTGGCAAAAATGCTCATTTCATTTATGATATTACTCGACTTTGCTGAAGAAAAGTATTAGCCAATTTCCTTCACATTAAATATTTATACATATATTCGAATTGCTTCTCAGTTTTATCCTATGTAAAGTTTAATCAAAGAAAACCTCTAATAATTCTCTCCTGATTAGATATATAGACTAAACTTGTCTTTCATTCCCACCCTTGCCCCCCATAAATATCACTTTATGATTCTTATATTCTTATTATTCTGTAGAATTAAAGGCTTGTGTCTTATGAGTCTAAGAATTATCATGACTTGCCAAGAAAAAATTATTTTCTTCTGAATTAGAGGGCTTTGTTAGATAGGAGTTGTCTAAATGCCCAGACCAAAGCATAAATATAGGCATTCTTCCTCTCTTCCCATGCCTGCTACAAAATCATGCTTTCTTGTTTTCTCACATCCAGCAGCAATATAACAGGACGAATCTCAAGGCTTTCTGTGTATTCCATGATGTGCTTTTAGCTTGTAGTCTCTTATGATGCCTTCCTCATTTTTTGCTTGTCCTTATCATATGAATTGTTTCAGCCCATGAATGTACCAATATTATTTTGAGTAAGTTCCATATTTCACTGTCCCATTTCTACCAGTTTCATCTACAGATTTACACACTTGATATTCTATTTGCCACAAAGCCATTTTTGTCTAAGATCATTTTGTAGTTCATGAGTAGCAAAAATTACTTTTAGGGAAGTCAGAAATCTGATTAAATATGATACTACCATTCCTACTTTTTCTTAATATAAAAATATAATCTAAAATTTATATATCCATGAAAGAGATTGCTGAAAAACATTATCCTACATAACCATGGTAGCCTCATAGGATCATTTTCCCCTAAAGACTTAATTTTTTCAACCATTTTCATATATAGTTTTTAGCCACATGAAAAAAGACTTTCAGCATAGAATACATGCTTGCTATACATATGTGCTTTTTTAACATTAAAATGTTATTTCATAATCTATATAAATTGTTATATAACATTTCTTTAGAGTGACTTTTCTCATTCACCCCATGATTACACAAAAGATGGAAACATCATGCCTTTTGCACTAAAATCCTCTACCGAGTAACGACATAATTATAAGGGTTCAGCCAAACCAGGTAATAGAACACTTTAACTAAACTCTAATAATACATTGCTCCAGTGAGAGAGAAAATGTACTGCAGAATCCTGAGATGACACCTTTCTTTCAGAAAAGATGCTCCAGAGGAGATGTCTCAAGTAATCTTGTGAAAGGTTAAAGCAGATAGCAGAAGGGAATGACTGGTAGAAGTAGAGACACTAGTGGACTACAATCAGTTTCATAATATTTCACCTAATAATTGTAACTGAGAAAAGTCCAGAGACTAATCAGAACTAAGAAGGCTACTGGCATGATTAAAACCAGATCTTAATAAGACTACTACAAATGATCTAAAATAATATGGCAATGGAAGGTGAAAATATTTTCCATGATACAGCTACATCTCTATCTCTCTTAGAAATATTCCTGGGGCAGCTAGGTGGCTCAGGGGATAAAACACTGGCCTTGGATTCAGGAGGACCTGAGTTCAAATATGACCTCAGACATTTGACACTTACTAGCTGTGTGACCCTGGGCAAATCACTTAACCCTCATTGCCCTGCAAAAAAAATAAAATAAAATAACCTTTAAAAAAATATTCCTAACTTTTCTGAATAGGAATAAACAGTTTTTAAACTAAAACTTTGAATGCAACAGGGAAATAGATGGGGTGGGGAGGGGCCAGTGTCAGGCTTCATAGGAAAGGAGAGAGAGAGGAAGTAGGAAAAATAATAAAAAGTGAAAATATGATGGCAAAAAAGTAATTAAGTGGAATTTTCTAGTATTCCAGATCTCCTTTCTTCTAGACCTCATATAAGTTTAGGACAAATTTTCTTCCTTATGAAATTGATTTAATAATTCTTCCTCTCCTCTTTGAACTGGTGGGGAACACACCTAATAAATAGACACTTAGAACAGCAGCAAATACTCTAAAGGAAAGCCCGAGTGTAGTAAGTGTGTAGGCAAAGAATCATATAATCTCAGAGATGGAAGGGAACTCAGAGATTATTTAGACATACCTGCACATGAGCAGAAATCCCTTCTGCAATATCCCTGCTAAGTCATCATCTAGTCAGAACTTGAAGATCTCTCCAAACAGCCCATTCCACTTTGGGAACATCTCAAGATATTCTCCATAGAATGCTAAATCTGCTTCTCCCTAGTTCCCAGTTCTGCCCTGTAGAACTAGGTAAAACAAATCTGTTGTCTGTATTACACAACAGTCCTTCAAATACTTAAAGATAGCTATCATGTACCCCCAAATCTATTGGTCCTGGTTGCCCTGTTCTGGACCTGCTCCACCTTGTCGATATCCTTCCTAAAATGTGGGATTTACAACTGAGCACAGTATTCTAAATGTGATTTACTAGGGCCCTTCTTCTGGATGTGATGCTTTTATTGATGCAGTCAAGATCACATTAGAGGTAGAGTTGGCCATAAAGTCAGGGAGACCTGGTTCAGATCCTACCCTTTGACACATACCAGCCATAAATGAGACAAATAAAATACGTCAGAATGTGATTCTGGCCAAGTCTCTTAACCTCTCAGTGTTCCAGGCAACTCTCTAAAACTACCATTTTCAGTACTGACAGAAGAATTTATTCAGAGTTCCCATTGACAATCACAAGTCCCAATCCTCCCCCCAAAAAAATACCATTAGTTTAGTCTTGGACGTTCCCTTGTCATATTCTTGATTTATATTGAACTTACAGATCATGAAAACTTCTAGCTCTTTTATTAAGAAACTTCTTTCTACATATATTTGCCCATCTTAAACTGCTGACTTTTAAAAATACAAGTGAAGGACTTTTTAATTTATCTCTATTAAGCTTTATTCATTAGATTCAGCCCTTGAGGCATCCATAATCTGTATTCTTCCTAAACATTTTTGCTAACTTGCCTTTTCTGTTACTTGCTTGTTTAACTAATGTTTCTTCTGCTCTTTCATTTTATTTTATTTTATTGTAAAAGAGAATGTTTATTGTTCCTGAATAGAGGAAATATTTAGAATTTTCATACAAATGGTAGTTGAGGTACAAAAGTAGTATATGTTGGAATGGTACATCTATGTGAAATGCAAGAGAAAAAAATGTTTGCTAACTTGAGAGGGAGGCAGTATGAGATCATAGAAAAAGAACTCGATTCAGAGCAGGTTTAGGTATTAAAACTGTCTTTGCCCCTTACTAACTATATAGGACAGCCTGACACATTGCCTCCTTTTATATTAACCTTGTTTAAGTCCCTTCCTCTCCTGAACCTCAGTTTCCTCCTATGTTAAATAAATAGGTTGGACTAAATGACTTCTATGATCTATTCCAATTCTAATTCTGTGCTCCCAAGTCAAAATTCTAAGAAATGAACCTTTTATTTTTAAGTATAGGTATACCTCCATATAATGTTGCCCCAACCAACACTGATTTACAATACTTAAAGACAGTACTCTTAAGATTCTTTGTTTTTATTGATGTGGGTCTTTCCTCTTTAAATGGATCCAAGCTCCTCCATTCATTAGTATGTGGTTTTATAAGTTGCTGTGACAAAAAATGAGCTTCTCCACATTTGGCTAGGATTGTTTGTATATGACTATATGTCACCTGGCTCATGCTTAAAACCTTTCCAGTTTAGTTGTGCCTGAAAGTTTGCAGTCCATTAACATTGCCTTTGTGAACTCAAAGCTACCTCCATTCTGTGATAAGACATTGGAGGGAGGCCTTTATAATAAAATGTTATTAAAACATTGTTACTAGTCCCACTATAATGTTATTCGGCCTGATACATAAGACTCAAACTGGACAGTTGGCAATCTGAGCTAGCACTAGGGTACCACATGGCATTAATTTCCATGTAGAACTAACTGGCACTCCATAACATTGTTTCACCTAAGCTTATGTTTTCACAGAATCAATTAATGATGTTACATAAAATCTTATTATATTGTATTTTTAAAAGGAATTTCTAAAAGGACCAGCTTGTCTTGTTTGGTTTTGGTGGTTTTGTTTGGTTGGTTTTGGTTTTGTTTTGTTTTGTTTTTCATTTTCAGACCTTTGATATAAGGAGGAACAGAATTGAATTCTTGACTTGGTAGACATTACTTTCTCTTTGATTAACTTTAAGAAAACATTAATTGTCCACATCTAGCTGCCAGTGTAGCTCACTGTACACTGATGAACTCCTTGGGGAAGGAAGCACCTACTTTCCATCCAAAATAAGGGAATGAAGTAATGGTCTCACTGCACAGGCTTGTGAAAGCTCTGGCAAGAGAAACATATCTCCTTCCTTGACTAGAAAGACAAGTAACATTAAAATAATCTGTAAGCACACTATAGAGTATTTAACAAGTCTAAGCCATGTTTATAGGATTGAATAAACTGTTTTCTTTTTCAGATGGCCAGCCAATAGTACCAGTATTTGACAAAACTCTGCAAGTGAAGCAGATACATGTACTTGAATCGTTGGACCTACTAATTACCAGAGCAGACAAAGGTAGTATTCTTTATTAATTATTTATTATAGAGGTAAAGTTAACAGCCCTTTTTCCAAGATTTGGTTTAAAGCTAATACCTGCTTTCTGGGAATACCATTTAGTACAGAGAGTACTGACTTAAAATGCAAGAATGATCTAAAATTCAATTATTAGTGTAATGTATGGTTCTTTCCTTCCTCCCTTCATTCTTTTTTAAATAATAATAAACATTTTTATATAAAGTTTTGAGTTTCAAATTCTATCCCTTCTTCCCTCCCTCCCCTCCCCCCTCCCTGAGGGAGTAAGCAATCAGATATAGATTATACATATGTGATTATGTAAAACATTACCATATTATCCATTTGTATAAGAAAACTTGAATAAAAGAAAAAATGAAAGAAAGTAAAAAATAGCATGCTTCAGTCTGTGTTCAATCAATATCAGTTCTTTCTCTGGAGGTGGATAGTATGCTTTATCATTAGTCCTTTCAGATTGTCTTAGATCACTGTACTACTGAGAATAGTTAAGTCATTCACAGTTCTTCATCAAACAATATTGCTGTCACTGTGCACAGTGTTTTCCTGGTCCTTCTCACTTCACCATACATCAGTTCATATAAGTCTTTCCAGGCCTTTTTGAAATTGTCCTGTTTGTCATTTCTTATAGCACAATAATATTCCATCACAATTATCTACCACAGCTTGTTTAGCGATTCCCCAATTGATAGGCATTCCTTTGTTTCCAATTCTTAGCTACCACAAAAAGAGCTGCTAGAAATATTTTTGTACAAATAGGTCTTTTTTCTCTTTTGGGGGATGTCTTTGGCATATAAACCTAGCAGTGGTCTTTTTGGATCAAAGAGTATGCACAGTTTTACAGCCCTTTGGGCATAATTCCAAATTGCTCTCCAGAATGGTTGGATCCATTCACAACTCTACCAACAGTGGATTAGTGTTCCGATTTTCCCACATCTCCAACATCCAATATTTTCCTTTTTTGTTATGTTTGGCACTCTGATAGGTGTGAGGTGATTATTTCAGAGTTGTTTTAATTTGCATATTTTCACTCAGTAGTGATTTAGAGCATTTTTATATGACTGTAGAGAGCTTTGTTTACTTTGTCTGAAAACTGCCTGTTCATAACCTTTGACAATTTATCAATTGGGGAATGACTTGTATTTTTTTTTAGTTTGAATAGAATTTTATTTTCCAAAATATATGTAAAAACAAATTTTAACATCAATTTTTTTAAAAAATTGTTCTAACTTCTCTTCCTCCTCCATTCCCACCCACTAGAACTCAAGCATTTCAAAATAAGTTATACATGAGTAGTCATGGAAAACATTCCCACATTAGCTAGGTTGTGAGAGAAAACAGTCAAAAAACTCCCAAAACTTCAGACTGAGGAATTGTCAAAGAGAAAAAAAATTTTTTTTTAAAAAATGTGTTTCCAGTGGCAGCTAGGTGGCGCAGTGGACAAAGCACCGGCCCTGGAACCAGGAGCACCGGAGCCCAAATCCGGCCCCAGACACCCAACACCCACCAGCCGCGTGACCCCGGGCAAGCCACCCAACCCCAAATGCCTCACCAAAAAAGAAAAAAAAAAATGTGTTTCCATCTATTTTCAGATACTATCACTTCTTTCTCTGTAGATGGGTTGCCATTTTCATAAGTCCTTCAGGGTTATATTGGACCATTGCCTTGCTGAAAATAACCACATGCTTCCCAACAGATCATCTTACACTATTGCTGTTATTTTGTATACGGTGCATTTCACTCTGCTTCAGTTCATGTAGGTCTTGTATTTTTTATAAATTTTACTTGGTTCTCCATATAGTTGAGAAATGAGAACTTTATCAGAGATACTTGTTTCAAAAATTCTTTCCCAGTTTTCTGCTTTCCTTATAATCTTGGTTATATTAGTTTTGTTTGTGCAAAAGCTTTTTGATTTTATATAATCAAAATTATCTGTTTTATATTTTTATTGCTCTATATTTTCTTTGGTCTAAATTCTTTCTCTGTCCATAAATCTGACAGATAAACTATTCCATGCTCTCCTAATTTGCTTATGGTATCACTCTTTATGTGTAAATCATGTACCCATTTTGATCTTATTTTAATCCTCTCTACTTTCTTTCCTTCTTTTCTTCTTTGCTTCCCCCCTCCCTCCCTCTTTTCCTTACTTCTTTTCTCCCTTCCTTCCTTTCTCCCATCCTTTCTTTTTTTTTCCTTTTTTTTTCTCTTTTTTTTTTTTTGTGGGGCAATGAATGACTTGCCCAGGGTCACAAAGGGAGTAAGTGTCAAGTGTCTGAGATCTGATTTGAACTCAGGTCCTCCCGAATTCATGACTGATACTTTATCTACTGCACCACCTACCTGGCCCTCTCCCTACCTTTCTTCCTTTCGGTATTCCTTTCTTCCTTCTTTCACTTCTCTCCTTCCTTCCTTCCTTCTTTCCCTTTCTCCTTCCTTTCCTTTGTTCTCTCCCTCCCTTCCTCCTTACCTTCCTTACTTCCTCCCTCTTCCCCTTCTTTCCTTTGCTTCCTTCCTTCTTTTCTTCCCTCTATCTCTTCATTCTTTCTTTCTCTTCCTTCCTTCTACAAGCCTCAGTGTTTTAGTTACAGAAGCAGAACGTATTGGAATGGCATGTCTATGTGAAATACAAGGGAAAAATAAAATTTCTCTACTTTTAAACCAACATCTCATACTGTATACCAAGATAAGTTTAAAATGAGTACATGATTTAAATGTAAAAGATGCTATCATAAGCAAATTAGGGAGCAAGGAAAAATTACTTTTCAGATCTAGAGATAAAGAAAGAGTTCATGAACAAATAAAAGATAAAAAGGATTACAGGAAATAAAATGGATCATTTTGATTTCATTAAATTAATGTTTTTACACAAATAATATCAATGCAACCAAAATTAGAAAGAAAGCAGGAAACTGGGGAAAATTTTTTACAAGAAGTTCCATTGATAAAGGTCTCATTTCTCAAATATTTAAGTAACTGAACCAAATTTACAAAAATAAGAGTCATTCCCCAATTGATAAAATGGTCAAAGAATATAAATAGGCAGTTTTCAGAAAAAGAAATCAAAACTATCTATAATCATATTGAAAAAATGCTCTAAATCACTATTTTTTCCTAAATCACTATTGATTAGAGAAATACAAATTAAAACAACTTTGAAGCACCACCTCACACCCATTAGATTGACTAACATGACAGAAAAGGAAAATGATAAATTATATACAGTGACAGCAATATTGCAATGATGATTAACTGGGCCAAGAGAATTCCAAAGGATTTGTGTCTGAAAAATGTTATCTATCTCCAGAGAGAGAACTGATGAGCTTTGAATGCATATTGGAGCATATTTTCTTTCACTTTATTTTTCTTGATTTTTTTCCCTTTTGCTACATGGCTACGGGGGAAATATGTTTTCCCTGTCTTTCTATATAATGAGTATTGTATTTCTTACCATCTCAATGGGTAACAAAGGGGCAGGAGGAAGAGAAGCAATTCAGAACTGAAAAAATAAATTTTAAATGAGATAAAAAATAAATTTTGCTACCTTGAGAGTGAGGCTATATGGAAAGAGGACTAGATTCAGAGTGAGGACTTGGGTATGAATCAAGTCTCTGAAACTTATTACCCATCTAGTATCACCTCAATTATTGGTATAATGTATCCTTCCTTCTTTCTTTCCTTTATTCCTTCTTCTGTAGGGCCAGGTATTAGGCTCAAGGGAGGTAAGGGGAATAGAGAGAAAGACATAGTCCCTGCCCTCAAGGAGCTTATAATCAAGTAAAAATAAGTAAGATCTATATAAGTATTACCAATTAATCAAAAACATTTCTTATATGCCTACTATATGTCAGACATTATGCTATACAAAACTGCATGTGGCACATGCCATAAGAATGGTACAGACCAAGAGATAGTATTGTTTAGAGTAAGTAAAAATCATTGCTGACTGAACAGCCAGAAAGTGCTTGAATAGAAGACTTCATCAATGGCGATTGAGGAAGCCTTCCTGAAAAGTTATTGAAACTGAGTGTCTTTATTCAAAGAAGACTGATGATGACTTTTATTCACATGAGACTAAGGACTTTAAACTATGAGACTGTCAAAATAGTGTTTCTTAATAGTTTATAACACAACCAAGGCCTTAATGTTATATAAGAACACAGATAAAAGAGGCAATGTGATAACTGGGAGGGAGGAGGGTCCTTAAATGTAAGGGGTAACAGGTACAACCAACAATCCAGATAGCTGGGCCCCAAGGAAAAAGGGAATTGGGGAAGAAGAGAGAACAAAGGTTAAGTCCTCCAGGGCATGAAGCAAGGCAGAGATGGAAAGCAACCACAAGTCAAGCCAACCCCAGAGCAGAAATTCTGGTGGGTAGATTCAGACATAAAGAGACTGGTGAGATAGATCTTAGCTCACCCCTTAAGTCTCTTCCAGCTCTAGCTTTATTATCACCCTAGTTGTTAGTACCCTTCCCACCCCCAAAAAATTACCTTGTATTTTTTCAGTATACGTTTATTTGTATATAGAATGTGAGGTCCTTAAAGGTGGGGACTGTTTCATTTTTGTTCTTTGAATCCCAGGCACCTGACACATTGCCCAGCACATAATAGATGTTTAATAGATTAATGGATTGATTCTATGATCTTTAAGAGCCCCCTAGCTCTAAAACCAATGCTCCTATAAAAAAAAAAAAAAGCCATTCCTACTGGAGGACATATCAGGAACAAAGGCATGGAGATGGAAAAGGGTGAATCATGTATAAGGAATACTGAGTAGTTCATTTTTCCCAGAGTATATGTATAGAGGAATAATGGGAGATGTGGCTGGAAAGGTAAGTTGGGGTCAGATAATAGAGCACCATGAATGTCAGTTTAAAAAGTCTACATTGAATTCATTCAGCAGTGGAAAGCTACTTAAGTTTTTGATGTGGTTTTTTTTGTATAATTACATTGTATTCTCCCTCCAATTTTATGCACAGTGAGAGGAGAGGGAGAGAGAGAAAATCCTTGTAAAAATATGTATAAAGCAAAACAAATTCCCATATTGGCCATATAAAAATATGTGTGTCATTCTGTACCCTAAATCCATTACTTCTATGTCAAGAGTGAGTAGCATTTTTCATCATCAGTTCTTTAAAATCATGGTTCATTTATTTCAGTGTTGTGTACCTTATTATCCCACTGATCAACCTCTCTACTTCTTAACCAACACCAAATAATTTTGATGATTGCTATTTTCTAGTAGATGGTTTGAAATTCAATACCGCTAGTTCCCCTTCCTTCTCTTTTATTTTTCAGCATTTCCCTTGAGATTCTTTATCTTTTATTTTTCAGCATTTCCCTTGAGATTCTTTATCTTTTATTTCTCCAAATGAAATTAGTGTTTATTTTGCTAGTTCTGTAAGGTAATCCTTTGATAGTTTAAATGGTATGGCACTGAATAAGTAAATTAATTTAGGTAGGCTTTTCATTTTTATTATATTAGTTCAACCTACACGTGAACAATTAATATTTCTCTTTATTTCTGTAAATGATATTTTGTAGTTGTAGTTATATAGTTCCCTGTATCTTGGTAGATGGACACCATGTTTGTATTTTATACATTCTTTCCTTATTTTAAATGGAACTTCCCTATCTCTTCCTGGTTTTGTTTTTTGCAGTATATAGAAATACTGATGATTTCTTTTATCTCCTGCAACTTTGTTGGTTATTGTTTAATTAATTTTTAGTAGACTCTCTAGAGTTCTCCCAAAAGTGATCTTTTTTTTTCTTCTTTGCTTGTGGTTATTCCTTTAATTTCTTATTGCTATTGCTACCATTTCTAACATTCTATAGGATAATAATGATGACAATGGTAAATAGTATATTCAAAAACAAGAGCCATTTGTAAAAATAATGGGAATAAATTAAAGTCCTTTCCAGTAAAATTAAAGAGCTACTTAAAGTTAACAAGGAAATTAAATGATACAAACTCCTCTGTCAACACTGTAAGTGATATTTAAGAATAGCCCCTGAATCTGAAAATAGATGTGGCAATTGTTCCTAATCCAATAGACCTTGAAAAGGAATTGAAAGAAGTCAGAGAATTCACCATTTGATAAAGTGGATAACAACATTGGAGAGAAATAACATCCCAGCAGAGTGGTTGACAAAGGAATCAGTGCAGGACCATGAAGTGGCCATTCCTTCAAAGAACTGGCAGGTCAGAAGCTAAGAACAATGACCCCTTCCCTTTTAGTATTTTCTCTAGTGCCAGCAAGTGATAGGGAAAAAGAAGAATCAATAGAACTTGGCAAATGATGAGACATTGACAGTGGGCAAGATTCATGGGTGACTGAGTGTTTATGCCTGGGTAACTAGAATAATGCCATTAAAAGAGGCTAGGTTTTAAAATATACAAGTGCAAATGTTTAGAAGCCAGTTGGAAAGGCAGTCCTAGAACCTGGGAGAGAGTCTAGAGCTCAGACATGGAAGTCACCTGCAGAGAAAGGATAGTTGGAACTATGACCCAAGATTAATTCACCAAGAGCAAGCATGTAGGAATAAAGAGAATAGAACTGGAAGCAGTGGCTCAGAGAAATGCTGATTCCTATGAGATGGAAGGAGGAGAAAGGAACTAGAAAAACAATAATCAGAAAAGTAGGGAATGAATGAAAAAAGTCAAGAAAGAGGGAAAGAAGGAGAAAAGTTGTCTATGTCCAATTCCGCCCCTTCTCTACCACCTACTCTTTCCTCAACAGCTTACTGAAACTGCTTCTCTAAGTTTGCCATAACTTTCTAATTGTCAAATCCAGTGGTCCTTTTTTTCCCAGTGGTCCTCCTTCTAGATCTTTTCAACATTTGACATTGTTGACCACTCCCTTTTTTCCATCTGCTCTTGACTTCAAAAACACCGCTCCATCCTAATTATACCATGATTTCTCTAATCACTCTTATTATCTTTCACCAGCCCTTCATTTCCTTCCCAACTCCTTTATGTGGCTGTTCCCCCCATATCTGTCTTTGACCTTCATTTCTCTTTAAGCTCTTTCCCTTAGCAATCTCATTCATTTCCAGTTTCAGCTATGATCTCTATGCATATGATTTCCAAGTCTTTACCTCCAGGCCTGGCCCCTCCTTTAAGTTCCAGAACATCTCTGGTGGCCTACAAAAGATCTTCTTCACCTCTTCAGCACCTCACATTCATCCCCTTTTTTTCTACTCACTCCAGAGCCACTACTCTAGAACCTCATCATTTCTCAGCTGGGTCATTGCAATAGCCTTCTGATTGTATTCATTCTCTCTCATCATTTGCTTTTCATATACCTAACAGATTGATGTTCTAAAAGCACAGATCTGACCAAGCCTATTCTCTGCTTTAAAATCTTCAGTGGCTCACCATTGCCTTTAAGATAAAATATGAACTCCTTTGTCATTGAAAGCCCTTTAATCTCTAGCTGCAAATGAGCATTTTAGTCTTGTTGCAGAAACATTTCTGGTTACATAACCCCTTCACAAACTCTAATGTTCACCCTTGTGATGTCATTGGTTCTCTTCAAGAACGAAGGATGAACAATAATAACAATTTTGAAACACCCAGGCCTTTCTTTTTCTTTTCTCCAATTTTTAGCTCCCCTCCCAAGCAATGTAAGCTCCTTAAGAAAAGGGACTATCTAACTTTTACATTTGTATCCCCTAGCTCAGAGGCTGGCACTTGGTATAGGTACTTAATAAATGTTTGTTGATGATCAGTTCACTTGAATGGCTACCAGAAATTCAAGCTCTATTATGGACTTATCTGTAATTTTGTATTTTTGCCCCCAAAAGTCTTAAGGACCACATATTTATAAACTTTGTATTTTACCTAGTGCCTAGCACAGTGCTCTGCACACAATAGGAATTTTATGAATGCTTATTGAATTGATGATTGGAATTGTCAAAAGAATTGTTTGAGTAAAGTAATAGAGAGAAAAGCCAGGGAGCAAAAGGTTCAGGCTTGCTTATGATATATTAACAAGGTTATTGTGAAACTACCTTGGTTGAGGCAACTTTATGAGGGGCCTCCTCTAGTAGATATAGGAAAAAAGGAGATAAACAGATGGGAAAAGTCCAAAGAAACCAATTAAATCAAAGTTACAAATTCCACAAAGTAAATGTCATTGAATTTTGAGTAAATTGCAAAATGCAGTTTTCAGTCTCTACATTTTCTAGGTATCAACCTTGCTTCCTCCTGCCTTGTTCTTTAATTTTGATTTTTTTCAGTTTTATTGATGCCTTTCCCCCCACATCAGTGTCCTTTCTTAACCACTCCTTCAAAACCCTTCCTTGCTACAAAGAAATAGATATAAACAAAACAAATTTACACATTGACCATTGTGCCAGTGTCTACCTTAATTTTATACCTGAAGTCTACCACTTCTCTATTGAGAGGAGACAAATTTGTTTCATTTTCAGTCCTCTAGAGTTAAAATGAGTCATAACATTGATGTGAATACTGATATCTTTAATATAACTTTCCTTTTTATCACAGTGATCATTAGTTATGTTGTTCTCTTGATGTTGCTTAGTTTATTCTTCATCTATTAATACAAATCTATCCAAGTTTCTCGGAATTTTTATATCCTTTATTTCTTAAAGCACAACAATATTCCCCTAAATTAATATACTGTAGTTTTTAGCTATTTTCCAGTCACTGGAAAGCAACTTTGTTTTGTTTTAGTTGTGTGTGTGTTTTTGCGGGGGGGTGGTTTTGTTTTGGTCAGGGTTGCTTTGGCAAAAAGTGCTGCCATAAATATATTGTTATACATGGGACCCATCCTTCTATCTTTTATCTTTTTGGAGCATATACTTGTTAGTGGTATTACTGGGTCAATGGAAATAAACGGTTTAGTCATTTTTCTAGCATGGCTCCAAATTGTTTTGTATTTAAACAAGTTAATAGCTCTACTAACAATCAATCAAGAAGCATTTACTAAGCATCATCAGGTGCTATGTTTGGCACTGAGGATGAAAGACAAAAAACATCAAACAATTGGGCCAAAAGGAAATTTACATTACATTCTATAGGAGGAGACAACATGCTCATATATGCATATACAAAATAAATACAGTATAATGGGGGCAGAGGGAGAGCTCAGATAGGCTTCTGTAGAGATCAAGAAAGACCTCATGTAGAAGGTGTCTGTTAGAAACCAGGAAACTGTAAATGGAGGTGAAAGGATGGTGCATTCTAGGTATGGGACACAGCCTGGACAAAGGCACAGAGACAGGAGATGATATATGTAAAAAATGGCAAGAGAACAAGTTTGACTGGACTAAAGAGTATAAGTTTATATAGTATAAGTATACTATAAATGTATAAGGCTAGACAGAGAGATTGTAGCCAAGATGTGAAGGGCTGTAAATGCCAAAGAGAGAATTTTACATTTGATCATAGGCTTTATTGAACAAGGGACTAACCTGGTCCAATCTCTGGTCTACGAATGTCATTTTGGCACTATGTGGAATACAGATGGGACAGGGAAGACATTTGAAGCAGGAAGACCAGTCAGCCTAGTCAAGAGGTGATGAGGACCTGACTTAGAGAAGAGTGATGAGGGTCACGTGACTAGAGAAAAGTCAATCAATGTGAGCGACAGTGTGGAGATCCATACACTTCTTGTCCCACAGCCTCTCTGACATTGACTATTTCCATTTTTTATCATCTTTACCATTTTTTAGGAGTGAAGTGAAATCCCTAACCTGCTTTAATTTGCCTCTTTCATATTATTAGTGAGTTAAAAACACTTTTTCACAGTTGTTGATCATTTGTACTTCTTTGGAAAACTGTTCTTGCTCACTTCTTTTGTTGTGGAGAGCAAAGAAATTAATGTATAGAAAATGCTTTGCAAATATTAAAGGGCTTATTAAATGTCTTATTTTTAATTAGTATTGTTGACATGTATACTTAAATTCAGTTCTTAGCAAGATAATACCTATAGCACCCAACTTGTGATTCCTACAAAGCTTGAGTGAAATAATGTATGTAAGTCACTTAGGAAATCTTAAGCACTAAATGAATATCAGTTATTATTTTTTTATTATTACCCAAGGATGTAGTTCGTCTGGACTAGATAACTTAAAGACATTTGAATAAGGTCCTTTTTTATCTTAGCTGTCAACTCCCTATTAGCCAAATTTTCTCTGACCTTTCCTGTCCAAAGATTGTTTTTCTTGTCAAAAAAACAAACAAACACATAAGGAAAATAGGAATTGAGCATCTGTGTTTTCAGTCTGTATTTAGTTGTCATCATCCCATTGACCCAAAACAGCAGTCCTCTCCTTTCTTTGAACTTCTCTTTCTTCAGCATAACTAAAAGAAATCTTTTTGATATCCTTATCTTTCCATGCCAACCTCAGGTTATTGGAGTGTCATACTCATGACACCATCCTTAAGGGACTGGACCAGATTTTTTTATGTTACTTGTCCTTGCTCCTATCTTCTTTATATGTCTTTTCAGAAATCAGAGCTGGTCAGTGAATTCTCTATGAAAACACATCCATCTCTTTTCATAGCTCCCCTTTATCTCCTTCTTCAGAACTGTTTTTCTTTGTTACCTTGAAGTTTTCATTTATATAAGCATTTTTCCCATCCTCCTCAGGGATGCCTACTGTAAAATTTTGACCTATAGGATCCTATTTACCCTTCCTTCCTTCCTTCCCTCCCTCCCTTCTTCCTTCCTTCCTTCCTTCCTTCTTTCCCTCCCTTCTTCCTTTCTTCCTTCCTCCCTCCCTCCCTCCCTCCCTTCCTTCCTTCTTCCTTTCTTTCTTCCTTTTTGAAACCTTTACATATAGCACATAGGTCTAGATTATTTATGATTTCTCTCTCATCTATCATAAACTCTCAGATAAAGTTGTCATTTCCCCCCAAAGTTGCCATCATTTCTGCCCTAACAAGTTTCTGTCTATTGGTGAGAATCACACACAGAATGGAACAGAATTTGTCGTTATTCCTTTGCTTTCTCTCTAATTTATTACCTTTTCTTCCCAATGCTTTGTTCTCTGTCATTCTCCTCTTCCTTCCCCTTCTACTCAACTTTCTTTTGTCTTTCCTCATATCTTTCACTTTCTTCTGCTTTCTTCTGTTCCTCAGTTTCTTCTCCTTAAATTGATTCCTTCTTCTGAATTTAGCCTTTCTCTTCTTTATGGCCTCCTTCATATCGAAGCTTTGTTTTAGCTCTGCCCCTTCTCATTTAGCACAATGTTTTCTCCTTCAGCTTATTTAATCTTCCATTTCCAAGCTACCCATCCCTCATTCAATCCCTGTCCCTATTTGCAATTACAAAGCCCTTGAAATCACCTTCACAATTGCTTTTCCATCTCATTCATCTCAGGGCCTTGCTCTTTTGCCCACTTTTCTACACAACCTTTTCCTTTAGAAGCTATAAATATAAATCTCAAGATATTGTGGATATTTCAGGGAAACCTAGGAAAAGGAACTAAGGAAACAAATAGCTTAAGAAAATAAGAAAAATAAGAACTACTTTGTAGAGGAATGAGTCATATGGTGTAGGAGAATATTAAAAGAAGGTCAAATTATATGAAAAATGGATGAAATGTGATGTTAAATTTTGAGACTCATTCTACAGGATCTCAGAAATGGAGGAGTTCAGAGATCATTTATTTTGATTTGTTTAGAAAGGAGTCTCATAGCCTCTACTTAAAAAAAAATCTGTTGCTGGGAATTCACTACACCTCCTAAAGCAATCCATTCTATTTTTAGATACCTCTAATTCTTGGGGGGGGGGTGGTGGCAGATGTGGCTAGAGTGCTGGCCCTGGAGTCAAGAAGACTCCTCTTCCTGAGTTCAACTCCAGACACTTGATCCTGGACAAGACATATAACTTTGCCTCAGTTTCCTCATCTGTAAAATGAGCTGGAGAAGGAAAAGTATCTTTGCCCAGAAAACTCCAAAAGGGGGTCACAAGAGTCAGACACAAGTGAAACTAAACAACAATAAATTCTTAAGAAGCCTTTCCTTTTATCCAGCTAAAATTTTACTATTATCAAGTTTCACTGTTTTCCCCAGTTCTTCCCTCTGAATTCAAGCAGAAAAAACTCTAATTTTTCTTCCATGTGACAAGTCTTCAAAAAGTTGAAGACACCATCATGTTTTCCTTTAAACCTTTTTTTTCCAGTTCCCTCAACCAGTCCTCAAAGGCATGTTCTCTAATCCCTTCCCTATCCTGGCTGTCTTTCTCAGAATTCATTCTAGTTTCTCAATTCACTAAAACATGAAGGCAATACTCCAAATATGGTCCAACTAGGGCAGAAAACTATCTGAAAATCACCTGTTTTTTCCTGTACACTAGACTTACATTATTACAACCTAAAATTCAGTCAAGACAGATGTCAGTGTATAAAGAGCCATAAAGAGATTGGCCTCAGTCAGAATAGAGCAAGGCTCAAGTCTTGCCCCTGACACATGCTGGCTGTGTGACCCTCAATAAGTCACATAATCTCTTGGTACTCCAAACAATTCTCTAGGACTAAAAAGTTGTAGAACAGTTGCTTCCCTGCATTAATTTCCTCACTGATAGCTCCATACCCTATGAAATCCCAAGTCAGGACCAAAAAATAGATAGATAGATAGATAGATAGATAGATAGATAGATAGATAGATAGATAGATAGATAGATAGATAGATAGATAGACAGACAGACAGACGGACAGATGATATAGGCAAATATTATAGATATACTATATATACTGTGTGTATGTATATGTGTGTGTCTGTGTATATAATATACATACATATGTATGTATGAATAAAATCTGTCTTCTTTGTTAAGGAATCTAAGATTCCAAGAGGTTGAATGAGTTTCTAATTATCTGCTTTTAAACTGGTATGTAAGGCAGCTAGTTAGGTGGCACAGTGGATAAAGCACAGGCCCTGGTTTCAAGAGGACCTGAGTTCAAATTCGGCCTCAGACACTTGACACTTACTAGCTGTGTGACCTTGGGCAAGTCACTTAACCCTCACTGCCCCACCCCACCCCCAAAAGTTTAAGGGGGCAGCTAGATGGCGCAGTGGATAAAGCACTGACCCTGGATTCAGGAGGACCTGAGTTCAAATTCAGCCTCAGACACTTGACACTAGCTGTATGACCCTGGGCAAGTCACTTAACCCTCATTGCCCCGCAAAAACCAAAACCAAACAAACAAACAAAAAACTGGTATGTAGAAGCCACCTATTTACAATTCTGTTAGCTAAATGAATAATACAGCTAAATAACATTCTATAAAATAGTTTACATTTGTATATTTGCATATGTTATATATACATTTGTATATATTTACATATTAAATATATATTTACTTCCTTGGTGAGATTCAAAGATCACAATTCAACCTCTATTATGTCTCAGCTCCTATGCTGCTTTAAATTTTAAACTGGGTGATTGAATTTAGAATTCCAAATATTGAAGGACATATTTTGTCTCTAGTATAGCTAAAGTTCTTTGTTTCACATGGCTAATATGGAAATGTTTTGCATGACTACAGATGTATAATCTTCATCAAATCGCTTGCCTTCTCAATAAGGGGAGTAGGGACAGGGATTTTAAGAGAATTTTTAAAAAATTTTAAAAAAAGAAAAAAAAGGTTAAAAATTGTTTTTAGGGGGCAGCTAGGTGGCACAGTGGATAGAGCACGGGCCCTGGAGTCAGGAGTACCTGAGTTCAAATCCGGCCTCAGACACTTAACACTTACTAGCTGTGTGACCCTGGGCAAGTCACTTAACCCCAATTGCCTCACTAAGAAAAAAAATTTTTTTAATTGTTTTTACATGTAATTGGAAGGAAATTTTAAAAAGAAATACCCTTTTCTTAACCAAAATGGGTACTTGTGAAATAACTCTCCCTAGGGGTGTAGCTGAATCTTAATGGGTTAGCATCTTATAGAAAATAGCTACTCTCATCTTAAGATATCTTCATTACCATAGTCACCATAGAAGCCTCTTATCTCTTATTGTCTATTATTTCTTATTGCCCAAAAAAGCATTTTCATACAGAAGATTTACATTATTCTTTTAAATAATGGATCTGTGTCTCCCTGGGGAATTAACAGTCTTGGGTTTTGAGTCAAAAAAGATGAAATACCTGAAACATCCTAATGATCTTCTTAAAAGATTTCCAAGTGTTTTAGATTTTGGACGTCATCTAATAAAAAGGCTGGGTCTAATAATTGGAAAAATGACAAGAAAAGCATTTGATGAATTATAGATGAGTGGGTGTGAAAAATAGGAAAAGAAAAAAAACAAGTAAAATGGCATAAGAGAAAGAACATTGGACCTTTCTAATAGTATCAGAAAACCTGGGTTCCTATCTTGATTCTGCCTCTTATTACCTGTTTGTTACCACTGTATTATGGAGTCAGAGCAGTAGAGCTGTGGAAGTAGGAAGATGGCAGCTGTTGCTTTCAGACATAACAAGGGTATCAAACTTCTCTCGTACTCTGAGACAATAGGAAGAAGCCAAGATTCTGGAATGGTATTCCTAAAATGGCCTTTACACAGTGGCTACAAGCTAATGATGTGACAAGAGAGAAGATTAGGGGCAGGTAAGAGCTCTTTGTGGCAGAATTAGTACAGTACAGAGAGATATGGTTACCATTCTGGTTTTCCCTTTGTGTTTGGATTTGTGTCTCTCAGGAAAAGTCTTGTGGCTTGGGCTGTACCCAGTTGTGTTGGAGGTTGAAATGTAGATAACACTGGGCAGAGAGGACTTAGGAACATCTGTGTTCTTGGTAGTACCAGTGGTCTTAGAACCCTAAATTTCAGAGGCCATAGGACCCTAACATTCTGTGATCTTCAGAAAGTCATAGAATCATAGAAGACTAGAGTTGGAAGGGACTGTTGAAGTTATATAATCTAATATGGATTTATGTGATAGCTTATGTTGTGGTTTAGCCTTAAGGATTTACTATTTTCTCTACTATTCTTCCAAGTATAAAGTTCAGTGCTCAGTTAATCAGTAATAGAACTCTGGCTCTTCATTTCTTAGTATTGTAGTTTCAAATTTTCATAAAGCATTTATGTTACAAAAAGATTAAGGAAAGATATAAATTCTATCACTCTGGAATGCTACTCTGTAGCATGTCATTCTTATATTTTGAAAACGTAAAACTTTCCTACAAGATATCCTTTAGCTATATTATCAACTTAGCTAACTGAGTTTTAAAGAGGTGACTTCTAAATACCAGTTTAAAAGTGGACAGCTAGAAATTCATTTCCCTCTTGGAGCCTTAGATTCCTCAGCTAAGGAAGTAGTTAGATGTCATAGTAGATAATTGAGTGCTGGGCCTAGAATCAATAATATCTTGAGTTCAAATCTAACCTCAGACATTTACTAGCTGCATGAACCTGTACAAGTCACTTAACCTTTTTCTGCCTCAGTTCCCTCAACTGTAAAATAGGGGTAATAGTAGCACCTGTCTTCCAAGTGTTGTGAGAATCAAATGAGATAATATTTATAAAAGGCACTTAACACAGTGTCTGGCACATAATAGGCACTTAAATGCTTGTTCTCCTCCTCTTCCCCTCACCCATAAAATGGGGATTAGAATAATTGCCTTTTATAATTTTCATGGTTGTGTTGAGGAACAAATGAGCCAACATTGATATGTGAAAGTACTTTGAAAACTGTGACATGTTAAACAAATGGAAGGTGGTACTATTATGAATAATAAAAATTACAGTACTTCAAGGATCCATGATATCATGGTATAGACACAACCCAGGTTGCAACCCCCTAACCCCTTAGTAAATAGTTTTTGTCTGGTGATGAGCCTCTCCAGATTTAAACTGCTCCTAAGATAACTGGCCGCCTCTGGATATTTCTAGCTTGGTAAGACCTACCAGAGCTTTTAGTCAACTGGCATAGGCTTCAGGAATCCATGCATGCCATGATGATGTGATGGAGCCAGACTTTACTGGAGGAATGATAATAACTAGGTCAAATACATAATAGACATTTAAATCATGCTTACCCTTTCAGAGAAAAGGAAAGTGGAATGAAACATGTAAGTGCAAACTTTTTTTTTTTTGTGGGGCAATGGGGGTTAAGTGACTTGCCCAGGGTCACACAGCTAGTAAGTGTCAAGTGTCTGAGGCTGGCTTTGAACTCAGGTCCTCCTGAATCCAGGGCCGGTGCTTTATGCACTGCGCTACCTAGCTGCCCCAAGTGCAAACTTTTTCATGAAGAAATTGCAGGTATAATTACTTATCCAAAATACATTATTTGTACTGGAACCCAAGCTCACTGCTTTGCAACCAGCCAATTAGAAATTAAAGATAAATAATATTTCTGTGGTTATACTTTTGTAGTCAATCTGAATTACCACATGGTTAAGTTTAAATTGTAGCTTAAAAGTATAAAGGGAAGTGCATACCTCACTGACAGTTCATTCTCACTCCATGGGAGATAACACATAAGAAAAAAGCTGAATGGTCCAAGATAGTTCCAAAGGACTCATGATGGAAAATGTTCTCCAAATCCAGAACAAAAGAGAACTGTGGAATCTAGATGCAGATTGAACCATACTATTTCTATTGTTTTGTTGCTGTTGTTGTTTTTCTTTTTTGAGGTTTTTCCTTTTTGCTCTGATTCTTCTCTCATAACCTGACTAATGCAGAAATATTTTTAATGTGAGTGTACATATATAATCTATATCAGATTACTTGCTGTCTTGAGGAGGGGGAGGAAAAATTGAAACTAGAAATCTTATAAAAACAAATGTTGAAAACTGTCTCTAAATGTAACTGGAAAATAATTATTTATATGGAAAGATTAAAAAAAGAATTTAGGATATTAGAATATAGATTGTAGAGCTTTAGAGCTAGAAGAGAACAAAGGATATCAGAATTTGAGGACGCCTTTGGAGTGCTCTAAACCCTTATGGTACAGATTAGAAAACTGAGGTTCAAAGAGAAGTGACTTGCCTAAGATTACTTCATGAGTTAATGACAGAGCTGGAACTCAAACTCAATTTCTTTGACAATGAGTACACCAGTCTTTTTTCTACACAAAATTTCCTCAATTTTCACTCCTTCCTCTGAACCCCTGAACAGCCAATGCAAGTCAATAAATGTTAATTAAGATATGGGTCAGGTGTGCTGCTAAGCTCTGGGAGTACAAAGAAAGACCAAATACAGTTCCTGAACACAAGGAGCTCACACTCTAATAGGGGAAGAAAATAATGCATAAAAAGAAGCTGAAAAGGAAGAAGAGGAAGAACAGTACCTTTGTGGGAGGTGGAGAGAGAGTAGATAAAGCTAGGTGGGGAAATTATGAGGTGTCTCCCCTGACCCCTTCCTTAAATAGAGGATCTCTGTGTATAGGAGCAATTTTTCCTGAGATGAAAAATAAAATGTCATGAACAGGAAAAATATTTATAGCAGCTTTTTTTTTGTAATGGCAAAGAACTGTAAATTAAGGGGCTACCCATCAGTTGGGGATTGGCAAAATAAATTATAGTATATGAATGGTATATGAATATAAAACACTATTGTGCTATAAACAATAATGAAAGCAACAGTTTCAGAGAAAACTGAGAAAGTTTATATGAATGAAGCAGAACCAAGAGAATAGTTATACATTATAGACATTGTAAAGACAAACAGTTTTAAAAGACTCAAGACTTCTGATTGACACAATGATTAACCTTGATTCCAGAGGACCAATGGTGAAACATGCTACCCACATTCTAACAGAAAGATTTGGAACTCAGGGTACAGAATGAGAGATATTTTTTGGATATGGGAATTTTTTTTCTTGACTATTTGTTACAACAGTTTTGTTTTCTCCTTTTTTAATGGTTGGGGAAGGTAGAAGGGAAAGAAAATAGATTTGTGTTCATTGAAAAAAGTTAAACTTTTTTTTTTTTTTTTGGTGAGGCAATTGGGGTTAAGTGACTTGCCCAGAGTCACACAGCTAGTAAGTGTTAAGTGTCTGAGGCTGGACTTGAACTCAGGTCCTCCTGAATCTAGGGCCAGTCCTCTATCCACTGCGCCACCTAGCTGTCCCTAAACTTTTAAAATAAAGGGATTTATACAAGATCTCTGATGTCCCTTGTAGCTCCAAATCTTATGATACCCTGAAAAAGAAAAAGTGAAGAAACAACTTTGTGTCTCAAAGACATTGATTCATTCTAGAAAATGGCTTGAAGACTTTATTTTTTCAGGAAAACAGAGTTTAGCTCTCTAATATAACATCTCACTGACCATTGTCTCTTCTTAGCCTAGTTTCATTATCTATAAACTAGGGATAACATTCAAATGTTTTATACATACATACATATATACATATATATATACATATATATTAGCTTGTGAAATGTTAGAAAAATTATCAGCATTGTGGAAAATTAGTGCCAAGTGATACCTTAACATTAGAGGTCATTAAAATGGAGTTAAAATTGTTAGCATTTCTTAGGGTGAGGCCATAGGTGTTTTCTAAATACAAAATATTTTTTAAAAGATACAAATACAGGGGCAGCTAGGTGGCACAGTGGATAGAGCACCAGCCCTGGATTCAGGAGGACCTGAGTTCAAATCCGGCCTCAGACACTTAACACTAGCTGTGTGACCCTGGGCAAGTCACTTAACCCCAATTCCCTCACCAAAAAAAAAAAAAAAAAGATACAAATACAGTTAAAAATAATAATAGTAATAATGTTAGCTGGCATAAAAATATATGTGTGTATGATATATATGTATGTCACACATATATATATATATAATATAACATTAAAGTATGCAAAGCACTTTAGAAACATTTCATTTGGACACAAAAACAACTTATATAGGTGTTGTCACCATTTTTCACATGAGAAAACAAGTTCAAAGAAGTTTGAGTGACCTTGGTCACACAGTTAATGTATCAGAGGCAAGATTTGTTTTTGTTTGTTTGTTTGTTGAAGCAGTTGGGGTTAAGTGACTTGCCCATGGTCACACAGCTAGTAAGTGTCAAGTGTCTGAGGCCAGATTTGAACTCAGGAACTCCTGAATCCAGGGCCAGTGCTTCATCCACTGCGCCACCTAGCTGCCCCCAGAGGCAAGATTTGAAAGCAATTCCTTCTGACTTCAGGCCTAGCACTTTTATCATCTTTGCCTCAGTGTGATGTGTTGGAAGTAGATGGTTGAAAGTATGTTCTGTTATTCAGTGCCTACAACTTAGTACCATCAGTGTGAACTTAGGTTCAAAAAATTAGCTTCCTAAAAGTATGAGATGGGGAAAAACAGCAAGATGGCACATAAAGTGAAAAATACCTGAGAGTCTAGTAGATTATAAACTTATGGTGAACCATATTACCTGGAAGTCAAAACAGACAGTGTAATCTTAGGCTGTGTTAACAGAAGGATAATGTCCAAAACTAAGGAGGTGCCAGTCTTTCTGTCCTCTGCCCAGGTCAAAACATCTGCTAAATGTACAGGGCACAGTCATAAGAACTGGATATACCAAAATAAATTTGACAAACCTTGCTTTCAAGAAGCAAATAATCTAATAGAGTAAATGATAGATACACAAAAACTATAATACAAGAGAATCCAGATCCAGACAAGGAACTCTGAAAAATTCAAGAAGAAAAATCCCTTTTATGTAGAAAGATGAGGGTTAGGCTTCATGGGGGAAGATGGCCTCTGATTTGGTGAAGGAAGGACAAGATTTAAATAGACTGATGCTGAATCTAAGTGGAGCTGGGGAGTCCATTGCAGATGACATGAGTAAAGGCCCAGAGAAAGAAGTGTGACAGTGGTTGTAAGTTACAAGGGGACAGATGGGATGTCGTTCTGTTATGGGGATTTAATAGTAAGAGCGCAACAATTAACGAGACTGATGTTGCAGCTCACTCCCCAAGGCTGTATCTCAAAGATTTCTAAGCTGACTATGCATAGGACCCCATAATAGAAAACTCTTACGACAGGATGGGCAGAAGCCAGCATCCCAGCTGGCATGCCTGTTGTCTTTATGTCTAACCACAGCATGTACTATGGCCACAGAAACATGGTATAGTCCTTAAATATCAGTTTGAAATGAGAGACGGGTTAGTCCAAGCAGGGGAAGGTGGAGACCACATCTATTGTAAAGAAGAATTAGATTACAGAGGACAGTGAAAGAACTGTTTGCCAAGAGCCTTAACAATTCCCTCTTTTTATTACTCCATATGATCTTACAATAGCTTTTGTTCTCATGTGGGATGTAATTTTGGACATCTGTCTTTTAGTTGTCTGTTATTTAACTCGTGATTTTCCCTGTTCACTTAATGTATGATTTTGTCATTTAAATTGATAATAAATTCCTGAAGACAACCAACTTAGTGAGGAGCAAACTGACATCTCCATAAATCTAGAATTCAGTTCAGTAAACATTTATTAAATGCCTGTTACATTCAAGATACTGGTGGGGACAAGACTGCCCTGCCCTTAAATAGCTGATACTATCATCCGCACTGAATATTGCCCTTAAAAAACACTTCTCTTAAAAAAGAAAAATTAGAAATCAGAAATTTGCTTTGCAAGCATGGAATCAAAGAAGAGGCAGCAGTAATAATACAGTGGGGATAGCCAGGGGATCTGGGTTCAAAAGTTGGCTCTTCTGGCTAGGCCGTCCTATACAAGATGCTTCTTTCTGGGCCTCTTCTGTAAACTGAGGGGGCTGTTCAGACCTCCAGAGTTTCTCCTCAAAATCCCTCTCCAGTGACAGATTTCCTTTACAAATGTGAAAGTTTCTTCACTGTGGTATATAGTCAGATGGTTCACTGATTTGGTGAAAACGCTGCAGTTGTTATCTTATTGTTTATGTTTTAAATACCTTCATCTTTATTATCTTAACAGGGAAGGATGCTCGCCTCTTTGTCTTCAGGCTCAGCACTGTGAGGAAAGATGTGGAGGGAAAGCAGATAGTGAAGAGCAAGTATGACTGTAGAGAAAATAAACTTGAAAAAACAAAAGGTGACTTGGCTCTTGTCTTTAAGTGGTGCTTTATTTCTTTTTTGTTGCTTTTTCCCCCAGTGTAAGTTCTAGATAAAATGAAAATGACTAAAAGTTTGGACTTTGATTTATTTGTTTTGATCTCAGTACCACAAGAATTCAGTTCAATTTGATAAACATTTACCAAGCACCTGCTATGTGCCAGGCTCTGCAACTAAGCGTGGGGAGTACAAAAAGAGGCAAAAGGAAGCCCCTGCCCTGCCCACAATCTTATGGGGGAGACGGCATCCAAACAAATGTATGTACAGTGAACTACATACAAGAGAAATAGTAACTAACTAGAAGAGAGGAAGCGCTGGAATGAAGAGGGGTTAGGGGAGATATCCTGTAAAAGGTAATTTAGTCAGGGAGCTCAGGAGCCAGAGTGAAGAAAGAAGTGTTCCAGACTTGGAGGACAGCCAGAGAAAATGCCCAGAGCTGGGATGGAGTGTCTTAATTGTGGCATAGCCAGAAAGCTAGTGTCACTGGGTCGAACAGTGCGTGTTGGGGAGTGAGATTTAAGAAGACTGAAAAGGTAGGAGGGGGCTAGGTTATGAAGGGTTTTAAATACCAAACAGCATTTTGAATTTTATCCTGGAGGCAAATAGGGAGCCACTGGAGTTGAATGAAAAGGGGAGTGACATGATTGGACCTTCATTTTAAGAAAATCATTTTAGTGGCTGAATGAAGGATGGATTGGAGTGGGGAGAGACTTAGGCAGGCAGAAGAATCTTGTAATAGGTGAGGCATGAGGGGATGAGGGCCCAGCTTGGTGGCAGTATATGTTCAGCATTTAGTTATTAATTGGGCAAACGTTAAGTGCTTTCACTGTATAGTACATTGCTAGAGGTAGTAGAAATACAACATTTAGATAAGATAGTTCAAATCTGGCCTCAGACACTTAACACTTACTAGCTGTGTGACCCTGGGCAAGTCACTTAACCCTTATTGCCCCACCCCACGCCCCCCAAAAAAGTTACAGATAAGATAAGGTCTCTTCCTCCATGAAATGTATTGTCCATTGGGTGATAAGACACAATAATACACAATATCACATGATAAGTGCACCAAAGTGTTTTGAAACAATGTCTTACTTGAAGGTCTGAGGGGGAAAGTTGTTACCAATGGGAGCAAACAGAAGGCTTCATGTAGGAAACAGCATTTTAAAGAGCAGGTAGGAATTCATATGAAGGTAAAGGAGAATATCCAAGGCCTAGGGAGCAATGGGAAGAATATCATAGACGTGGGAAAGCACACAATATGTTTAAGGGGGCATAAAGCAATCTGTTTTGGCTGAAATGTAGGGTGCATGGAAGGGAATCATATGAATTAAGATTGGAAAAGGAGGGTGACAGCAGGTTGTGGCTAGCCTTGAATAACCTTGAATTCCTACAGGGAATTTGAACTCAATGGGCATTAAGGAGGTAAAAAATATTATTGAGCAGCAGAATGGCATGACCAGATTTTTGCATAAAAGAAACTAGAAGAATATGTTGAGGGCAGTAGAAAATACCTGGTGAGAAGAATATCTTCTGGCAAGAGTTTGGAAGAAAAGCACTAAAGATCTTTAGTGGTTACAATGGAAATAAAAAGTGAGAAAGTTTTGTCAAACTTAGCTTATGCACAATTTAATGAACAAACTAATTTTTTCATAACTTAAGGGTTATAAGAAAATTTATTTCTCACAAAAACCTAAACATTGTTTATAAAATATAGTTTTAGCTTCATTGCAATGTATTTTTCTCTACAGGTTGCCATTTGTATGCCATTAACACTCATCACAGCAGTGAATTGAGGATCATTGTTGCAATTCGCAACAAGCTACTGCTTATAACAAGGAAGCACAATAAGCAAAGTGGTTTAACCACCCTCTCATTGTTATCCTCGCTGTCAGAATCACCTGTTGAAGAATTCCAGTACATCAGGGTTTGTTTTCTTTTCTAATAAATTGTAACTTGATTTGGGTCATCTGTGTCGTATCCTGCATCATGTAGGCCATTTCCTTTTACCCAAAGAAGCCTGTTTCCACGACCATTCTCAGCTGTGGAAAGCAAACTGGGAAAACGACCTCCCTTGATGCTCCAGACACCTCTAGGGGATCGGTGGAAAGCAATATTTCCCTCGTTACATCTTATCTCCTACAGGGGTAGGAGCCTTACCTCAGTCTCCTTCAAGCTTTCAGAAATATTTTATACAAAAAGAACTATAGAACATTAAAACTAGAAGGAATCTTAAATCCCATTTTGTCCAACTTTCACATTTTTCAGGTGAGGAAACAGGTCCAGGATCAGACTTTAGGTTAGTTAGGCTTTGAGCTCTGGACTCCTGACTTCCTGGGCCAGTGCTCTTTCCTTTGTGTCCCAGAGAGTATTTGTATATGAGGAGATACTGTAGATCAGAAATGTCAAACATAGGGATTATTGAGTGTGGCCTGAACCAGATTAAAATGCCATTGGAAAATGTTTAACAAAAGAAATAAAAATACAACAGAACATAGATAATGTTGATGTGTAGTTTTCTAAGTCAATATGCTTCCCTGAGGGATCCTTGTGTATGATTCAGTGGCCCCCATTTCTATTGGAGTTTGATACCAGTATTGTAGAGGGAAGCCTGCATAGGTAGGAGGTTGGCTTAGATAACTTCTGAGGTGGGGCAGCTAGATGGTGCAGTGGATAGAGCACTGGCCCTGGAGTCAGAAGTACCTGAGTTCAAATCCAGCCTCAGACACTTAACACTTATTTATTAGTGAAACGATTGGAATGACGCCACCTGCTGGAGACTTACTGTAGAAGAGTTCCGCCCATGAAGCAAAGGTCTTTGAGGGCAAGACCAGGAGTCTTTTCTTTGGCATCAGGAAGTGACATTGGGTAGTGGGAGGAAGAAGGAAGAGACTAGCACTCTGTCTGGCTCTCTTTCCTTTGGACTCTGGTGGAAAGCAGAGCTAGAAATGCACTCTCCCTTTAATAGATAGGAATCTAGGCCTTTCTCTCTTTACCAAATTCTTATTCTCCTTAATAAATGCTTAAAACATAACTCTTGCTAAAGCTTATAATTTATTGGCAACCACTCATTAGATATTTTAGACAGACTAGCTAGAATTTTAGCCCTTAACACTAGCTGTGTGACCTTGGGCAAGTCACTTAACCCAAATTGCCTCACTAAAAAAAAAATTACATTAAAAAATTAAATTACATTAAAAATAACTTCTGAGGTCCCAGGTTAAAGGTTTTCTGACTTGGTGAATTTCACAGAGATTGGAATAGACCCAAGTCTCCTGACTCCCATCCCAGGGCTTTTCCTACTATTCCACATTGTCTTAGATGTGCCCATTCTTTTTCATTCTTGAGATCCTCTTTCCACCCCCTACTTTAAAAATTAGGTGGTATTAGAATGCATAGAAGTTGAAACCCTGAAAACTGGATTTGAAGACATTAACTGATACAAGAATCAATTTATCTTATTTTTGCTTAGCTAAAGTTAGAGCCTTTTGCATTAAGTATACAAAGTTATACTAATAAACAAATTAGGAGAGTTTCAAAGTAACTGAAGAGGAGGAGTAGCAGTTTGCCATTGAATCCACTTTATAAAATCCATAATCTCACATCTGTTGGGTGGCTAGTAGCATCTTGAGAACTAAAAACAGGTTATGGAAACAAAGAGATCTGATAAAGTCACAAACCACTTAAAGAGATCACCATTCTCATTGCAAGCCCAGTGGTATAAAAGAGCCTTGGAATGATAGCATACTTAGGACAGGGGGTAACAGGCCAGCTTTTCCCTATCCTGACCATTTTCTAACATATCCTCATTGGTGGCCCAGGAGATCTGTTTGTCTGACCCCCCTGTTGTGATGACCTTGGTGGATGGGCCAACCGAAGAAAATGACAATCTGATTTGTGTGGCATATCGGCATCAGTTTGACTTGGTGAATGAGAGCACAGGGGAATCTTTCAGATTGCACCACGTGGATGCCAACAGGGTAAGTTTAAAGTAGCATGACCAGCAAGAATGAAGGAGGACCATCATTTACTGTATGTTCCTCCTGGGTGTTATAATGATTACTTGTGTGGTTTTTTTTTTAATAAAACGTACCTACAGTATATTTATGTCATAATTTTTAATGATTTTCTGAACCTTCTCTGACCATTTATTCCATCTGAGTATAAATGAAAATGAGGTTCACATAATTGAAAAGATAAATAACAAATTCAATACTTGAATGTTTGTGGGGATTCCAGAGAGGCAAGCAGTTGGAGTTCTTTCTAGCTTCAGAATTATACAACTGACTACAGGGGATAAAAGGAAAGGCTGGAATCTGCCCTGAAATCCAGATAATGAGGGAACTTTCAAGCAGTTCAGGGCTAGTAAGTAAAGGCTATAGGTTTGAGGATCAGTACATATTGCACAACCTACACTGTGCCAAGAACTCCACTATCAATGCCTGAACTACCAATTTGGCTGTTGACAAATTGGGGCATTCAGTATCCGTCTATGATGTTGCAAAGTATGTTCCAGAGACCAGCTTAGGATCCCTGAAAACCTTTCTAGGGCTCTGGAGGTCAAAACTATTTTCCTAAAAATACTAAAATATTTTCATTTCTAATAGATGTAACCCACATATATAAAAAATCTCTTTGGCAGGCCCCCAATCATTAAAGTAGAAAAGGGTCCTGAGACCAAAATGTTTGAGAACTGCTAATCTGTACAACTCCTTGGGTACTATAGCTGGACAGGAGGCAGGGGACTTATAGTAGGTTCAAATGCAATTAATGTAGAGCACTTAAGGTGTGTGCTAATGATTGGAGAAGAATAGTTCGGCATCAGTGGTGACTTTAAATTGGGTATTTTTTAGCTCTGGCTAGAAACTCATAGTATCTCTCAAAACATGGGTTCTTTTATCTAAGAAGACTATTTTATCTCTGTGAAGGAGGGGGGAAAACTATGACATTTGTCATCACTTAATAATATTTGCAGGATAAGCTTTGGACCTGTAGCTATCATTTGGAAAAGCTCCCACCAGGCAGGCAGTGGTAGCCAGAGTTTAACCTGGTGATCTGAACATATGAGGCTTCTTATATGCTTGGTTAAATAAGTCACCAACTTTAGCATAATTTTCTTTGGTTATCTTTTTTCTATAAAATGTCTGAGCATTACATTTACTAGAAATACTAATCATAATAAATAGTAATATATAATAATAAACAGATAAAATAGTAATAATCAATAAATAGAAAACTGCTATATTTTGGTAGATAATACTACCTAGAGCAAGATATTTTTTAAATCCAAAAACCTAGGTACACTTAGGTACCTTTCTCTCTGATCTTTGTTATCAATTACTCTTCAGTCTAACCCTAATACTTCCCTGACCCTTAATAGAACTAACTTGTTCTGAATCTCCTCTTAGAAGTAGCACATCCAACAGCTTGTTTCACTGCCTCAGGGCAGCTTTGGGTCTCTTGAAGGCAGCTTCCATCCAGCTCTTGATCATTCTCACTGAAAAGACCTTTACTCTCCTATTATAACATTAAAGAAAAGTCCCAGTTTGTGCTTTCATGTTCCCTCCTGTCCCCGTTTTGTGGCTCAGCATAGATAGAAGAGTCACATTACAGCATGAAATCAGTAGCCTGTATAAAAAGCACGTCATGATTGTGTTTTTTTTCTCCAACATATTTCTCATGAAAACACCTGCCTTTTCTGCCTGAGAAATCCTTCAGCTTCTCCCAGCTCCTCTCTGATAAGCAGAATCTTTAGCTGCCTCAACCGAGACTTACAAGATTGACTAACTCTACTCCCCTTTGTACTCATTTCCCCAGGACACATTTTTAAATATATTCATACAAAATAGAAAACTTATAGAGAAAATAATGAAGTGATTTCTCCACAAGAGAGATACAGACTGTATAAGTCAGCATATATTTATTATGTGTTTACGGGCATAGAGCACTGTGCTCAACAACAGGGAGATTAAAAAAAAAAAAACGTTTAGGTCCTGTACAATCCCTGCCTTTAGAACTTATATTCTAAAAGGGGAATAAGACACAAACATAAAATACACAGTAACATGTAAGTGATAAGCATTAAAGAAGTACCTAAAAATCCTCCATGAGAGCCATGGGGGATCTTTTATGAATTTATTTTTATTTAATTGTTTGTTAAATCAATTTTGCTAATCCTTTATTATAGACAGAAAAGGGGAGGAACAGCTTCTAAGGAGTTGGAATTTGAATTAAAATTTATGGGTTGGGTAGAATGTAACAGGTCAAAAGGATTGAGGAAGGATATTGAAAGCGTGGGGAGCACAGATGTGGGAAAGCACATTTGGGAGGCAGTCCAATTTGACAGAGAGGAAGAAAAATAGAAGATATGCCTGGAAAAGTAGGGTGACACCAAATTATGGATTCTGACCTAAACTTGAATGTCGGGCATAAGAATCTGTACTTGACTCAGGAGGTGGTAGGAAGTCAATGAAGATTTTTTTATCTGAAAAATGACATGACCAGGTCTATGTACAAGTAATATTATCTAGCAGTAATATGAAAGACAGTTTGGAGCAGGAAAGAATGGAGTTGGAAAAATTGGTAGGGATCCTTGTGGTAATCCAGGTGAAAGGTGGCAATGGGAATAAAAGAGGGGATAAATGTAAGAGTTATTGTAGACATGGGATTGACAGGACTATGACTAGGAGAGATCATTGAGAGAAAGGTCAAAGATAACTCCAGCTTTTAAGAAAATGAAACACTTAATGATGGTGCCACTGAATGAAAAAAGAAAATGGTGTCATGAAGGCACTTCCAAATAGGCTTTATAATGGATCTCCCCTGAAAAATGAGAAGTGTTAATATCCATTTCAACCACCCACCCAATGATTGCTGTTGAGCAATATTGTGTGCCTGTTACTGATTTAGGTGCTGGGAGTATGAGCAAAGTATGGGACATGATCCAAACCCATAAGGAAGTTAAAGTTTAGTTGAAGAGATGATATGAAAACTTACATGTAAAAAGTAGTTAACAATAAGGCATATATTCAAATATTAAATTGTACAGTATAGCAAATTTTTAAATGCAACATCAAGATACCTTTCTGTAAAAATCTTCAACTATAACTAATTACCAATTAGTCTGACCTTGGTTCTCCTTTAGGCTTTGGTAGTACTAACTCATAAATCAGAAATTGAAAAATATGACAGCAGGACATACAGGTTGCTATTTGTATGCCACAGGCAATGGTTGCCAAAGGAATTAAAAAATAAAGAATTTAATATGGGCTAATGATGTGAAAGAAAGCTTTGTAGAGGAGGTAAACTTAGAAAGAGTGCTTAATGGATACTTTCCATTCTCACTTTTGTTTTTGTCATTTCCTCCATCTGACATACCTTTTCCCCAAACTCTCCCAAAGGAAATCCTTCAAGTTCCTCTAAAGACAATTGTGGTACATTAGAAAGAGCACTCAGGGCTCAGATCTCAGTCCTACCACTTTCTTTGTGACCTTAGGTAAGACACTTAACTTTCCAAAGCCTTAAGTTCCTTCTCTATAAAATGGAGATAATACCTGTACTGTATCACTGAATTGTGACAATCAAATGAGGAAAAAGTGAAAAAAATTCATAGAAAGCCCATTGTAAAATTATACATTGCTATATAAATGTCAGTTGCTATTACTATCATTATTATTACAAATGCCACCTCTGCCAATGAAGCCTTGTAGGCTCCCCAAGAACAAGGACTGTCTCTAAATGATATATCTCCTCCACTATCTAGCACAGGTTATTGAATGAATGGATTTTCTAAATTGCAGTGATTTCTTCTTCAATCTAAATTCCTATAGCACTTTGTCTCTTTCTTATGGAATTGTCTCATTCTGCCTTAGATTATAGTTATTTGCTATATTACTATTAAGAACTTTATCATAGGTGTAGGTGTTTTCATGTGTGTGTGTATGTGTATACTATTAACCTTATGGTAACATACATCAGAAGAGTCTGTATAACATAGCAGCTACAGGGTCAGACTTAAAGTTAGGAAGACCTTGTCTTAAGGCTGGCCTCTAACACATACTAAATCTGAAACCGTGAAAAAGCTTTGAGGAAATAGAGAAAAGATCTGAGGTATAAGAATTAGTCCTTGAAAGACACAGGTAAATTTCAAAGGAAGAAGTGACTGAAGGAGACAAAAGAATGGTCAGAGACATGAGAGGAGTTTCAAGAAGAAAATAATCAAAGATTCAGATGCTATTGAGTGGTAAGGATAATCAATATTTGCCTAAAAGGAGGTCATAGGTGGCATTAGAGGCATTACAGTAGAGTAGTGATGATGGAAACCAGATTATAGAGTATTAGGAGGTAACAAGTAGTTAGGAAAAGGAATAGCAGTTTTAACTAACTTTGGCCAAACTGTTTATTTGAAAGAAAAAAAAAGAACACAAGAGCCCTGCCTCTGTTCAAGTTACACGAAAAAAGAAGAGTATAATAAGATAAAGTCTATAAAGGACAAGAAAGTTCAAAAGAAAAATATGGAACTAGTGGAAAAGATAAGAGAATAGCATAGGCAAAACCCCTTGAAAATCTGGAAGGGATGAGATTGAAAGCACAGGTGGAGAAAAGAAAGAAAAACATTTCTTCTAAACCAATTGGGAAGGAAGGAAGAAGGAATCGATGTAAAGGCAGATCTATCAGAGTGAAGACCTATTTTTTACTTTGAGTCTTTTTCCTCGGTGTTTTCTGATCACCCCCCCCCCCACAGGTATTTCCTGATAGTAGTAAACTCATTCCTCCCTGAGTTTCCATAATGCAGAAGGCCAGCTGCAAGTACCAGTGGCCATACTAAACATCTCACTGATTCAAAAACTCTTTTCAGTAGTGTCAGTATTCAGTCTGCCCACTACCCTTGCCCATTATCATTACAGGTTAATTTTGTTGCAGCTATTGATGTGTATGAAGATGGGGAAGCTGGCTTGCTGCTGTGTTACAACTGTAAGTGCTATTTCATTCCTAAAATATTTAAATGTGTTAAACTTATTCTTTTTAATTCTTCTAAAGGCTTAAGAGAATTAGCCATAGTACTTAGCTAAATGCATTGTTTCCATTTACATTTTTTTACCTCAAATGTTTTGCCCAGGTATGACTACAATATAATTAATGCCAAGCTGGGTCAGTCTGCATAGCATATTTTTCTCTCTGACAGTGGTACCCAAGAATATTCAGGGAGCTAGTGTGGTACTGGCCTCCCTGACATTAGCTTCAAAGGATAAGGATATACCCCCAAACATCTCCTGTTCTCATTAATAACCTGTGCCATGAATTTATCTAAACCTTTCTGGAAATAAATTGTATGTGGGATGTGGGGTGTGTGTGTGTGTGTGTGTGTGTGTGTGTGTGTGTGTGTGTGTGTGTGTGATGGACCATTTGAAAGGGAAAAAATTGCAAGTTATTCATTTGCAAAAAAAGCAGAAGTACCCTGCCTGAGTTGCTACTATAATATCACACACTTTTAGAATACTTTAAGGTTTCCAAAGTACTTTCCTCACAACACTTTATAAAGCAGATAATAAAAGGATTAATCTTCCCATTTTAAAGATAAGGAAATTGAGGCTCAGAAAAAATAAAGAACTTGCCTACAGTCTTATAACTAGAAGATACTGAAGGTAAGACTTGGAATGAAGGTCATGTGACTCCTAAATCCAGTGCTCTCTTCTGCTGCACTATGTTGCCTCTCATAAAACTTCTTCCCACTGGAGATACCTTTTTACAAAAGGGGAACAGAGATTTTCCCAAGTTTAAGCTTGTCCCTCCTGTTTTCTCAATCACTGTTTTTACGGTCTTATGAGATAGTTATGATTTCTTATTTTTTAAATTTCTTATAAGATTATTAAACTTTTAAATAAACTTTATTTTTATTTTGACTTTGGCATTTTGTCTTTATTGTGAAATCATCAGAGAAAATAGTTATCAGAGTGCTTCCTTTGGTAAACTGATTTTGATTTTTTTTTTCTTTAAGGTACCTGCAGAGGATGGGAAGGGAGGGAAGAATTGACAGGGAAAGGGACAAAATGAAAAGTAGAAAGTTATGGCAGATCAGGATAAATAAAAACGAATTTTTTCCTGAAGTAAAATCAGATGTTATTGATTTAAATCAATTATTTTATTTGAAATCTTTCTGTAAATACAAATATATATATGTGTATATATATATATATATATATATATATACCAGTAGTTTTCATGCCAGATATATTAAAGATGAAAGTATCGTTTTGGAATAGTTGTTATAATTTTATAGTCTTTGGAACAATATAGTAACAAAGATTTTTAGAAAAATTTTCTAAATAATATATTGGCATTTGAGGCCATATGATATAGTGGAAGCAATGCCAGCTTTGGAATCAAAAGACCTGGTCTACTAAATCCAGCATTACTGCTTACACCTGCATGGTCTTGGGTAAGTTATGTAAACTCTCAGGCCCTCAGTTTCCTCATGTGTAAAATAGGAAGATTAGATTACCTCTAAGGTCCCTTCCAACTGGAATTCCTGACTCCACTTTTCTCCTTTTCTTATAAATATTCTTTTATTTTTTTCGGGGCAATGGGGGTTAAGTGACTTGCCCAGGGTCAGACAGCTAGTAAGTGGCAAGTATCTGAAGCTGGATTTGAACTCAGGTATTCCTGAATCCAAGGCCAGTGCTCCACCTAGCTGCCCCTATAACTATTCTTAATACTCATTACTAAGGTCAATCTATAAGTGTGAAAAGTTGACTATGACATGGGGATCCTCTAGTTCCTTATCAAGAAATAAGCTAGAATAAATTTCAAGATCAAGAATGAAATATAATTGCAGAATAGATTTTATTAAAAATTACACCAGTAAATTGATAAAAGACTTAAGCACCTAGATTCATCAGAATTTTTTAAAATGCTAATCTATTTAACCACATTAAATTCTTCCATAGCTAAAGAGAGAACCTGTTGTGTTAACACTTAAAGTGAGAAACTTTCTAAAAACTGAAAAAGGTAGAAAATTCATCTTTCTGTTCCCAGTTTCAAAAATATAGGTAAAGGGAGGTGAAGAATGAATTGCGCGCGCGCACACACAGAGTTATTCTAAGTATCTCATCTTAACTTTGCTGAAATAATATTTTTAAAAGCAAAACAAGGGCAGCTAGGTGGCGCAGTGGATAGAGCACCAGCCCTGGATTCAGGAGGACCTGAGTTCAAATCTGGATTCAGCCATTTGACACTTACTAGCTGTGTGACCCTGGGCAAGTCACTTAACCCCAATTGCCTCACAAAAAAAGAAAGTAAAACAATACAATTATTACAATTCAAAATCTAAAATATATTCTTTTTATTAAAAGTAATTATCCATTTGTTGGCTAAATCAAATGTATTGCATACATAAGGTTTAGTTATGATAATTTAAAAATTTTTGTTGGCTTCCTAATTGTAGTTGAGATAAACTATCCCCCCAAATATTCCTGAATTCAACAGATAATAATTTGTATCCTAAAAACATCAAGCCTCAAAGACACAGACCTAGAAGAGACCTCAGATGTTACTGAGTTCAACTCCTTCGTTTTACAAATGAGGAAACTGAGGCCCAGAAAGGTTAAGTGATTTGCCCAAGGTCATTCGTTTAGTAAGAAGCAAAACCAAAAGTTAAATTCAAGTGGTCTGACCCCAAATCCCTTAATAAATATTTGCTTCATTCAAATCCGACCTCAAACACTTGACACTAGCTGTGTGACCCCAGGCAAGTCACTTGACCCTCATTGCCCTGCAAATAAATAAATAAATATTTGCTTCAGTTAACTTTGGTAAATAAAAAAATTCAATGTTCTATCTATTTATATAGGTACTAATGAATCTTTTAAACATCCATATGTTCTTAAAAACATAGTACAGTGAAACCTCATTTATCTGGAGGTTTCTAGTAATTTCTAGTATTAAGATAATAACTAGAAGTCAAAATAAGAGAGAATAAGGTTTTTGTTTTGTTTTGGTTTTTGTTTTGTTTGGGTTTTTTGATGAGGCAATTGGGGTTAAGTGACTTGCCCAGTGTCACACAGCTAGTAAGTGTTAAGTGTCTGAGGCTGGATTTGAACTCAGGTCCTCCTGAATCCAGGGCCAGTGCTCTATCCACTCCACCACCTAGCTGCCCCTGAGAATAAGTTTTAAAACTGAAAGTGATGGTAAGAATTCTGTGTCCTGCACATCTCAGCCATTGGGTGCGGATCATGCCATAGGACATGACAGTCAGTATAAAAATTTGTTTTGCTTGACTGTGCGTGTATATAATAGACTTGCTTTCTCAATTGGTATGGAGGAGAGGTGGTAGGAGGAAAATAATACAAACCTAAACATAAAATAAAATTTGAATTAAAAAAACAGAAGATAATTATGCCATTGAAGTTTATTATGTAAGAGAATAACAGTCAAACCTGTACTTTAGAAAATTTACTTGGGTGGCTATGTAGAAGATAGATTGAAGAGAAAGAATAAAGGGAGGATAACTGAAGTCCTTATCAATCTTTTAAGGCAGGTAGACCAATTGGAGTTTATTTTCATATTGTAAGTGTGATTTGATGAAGGCCTAAAGGGTAGTGACTGCATGAGTAGAAAGAAGGGGGTGGATTCAAGAGCAATTGACTCAAAAAGACTTGAAAACTCATTGGATATATATGGCGTGAGCAAGAGAGGAGTCAAGGATGACTCCAAAATTGCAAAGCTGAGAGACTGGAAGGATGGTGGTTTCCTAGAACAGAGATAAGTATGCTAGGAAGAGACATGGGTTTGGGGGAAAGATAATGAATTCTGATTTGGACATGATGAGTTTGAAATGCCAACAGGACATCAGGTTTGAAAAGTACAACAAGGATTTGGTGAGGCAAGACTAGAGCTCAGGAAAAAGAATAAAGCTAGTTATATAGATCTTCAAGTAAGTTGCACCAAGATGATGATTAAACCCATGGAAGCTGATAATGTCTTATAAAGAGAAAAGAGACCTAAGTCAGAGCCTTGAGAGTACAGCCACAGTTGGCAGTGTGATGTTCATGATGATCCGGCAAAAGACACCAAGGAGTAGTGAACAAATGGATGGAAAAAGAACCAAGAGAATGGTGTCATGGAAACCAAGAGAATAGAGGGTCATCGACAGTATAAAAGAGAGGGTGGGAAGGATGAGGATCAATGAAAGGCAATCATATTTGGCAGTTGAAAAATCACTAATAATTTTGGAGAGAACAGTTTCAGTTAATTGATGAAGTAGGAGGCCATGAAAAAACTGTATGACATGGGAGAAGCTACTCGTCAAAGCTGCATTTGAGGTTCCCAAATATCACAGGTAGTAATTCATTCCTGTTTTCAGCTGCCATAAGAACCCAGAACATCTTTAGACTGCGCAGCAGCTCTGCCAATGCCAGATCTACTAAATGTACTTTTTCACACATTCATCTTACTGTTACATAATTCCATGACATCACAGTCCACTGACAGATGGGCTGTGTTGAAAAACTAGTTTGGGCATCCAGAAGATCAGGTCACTCTGACAGGCCCTTCTTTAGATCATAAACCTCATAGTCACTAAAACTTGACTAGAACTACTTACTCCATTCCACTAGTGGCAGGCATAACAATACATTCTGGTTCTTTGCAGCTTTAACTCTTTTCTCTGTACTGATCTTAAACATTTATCCCAGAGAAGCTTAGTGTACAATATTTCATCTCTGCCATGAAGCCCTGTGGCAGACCATGTGGGTCTGTTTAAGATCCCCACAATTTGGGGTAGCTACAAATGCAACATATCAGTCTTTTAAAACAAGGTCTGCTGGACCTGACCAAGGACTCTGATGGTCAACCAGCACACTTGTACTCCATGTCAACGTCCCTAGGCAGCAATAATGCTGGATTTTGCAAAGGACCAGCCCCTATCTCAGGAATATGACTTTCTGGTAGTGGTGATGAATGAGGCCTCTTGCCTATTTCTTAGATTTTCTGACTCTGTGGTCACCCCTTCCACATCTCCTCCAATTAGGATCCACAGTTTTTCTCACAATTCTGGACTTCACTATTCATAATCCTCCATTTCCATAGTATATTACCCTCAATTCAACAGGCATACAAAGTACATAAGTCACATCCTTGAGCTATGTCTATGATACAGTACTTTCTATCATCTAGATGATGAGTCATCTTAACTGCTCACTATTGAATTTTATTAAAAGAACAGGCTTTTTTAAAGGGCAGCTAGGTGGCACAGTAGATAAAGCACTGACCCTGGATTCAAGAGAACCTGAGTTCAAATCCGGCCTCACACACTTGATACAGCTGTGTGACGCTGGGCAAGTCACTTAACCCTCATTGCCCCACAAAGAGAGAGAGAGAGAGAGAGAGAGAGAGGGAGGGAGGGAGGGAGGGAGGGAAAGAAAGAAAGAACAAGCTTCACTCATCCATCTAAATCATGTCCTTTTATGTGAATTATGCCATCCATCCTTATCTTATATGAACTTGTTATGCATACTCCAGGAAATAACTAGAATTTATTGGGAAGAGGAAATGACATTGTGGGACCTTCTAGAACAGTCTAGAAATATGGGATTAATAAGATAAGATGAAATGTGTTGGGAATAAATGTAGAGTACTATTCTTGGGTTCAAGAAATCAACTTAACAAATACAGAATGGAAGAGGTATGGTAAGGCAGAATCACAGAATGTAAGAGTTGAAAGGTATCTCAGTGGCCAATCCAGTCCAACCCATAAATGAAAGAAATCTACACTCAACACCTAGAACATACCTGACAAGTGGTCATCCAGCCTCAGAGAAGGGAGAAGCCACCACCTCTTGAGGAAAGAATTCCTGCAAAAAAGATCTGGGGATATCAGTCTATTGTAATTTCACCATAGGTCAACAGCGTTAAATGACAGCCAAATGTGCTAATTGATATCCCAAACAGTATTAAAATAGGCATGGTTTCTTATACCAAATGATTAATATGGTAATGTTTTACACAACTGCACATGTATAACCTATATCTGATTGCTTACTGCTTCAGAAAGGGGAAAGGAGAGGGAGGGAAGGAGGGACAAAATTTGAAACCCAAAACTTTAAATAAAAATGTCTATTATTTGTGGGGGGCAAAGTTTCCAAAACAAGAAAACTAGTAGTTCCACTATACTCTACCCTGGGGAATACCATGTGTGGAGTGACTTATTCAGTTCTGGACACCACATTTTAATGAAGACATAGATAAAGTGGAATGTGTCCAGAAGAGGGCAACTAGCATGGTGAAAGCACTGAAAAATATATCCCAGTTGAGGATCAGATGTTGTATGGGGATCAAATGAAGAACTTATGGATGTTTAGCTTGGAGGAGAGAAGGTCATGTGACATAATTGTTCTCTTCAGATATTTGAAGGGCTGACATGGAAAAGGTACTAGAGTTCTTTGAGGTTACAGTGAAATAGATTAAGGTTTCATGTTAAGGAATCATATTTTTTTAATAATAAACATTTTTATTTAAAGTTTTGAGTTTCAAATTTTATCCCTCCTTCCCTCCCTCCTCTTACCCCCTCCCCAAGGTGGTAAATAATCAGATATAGGTTATACATGTGCAGTGATGTAAAACATTACCATATTAGTCATTTTGTACAAGAAAACTTGGATAAAAGAAAAAAGTGAAAAATAGCATGCTTCTGTCTGTGTTCAATCAATATCAATTCTTTCTTTAGAGGTGGATAGTATGCTTCATCAATAGTCCTTTGGGATTGTCTTGGACCATTGCATTGCTGAGAATAGTTAAGTCTTTCATACTTCATCAAATAATATTGTAACTGTGCACAATATTCTCCTGGTTCTGCTCACTTCACTATACATCAGTTCATACAAGTCTTTCCAGGCCTTTCTAAAATCATCCTGCTTGTCATTTTTTATAGCACAATAATATAATGAATCATATTTTAATAATTAAAGCTATCCAAATGGGGAATGGGCTTCCTTAGAAGTAGGAGGTTCCCTCTCATTGAAAGTCTTCAAACAAGAGCTCAAAAGTTACTTGTTAAGGATGTTAAGAGAAGAACTTCTTATTCTGGTATGAATTGAAGTCCCTTTCAACTCTTAGATTTTGTGGTTCTGTATCACAGAACTGTATAGGGATAGTCTCATAGAACCATAATGACTATATAGCTTTCACTATATAAATATACTCATATATGCTGGGTTTGCTTAAGTATGATGACCATACCTGCCTTTTTAACACCATTTTGATTCAGTTTCCTTGGTTTTCTTAAGGAATAACAGTCCTTATTTTCAAAGTGATTTTGATGATTAATAATAAGGTGATTTCTACAACCTACAGAATGATGAGTTTGACATTACTTTATGGTCAGAGTTGAAAATGAATTATTAATTTGGATGGTTTGCGACTTAAAAGTCAAGTCAGCAAGCATTTATTCAGCACCTATTATGTGCCTGGCACTGTGCTTAGGGCCACAGAAATCATTATAAGCCAACATAAGTTTTTTAAGAAGACAAGCAAAAGTAACCTCATTTTCTTTTTTGATAGGATTGCTGGGCTGATAAATCAGGAAAAAGCTGTAGCTATAATATGCCTGCATTTCAGCACACCATTTGACAGTCTCTAAGATATCCTTGTAGACAAAACAGAAGGATTTAGGGGAATAATATATTTCAGTGAAATGGTAGTTTGTTGAACAAGTGTAATTAAAGTATTTCTTAATAGATTAATGTCGGTCTTGAAAGAAGGCTATAGTAGAATGCTACATGGCTCTTTCATTGACCTTATTATCTCCAACATTTTTATCAGTGATTTGGATGAAGATATAGATTATGTCGATCAAATTTACGAATGTCAGGAAGCTGGAAGAAATAGCCAATAGGAGGGGTGTCCCAAAAGTCTTAGTGCACTAAAAACTAGTGATAACAACTATAATTAGCATTTCTGTAACTTCCTCTATGTATCAGACACTATGCTGTACGGGTCAAATTTAATATTGGGGCGAGTTCATTGGGCAGCTCACCATAATATTGGGGTAAGAAAGGAGATTAACAGCCTCTTTCAAAAAACAAAACAGGGTTTATTAATGGGAACAAATTTAAAACACAAATAAGGTTAAGAGAACTAGGGACAAAGAAAAAGGAAAAAATACAATTCACAAACTCACCACCACCCAGAATCAGAGTTCCAAAGAGGACCAGCATCTCACTCCCTCTCCCACAAACGCCAGAGTCCTCTCTCCTCCCTTCTCTCTCCCAGAAACTCCCTCTTTCACAGGAAACAGGGCCAACCACACACACACAGCTCCAAACTAATTGACTGGCAGCCCTGATTGACAGAACTAACAAGTAGCTCTACAGATGCCAGCCCCCCAGCTTCCAGATGCCAAAGATCACCTGAACTGTCCTCACCAGGCTTCTAGTCATGGTGGGGCTTCCTTCATTATAATTTGGCCAGGCCCAGGTAGGTGTGTGGGTGTCCGGCGCAAGGTCAGGGTGCACGGGCTCACGCCAGGGCCTCCAATCCCAGCCAAAGATGGGGTCACAGAAACCCCAAATCATAATTAGTTTCTTACAATTCTAAGCACTTTACGAATATTAACTCATTTGATCTTTACAACAACCCTGTGAGATAGATGCTACTAGATGCTATTTTACAGTTGAGGAAACTGAGGCAAACAGAGGTTTAAGTGACCTACACAGGGTCACACAGCTAGTATCTGAGGCCACCTTTGAACTCAGGGCTTCCTGACTCCAGGCCCGGTACTCTATCCACTGCACCACCTTGCTGCCTACAGTAAGATTTTGGGGATACCTTGTATTGGATGACAAAACTCAATGATTTGAAAGAATAATTGAATAATATAAAATTTAATAGGGATAAACATAGTTATAATTGAAGTTCCAAAATTAACTGCATAAGTACATGATGAGAGGCACTATGGTACAGTAGATAAAGAGCTGACCTCAGAATCAAGAAGACCTGAGTTCAAATCCATCTCTGACACATACTGGCTGTGTGACTCTGGCTGGGCAAGTCACTTACCCTTTTATTTTCCCAAGAAACTCTCTCAAATGATCAGTTGTAGAACAAGTAAAATCTCTTATGGTAAAGGGAATTTGCTCACCAAGAATTACCTCTATCAGTGAAATGACAGGTCTAGCAAAGTATATATGTATGTATATGTGTGTGTATGTATTTATGTATGTAAATATGTGTGTTTATGTGTGAGAAGAGAAAAAAAAGAGAGAAAAGCCTGAAGGTTATGGTGCTCCATAATTTTCATATGATTCAGCAGTGTGACATAGCAGGCCAAAAAAAAATAATTTAATATTAGGATTCAAGATTAGAAGTCCTATGTCTAGGGGCAGCTAGGTGGTGCAGTGGATAAAGCACTGGCCCTGGATTCAGAAGGACCTGAGTTCAAATTCGGCCTCAGACACTTGACACTTACTAGCTGTGTGACCTTGGGCAAGTCACTTAACCCTCATTGCCCCAAAAGAAGAAGAAAGAAAAACAAAAAGACCAAACATCTAATCCCTCTTTAAGGGGGCAGCTAGGTGGTGCAGTGGATAGAGCACTGGCCCTGGATTCAGGAGGACCTGAGTTCAAATCCAACCTCAGACACATGACACTTACTAGCTATGTGACTCTGGACAAGTCACTTAACCCCATCTGCCTCACCAAAAAAAAAAAAAAGAAGAAGAAGAAGAAGAAGAAGTCCTATGTCTAAAAGTGGGAAGCTGAATGTTCTATAATCTACCCTGGTGGGTGCATATATAGAATACTGTTTTCCTTCCAAGGCACAGCATTTTAAGGGGGGCTGTGGAAAGAAGAGCAACCAGCACTAAATAAACCATGCTGTGTGTTAATCAGTTGAAGAAACTAAGTGTGTTTGTCCTGGGGGAAAAGAGAAACATTGGGGGAGAGGGAACAGAGATATGATCAGTCTCTTCAGGTATTTGAAGTCCAATCATATAAAAAGAATTATATCTAGTCTGCTTGGATCCAGTGTTGGAATTTACAGGGAGATTAGATTTCTGTCTCAGACCCTTCCTGAGGTTCTCTTAATATTTCAGAGTGTCCATCTTTTCTCCTTTAGTCTCACTAAATAACTAGCCCAGCTCCTTTTCCAGTCCTATATGTTTGTGATGAATAGACTAAAAATTCATTAATTCACTTTTCAGTCTGGATGACCTACATAATATCATATAAAACAACAAATAAAAAAGGGTAAAGTCCTACTTTGCTCCTCACTCTTTAACTACTGAGCCTAATAACTGAACTACACACACACACACACACACACACACACACACGCACACGCACGCACGCACGCACATGCATGCACACATGCACACACACATATGGGTTCAGCCCGGCTACAGATTCTGGGATCAATTCTTGTGCTAAGGAGGCATATAAGGGAATTGTTAAGTGATAGTCTTATTGTCAGATGCACCCTGACCTTTGTGCCTAAGTTCTCCTATAACTGGATTCCTGGACCTGGACCTGCATTCCCCAGGAATCCTCTCAGTGATTGGCTTTCCTGCCTGGTCTCCACTCTCTCCAGTAGCTGTTTCCTGACACTGAATTCTAGTTTCCTCGTGACTCCCAATACCAGTCCACTCACCACCATCCATGCTTCGCCACCTGCTTGGATAGATACCCTGTTTTTAGACTGTTTGTACCTTTGGTTTTTAATATTTGTCTGCCATTCCTTCCCCACTTATCCCCTGCCCCAGGACTGATCTGTCAGCTTTGTGTCTGCTCTCAGACACCTCCCTACACACCCACTCCTAGAATTTCCTAATGATACAAAGACCACTGGCCTTGTTCACCTGTTGAGAACTTCAGCCTTCAGGCAGCCTGGACTTTTGGTCCCAAGCTTTCATGTCACTGCTCATGGCCTGTTTCTGACCATAGGATATCTTGTCACTACTTCCTTTAACCCTCATGTGTGCTCAGTTCTCTTTCTCAGCAAACAAGAAGTCGAAGCAAGACAGTACAATGGAAAGGAGGTTACACTTGGAGTCAGAGAACCTGGGTTTAAATCTTGGCTCTGTCCCTTACTATCCATGTGGCATTGGGAAAGTCACTTAAAATCTCTGGGCCTCAGTTTGCTCAACTAAAATGGGGCAGGAGGATGTTCTACTAGAAGACCTCAAAGATTCCTTCTGACCCTAAATTTATGATCCCATCAAAATGCTAGAGTTTGAATACCACATTAGCATGACTAAGTCTCCATATATCTGACCAAGTTTTCCTAAATTTCTCTGATCTGATCCTTCCTTCTTTCTCAGAGAGTCACAAGCCCTGGTCCTAACCTTGTCTTCTGGAGCAACCTCATTCTACTCACTGCCTTTTATAAATAGACCCATGTGATGTTATTGTTAATAACCACACCATTAACATTCCCTCTGGGCAAGTGACCCAGAAGGACTTAGCAACCTGATGATTTAAAGTAGCCAGTCTCCTTTCTTTCCCCCAAAGAAACTAATCTGTATTGAAGTGCACATATCACAATAAGTAAGCAGAGGTATGTTTCTCCCTACCTCCAAGGGACATTTAATGAAAAAAAACAGTTAAAACCTGCTAACTCAAATAGCCTCTTAGGGCATCACTGTTTTCAAGTCATAAGTACAAAGTGAAGGGAACATCAACTAGTGTAGTATGTGTGTGTTATAGAGGAAGAATTCTCTACAGTGTAGGCCTATAAAATATTATAACAATAGTGTAAAGTATAATGTGATCTAATTTTTAACTAGAAAATCAGAGATTATGCATTCAAGTGGGTAGCATCTTTAAAGTAGTCATGCAGGAAGATTATATGCTTCATCCAATGATACTTCCATTACTCAAAACCTTTTTTTTTGAAACTTTTGTTTTTAAGGAAAGATATTCTAATGTATCAAATAGAGTGCTGGACCTGGAGTCAGGAAGACCCGATTCAAGTCCTAGAGACTCACTACCTGAGTGACCCTAAGCAAGTCACTTAAAGTCTTGGCCTCTGTTTCTAATCTGTAAAATGTGGAAGTTTTTTCTTTTTTTAAATGTGTACCTAATACCAACACTGTGCCTGGAACATCAGAGGCAACTAATAAATGCTTGATAAAGGAAATAATGAACACAGTCCAACCAATGTTTCCCTGTGCTGAAACTGATCTCTTTTAGTGATGCTTGCCATCCCATACTTTGGAAGATACCAGTGAATCATATGCTCCCAGGTTTGAACAAAATAAGAAACTTTAGACCATTCTTTCATGTTCCAAGACTGTAGGCCCTCATAAAATAAAACCTTAATTGACTAGAAAATATAACCATCCTACAACCTGGCCTTTTCCTGCCCTTTCATTCTTCTTACACCTTACAATACCCCCTACCTCCCCAGTGTTCTGTGCTCTGATGATACTGGGCCTGTCTGTTCCATGCACAAGATGCCCCATCTCCTGGCTTTGGGTACTTTCCCTGGTTGTCTTCCATGCGTGGAAAGGTCTCCCCCATCATCTCCACCTCCCTGACTTTAAGTCTCAGCTAAAGTCCCACCTTTGACCCAAAAAACCTTTTCCCTACTCCTTAATTTTAGTTCCTTCTTTCTGAGATTTTCTCCACTTTATCCTGTTTATATCTTGTTTATACATAGTTGTTTTCTGTTATTTCCACCATTAGACTATAAACTCCTTGAGGGCAGGAAATTTTATTTTGTTTTTGTTTCATTTTTTTCCTTTTCTTTGTATCCCCAGAATTTAGCACAGTGCCTGACACATACATACCAGGCACTTAATAAATGGTTTAATTGTTATACAACATATCATGCTTACAGAATACAAGGTTAATAAATATACAAAGAATTTTTTCTGACTATTTCTAGAGCAATTCAGAACCATCAGCTTACTTGAAGATAACAAAGATGTTCTGTAAGTAGACAATTATTGAGTTGGTCCTAAAGAAGCAGAGTTTATTGATCTTAACCAGAGATTGGGGTGTTATATAGAATATTAGATATTAGTACAGAATATTTAATGAGAAAGCTGAGCCAAAATGCAAGAACTATACTGGACTTCTAGTCTCTTTGCAATGCTAAAAGTGCATTTTTATGTTGTTTATGCCTGGGATTGTTTTTACTCAGCTATCAACAAAGGAGAAAATTATAGCTTCATTTTCAATTTATAGAAGTGTCATCTTATGGTGATAACAAAGATGAATTTATAAGCCTTGGAATCAGCCCTTCCCCAAAATATTATAGAACAGATTTTCAAAATGATGAAATGGAAGTGGTATCTAATTTTCCATAATGTATTTCTGGAAACTACAATCTAAAGTGAATCATCATCACAGTGAAAAACCAAAGGCATGATTTGAAAATGGTCAGGAAGTAACTATATATTTGGCTATAGAAACAATATGATAATTAGATCCTATATTCCTGATTTTTAAAAAATTCAACATCACATAACTCATAGATATGATTTATAGTGATTCCAAAGTAAGAAACAAGAGAGTCCAAAGACTTGCAGAAGGAAGGGAGGGAGAAAGGGAGAAAAGGAGGGAGAGAGGAAGAACTTTTATTAAAAACTTACTGTGTGCTAGGCACTGTACTAAGTTCTAGAGATATAAAAACAAGAAGCAAGACAGTTACTGCCCTTAAAAAATTTACAATCTAATATAAGAAGTTGTTGTTTAGTTACTTAGCCATGTCCAACTCTTTGTGGGGTTTTCTTGGCAAAGATACTGAAGTGATTTTCCATTTCCTTCTCTGGCTTTTACAGATGAGGAAACTAAGGCAATCAAGGTTAAGTGACTTGCCCAGTGTGACACAGCTAGTAAGTGTCTGAGGCTGGATTTTAAACTATCTATTATGCCACCTAACTGTTCTAATATAGAAAGACTATACATAAAAAGGAAGCTAAAGTTGGAAGGTGGAGAGGAGGTGTGGAGGTATGATTTTCTAATGATCAAGTAGCATAACATCATGGTTCCAGGTAAGATAAGGATAAAAACTCACTTTTTAGAGGTTACAGTCCCAGGGGCAAAGTCTAAGTTCTGGTAAGAGGAGAGACAGAGGACATGGTTTGAAAATGGCTTCGTACCCATAAATTATGAATAGATTAATTTTTTTTAATTTAAGTTACATCAATACCTTTTGTTTTTATATCATTGTAATTTTGGTATATGCCCACCTCATCTCTCTCCCCGATTCCAGAATTGAACCTTTCCTTATAACAATGAAAAAGACTTAAGCAAAAACAGTCAATGCAGTGACAGTACCTCACAGTGTCTATAACATTGTCCTCTGATAGTTTCCTACCTTGCAACCAAAAGGAGACAGAGATGTTTAACTTTCTGGGGCCATTATTGGTTTTTCAATTATTCATAGTTCAGTTTTCTTTTAGTGTTCTTTTAATTTACATTGTTGTAATCATTGGGTATATTGTTCTCCCAGTTCTGCTTATCAGTCCTTAGCAGTTCATATAATTCTTCCCATTTTTCCCTGACTTCCTCACATTTCTCATAGCTTATTATGCTATAATTCATACTTTTTTCAAGAAGAGAGGCAGGAGGGGCATCTAGGTGGCACAGTGGATAAAGCACTGGCCCTGGATTCAGGAGGATCTAAGTTTAAATCCAGCCTCAGACACTTGACACTTAATAACTGTGTGGCCCTAAGCAAGTCACTTAACCCTCATTGCCCTGCAAAGAGAGAGAGAGAGAGAGAGGCAGGAGGTAAATAAGCATGATGAGCATCAAATAGCATCACATACCCCCCAAAATGAAATTGATTATATTTCTAATAAACAGGAAATGACTGGTTACTGATATAGGAACCACTTCTAAAACAACAGCATATAGTAAAACAATTGAGTTTTTTAGAGAAAATATTAAGATTGATATCAAGTTAAAAGAATAAAAATGAAAAAATAAAGCATGTAATTGAACAACCCTAACTTTAATTTGAATCTTGATGCAAAGAAATGGAAATGGATAAGAAAGCAGATGTTAATAGAGATCATCACAATTCCTAAGCAAGTTTAATTGCCATAATGAAGAGACCTATAGAGCCTAGAAAAGTTTTAGCCAAAGATACTTGATCTCATAGCCAAGGTGTAGCAGCCAAAAGCAACACTCAGTGGGAATATAAACTTCCTTCTAATACTTTACAAGGGAAAATGGTGGAATATTATGAGATGTATCTCATCATAAAATTGGGAAATCCAGGGAGGAAAAAATGAGTTTATAGAAAGCTTGGCAAGTTTAAGCCAGATCATTCTGTGAGCATTTAAGGTTGGAATTGGAAGAACAACAGATGAAAACTGGAAAAGAGCTGTTGGAATTTCTGTCACAAACTCTTTTCTCCACTAGTGTCAGTGGAAGCACCACTTTTTGGGCTTTAGCCTCATAGTTCACAAGAAGAGGTAGAAACTGCTGCAGAAAAAAAAAATAGGAAGAGCTGCTGGACTAGACCATATAATATCCAGAAGTGAGCCATGCCCCATATGACACAATTTTGAAGACTGGGATCAGTTCTCAAGATGTCTAAAAGAAGAAAAAATACCAACTGCTTGGGGGGAAATCACAAATTTTATTATAACTGAAAAAAAGTCAAACAAGAGAACATTAATAATTACCTACTCACGTGCCTCCTCTTCCACCTCTATAAAATTTTTATATAGGTATTGAGGACATCCTTACTGTAAGTAGGAGAAACAGGAAGGCTTCTGCAAATTCAATTTTTTAGCATGTCACATCTTTAAAGTTCTATAATTGGGCAGCTAGGTGGCACAGTAGGTAAAGCACCAGCCTTGGATTCAGGAGTACCTGAGTTCAAATCCAGCCTCAGACACTTGACTTACTAGCTGTGTGACCCTGGGCAAGTCACTTAACCCTCACTGCCCTGCAAAAATAAAATAAAAAATAAAGTTCTATAATTGACTGAAAAGTGAAGAGAATAAAAGATCCTTTTGATCTTATAATTTGTTGGTTAGAAAAAAAAATGTTTTTGTTTGAATCAGTAAAGCAAAGTGCTGCTTTAATAGCCCTTCTCCAACAAGGCAGCTAGGTGATAGAATGGATAGAACACAGGGCCTGGAGTCAGGAAGACCTAAGTTCAAATTTAACCCTGTTAAGGGCTAAAATTCTAGCTAAACTGTCTAAAATCTAATGAGTGGTTGCCAATAAATTATAAGCTTTAGCAAGAGTTAGACTTTTAAGCATTTATTAAGGAGAATAAGAATTTGGTAAAGAGAGAAGAAAGGCTTAGATTCCTCTATCTATTAAAGGGAGAGCACATTTCTAGCTGCCTTCTCCACCAGCGTCCCCAGCAAAGAGAGTGAGACCGAGCGCCAGTCTCTTCCTTCTTCCTCCCACTAGCCAGCGTCACTTCCTGAGGCCAAAGAAAAGACTCCTGGTCTTGCCCTTAAAGACCTTAGCTTCATGGGTGGAACTCTTCTACAGTAAGTCTCCAGCAGGTGGCGTCATTCCAATCATTACAACCCCAGACACTTAGTAACTATGTGACCCTGGGTAAGTCACTTAACCTCTGTCTGCCTCAGTTTCCTTATAACTTTATAAAGCATAGCACCTACCTCCCAGTGTTGTGAGGATCCAGTGCTTAGCATAGTGCCTGACACAAAGTATTTCTTTTAAAAATGCTTGTTTCTGGGACAGCTAGGTGGCACAGTGGATAAAGCACTGGCCCTGGATTCAGGAGGACCTGAGTTCAAATCCGACATCAGACACTTGACACTTACTAGTTGTGTGACCCTGGGCAAGTCACTTAACCCTCATTGCCCTGCAAAAAAGACAAAAAAAATAAATAAATAAAAATTAAAATGCTTGTTTTTTCCCTCCTAGGCATACATCAAAATCATACAAAGTTCTTTGAAAGATATAACAACAGAGGTAACTTTGACCTTCTGATTATTAATAAAGCAAAAAATAAACCACAGAGTCATGCACTCCAAAGGTATTTGCCACTGTCATGGAGGCTCCAATCAGAATACAAATGGAAGAGGGATTTCTATAAATAGTGATGCTCCGGTTAGCTGATGACATCATGCCAATTGCATCAAGCTATAATTACTCAAAAAAGTTTGACCTAAAGGATTGGGGTAGATAAAAATGTCTCTTGTCAAATTAAGACATATAGCAGAGGGACAATCTATAGAGCTGGTATATCAGTGTGTGTGTCCAGTGTCATATGTGTGTGTGTATGTATGTATGTAGAGACACTGGAAATGGACAATTAATTGGGCCCAAAATTGAACAGGAAGAGAGTGTAGTGCTTTTAATGACCTCAAGCTTCTCCCCAAAACATTATTCTTCCTGTGACAATGTATGGCTACAAGTCATCTTCTCCAAAAAGTTAAAGTTGCCAGTCATCCAAAAAGGAGGGAGTATTGTACTGTAAGTAGAAAAGATATCATCAAAGAGAAATATTCAGAAAAGGAGGTGGACTGGGGATGTAAGATGAGCAAGGAATAAACAACAAAAAGCTTCAACGTCTCATTGGTATCCACCCAAGGCCCACAAGGGAAAGACCCCCAACATGGTGAGCAGATACCAAGTAGTGGATTTGGAAGAAGACATAGAAAAGAGTCGGTTGCATCTCGTCTGTAGTCAGTACTACTAGAGAGAATATCCACATCGGTGAGCTTGTAAATCCATCAAAATGTAATTAACAGTAAGAAGAGCGGCTAAACCTATGATTTTATTGAAATAGGGAACTGACAGATGAAGAAACTTCATCTTCCAATCCAAGTCAACACCTTCTCTGGAGCTTCTAGTCTTAGAGAGTTACCTAGAACATTGAGAAGCTAAGTGACTAGACTGGGCTCACACTAGTATGTGTCAGAGGCAGGCCTAAAACCCAGGTCTTTCTTGCTACAAGACCAGCTCTCCCTACCTCATATATTTAATGATGTTTAATAAAAATACAAATTCAACTCCAACCCTCAAATAATTTAAATGGATAAAATTATGTTCCAAGGCATAGAAGTTTAGCAGTAGAAGGGATCATTAGAGATTATCTAGTCTTATCCTCTTATTTTAATTAGTTAATTACAACTGCTGAATACAGAGAGAGCAAAGCCATGTGCCCCAAGGTCACATGCCATTTAGTGCCAAAACTGAAACCAGAACCCAGATCTGCACAGTGCTCTTTCCATGTCACATCAGAGCCTTCTTTTAAAAAGTTTTCCAAGATTCAGGCACATCTGTACTTTGTACAGTGATTATAAAAGGGGCCCCAGTTCAGCACATAAAAATATAATTCTTCTGTGTCAAAAATTTGGCCTATCTAAAACTTAATATACTATCTGGATTAAATAATTAATAGTAATTTAGTAATTACTATTTAGCAATAATAATTTAGACTTTAACAGAGCTTTTGGAAAATGATTTCTGTGAACTATGGCTCTTTCAAGAAGCTGTGTAGAGAACTTTGAACTAATAACTTCTTTTTCTCTTGAAAAATGCTTAATAAGATAATATATTCATCATCATTCCTTCAATTTTCTTCAAAGAAATAGCCATGAGAGTATTACTAAGAACATATTAGGGGTTTTTTGGGGGGGGGTATTTTTTGTGGGGCAGTGGGGGTTAAATGACTTGCCCAGGGTCACACAACTAGTAAGTGTCAAGTGTCTGAGGCTGGATTTGAACTCAGGTAGGTACTTCTGAATCCAGAGCTGATGCATTATCCACTCCTAGCTGCCCTCTAAGAACATATTAGTTTTAAGGTGTTAGCAAGAACATCTTATATTTGGTGGTCTTTCTGAGATGTCATGACCAAAAAATTGCGTTTCTTAGTGGCCAGGCCTTTAATGAAGAGATGTTCCCGAGTATCTCACCAAAAAGCTCCACATACACACCCAACAATAACTAATAGAAATTAAAGCATACTCAGCTTTGGTTAAGAAGAATGTTACAGGGGAGCAGCTAGGTGACGCAGTGGATAGAGTACTGGCCCTGGAGTCAGGAGGACCTGAGTTCAAATCCAGTCTCAGACACTTGACATTTACTAGCTGTGTGACCCTAGGCAAGTCACTTAAACCCAATTGCCTCACCACCAAAAAAAAAAATGTTAAAGGTCTGTTTTTTAATGTACAATAATATGCTGATTTCCATCTTACAATGATAGAATTTTAAAAGCATGAGAAATATTAGGAACTAATTCACATTTAAACAGGATTCTTCTGCCTTTCTCTAAGTGGGTGCCTCTTCCCCAGATAAGAACTGTAATGATATTTTCCATTTAAGGCACATTTCTTCTGAACTACCTTCCGAAGTCTTTGAGAACGTATGGTTTCAATATCGCTTGTGTCAGCTTTATCTAGGGAATTTCAAAAACTGGGCCATGATGGGCCCATTGTAAAGGTTGTAAAGTTTGCAACTTTATTTAATGTCACTGGTCATAATGTTGCCTTTATAAATTTTTTTTTAATAACAAGTATTCTTTTCTCTTTTATTACAGATAGCTGCAATTATAAAAAAGTGTGTCCTTTTAATGGTGGCTCTCCTTTGATCCAACCCTCAGCATCTGATTTCCACTTTAGTTGGAACCAGGTTCCTTATGCTGTTGGTAAGAAAAAAATTGTGTCACAGTAAGCTCTTTGGAATATTTCTAAATGCTTCAATATCGTATACAAACCCACCTCTTGATTTAGTGATTCTTTTGCCCCCCTAAAAGGCTGAGAAGGGAAATCGTGAATTCTTTTAAATGGAGTCAGTTCTAATGTCCTTCTCATTTTTTAGTCCTCTCTTTTATTTGGCCTTAGTTGCTCCCCCTGCTATAGCATTTGGGCATCTAGAGGAGTGTCTACATTTTAAGGAGTTTTCCTCATTGGTTAATCATTCATTAAGCTGTTTAACAACCCTGCTAATCTGTAAGATCAGGAGGTTGGACTGGGGGTCCTTCCCAGTTACAAAATTCTGAGATTTAATTCAATTCAATTCAGCAACTACTTATTACATGTCCATTGTGTGCAGAACACTATGTTAGACATTACAGGAAATACAGTTAGAAAATATATTATCTGCCTTGATAGTGTTGACAGTCTAATGGGCATGTGATAGATAATTTATAGTACAAACGTCAGAAAAGTGAGATCAGGGTGATGGGGGTCAGGAATTGTTTCAACTGAAAAGACATTTGAATTGGGCTTTAAAGAGTGGGTAGTACCTCAACAGGCAGAGGAAAAAGGCCATTCCACTGATAGAGAACCACATTAGCAAAGATACAGAGTCAGAAAACACAAGACATGTCCAGGGGACATTGAGTAGCCCAGTGTGACTCTGGCATAGAAGGAGTAGATATTGTGGAGAATCTTAAACCTTAAGTGCAAGACAAAGGAATTGTATCTTTATCCTAAGTGGAGTCAGATGTTTCCTCTCATCACTTTAAATCTGGGTTTTCCAGAATTTCTGTAGAGTAGTCTGTCCCCAGGTGGTCAACAGCCAGGCTTGTATTTCAATTTAAGCTCCACATAAGAAAGAACTTCTAATTTTCTACTTTACTTTGTCCTACAAAAATAGAGCTCTGTATCAAAACATCAGAACAAACTATTATAGACAATGTTGAAACTGAAGAGAAAGGGATGGAGGTTGAAACTGGAGAGCAAAGAATGAATCCAACAGATGCTATAAAGCAGTGCTGGAAAACTCAGAAACAGGGGCCACTAAACCATACATAAGGATGCTTATGAGCCACATAGTGACTAACAATACCCTACAATAATATTATTTATGTTCTATTGTATTTTTATTTATTTTGTTATTTATTTATTGTTATTTGTTGTTTTGTTTATTTTGTTATTGCATCTTGATCTGGTTCCAACAGGACTCTGGAGGGTAAAAGTCTATGCGTTGACTCCTCTGCTATAAAGGAAATTTGACATGATTGGTGACAGATCAGACATAGGAGATGAAAGAGAGAAAGACGTTAAAAATAGCTATAAAGCTTCAAGCCTGAGTGAGAGAACATTGTTATTGTTGGGATGGAAAGGGCAGTTCATTTAAGAGGAAAGATAATTTCTAGTACAGATTTGGTGAGTTTGAAGTAAAGGCAGAATACTCTAAAACCAGTTGCAGAGGGAAGCCCAGGAAAGAGGATGAGATCAACAGAGAAGTGATAGTTAAAGCCACCATAATGAATACACTCATCAAGGGAAGGAGAGAGAGATTATAAATAAAAGAAGGGATCAAGAACAAGTAGAGGATTGAAGCAATGAAAACGGAGGACTGTTCAAAGGCATAGGGGGAGAATCAAGAGGAAATTTCAGGATGGAAAAAGGGGACCATAATGTTAATTGCTGTAGTCATCTAGGAAAGTGAAAATAGAGAAAAGATTTGAAGTATTAGAAAAGAATAAAGTCAATGGCAACCCTCAAGGAAGCCAGATTGCTAGTAGTGGTGAATGGATGGTGAAGAAAAGATCATGGATGTAAATCCACTCACGCAACTAAAGGAGGGAGAAAAAAGGAGGTAGGCCAGAGAGGGGCCAGCAAGCCCAGAATGGATAAGAGAAGATGTATTGAATATTTTAAGATAAGGTAGATCTGTTCATGTCTGACATAGAAGGTGCCACTAGCTTTGGAAATTAACAGTCAAGGAAAAAGTGAAGAAGCTTTTAGAAAAGGATAGTAGTCTAAGCACAATGCTCAGCTTGAAGGATCAAAGGGAACAACTATTAAGTAGTCCAGAGGTCAAAGCCAGAAATCTAGGAGGTAACAGAGATAAGGAGCCGCAGTGGTGAGTGTTATATGGTGAGGCCTTAAGGGAAAAGATTCCAAAGTGGATGAAAGAGAATGGAAGGGAAAGGAAATGGAGGACATATTCATATTAATAATCATTTGCTTCAGGCAGAGAATTAGCCCAGGGCAGCATCATTTTATTTTGATCAAGTGCTAGCCACAAAGTACAACACAGTTGTAGTATTTTAGGTGGAGTCGGTAGAGGATAAGAAATTAAAGGTGCTAGAAGTGGTACTTATAAAAACAAAGCCCCTCAAGAGTCAGGAAAGAATGTGATGAAGATCACAGATGGGAAGGCAAAAGAAATAGAATTCCTGTTCATTTCTCCTAGCATTCATGTAGGCCATTCCCCATTTTTGAAATACACTACCACCACATCACCATTTATTGAAATCCCTCTATTTCTTCAAAGCCCATCTCCAGTGTGTCCTCCTCCGTGAAGTCCTGTCTGCTCTCCCCAGGTGGAACTCATCTTTCCCTCCTCACATTTTCCTGGAGCCCTGTATTTATATCTCCCCTCTGCCCCTCTCACATTCTTTCTTGTGTCATGCTTAGCAATATCTGTTAGCTATAATCTCCTTGAGGGCTAACTGTGTCCGACTTCATCTCTATAGCCCCGTAAGAAGTAGAGGGGACATAGATGAAACTTTGTAAATGTTTGTTAAATTGAATATTAATTGTTCTATATCTGATGAACAGTTGTGTCACCTCCCAAACAACTGTATTCCTTGTGGGTAAATAATCCTTATGTGTAAAAGAAATCACAGTAGAAATAATGCCACTCTTCACCATAGTGAAACCATGCATTTATAACTCATGGCTATTGTTACCTTGCAGTGTGTGCTTTTCCATACATTCTGGCCTTTACTACTGATTCCATCGAGATCCGCTTAGTGGTGAATGGAAACTTAGTCCATACAGCTGTTGTGCCTCAACTTCAGCTTGTGGCTTCAAGGGTAAGTAACACTTGAGCCTCTGTCTAAAAGACTTTAATGCAATGTACTTGTGATATTCCATACATGAATGACCAGGCAAAAGGAGAGGAACCAAGTCACTTAGAATAAAATGTTATCACTATGCCGCTATGGTCAAGTTGGAATGTACATTAAAAGCAGAATTTTAAATCAACACACATATTAAAATTTAACAAAGGAGGAAAAGGTTTACATAATAAAGCCCGTTGACTTAAAGAACAGCAATCCCTGGGTAACCCCTATGCCCACCAGGGGTAGAGCACTGTATTGGATGTTCCAAGGGATACAAAAGAAATAAAAGACACAATCCCTACAATCCACTCATATGTTGGCACTGAGATGGTTTGACCAAAGCAAGCTTTGGGATTTAGACCAAGCTGTCCTTATGGGGTAGCTGTACTTGGAGATTTTTCATGGTCTAGGGCTTGGTCTTACAGCCTTACACTTTCAGAAATTTGATGATGTTATCAGTTCACCCAGGGGTGATCAGATTTTAGGGAATCCATTTATTCGGACCAAACAATACTAGTTTGCTATTTAATTTATTAGCCAACAGTGGGAGGTAGATATCTGACTCAATCACCTTCACAGGATGTGTCCAGTCTGTAATTTGATCTCCTGAATGGACCTACCCCTGTAGAAGGAAAGAATCTCTGTAAGTATAGAATTAGAGGTGAAGGAATTAGGAGTTTTTTAGAGCTATTTCCATTGAGTTTAAAGAATTGCCCGTCTCCAGGCTATCTAAATAAATAATGCTGCCAGTGAGGACTGGAGTACTTTTCTTCCTGAAGAATAGGGAAAATACTTACAAATTCCTTAATATTCAAACCTTCTTTTTCACTTTTCTTAATCATTCTAAATTTCCTTTCCCACAACACTTAATTCCACTTTACAGTGAAATTGACCAGATTTTAAATGGGCATCCCTGATGAAATTTGTAGATTAGCCCTAATTTTATTAGCCACATTTACAAACCATCTCTTAGGGTAGGTTTTTTGCCTGGGACAATTTCCACATATGGTTGATACCATTTCTTTATGTGAATATTTGTCATCCCAATCATAATGACTCTTCCTAACCTTGTCTTCAGATTCTGGACTCTCTCTTTGGAGTGTTCAGCCCTCTATAGTGGCTATAAGCACATGCAAAAACAAACAAACAAGCCTAGGTAATACAGGTAATTATGTGCCAGAGTCATACAGAAGTTCTAATGAGATACAGTCTAAGAGAACTACTTTGATGGGCTGTGGAAACAGTCAAGAAAATAGTGTGAAGATGTGATTTGAGTTTCCAGGGTTTCAACATACCTAAGTAACAACAACAATAATAATAGCTAGCATTTACATAGCACTTTAAGGTTTTGCAAAGCTCTGTATATGTTATTTCATTTCATCCTAACCACAAAATTATTACCTATGTTTTACAGCTGAGAAAACTGAGACTAGAAAATGTTAAGTAACTTGCCCAGGGTCACATAGCTAATGTCTGAGGCAAGATTTGAACTTGTCTTCTTCTTCTTTTTTGGGGGGGGTGGGGCAATGAGGGTTAAGTGACTTGCCCAGGATCACACAGCTAGTAAGTGTCAAGTATCTGAGGCCATATTTGAACTCAGGTCCTCCTGAATCCAGGGCCAGTGCTTTATCCACTGCACCACCTAGCTGCCCCCTGAACTTGTCATCTTGATTTCAAGTCCTATGTTTTATCCACTGTGCCACATAGCTGTCCCAGAGATTGGTAGGGAAGAGGGTGGGTGACATTCTGGGTGGAAAAAAAAAACCATGAATTGATAAGGCAGGTAGAAGGTAACAATAAAGACTTGAAATCCTTCTCTGTAAGGCCTTCTTCCTCTATGAAGCCTTCCTTGAACTTCTCCACCATCTCCAGGGGAAATTGTTCTTTACCACCTCAGATTTTCCATTGTGCCAGAATTTTACCTTTGCATCTGTCACATTCTACCAAGTATCCCATATGTGTGCAATCCTAGGAGATTTAAGCTCCCTGAAGGCAGGGACCATATCATTCATCCTCTTTGTATCCATGCTGCCCAGCATATCACCTTGCACATAGTAGGTACTTAAGAAATATGTATTGAAGGGGCAGCTAGATGGCGCAGTGGATAGAGCACCGGCCCTGGAGTCAGGAGTACCTGAGTTCAAATCCGGCCTTAGACACTTAACACTTACTAGCTATGTGACCCTGGGCAAGTCACTTAACCCCAATTGCCCAGCAAAAAAAAAAAAAGAAGAAGAAATATGTGTTGAATCAAATTGACCATGGTAGGGAAACAAGTCTGGCTAGAACAGAGAGAGTAATGGAAGTGCCAAGAAAGATGAAATTACACAGATGTGGAAGAGGAATAAATGAGGGCCTACCTGAAATGCTAGGCAGCTCCATAAACCTGTGCTCTTTCTCTCCAGTCAGACATATACTTCAAAGCTGCAGCAGCAGTGAATGATGCATCCAGCAGCAGTTCTAAGGATGTCAGTGCTCACAATTCTCCTCAGACACCCACAGGCCGAGAGACTCCAGTCTTTCCTTCTTCCATGGGGGAAGGTAGAGTCCTATTTTTCCTATCATACTAACTTGTAACTATATTATGAAAATGGATTGCCTTTAAAAAATATGATATTTTTCTCTCTGCCATAAGCTCCTCAGAGTTTCAGGTCACTACAGATTAGAAATGGAAAAGCCATAGTTGCAAGACATTCTAAACATGTAGGGGAAAGAGTTTGGGGTTTGAAACCAGAAGATCTGGGTTCAAATTTCTGCCCTGCCACACTATTACTTTGACCTTGGACAAATAATTTCACCAGCCCAGGCTTTGGTTTCTTTATATATAAAATCAGGAAGTTAGACAAAGTGTTTTCTATGAGCACTTTAGCTCTAGTATCTTTTTGTCTCTGTTTTTAGAGGGGAGGAGCTTTTACTGGTATAGAATGAAGAAATTCTCTCTACTGATATAGGTCAGCATTGTTTTGCCTCATATGGTCTCCCCATTGAAACTTTTTCTACTCATGACCCCTTTTCACCAGAGAAATTTTTACACGACCCCAGGTATATAGGTATATAAAAAGGTATACATAACCTTTTACTCTTACCAAATTTTTCATGACCCCCATATTCAGTCATTTCATCCCACATGGGGTCATAACCCACAGTTTAAGAACCTTTGGTCTGGAATGTTGAGGTTAAATGATTTGCCCAAGGTCACACAGTGAATTCTTTGAGCACAGGGAGCATCTTTTGCCTCTTTTTGTATCCCCAGAGCTTAGCAATAGTGTCCAGCACAAAGTAGGTGCTTAATAAATGTTTACTGACTAACAGTGCTTGTAGTAAGACATGAACCAAGTTCTTCCTGACCCCAAGGCAGGCCATCTATTCACCATGCCCATTCTACCTTTCCCTATTGTCCTGCAATCCTAAAATGTAATAAGTATCTGGAAAAGATGTTCCCCCTCCCCACTTCAGTCTACTAGGGATGTATCACTGTATGTGAGGAAACCATATTTTCCCATTCATTGAATCCTATCAGGATCAGGAAATGTTGAGTTACATGGAATGATAACTAAATAGCAGAGCTTTATGGGACTCATGGCAGTTCACCTATCATTCCTCACTACTACTACTACTATTCATATGAAATCAGGTTATAGCAAACACCAGCAGCAGAATTTGGAGAGAAAAGATAGGTAGATGTCACAAATAAGTTGAAATGAGAATGGAGGGCAGAACAGTATTTCTGGAACAGGAAGTGGTTGAAATCCTCATGGTGGTATGTGTTTGTGTGTGTAGTGGGGAAGGGGAGGTCATGAGTGGTATTAGAGGCTGATTATATTGGGTCTTTTAAAATAACAATAGCAAAAAACAAAACAAAACAAAACATGAAGTGATACAGAATTTCAACCCCACTAGAAGCTGCATTCCTGAGCAGTTTACAGGAGATAAGACACATCTGTTGTCCCAATTTGTCACAGGCTATGGATGGCCCTTCTAAACAGTGAAAAAAATAGAAGCTTTCAGGTATATGGAATTGAGCTAAATTTTAAAAGAATTTAAATATTGAAAAGCATCCTAAGATGTCAATTGTAGTCATTTCCCCCTTACTTTTACCAATAATTATTAAATGAACCGAGTGTTACATTTTTTGCTAGCCATATTGATTTTTATAGCCATAAGTCAAACCAAAACATTTCTCTAGATAGAACAAATGAGGTCTCTCTCCAGGTGTTTTCTATAAGATCTAAGTTATTTGGTGCTGTTCCCAACATTTGCTATCTAGCTAGTTTTTTAAGTCTTTAACACCTAAAACCAAATTATGCTGGCAGTCAGTGACTAGCATAGTAGGAGAGGAGAAGCTTATACCAGAAAGTTCCACTTCTTCCATTTGATATGCCATGTTTTCACATTTATATATTATAGTGAAGAAATATCATTAGATCTAAAACCAGAGGCTTAAATACCAGCTCTGCTTCTTACTACCTGTGTGACTGTGAGCAAGTCCCTTAACGCTATTTGGGCTTCAGTTTGTGTGTCTTATCTCCATCATAGACTGTAAGATCATGGAGAATGGGGATCACATCATATCTAAACAAATGCTTTTGTAATGTGTTGTTGAATCTAGTCAGGGACAACGTTTGATTTGAGTAAGGGAGTACTCTCTTCCACTGACTTTCCTGGGGGGAAAAATATTTTTATTAACTCCTAACTCCTGGGCAGCTAGGTGGCGCAGTGGATAGAGCACCAGCCCTGGATTCAGGAGGACCTGAGTTCAAATCCAGCCTTAGACACTTAACAATTACTAGCTGTGTGACCCTGGGCAAGTCACTTAACCCCAATTGCCTCACAAAAACAAAACAAAACAAAACTCCTAACTCCTTTCTCTGATGGTTAGGAATAAGGCCAGGTTGGTCTAAAGCTCAGGCTCAGTTATATGAAATGGAAGTTCTTGGTGAAGTGAGTGTTGGCTGCTTGGTAGAAGCAACAGTATTGATGATCTACCAGAGGCTATTGAGAAGGGAGCCTTGGGGAAGGATGCCATCTATATTTGGGAAGAGATGGGGAAGAGATGAGGAAGAGAAGGAAGAAATATGGAATGGAGAACAAGTTAATCCATCTAACTGGCTGGGACAAAAGCTGGCCACCTTCTCCATTGCTGGGGCATGGGAGCAGAATAGAAAAAGAAGTAGCCTTAGGCAACTGCTCTAAGACAGTGCACTCTCCCTAGCAAGGTAAACCTTTCCATTCTTAATTCATAAAAAGGTATACACATATATGTATATATTCATATATATGCATATGTGTATGTTTGTGTGTGTATACACATACACACGTGTTCTTAACTGCCTGCAAATTAATTATACAGGGAATGAGTTCAAGCTATCTCATAGAGCTTTGTCATTATATACTACAGCTTTCTGTAAGTGTGGTGGCTATATCTCAATAACACTTTTAGCTGTATAAAAAAAATAAGAATCCAGGATCTGTTATTAAATTCATATTGACCTCTCCCTATAAAGATTGTAGGATGTTCCACTCACAATACAGATAAGAAAACTGAACTTCAGAAGTTAAGTTAACCTGACTACAGTCTCACAATTAATAAAAATCAGAGAATATCATAAACTGGATTGAAAGGAACCTCAGAGTTCATGTGGTTCAACCCCCTTATTTCTTCATTGCCAATGAGAAAATTGAAGTCAAGATGTTCAGTGGCTTGCTAAAAACCATACAAGATATAGAAGGCTAGATATTTGAACCCAGAGCTTTTTCCATTCTGCCATGTAACTCTTCCACCTATACTGTCATGCTTTGATCCCTGTGTGGCCACAGATTCCACCCCTATCCCTGGTAGGGCCCCTGATGAAATGTGTGCCTTTGGTCCTAGAAGGAATGGGTGAGTTAGCAATTTAGGTAATTTCCATTTAGGAAGAACAGTGTTGTGTGTCTCTGAACACTGGAGTCTCAAAATATAAGTCCAGGGTTTGGGAGCCAAAACGAAGCATTTTTTTTAGAGTTTGTCTGCCAGGCAGGCACTGGTCTTTGGTTTTGGCTTAAGACAGTATTTTTTTTTCCAGGGCAGTGATTTGTGGGTTAAGTGACTTACCCAGGGTCACACAGCCAGTAAATGTCAAGTGTCTGAGGCTGAATTTGAACTCGGATCCTCCTGAATCCAAGGCCAGTGCTTTATCCACTGCACCACCTAGCTACTCCCTTAAGATAGTGTTAATAAGGAAAAATGTACAGTCTCATTATCTTCAAAATATCAACTATATAAGAAAAGAATGGAGGAGACAGTTAAAAAAAAACAATTCACGTAGAAAAGACAAGAAGTTCAGTACAAGTTGATAGGATGATATGTCTAGCTATTCTTAGACCACCTTAAAAGAACTCTAAAGTCATAGAATCATATCACATTTTCTTTGAGTTAGAAGGAACCTTAAAAGTAGTACATTTAGTGCCATCCCTACCCAAAGCACAGATACCTTCTGTTATCCCTGATAAGTAGATATCTAGTATTCTTCATTCTGAGCACAGGTACAACAACAACCCACCTTTGACCAGTTTCAAGTCAGATAATAGGAAAAAGTCCCTGGGAGTTTGGAATTTTTCATGAAGAGCATCTTCCAGCTATTCTTTACATTAGGGCAGTGGTTGTTGGCACCTGGTAACAGAAAATAATCCCTTAAAAAAGGCTGCTGTAAACCTAACACAGGAAATAGTCAGCCACTACTAAGGGGCTCCAGCCTATAGTCTTGGCCCCTTACAGAAGACAGAGTATACCAACGAGTTGACTTTATACAGAGTCAAGTTTTGGCTCAGCCTAAGTAACAATTTCCCACTGGTCATTTTTTGTTCTGCCCTTTCCAGGCCTTCTTGGTGGGGGAAAAAAAAGAACAGAAGAAAAATAAGAAATAAGCACTTTCATCTGTTATACTCCCCCTCCACACCAAGCAGTGGTCCCATTTCTTCTTTAATTCTCTTTTCCCCAATATATAATAAATGAAAGACTTTTTTTCTTGTCCTTTCATTCACAATCTTAACAGATTCAAAGCTTGTGCTTTCCTGAAACTATTCTTCAGGGACTGTACTACACTTGTATAGTTATCCTGTTTCTTTAACTTAAATCCATCTGTCTGTACTTGATTTTTTAAAATATAAGTTGGTCGATAACTTCTCCATGTGTCTAGGCCAGCTAGGTGGCATAGTGGATGGAGGGCCAGACCTTGAGTCAGAAAGACTTATCCAGCTGTGTGACCCTGGACAAGTAACTTAACCCTGTTTACCTCAGTTTCTTCATCTGTAAAATGAACTGGAGAAGGAAGTGGCAAGCCACTCCAGTATCTTTGCCAAGAAAATCCCAAACGTGGTCATGAAGAATCAGACATAACTAATAAACTAAACAACAACTCCTAAAATTTAGGGTGCATGTCTGACTATGCCAGGCTCTCCTGTGGATTTCCAATTTCTCTGACTGCTTCCTCTATCTTTTAAGGAATTAAATTATCATTAAGACAAACCAAGAAATTACTAGCTGTTCTGCCTTAAACAAAAAAGAAAACCCCAGTTGGTGTCCAAATAATTAAAATCCTTCATCACTACTAGATGATGCTTCTGTCCTGAGTTCATGTTCAATTTTCTTATTCACATCTTTCCATCCAGGTAGTCTATAGTATAATATGATAGCAACATAGCTTCTTTTCCTTTCCATTGCTTTTCATCTAAATGATCTCCTCCATTCTGCTTTCTAGATTTTATCCCATGAGTACATCTTCTTAATATACAATGCTACTAAAAGAAACAAGAAAAAGCTTATGGAGGGGAGGGGAAGAGGGGGAAGCAGTTAGGGAGTGAGTGAACCTTACTATCATCAGAATTGGCTCAAAGAGGGAATAACCTACATACTCAAGTGAGTATAGTAATATATTTTGCCATGAGGGAAAGTGGGAGGGGAAGGAGATAAGGGGGGAGGGAAGGAAGAAAGGGCAGATTGGGAGAGGGAGCAGTAAAAAGCAAAACACTTTCAAGAAAGGTGAAGGTGTTGTGCATAACTGCACGTGTAGAACATAGATTGAATTGTTTGATTTCATAGGGAGGGTTGAGGAGGGAGGGAGGAAGAAAATTTAGAGCACAGAATTAGCTCAGGGACCTTAATCTCATCAGAATTGGCTCAAGGAAGGAATAACATACATACCCAATTGGGAGGAGTAATCTATCTAACCCTGCAGGAAAGTAGGAGGGGAAGAGGATAAGGAGGAAAGGGTGAAAGAAGGGAGGGCAGAGTGGGGGAGGGGGCAGTCAGAAGCAAAACACTTTTGAGGAGGAATAAGATAAAAGAAGATAGAAAATAGAATAAATATCATGGGAAAGAAATAGAATGGAGGGAAACAGTTATGATGATTGATTATAATGGCAAAACATATGATACCTACTTTGCTGGGCTATGGTGAAGAAAATTCTTTGTCAAGTTTAAGGTACTATATAAAAGTTATGATAAATAGGATGCTATCAGAAAAAAACCTGAAAAGACCTACATGAACTGAAGCAGAGTGAAATGTACTGTATACTGTAAGATGATCTACTGGGAAGGACGTGGTTATTTTCAGCAATGCAGTGATCCAATATAACTCTGAAGGACTTATGAAAATTGCAGTCCATCCACAGAGAAAGAACTGATGGTATCTGAAAACAGATTGAAGCATAATTTTTTTTGACAGTTCCTTAATCTGAAGTTTTGTTTTTATCTGTTTTTTCTCACAACCTAGCTAATGTGGAGATGTTTTCCATGACTACTCATGCATAACTTATATTGAATTGCTTGAATTTTGGGGGGTGGGGTTTGGGAAGGGAGGGAGAAAGAGAAGTTGGAACACAAAGTTTTAAAAATTGATGTCAAAATTTGTTTTTACATGTAATTTGGAAAATAAAATTCTAAAGAGAAAAAAATATATAAATATATATCTACATATATATACAGTGCTACTTCTCCCACCAATAGTGCCTTTTACCATCAGATTCCTTTTAAATAAGTTATACCCTTCAAGCTCCAAATTTGAGTAATGGGTCTCATCTCATTATGTCTCAATGATACCTATGAAGGAAAATGTGCTTTCTTGTTTTAAGATCTCTAGGTCATCTTGCTTGTTGACCGTACTTTGTACATTTGTATGTAAACATCTGAGATCATGGGTTTTATTGAAGGCTTCTTTTTTTATTTTGTCATGTCTCTATTGCTATTCTTCTTTCCACACTATAGCTACTCTTTAAGGTATCTAGCTTGTTGTGTAGCCTAAACAATTTTCTCTTCCTCCTTTCTTTTCAGTTTAAAGCATTTTTAAAATTAAATTTGCTCCCAGACAAATTCATTTTCTCCAGTTTTATCTCTAGCCAGGAACCTATCATTCTTATTCTATTCCCAGATATCATCTCCTTAGCCAATTGTCCACTTCCCAAGTTTGTCTCCTCTCCTCCACCAAACCTTCTCTGATGACTTTAGACAATGATGTCTCTTTTCTATAACTATCTACTGAAGTTTTATAGTGTAGCACTTACTTATTTTTTATTTGTTTCATGTATTTTAGTCTTGTGTTGCCAGCCAAATTGTAAGCTATAGCACTTGAGTTCAAAGAATCGATCACACAAGCATAGGATAAAGACTTGGGAGTTTTGGGGGTTTTTTTGTTTTTTGTTTTTGTGGGGCTGTGGGAGTTAAGTGACTTGCCCAGGGTCACACAGCTAGTAATTGTCAAGTGTATGAGGCCAGATTTGAACTCAGGTCCTCCTGAATCCAGGGCCAGTGCTCTATCCACTGTGCCATCTAGCTGCCCTAGACTTGGGAGTTTTAATGAACTACATACATACTTCTTAGTATAATAGCTCATAGAGTGATCATGGCAAACATGATTCAAGCTGTATTAATATATAAATATAATGATGAGAATGAAGTAGTGAATAGTCCTACCATAATCAAATCACATATGAAATACTATATCTAATTCTAGTTGTTCTAGATAAAATATGTCCATAAAAAGGCAACCAGGATGATGAAGGAATTCACCATGTGTTAATCAACTAAACATTGGTGTTCTTAACAAAATGTCTATGAATTGGTTTTTTATATTTATATGTATATATATAATTATATTTCATTATAATTGGTTTCCTTTGTAATACTATAACATTGAGGGGGAGGCAGCTACTTGGCAAAATGGATAGAATGATGAACCTGGAATCAGGAAGGCTAAATCCAGCATTAGCCATTAACTAACTAGGTCATCCTAGGCAAGTCATGTCACTTCTGTCTGCCTTAGTTCCCTCATCTGTAAAATGAGGATAAGAATAACTTCTGTTTCACAGGGTTGTTATGAGGATCAAATGAATTAATGTGTAAAGCATTTGCAAATGTATAAGCACTATATTAATGGTAGCTGTTATTATGATTATTTATTTTATGTATTAAAAATATCATTCTGAGAAGGGATCCCCTCCCCTGACTGCCCAAAGGATCCATGACATGAAAAAAGGTTAGGAATCCCTGACCTATAGGGTCTCTGAGGGTGTTTAGACTGGGGGAAAGAAGACTTAGGAGGGATATACTAGCTTTCTTCAAATATTTGAAGGGTTAATGTATGGGAGATTGAATTTGTTCTCCTTGGCCAGGATGATAAGGAAGCTCAGAACCATGTCATGTGGTCATCACTTGAAAAAACTGGAGATGTTTATACTAAAGAAGAGAGAATTTTGGGAAAACACGACAGCTGTCCTCAAGTATTTAAAGGCTTTTTTGTGTCTAAGAGAGATTAGGTTTGTTTTAGAACCGATTGTGCATGAGTTGCAGAAGAGCAGATTTCAAGGCAATATGGGAAACTTCCTGCCAAGCAGAGGTGTGTACAAATTTGACAAGCACTCTTCAGTTCCCCATCCCCTCAAACAGGGAAAATTAACCACTTCTAAGAGATATTGTTGAGGTAATTCCTGTACAGGGTGAGGTAACTTCCAATGTTAAGATTCTGTGAATCTATGTTTCCTTCAAGACAGGGATTGAGTCATCTGATGTAGCTGTGTATCAGCCCACATTATTTGATGCAGTGTAGCCTCTCAGAAATTACTTGTTGAAGAATTCATTAAAATATGTTTCTTATGTTTACTAGTCAGGTTTCCTATTTAAGTGAATCATGGCTGGTTTAAGAAATATAATAAGATACTTCTATATTCTCTTCTGCAGAATGGCCACTTTTTCACTGGACCAGCTCTGTGACATAGGAGAGGAGCCTCAGGCTTCAAGTTGTAGCAAAATGCTAAATATGAATGAAGACATCCCTAGGACTGAGAGAATCAGAACCATCACTGTAGGCACACAAGAGATCTTACCCTACTAGAATAAGACTTCTAGACAGTCACTTTGAGAGGAAGCAAGAGGATGGGAAAAACAAGGAAGAAAGGCCCAAGAACAAAGTGGCTTGCCAACTAGGGCTTTTGAGCTGATGAATATACTTGCCATTCCTCCTGTGTACTCTCATCAAGCTGCAGGTTTCATGTTTTATTTTCCCCTTAAAGATTGCCATTAATATCTGAGGGCATCTGCATAAAAACAGAGGGAGGAAATTTTGAGCACCCTGCATCCATAAAGTTGACCAAAGAATAAAGGGAAAAAATTAAGTATTAATAGGATTTTGGGGAAAACCAGGACATTTAACATTGCTGTTAAATCTCCTGTTTATTGTTACTGTTTTTTCAAAGAGTAGGCAATACTCAATAAGAATTATAAAATTATGGGTGGAAGGAAGAGAATTTGGAACACAAAGTTGTTTGTTTTTGTTTTTAGTGAGGCAATTAGAGTTAAGTGACTTGCCCAGAGTCACACAGCTAGTAAGTGTTAAGTGTCTGAGGCCGGATTTGAACTCAGGTACTAGCTGCCCTGAACACAAAGTTTTAAAAAATCAATGTGAAAATTTGTTTTTGCATGTAACTTAGGGAAAATTCTAAGTAAATAAATTTATTATCAAGAATTACAGGGGGCAGCTAGGTGGCACAGTAGATAAAGCACTGGCCTTGGATTCAGGAGTACCTGAGTTCAAATCTGGCCTCAGACACTTGACACTTACTAGCTGTGTGACCCTGGCCAAGTCACTTAACCCTCATTGCCCCACAAAAACAAACAAACAAGAATTACAAAATTAATCATACTCTTTGGCCTAGTCATGTAATATTTAGAAATATAATAAAAGGATACAATTTAAAGGAATTTAAGATGACCCTGCTACATAAGTAGTTCTCATTGTTCTATTCCTAATCAAACAAGTATTTATTAAGTGCCTACTACATGCTTTGCCCTAGAGAGAGGTATGTAATGATTGGAATGACGCCACCTGCTGGAGACTTACTGTAGAAAAGCTCCGCCATGAGGTGAAGGTCTCTGAGGGCAAGACTATGCATCTTTTCTTTGGCGTTAGGAAATGACGTTTGCTTGTGGGAGGAAGAAGGGGGAGCCTGGCGCTCTGACTCTCTCTCTTTCCTGAGGACTCCAGTGGAGAAGGGAGCTAGAAATGCACTCTCCCTTTAATAGATAAATGAATATAGTAGGCCTTTCTCTCTCTCTTTACCAAATTCTTATTCTCCTTAATAAATGCTTAAAAGTCTAACTCTTGCTAAAGCTTATAATTTATTGGCGACCACTCATTAGATATTTTAGACAGTATAGCTAGAATTTTAGCCTTAACAGGTACAAAGGTAAAACAGTCCATGCCCTAAAGGAACTTATATTTGAATCAGAGGGCCAACATGTACATATAGAGATATGTAAAAAGCATGTGGAAGGCATCTGGTATGGGAAGGCAGTAGCCACTGGGAAACTAAGAAAAGCTGCATGCTAAATGTGGCACTTGTACTGAATTGAAGAAAGTTGGGGATTCCAAGAGGCAGAAGTGAGGGAGGGAGATCATGCCAGTCTTGGGAGATAAGCAAGTACAGAGACACAGGGACTGGAGATGGAATGTCATTTGTGAAGAACAGTAAGGCCAGTGTGGCCAGATTATAGACTATAGATTTCACATAAGGGAGTAAAGGTACAGTGGGTCCAGACTGTAAAGAAGTTTAAATGCCAAAGGACTTTACATTTGATCCTGGAAGAAAGGAACTATTGGAGTTTATTGAGCAGGATGTTTATATGGTCATAGCTACACTTTTAGAAAATTACTTTGGGAACTGAGGACAGGAAAGATTGGAGTGGGAAAAGATGATTTGAGGCAAGAAGACCATTTAGGGGAGAGATGACAAAGACCTGAACCCAGAGTGGAGAATAGAGATGTTGTAGAGATAGGAATGACTATATTTGGCAATTGATTGGCTTTATGAGGTGAGTGATAGTGAAGAATCAAGTATGATGTCAAAGTTACCATGCTAGGTGAATGGAATGATAGTGGTCACCTTGACAGATATAGGAAAGTTAAGAAGATGGGTTTAGAGAGAAAGAGAACGAGTTCTGTTTTAGACACATTTTTGTTTGAGATGACTACAGGATATTCAGTTTGAAATGTTGAAAAAGCAACTGGTGATGTAGAACTGGATATTGGGAGAGATCTGGAAATCATGACCCCCTAGAACCTAATGAGGTCACCAAGTGATAAGCGTATGAAGAGAAAAGAGAAGATAGCCCAGAACAGTCTTGTTGCACAATTAGGGCTTGTGATATGGATGAAGATCAAGCAAAAGAAATTGAAAAGGAACAGTCAGAAAAGTAGGAAGGAAACAAAGTCATGAAAACTCAGAGAAGAAAGAATGTCCAGAATGAGGTGGTCCATAGTGTCAAATTCTACAGAGGGGCTGAGAAGGATAAAGATTAAGATAATATTAGATTTTTCAACTAAGAGATTATTGGTAACTGAAGAGAACCATTTCAGTTGTGTAATGAGGTCAGAAGCCAGATCTTAGAGGGCGCTTAGAAGAGAGTGAAAGGACAGTAAATAAAGATAATGAATATAAATAGCTTTTTCAAACAGTGTAACTAACAAAGAGGAGCTAGGACCTAGGTAACATGTGTGATTGGATCTAATGAGAATTTTTCAAAGATGAGGAATCTTTATAGGCATTGAGAGACATTTAAGATTAGGGGAGGGGTGATGATAGTAAGGACAATCAACTGGAAAACATAGGAGAGGTCAACAGTATATGTAGAAGGGTTGGCTTTGGTAATAAGGGCCATATTTTCATCAGGGCCTGGAGAAATGCAGAACATAATGGGGAGCATCAAGAGGCTGGGAGAAAAGGAGGAGGAAAAAAGGAAAGGGTGTTCACAATAAGCTTCGGTAAATAATGAGGCAGGGTAAGACAAACCTAGGAACTTTATGAACACAATTACAAAACACTTTTCACACAAATAAAGTCAGATCTAAATAATTAGAAAAATATCAATTGCTCATGGATAGGCTGAGTTAATATAATAAAAAATGACAATTCTACTTAAATTAATTTATTTTTTCAGTGCCATTCCAATCAGACTACCTGAAAATTATTTTGTAGAGCTAGAAAAAATAATAACAAGATTCATCTGGAAAAACAAAAGGTCAAGAATATCAAGGGAATTATTGGGGGGAAAAATGCATAGGAAAGTGGGCTAGCTACCAAATCTGATGTTCTACTATAAAGTGACAGTCATCAAAACTATTTGGTACTGGCTAAGAAATAGAGTGGTGGATCAATGGAATAGGTTAAAGCACAGGAGACACAGTAGTAAATAACTATAGTAATCTAATGTTTGATAAACCCAAAGACTCCAGCTTCTGAGATAAAAACTCACTATTTGACAAAAACTGCTGGGAAAACTGTAAGATAATATGGCAGAAAACTATGCACAGACCAACATCTTACACCATATACCAAAATAAGGTCAAAATGGGTACATGATTTAGACATAAAGGGTGATACCATAGGTAAATTAGGAGAGGAAGGAATAGTTTACCTCTCAGATCAATGGAAAGGAGAAGAATTTATGACCAAACAAGAGATAGAGAATATTATGAAATGCAAAATGGATGAATCTTATTACATTACATTTAAAAAGGTTTTGTACAAACAGAATCAATGCAGCCAAAATTAGAAGGGAAGCAGAAAGCTGGGAAACCATTTTTACAGCCAGTGTTTGTGATTAAAGCCTCATTTCTAAACTATATAAGGAACTAAGCCAAATTTATAAGAATGCAAGTCATTCTCCAGTTAAGACATGGTCAAAGGATATGAACAGGGAGTTTTCAGATGAAAATATCAAAGCTATCTAATGCTCTAAATCACTATTGATTAGAGAAATGCAAATTAAAACAACTCTGAGGTATGACATCACACATATCAGATTGGCTAATATGACACACAAAAAAAAGAAAATAATAAATGTTGGAGAAGCTGTGGGAAAATTGGAGCCCTAATTCTGGAGAGCAATTTGGAACTATGCCCAAAGGACTATGGGACTGTGCATACCCTTTGATGCAGTAATACCACTACTAGGTCTGTATCCCAAAGAGATCATAAAAAAGGGAAAAGGACCCACATGCACAAAAATATTTATAGCAACTCTCTTTGTGGTGGCAAAGAATTGGAAATTGAGGGGATGCCCATCAATTGAGGAAAGACTGAACAAGTTGTGGTATATGAATGTAATGGAATACTAGTGTGCTATAAGAGATGATGAGCAGGCAGATTTCAGAAAAACCTGGAAAAGACTTAAGTGAACTGATACTAAGTGAAGTGAGCAGAAACAGAAAAACATTGCACACAGTAACAGCAACATTGTGAAGTGATCAACTGTAATAGACTTAGCTCTTCTCAGCAATACAGTGATCCAAGACAATTCCAAAGGACTCATGCTGGAAAATGCTCTTCACATCCAGAAAAAAAGAACTGTGTAAGCTGAATGCATATTGAACTATACTGTTTCTACTTTGGGGCTTTTTTTTCTTTTCTGAAATTTGTTCTGATTCTTCTTTCACATTTCACAACTAATGCAGAAATTTGTTTAATGTGACTGTACATATACAACCTATATCAGATCGCCTTCTGTCTTGGGGAAGGGAGAGAGAAGGGAGGGAGGGAGAAAAATTTGGAACTCAAAATCTTATAAAAACAAATGTTGAAAACTATCTTTAACTAGCTGTGTGACCCTGGGCAAGTCATAACCCCCATTGCCCCACCAAAAACAAAAAAAAACTATCTTTACAAGTAATTGGGAAAAAACAAAATACGATTAAGATTAGGAAAAAAGAAAATAACATTGGCAAGTGAGCAAAGGATGAATTGGAGAAGAGAGAGGACTTGAGGCAGGAAGACAAAGTAGGAGGCTACTACAGTAGTTCAAGTGATCGGTGATAAGGACTGAACTAAGGTGATGGATGTATATGTGGAGAGAAAGGGAGATATTATGAAAGTAACAATGACAAGATTTGGCAATGGGTTGAGGAAACTTAGTATTTTTGGAACCTGATTCTTTCATCACAGTTGTTTTCAGTTCTAATTATTCATTCAGATACTCTAAAGGAAAAAGCCAGAGTAGACCATTAAGGAAATTATTCTCTGAAAAGCTCTTATAAGCAGCAAGATTCCTATTACTTCCTGGGGTAATCTTGTCGGGCCTTATGTATTTCCCTACACATCTACTGAAAATACTACCAGAAAAAACTGAGATCTCATTTTTTATTATCATGTCACTAAAGACTCAGAAGATAATTAAAATGTTATAAATTATATTCTTTCTTTTAAATATTTAGCCCATGTAGTATGTGTCTACTTGAAATGTTTGTTACTTTAGTTCATTTAAAATATATATTCACTTAAATCTTTGTTTTTCTAATTATATTTTAGGTGATGTTCCATGTAAAAATTTATACAAGATTCCTCTCAGAAACCTTGTTGGCAGAAGCATTGAGCGACCTCTGAAGTCACCCTTAGTACCCAAGGTCATTACTACCCCAACATCAGTGGGGATTGGCATAGCAGCCATCCCTGTCACCCACTCTTTATCCCTGTCTCGGATGGAAATTAAAGAAATAGCAAGTAGGACAAGAAGAGAACTACTAGGTAACTTCATATGGATTTGTAGCATCTTTATTTTTAAATCTACCAATGATTTTTCTTTTTAACATCAGTCATCCTTTTGTGAATAAAGGGTGAAAAGGTAAATTTTTCTAATCAGAAAGCTGATTTAACATCTCAGTAAATGTTTATTAAATGCCTTCTATGTGCAAGTCACTGTGTGCTGGTGAAACAAAGACAAAAATAAGACAGCCCTGCCCTCGAGGTCTTACTTTGTCCTGCTGAGGCACAGCATGTTCCCAGAGAAGTAAATATAACATAGTTCAAAGGGTATGAGGAGAGAGCACTAACAACAGGATGTAATGGAAAGAAGCTCTAGATTTGGAGTCAAAGGACCTGGATGTGAATCCAGGCTTGGTCACAAGAGGTCATCTCATGACTTCAGACAAGGCCACCTTTCCAGTTTTACAAGAGAAGGAAAAACTGAGACCCAGAGAGGTTAGATGAGTTTCCTGAGGTCACTCTGAGCAGAGCTGGAATTTGAACTCAGGTTCTGTGACTTCAAATGCAGTATTATCCACTGAACGATGCTGTCTGTCCACCAAATGTCAGGTGATAAGTACATGAAATAAGGCCATGGCTATGTGTGTGGAGGTACAAGAGAGGTGGTGAATTTGGAATCAATATGTGTCAGCTGGTTGGATATGGGAAGGGGTGAGGGAAAGGAACAAATCAAGAATAACTTCAGGATTACACACTTGGTGGTAGTATCCTCAAAAGCAATTGGGAACTTTGGGGCAGCTAGGGGGTGCAGTGGATAAAGCACTGGCCCTGGATTCAGGAGGACCTGAGTTCAAATCCAGCCTCAGACACTTGACACTTACTAGCTGTGTGACCCTGGGCAAGTCACTTAACCCTCATTGCCCTGCAAAATATTTTTTTAAAGCAATTTGGAACTTTGAAGAAAGGGTTGGATTCAGGAAAGAAGATGATGAGTCCCACTTTGAAATATACATGACCCATCCAGGTAGTGGTATGCGGAAGGCAGCTGATATCTCATTCTTATGAAATTGAATCAAGTTCAGAGTAAAGATAAGGACTGGATGCCCAGGAGAGAGCTTGGAGTTAGGAAATTAATAATAATCCAGCAAATAAGACTGAGAAGGAATGGTCAGGCAGGTAGAAGGAAAACCAGGAGAAAGCATTATCATGAAATACAAGGGAGAAGGAAGAGGTAATCATTAGTGTCGAAAGCTGAAGACAAGGTAAGGAGCATGTGGCCTGAGAAAAGGCAACCAGGCTTAGCAGTTAAGAGCTCATTGTTTACCTTTGAGAGAACAGTTTCAATCAAGGTTTGAGAAGTAAGTGGTGATAAAGGGAAAGTGATGAGTGTAGACAACTCTAACATAGGGCAAAAGATATGTTTGTTTGTTTGTTTTTAATATGAGGAAGACTTCATCTTATAGGCCTTGGGAAAGGAGATAATAGATAAGGAGAGTTTGGAGATAAAAGAAACCTAGACCAAGAGAAAATACTTGAATGATGAGGTAGGCTTACAGAGAGCTGAGGGAGGCAAATTGAGGACACAAAGATTTAGGCCTTGGTAAATAGAAAAGCCATTTTTTCCTCAAAGATAGGGATTGGTAAAGTGGTAGAGGTATTTTGAGGTGTGAAGAAGGGGAATTGAGGGAACCCATTAGATAACCTCTGTTTTCTCAGTCAAGTAGGAGGCAAAGTCCTTGGGATAAGAAAGAGAGGGGGCTCTAGGTGCTTGATAAGTGAAGATTAAGAATTGTTGGAGGGGGAAGTTGAGAGAGAGGGAGGGAGGGAGGAAGAGAGAGAGAGAGAGAGAGAGAGAGAGAGAGAGAGAGAGAGAGAGAGAGAGAGAGAATCTGAAAGGATAAATCCTAGTAGAGATGAGATAGCATTGATTTGTATTGGGCAGTTCAGCTACACTGAAACAAAACGACATTTAACAGGGTAACAAATGGCAGAAAATGGGCTGGACCTAAATGGCAAGATGACAGAGGGACAAGGCATTCAAGGGTGGAGCACAATATGGTTCAATTGTTTAATTATTAGTTAAGGCTGTTGAGGAAGGAAAATAAGACCAGAAGAACTGGAACCTGTGGGGAATGACTAAAGGTGACAGGGAGAATGAAAAATAGGAGAATATGGCCCACGGAGAGATAGAAGAATAACAAATTATGATTAGAAAGGGATATTTCAAGATCCAAAATCATGGTTTTTCTACCATTTGTGTTGATTGTAAGATAGATGGGAAAAGATGTAGAAATTAAGGAGGCAAATGAACTGGGAGAAGTATGTTTGAGGGAATATCAGTGTGTATACTGAAGTTTCCAAATATGAGAGAAAGGGTTAGGGAGGAGAGGAAGACTGTGAGACCCAAGTACTGAACCCCATAAGAAAAGAGTAGCCTGGGAAACTAGAAGCAGATTAAAGCAATGTCTCTGTAGCAAATGTTATAGATGAATGCAGTTAACCTTAAAAGAAGGATACAAAGTGATAGCGGAAGAATGTCCTGGAGGTGACCATGGGAAACAAAGTATATGCCCATTCCTCCTTCTGGCCCAGTGTTTTGGAAAGTAAAGAGTAGCTAGTACCCAAGAAGGTGGTCAGAGATCAACCTTCTTCTGGAGAAAGCTGTATGAGAACAAGAGGATGGAAAGAACATGAAAAGAAAAGTTCTAGGACAAAGGAAAATCTGTTAATAATGTGGTGGATATTCTAGAGGCCACAACGGAAGGGGAGGACATAGGGGGAGTAGCGTTGAGATTGGATGGAAATGAGAATGTTGGGAGGGGTCTTTTTGCCAGCAAACAGTAATTCTCAAGTACAGGGGTTAGGGGAGCAGGAGAAAATAGGAACCAGAAAATAAGAGGAAGTACCAACTGCTTCAGAATCCTATCCTCAAAAATCCCCTGTTGAAGGACTATAGAATTGGTTGAGACAAGTAAGGAAGATCAGTGTCCCAAACATATTCTTTCTCCAAACACAAGCAAGTTTGGGATATCAGCATTTGAGAGGACAGGAAAAACGCTGGGGTCACTAGGTCTGGCTCAAGTTCTGGGCTAAGTGACTGTGATCCGGCCTTGGAAGCTTTGGGCAAGGTAGCCTGGGTACAAATTGGGTAACTATCGCTGGACATCTCTAGACTTTAATGGTTATGAAAGGAGAGAAGAGAAGCAGTGGAATATCTGCCAAGGATAATAGCAGTCCACAATGCTGTGTGGTGAAGGCATCCTTTAATCTTGGAATGATGCATTTGTGTTTTTCCTTTCCTCTAGTGCGAATTGCCCTTAGGTTTGTGGTAATGTGAAGAGGGAGAATGGAGCAGCATTTGGGAATGTGAATGTATGTGAGGGCTTGTAGGATTGTTTTGGCAATATTTTAAAGATAATTAAGCCTCCCTAGCTCTTACCCAGGCAAGCCACTTAGGAGCCTAATGGCTTGTCATTCTTTTAACACACAAGTAACTAATCAGAGAAAACTAAATGTTATTCCATCAACTCCTTAGTCATCTGCCTGGGTTCTGATCAAGGATCCTATAGTAACTCTGATCTTGAGAATATTTCTGTGTTCCTCTGAACTAATCTTTTCCCTCTGGGTCTAGGCCTCTCTGATGAAGTAGGACCCAGGTCTGAAGGATCACCAAAGCAGAAGACAACATCCCGAAAGCAGCTAGAAGGGGAGCCCAAGCAGGGAGCAGTGAGGTCAACAAGCAGTGACAGGTAACCTAATATTCTGGGCCAGTCCAATGATTTAATATTGGGGTTAGAATGCAATGAGGCACTCATGGACCTTAAAATACAACCACAATGTTACTTACATGATATAATTTCTAAAATTAAAAATCAATCAAGCATTTGTCAAGCTCTTATAATGTGTGCCAATTGTTGTACTAGGTGCTGAGGACAAAAGTAAATAAATAAATTAAACATTCTCTATTTGTAAGGATCTTAAAGCATACTATTCAAGTCAAACTATACTCCACTCTACCTCCACATTCACCATGGCAACTGGACAGGCTAGGTCAGAAAGGCATCCCAGCAAAGCTGTGGTCATTCCACTAGAACCTCCAACACTAACTTTCCATATACTGGGCCACTTATGTTGTAAGTGAGGATGATAAATAAACTCCCCAGAATTATTCTGGGAATGGCCTTCCTGATTCCTTCAAAAGAAACCAGCCCAGTCTACATAAAACTTTTTCCCACTCCTACAACACCTGAGCAGTCCACTGTAACATTTCACCTAGTGGATGATTAAAACTAAGTAAATTAAAATTGGTTTTGACAGGTAGGAAAATGAAGTTGGTTCTTAGTACCCATCTGATAATCAGTCTTACCATATTATCTTGCTCTGAAATTTGGCTTGCCAAAAGGAATTAAATATTAGAAGAAATGTTCTCATTTACTCCCGAGAATTCCTTCTGAGAGATAAAGATGGCAGAGAAGCAGACAAAATGCTGCTGACTCTGAAAGAAAACAACGTAGATTCCAATCCTAGCTCTGCTGTTTCCTACCTGTTGGACCTTGGCCAAGTCACTAGATCTCTCTTCCCTTTGTTTCCTCATCTTCAAAACTAGAGAGCCAGACGAAATGATGTCAGAGGTCTCTTCTAGCTATAAATCTAGGGTCCCTGACCTTTTGAAGGTACCATTGCCATCACATCTGGCAGTAATAATTACATATCAGAGGCAAAAATCAAACCTAGCTGAAGAGGAAGAAGGGAGCTGCATTGAAGAGATGGCATCAACATGGTCATGAAGTAAGAAAATATAAATGGGGGGGCAGCTAGGTAGTACAGTGGATAAAGCACCGGCCCTGGATTCAGGAGTACCTGAATTCAAATCCGGCCTCAGACACTTGACTAGCTGTGTGACCCTGGGCAAATCACTTAACCCCCAAAGCCCCCCCCCAAAAAAAAAAGAGGAGAAAAGAAAAGAAAATATAAATGGTCAGAGATCAGGAGGAAGGATGATTTAGGTATGAGGGACAGACTATACAAATGCTCTGAACAGGACAGGATCCAAGAATGAAGATTCATCTAGTTTTCTACAAGTAGAAAATAACTGTGGGGAGAATTTTTTTTTTCCAGGATAGAGTGATTTGCATCTTTCTCAATCACTTTTATTTTATGATCCTAAACATACCAAATTTCAGCAAAACAATGTTTGACACATTGGGATCTCACTCTGACACTGTGCCCCATTGTAGGCCATACCAATCTATGACACACATACAGAGGCTAGTTTACCAAGCACAGGCCACCCCCTTATCAGAACAGAGAAAACAGCACCAGTTGGCTACCTCTTCTCCTGGTCTGCCCAAAGAAAAAGTCCCGACCTTGAGGCACAAGACTTCAAACTTGCTGATGTCCTGTTACAGTGTAGCTGGCAGTTCTGCCTAAAGCAGGCTTGTTACTAAAAGTACAGGAAGGACTCCATAATCCTGCCGTTTTCCCCATCTTGCAGTCCTGACAATCAGGTATTCATTCACATTACCTCATTGGAACTCGATTCCCCCCACCCTTTTAAAATGGGGCTCACCTAAATGACCTGTAAAATTCCTTTTTACCTCCAAACCCTCTGATCCAGTGGTATGCCACACTGTGTAATGCCACGCTTATCACAAACTGATCATATCCTTCATATCAGACTGTAAACCCACTGACGGCAGGGACTACTTCATTTCTCATCTTTGAAAATCACAGTTCCTGGCACATGGCTGACACTTAACATATGTTTGTTAAACTGAAGGTAGCAAACAACAGATATAAAACTTTGGTAGAGGTAATTTAACTTCAAATCCAGAATAAAATATAAACTCCTCTCTAACATTTTTAAAGTCCTTTTCTGTATGATTACAACCTATTTTTTCAGGGTGATTATATTACTATACCTTCTGTGCTCCATATTTCATCTAGAGAGGTCTGTTTGCTATTACCTGTATATGACATTCTGCCTCCTGCCTTCATGCCTTTCCCCAGGGCCTCCCCATGCTGGGAATGGTGCTCCCTCCTAATCTCCATCCCTTGGAATCATTCACTTCTCTTGTAGCTCAGTAAAAGTGCTAGGTCTTTTCTGATTCTTTCAGCTGTTAACACCTCCTCCCTCCCCCCAGAAAAACTGCTTAGCATTTATCCTGTATGCATTTTGTATTTACTTACCTATGTGCATGTTTCCTTTCAGTAGTATGTAGGCCCTTCAAGGGAAGTGACTGTTTTGTTTGGTCTCATCCCTCAGCCCCAATGCCTGGCACATAGCAGGCATTTATAAATGTTTGCTGAATAGAATTGAAGTTTGAGTGGTCTTGAAAACTCAACATGAATCTGCAATGTGCTGTGGCAAACAAGACAGCTAAGGCAGCTGCCATACAGGGGAGATCCCAAAGGTTCCCTGCCCTGACTAGGCCACTTCTGGAGTCCTGGGTTCAGTTATGGGCAGCTCACTTTAAGATGTGCATAGACAAGCTAGAGCTTGTCCAGAAAAGAGAAAATAGGCTGGTGGGAGGACTAGAGATCATCACATATGAGAATCAGTGAAAGGAGCTTAGTATATTTAAGAAGATACTTGTTGGGGAACTTGATAGAAGTCTTATGGTACTTGCAGAGCTAGTGTGTGGAATGTACTATGGCTTGACTCCTGTAGGCAACATTATAAAGAAACAGTGTTGGGCCAGCTAGGTGGTGCAGTGGATAAAGAACTGGCCCTGGATTCAGGAGGACCTGAGTTCAAATCTGGCCTTAGACACTTGACACTTACTAGCTGTGTGACCCTAGGCAAGTCACTTAACCCTCATTGCCCTTGCCCCCCCAAAAAAATGAGGCAAAAAGAAAGAAAGAAAGAAACAGTGTTGTATTAAGGAGGAGAGGTGATACTTGCATTAAGAGGAAATTAGGAGGACTTCCAGGGCAGAGCCAAGATGGCAGAGGAAAGACAGTGAGCTCTCGAACTTATGACACGATCACTCCAAAAAACATCCAAATAATGCCATAGGACAATTCCTGGAGTTTAATCCACAGAAAAATGTGCTGAGATCATTTTTCAACCAAGGACGGCTTGAAAGGTCAAAAGGAGGGAGCTGCTGTGCTGAGACAGGGGTGAAGTTCAACCCCACAGTCACCCTGACACAGATCCAGTCCCAGGAAGTCCTCACCAGAGAAAGAGACCCCCAGAGCCTCTGAATCAGCTGAAGTGCCAGTGTCATCTGGAACTAAGCTCACAGTCTGGTGAGAGGGCTGAGCCCTTGACAGGGGGGAGAATACAGGGGTCTTTGCTGGTGCTGAGGTGGAACCTGGGTTTTTCACCCCTGCTGGGAACCAAGAGGTAGGCTTGAGTAGCAGTGGCCCAGGTGGGGCAGAGACACAGGCTTGTCAGAGCTGACAACCACAGCACACAAGGCCGGTTGATTAGCAAGTTGGTCTGGAGTCATCTACGAACCAGGGAACAGGCCAGGCAAGTGAAGAACCTGCTCCTCCTTAAATCATACCACCTGGGACCCCCTGAGACTTAGGACAGTATAGCCTGGAAACAGTTCCCCACTTTAAGGAGCTAAAAGTCAAGTGAAAGAAAGGCAAGATGAGCAAACAGAGAAAGGTAGGGACCATAGAAAGTTTCTTTAGTGACAAGGAAGATCAAGTTACACCCTCAGAGGAAGATGTCAATGTCAGGGCCTCTATATCTAAAGTTTCCAAGAAAAATATGAATTGGTTTCAGGCCATAGAAGCACTCAAAAAGGACTTTGAAGATAAAGTTAGAGAGGTAGAGGAAAAAGTCAACAGCTTGAAAAGCCAAATGGAAAAGCTCTCTGATGAAAATAATTGCCTAAGAATTAGGATTGAGCAAATGGAAGCCAGTGACTTTATGAGAAACCAAGACACAATAAAGTAAATCCAAATGAAGTGAAAAAGTAGAGGGCAATGTGAAATATCTTCTTGGAAAAACTGCTGACCTGGAAAATAGATCCAGGAGAGATGATTTGAAAATTATTGGTCTACCTGAAAACCATGATCAAAGAAAGAGTTTAGACATCATCTTCCAAGAAATTGTCAGGGAAAATTGCCCTGATGTTCTGGAAGCAGAAGGTAAAATAGAAATTGAAAGAATCCACCGATCACCTCCTGAAAGAGATCCCAAAAGGAAAACTCCTAGGAATATGATAGCCAAATTCCAGAGCTCCCAGGCCAAGGAGAAAATATTGCAAGCTGCCCAAAAGAAAGAATTCAAGTACCGTAGAGCCCTAATCAGGATAGCACTAGATCTAGCAGCTTCTACATTAAAGGACTAGATGGCATAGAATATGATATTCCAGAGGGCAAAGGAATTGGGATTACAACCAAGAATCACGTATCCAACAAAACTGATCATAATCTTTCAGAGGAAAAGAATGGGAAAAAGAGGACTTTCAGGTATTCGTGATGAAGAGACCTGAACTGAATGGAAAATATGACTTTCAAATATAAGACCCTAGAGAATCATAAAAAATTGGAGTTGGGAGACATACCTGGGATCATGCAGTGGTTGATTGTCTTGTGTCTGAGGCCAGGTTTTGGCTGGGGTTCCCCTGGGTCCAGGGTGGATGCTTTGTCCACTGTGTCACCTAGCTGCCCCATGATGGCATCTTCAGGGTTAAATTGAGGGGTGAGAGGAATGCATTGGGGGAGGGCAGAGGGCAGAGGTAGCATGGGGTGAAATCCCACATGAAAGAAACAGGAAAGGGCTTATGGAGTGGAGGAAGAGATGAGTGAGGAGCAGGGCAATAAATGAACTTTATACTCATCAGAATTGGCTCAAAGACCTTAATCTCATCAGAATTGGCTCAAGGAGGGAACAACATACACACTCAATTGGGTGGAGTAATCTATCTAACCCTGCAGGAAAATAGGAGGGTAAGGGGATAAAGAGAGAGGGACAAAAGAAGGGAGGACAGATTGGGAGAGGGGACAGATAGAAGCCAATCCATTTTGAAGAGGGATAGGGTGAATGAAGATAGATAATAGAGTAAATATGGGGAAAGGAATAGGATGGCGGGAAACAGTTAACAATGGTAATCATGAAAAAGAAAAGGGGAGAAAATCGTACAAAAAAATATTTATAACAACTCTTTGTGGTGGCTAAGAATTGGGAATCAGGGGAATGTCCATCAATTGAGGAATGAATAAAGAAGCTGTGGTATATGATTGTAGTGGAATGGTATTGTGCTATAGGAAATGACAAACAGGATGATCCCAGAAAAGCCTGGAAAGACTCATAGGAACTGATGTATAGTCAAGTGAGCAGAACTGGGAGGACATCATGCATACTGACAGCTGTATTGTTTGATGAGCAATTGTGAATGACAACTACTCTCAGCAATACAATGATCCAAGACAATCCCAAGGGACTAATGATGAAACATACTGTCCACTCCCATACAAAGAACTGATAAAAAGAGCACTTGTGGATTGTACATATATAAGCTATATCAGATTGGTTGCTGTCTTGTGGAAGGGAGAGGAAAGGGAGGGAGGGGGAAAAATTTGGAACTCTAAATCTTATGAAAATGAATGTTGAAAACTACCCTTACATGTAACTGGGAAAAATTAAATAAATATTTGTTGCAAAAAATTACATAATTAATTTTTTTAAAAGAGGGAATCAGGAAAGGTTTCCTGTAGAAGATGAGATGTTAATTGGGACTTGTAGGAAGTCAGGGAGACCAGGAGGCCATGATGGGGAGGGAGATCATTCCAAGCATAGGGGACAACCAATGAAAATGCAGAGAGCCTGGAAGGTGGGGCGGGGTGTCTTGTGCAAGGAGCAGCAAAAACAGTGTCACTGGATCCCTGTGATGAGGGAAAGGGAGATAAGACTGGAAGGACAGAAGGCCAGGTTGTGAAGTGTTTTGAATGCTAAATGGAGGATTTTATATTTAATCCTGGAGATGATAGAGTAAGGAAAGACTTGAGGGAGGGTAACCAATTAGAAGACTATTACAATAGTTCAGATTTGAGATGGTGAGGGATTGCACCAGGATGGTGGTAATGTCAGCCTGTGCATATACATAGAGCATATACAAGAGATGTTGTGAGAGTATAATCTACAGGACTTGGCAACAGATTAGATTTGGGGGAGTGGGGGTGGGAAAGAGGTGGTGGAAAGTCAAGGATATAGAGAAGACAATTCTTCCCATTCTTAGATTCTGTGATTTTAGATTCTATGAGTCATCAAAGATAACTTATGTAACTCATGGCTTAGAATGAGGAAAGTTGGGAAGAATGATAAGTTTCAGGGAGAGAAACAAGTTCTGTTTTGGACATACATGCAAAATTTGAGATGTTGGCAGGATATCCAGGTAGCATTGTTCAGATGTCAGTTGAAATGCAGAATTTGAGCTCCTAAGACAGAGCAGGACTTGATATGTAGATTTATAAGTCTTCTATAAAGAGTACTGGATTGAATCATTTCTATTTTTCCCATTAATGGTATTTTTTACAATTATGTATAAATATGGTTTTCAACATTCATTTTTGTAAGATTTTACGTTCTAAATTTTTCTTCCTCCCTCTTTTCCCTTCCTCCTCCCTAAGACAGCAAGCAATCTGATATAGGTTATACAGTACAATCATCTTAAACATAGTTCCACATTAGTCATGTTGTGAAAGAAGAATCAGAACAAAAGGGGAAAACTACGAGAAAGAAAAAACAAAAAAAGTAGAAATGGTATGCTTCAATCTGCATTCATACTCCATAGTTCTTTTCTTGGATGTGGAGAACATTTTCCATCATGAGTCCTTTGGAATTGTCTTAGATCACTGCATTACTGAGAAGAGCTAAGTCCATCATAGTTGATCACTACACAATGTTGCTGTTACTGTGTACAATGTTCTCCTGTTTCTGCTTACTTCACTCAGTATCACTTCATGTAAGTTTTTCCAGGTTTTTTCTGAAATCTGCCTGCTCATCATTTCTTATAGCACAATAGTATTCCATTACATTGATATACTACAACTTGTTCAGCCATTCCCCTATTGATGGGCATCCCTTCAATTTCTAATTCTTTGCTACCACAAAAAGAGCTACTATAAATATTTTTGTACATGTGGGTCCTTTTCCCTTTTTTATGATCTCTTTGGGATACAGACCTAGTCATGGTATTGATTAATCAAAGGGTATACAGTTTTATAGCCCTTTGGGCATGGTTGAATCATTATTTCACAAGAGAATAAGTACATATACCCAATTAAAGCAAAAGTGATTTTACTTAAAGTGACAGGAACAGTAAAGAGGCAAGGTGCCCAGGCAAAGGATATTTATTATAAAAACATCACAAGATACCCTTGAGCAAAATCAACATGAATCACCTTCCCCTGCAAACCTCCACTACCACCACCACCCAGATGCTGGTGCTTCTACATCTAAAATATACAACCTTTATCCTCAAAGTGGATGCCCCACATATATTTTATGCAAAAACTGAGGATCTCAGGCTTTGGGGGAGGGGGATACTATAAGGAATGTGTGATATTCACTATAGTGCCCTAATACAGAAGAGAATATCATCTAATTACTGTGTAAGGGCTAAATAATTTAGAACAACGATAATTACTGACCAAGTGCTAGGTAAGCATTTCATATCTTAAGATGCAACTCATTGTGACCCTAGACAAGTCACTTAACCCCAATTGCCTCACTTAAAAAACAAAACAAAACAAAAACAAAAACAAAAGATGCAACTCATCATATGTGAAGCATCCTGTGATTTGCTATCTCTTCCTGTTCTACTGTCCTATCCCAGAATATTTTCTACTGACCTTATGTTACCTTATGAAGTCAGGGATCCATCAACAAGTATGCATTAAGTACCTACTATGTTCCAGGCACCGTGTTAAATACTAGAGATACAAAGAAAGGCAAAAATCAACAACAACCACTTCTTCCACTTAAGGAGTCTAATGCAAAGAAAGAAGAGGAGGAGGAAGAAGAGGAGAGTATAGATAGAGCTTTTTTTTTTTTTTTTTTTTTTTTTTTTTTAGTGAGGCAATTGGGGTTAAGTGACTTGCCCAGGGTCACACAGCTAGTAAGTGTTAAGTGTCTGAGGCCGAATTTGAACTCAGGTACTCCTGACTCCAAGGCCAGTGCTCTATCCACTGCGCCATCTAGCTGCCCCAGATAGAGCTTTTAAGGTAAAGAGAAAGGGAGATGAGAGGGCTCACATTGTATGACATCAGTCTACTTAGTAAAATAGGAGGCAAGTTCATCTGAGAAAAAGGACAATGGGAGTAGAGTTGAGGACATAAAGAGAGTAGAAGGTTTGGAATAGCTACGGGAGAAACAATCCAAGATAAATAACAGGAGTAACAAGGGTCAAGTTAAAGTTAGTTACAATCAATTTGTTATGGACTTAGTATGGTCATGTGACTTCACCCCACAGTGACTACTGAAATGAAGTGTATCCATAGGCAGAAAAGGTAAATTATAAGATGACCTAGAGCTAAGGATTTGGGAGACAGAAACTGACACGTATATTGTTAGAGAAGAAGAGATTGCAGGTTCATGGTTAAAGAAGATATTGAGGTGAGCAGGGATTCAATGGTAGAGGACCATTTGTGGTTAAAGTGTCTGACTATAGAATCAAGACTGAAAGGATCAAAGTGAAGCCTGAAGAGGGACAGTGGATGGGATAAAGGAGGGATTGAGGGACAGGAGATCAAGATGAAGGTGATGAATAGATTCATGAGAAGTGAGATGGAAGAAATAGAACCAGAAATTATAATCATAAACAATTATTTTAGATATTAGAATCTTGGATGTGGAGCCATTACTAGTGGTGTTGAGGTTTAAAGTTGGAACAAGTCTATGAATGGCTGAGCTATAGTGAAGATAGCATTTATGAGGCAAGGAATTGAAAGGGCCAGGGTGTTAGATGGTATATTCTGGAAACTATCATTAAATAATCTTGAAAAATACTTAGTAAGTGCTATATGCAAGGCACTCTGCTCATTACTGGGGATAAAAAAAAACAGGACCAAGACTGCTCTCAAAGAACTAATGATCTAATAAAAAGGGGGAAATAGATACACAATTAGCTGTGATACGTGGTAGTATGGGATAAACACAAAGGAGAGGTCCTAATAAATTACTATGAAAAACCCTAAGGAAGCAGAGATCATTTTTTCCTAGTCAAAGATATAGGTATTGCTAGCTATCCACAAAGGTATAGATGTTGTTAGGAAGTTCACAAAGTGACCAATAATCCTTTCTTTAAAGTACATTCAAAACTTTAAGTGGCCAACGGAGATTTATATTATTTTTCAAGAGAATAAAATCAAATTATCAATGATGATATGAAATATTGCTTCAAATCACTAATAACAAGAGAAACTCAAATTAAAACAACTCTGATGGAAGCACCTACTATGTGCCAGGCATTTTGCTAAGTGCTTTACAAATATTATCTCATTTGATCCTCACACTTTGTGAGATAGGTACTATTATTATCGCTATTTTACAGTTGAGGAAACTGAGCAAAGATTGAATGACTTGATTTGAACTCAAGTCCTCCTGACTCTAGACCCAACACTTTCTCCACTGTGCCACTTCACTGCCTCTAATATGGAGCAGTGAATTGGTCCAACAATTCTGAAAATCAATTTGGAACTACACAAGTAAAGTCACCAAATTGTTCATACTCTTTTACCCCACATCCCACAAGTGCCCCAAGGAGATCAATGACAGAAAGGGCCTATATATAACAAAATATCCATAGCAACATTCTTTGTGGTAGCAAAGACGGGGGGAAAAGCCAAGCTGAGGACCCCAATCTGGAAGAGTCAAACTGTCAGCTCTGGTGGCTGTGAATCTGTGGGTCACCCCAATCTAGTTTTCCTCCCTTGAAATCTGGCAAATGCATTTCTCTTGGACTTCGCTTCTGGCTTCATCCCTGACTCCTTTGGCCTTGCTACCTCCCTTATCTTGTGAGATTTAAAATTGGATATTAGATCATAAATCTCCCCTACTTAACCTTTCCCTTAATTTATCTCCCAAACTAGTAAATGGAAGAAGCTTTTGGTTTTCTAGATAGACCTTTTTATTTATTGTTATGGTAGTCACAAGGTGATGTTGATTAGAAGGATAGGAAAGTAGAAACACAATACAAATCGTCTTAAGTCTAAGCTTAGTCTATATTCCTTATAAAAACTCACCAAACCGAAAAGGCCACCTTTGGAGAGAGCCCGTCTGTGCCGCGCCGTCAGGAGTCCCGCCAAGCAGGCAAAAGCCCCTACTCCCGTTCTCTCCACCCCGGAAGTCAAGTGCCCCGCAGGCAGTCTGACATGCGCAGCAGGCGGACTGTTCATCTCCTCCCCAAAAGGGTGGTCCTTGAAAAACTGGCGTCTTTCAGTTATCCTAACTGACTGTTAAAAACTTTCATATTTTACCACATTTCCCCCCTTTGCTTCCTCAAGAAACGGAATGTTTCCTTGATGGAACAGTAAAAAGAATATAATAACTATTGCTAACTAATAATATGTGAACAACAATATAGAAAAGGAAGAGAGGAAAGTTTTGTCCAGAGGGGCGATTTTTTTTTTTGTCCTCATGAACCGACGCTTTGACATTAGTCTTGCAAAGGGAGAGCCTCTGCAGAGAGTACATGTTACAGATAGTATATAACAGAAAGGAGATAGTAAAAGCTAATAAAGCAAAACAGTTCATATAAAGTCTCTGAGTTCTCTTGTCTTCTTGAAGTAGTAAGATGTCATCAGGAGGAAACTGGATTCTGGTCTGGAAAACTGGATTCTGGACTCTGGTCTGGATTCTGGACTCTGGTCTGGATTATGGACTCTGGACTCTGGTCTGGAAAGCTGGATTATCTTCTTTAACTGTTTGAATTGCTGTATTTTTTACTAAACCTTAGCATAGCAATAATGACATATAAATAATAAACGAATGTAAATAGCTGATTACATTAGACATTATCACATAATCTTCTTTTAGACATTATCACATAATCTTCTTTTAGCAAGTAAACCATATCATCTTATACATGAATTCTCTAGTATAACAGTAGCAGATACTTAAAGTGGTGATTAATTTATCAAAAAGAAGTAAGACTTCAATTAGCAAGATTCAATATTCAATGTTTTCAGTGAGGTATCAAGCAATTTCTGGTATTTTTTAGTTAAACAGAACAACATACAAGAGAAAGGAGAAAAATAAATAAATAAAACAAAACTCATTAGAACTCATGGTTCTCTCAAAAAGAAAGAGTAAAAAAAAAAAAGAAGAAGAATTCTGGTAGCTTCTGAGGCCCGATAGCCTCACCCACAGCATATACTTAAAATGTCTTTGAATAATCACTTAGTTTACAAAATTTAGTTTTAAAGAAAAGCAAAAGAAACAAAAGTAAAAAAAAAAAAGCAAAACCAAAAATAAAAAATAAAAAGCAAAAGCCTCTAAAAGCCTTGTTTTAAAGGAAAAAGCCAGCCCAGTTTAAAATATGATCGAATATGTCATTTTCCCTTTGGTTTTTTCGTTTTTTTGCATTGGAGCATGTTGGGGCACCATACTGTCCAAACTTAGACATCTAGTTTACTCGGTATTCCTTCATTGTGTTATAGGTCTCCTCCTCACTCACACAGCAAAATCTTTTTGGTATAATGGTATGAGTGTAACTGTCTCCACTGAAAATGTGTTTAATATTAGTAGGAATTTTATGCCTGCAGTTGAAATAAATTGTAATACCATACTCACGATAGTTCACATGACTATAACTCTCATTATGGGCATTACCATGGTTGTAATGTGGAAAGAGATTAAAGGTAGACCACATGGCGAGGGAGACACTAAGATGGCTCCCTCTGCTGAAGGTAACCCAGCCTCACCATGTGGCGAGGGAGACGCTAAGATAGCTCCCCCTACTGGAGGTAACCCAGTTACAGAAACGGATATTGGCCAGTCTTTAGAATCAAATCAGCTGAAACTACTTCCCTTGCAGGAAGATATAGAATTTAATAAAAAGGGAGTATCAGTTCAGGTTAGAAAATATCACCCCTTTACAGCAACTGACTTGAGCTCATGGAAAACAATCTTCCCTAGTTTTGAGAAACATCCAAATGGTGTAGTTTCACAGTTAAGGACTATATTTAATATATATCAACCCACTTGGGCTGATGTTACTTGCCTTATGGAAACTTTACTGTCCCCAACTGAGATGACAGATATTATCTCGGCAGGAAATGCCCTTGTTGAGAAGGGTAAGGCCGATGAGGAATGGCCTCTAAAGGATCCAGAGTGGAATTATAATAATGACAGGGATTTCCAAAGATTAAAGGATGCTAGGGAAACACTTCTGAAGGGAATGGAATTATGCTCTAGAAAACCCGAAAACTGGACGAAATTTATGAGCACATTTCAGGAGGCTAATGAAAGACCAAGCAGATTTTACGATAGGCTTTGTGAGACCGCCAGGCAATACACCAGATTAGATCCAATTGATTCAAAAGATTCTTATATTATTCTCAACATGTTTATTTGTAATTCACTGCCAGAAGTACGCAAATATTTTCTGACCCAATGTCCAGATTGGAGGAGCTTAACAGCTGATAGACTTAAGGAACTTGCAAATTATGTCTTTGACTCACGTGAGACAGGTCCAGATCACCCCAAACAGAGCATTCTGGCACCGGTGATTCCTAGTCAGCCATGTGAACACCAGAACAAGGGCACTAAGGTGTGTTGTTCCAGTCAGCCATGTGAACACCAGAACAAGGGCACTAAGGTGTGTTGTTCCTGTCAGCCATGTGAACACCGGAACAAGGACACTAAGGTGTGTTGTTCCTGTCAGCCATGTGAACACCGGAACAAGGACACTAAGGTGTGTTGTTCCTGTCAGCCATGTGAACACCGGAACAAGGACACTAAGGTGTGTTGTTACTGTCATAAGGAGGGGCATGAATTGAGAGAATGTAGGACTTGGAGAAGAAATTCTAATTCTAATTACAGGCGAAATCAAAATAGGAATAGATCTTTTCGGAGGAATACAGAAAGGCAGTACCAGAATAATGGTGACCAAGGTCCCTCTCAGAGGAGGGCACAGGATTGACGGGGTCTTGGGGAGGAATGGAACATAGATAATGAAAGCCATATATTCCCAGATCCAGATTTTTTGAATGCCCTTGTACCAGTCCATTCACCTCCCCAGAGTAAAGAACCACATGTCACCCTAAAAGTGGGGGAGACTTATTATGATTGTCTGCTAGACACAGGAGCCTCTAAATCAGTATTAGTAAGCAAACCAGATGCTGGGTGTAGACCTGTAGGATTTTTGAATGTAGTGGGAGTCTCAGGAAAGAGCCAGAGAGTGGCAAAATTGAATCCTCGCATGGTATCTATGGGGCCCTTAACAGTAGAACATTCATTTTTACTCATGCCTGATGCCCCTGTAAATTTATTAGGTCGTGATCTCCTTTGTAAGCTTAGAGCAACCATATCTTGTGCTCCAGATGGGGCTGTCTCCCTACAATTGCCAGAGGATACTGTTCATTTATTACCAATTTTACTTACAGAAGCTCAAGGAACAGCAGGGGAGGTATCCAAAATCCCCTCTGACATTCCTGAGTCTTTATGGGCCTCATCCCCTAATGAGGTGGGGCTCCTTAAGTCTGCCATGCCTGTTACCTTTAAAGTTAAGGGGAGGCCACCCCCCTCCATTCCACAGTATCCATTGTCTAGGGAAGCAATAGAAGGGATCACCCCTATAATTGAGGCTTTGAAAAGCCAGGGTATTATTATTCCATGTCATCACTCTCCAGGCAATACTCCCATTTTGCCAGTTAAAAAACCCAAGCCTGGGCCAGATGGTAAACCTGTTTATCGTTTTGTGCAAGATCTTAGAGCGATTAATAATTATGTTATTCCTAGACATTCTATAGTCGCAAACCCGGCTACGATAATTTCATCAATTCCCTATGAATCTACATGTTTCACAGTGGTAGACCTCTGCTCTGCCTTTTTCTCCATACCAGTACATGAGGACTTCCAATATTTATTTGCTTTTACCTGGAAAAATAGACAGTGGACCTGGACTAGACTCCCACAGGGATTTGTAGACAGTCCCACATTATTTTCCCAAATTTTACAGCAGGATCTGGCCTCTATTACCTTTAAAGGCTCCACACTAGTACAATATGTTGATGACTTACTTTTGGCCTCTCCTAATGCTGAAATTTGTCAGGAAGATAGCCGTCACTTACTGCTGGAGCTGCACAAGAGAGGACACAAGGTTTCCAAGACAAAGGTACAATGGTGTTTGCCCCAGGTAGAATATTTAGGATTTATTTTGGCTGCTGGAACTCGCTCTGTCTCTTCTAAGCGAGTCCAGGCCATTCAACAACTTTCTGCCCCCTCTACTAAGAAGCAATTAAGAGCCATTCCGGGAGCAGCTGGGTACTGTAGACAATGGATACCCTCTTTTGGTGAAATTACTAAACCTCTCATAGCTCTTACAAAAAGTTCTGTTCCAGACATTTTACAGTTGGATCCCCAGCATCTCTCAGCCATAAAAGAATTAAAACGGGCCTTGTTATCAGCACCTGCCCTAGGACTACCAGATTATAGTAAGCCTTTCACTCTCTTTGTGCATGAACAAAGGGGGGTGGCTTCTGGAGTTCTGACTCAGTCACTGGGGCCTAACCAACACCCTATAGCCTACTATTCAATTCAGCTGGACCCTGTAGCGGCTGGAGCGCCACCTTGCCTTAGAGCAGTGGCGGCCACAGCCCTTTTGGTAGAAAAAGCCTCTGATTTGGTCCTAGGTAACCCTCTAACTGTGCAATGCCCTCACGAAGTGGAGGCTCTCTTACTACGTCACAGGACACAAGCCTTTTCAGATCAAAGGCTGGCTAAGTATGAAGTAACCCTGTTAGGTAATGAGAATATCACTTTAAAACGCTGCACAGTTCTTAATCCAGCAACACTACTCCCTAACTTACCATTCTCGGGGGAACCGTTGCATGACTGTGCTTCTTTAGTTGATATGGCTGAAAAACCCCGTGATGATCTTTTTGATACACCTTTAGAAAATCCTGATCTTGTCCTCTATACAGATGGTTCCTCATTTATGAGAGAGGGAACCCGTTTTACTGGAGCTGCTGTAGTTTCTGATTATGACACCCTCTGGGCAGCTTCTCTGCCTTGCCATTTTAGTGCACAGGCTGCTGAACTTGTGGCTCTTACACAGGCCTGTAATATAGCCAAAGGTAAGAGTGCCACCATTTTTACTGACTCGAAATATGGCTTTGGCATATGCTACTTTATTGGTATGATTTGGCGTCAACGAGGCTTTCTAACATCCTCGGGCAAGGCTATTGCCAATGGGGACCTTATCAAGGACCTCTTAGATGCCCTGAAACTGCCTTCTTCCCTAGCCATTGTACATTGCCCTGCCCACAGAGGGAATAGTGATCCTGTTTCAAAGGGAAATGCACGAGCCGATTCTGCAGCCAAGCTTGCTGCATTAGAAGCTCCTGAACATGTATTTAACCTTTCACCTTCTGAGGATATTTCTTCCAACCTAACCTATGATGATTCTGAAGTAGAAAAGTGGAAAAAGAAATTTAAGGCGAAACAGATCAATGGCATCTGGGTGTCTCCGGAAGGTAAGCCATTTCTTCCCCGGAAATTCTACCACCAGGTATGCCTCTCTGTTCACAGAAAAGGCCATTTTGGTACACAAGGCATCGTAGACTCTATTAAGAGAACCTGGATAGCACCAGGTGTGACTAATACAGCATCTCGAATCTGCTCGGGCTGCTCCACATGTCAGTCTTATAATCAGTATGCTTTTAAGGCCAAAGCTTATGGAGGGCGTCCTCTAGCATATACACCTTTTGAGCACTTACAAATTGATTATATTACTATGCCAAAAGCAGGACATTATAAATTTCGCCTTGTTATAGTTGATCAGCTCACTCGGTGGGTAGAGGCATTTCCCAGCCCCCGAGCCACAGCTGCTTTTGTTGCCAAAATTCTTCTTAAAGAGATAGTACCTCGTTTTGGCCCACCAGCCCGCATCGATTCTGACAAAGGCACACATTTCACTGATTCGATTTTATCCCAAATCTACTCTTTCTTGGGAGTGACTCCAAAATTCCACATGCCCTACCATCCACAAAGTTCAGGCCAAGTCGAACATATGAATAAAGAGCTTAAGAGTATGATTGGCAAATTATGTACTGAAACCCATTTGAAATGGCCTGATGTTCTACCATTGGCATTATTCTATCTACGCAGTAGACCAAGGGGAGAACTTCATATATCTCCTTATGAAATGCTTTTTGGTCACCCTCCTATCCAAGCTAAAACTTTTTCCCCAGTTTATACATCACTGGTGGGAGGTGATACTTCTGTTGCCTCCTATATACAGGAATTACAGACCAGGCTACGTGAACTCCATGAGGCAGGAGCTGTGGTCCAGGCAGGACCATTAGACTTTTCATTGCATAACTTCAACCCAGGAGATAAAATATATGTAAAGAATTTTCAGAGAACCAGTGGAACCCAACCTGCCTGGGAAGGACCTTTTCAGGTATTATTGACAACTCCTACTGCCATTAAAATTGGTGAAAAAGACTCATGGATTCATTGCTCTCATGTAAAGCCTGCACCATTCATAGGTGAAGAGATTTCAGATAGACCTGAGGTAGACGCTAAAGAGGTAAAAACCCTAACGATAGCAACTGTTAAAGAGCAAAAAGAGTTCAGAGGAAATAGACAGTTCCCATTTGATAATCCCACTGATCAGTTAAATGCTTTGGGACTCAGTCTTCGTAAAGTATCAGGAGACAGAAATTGCCTTTTTAGGGCTTTAGCAGACCAGCTAGAAGGTCACTGTAGAAATCATCTCAGACACAGACAAGAAGCTGCTTCTTATATGATTAATCATAGACAAGAGTTTGAGTCTTTTAGAGTAAATGACTCCCCTTTTGAAGAATATGTTGATGAATTAAAGAAATTTGGAAAGTGGGGAGGAAATGATACAATTGTAGCATTTGCTAAGCAGCATCAGCTGAATGTTGTGGTTCATCAATTAAATCAGCCTTTATTGAAAATCAGTGGCACAGACAAAACTGATGCTAGAGAACTCCACATTTTCTACCATAAAGAACATTATGACAGCATTAGAAAGATCAATGACAATTCAGAAACCCCTGCCACTTTGGCATGCAGAGAATTGGGGAACCAGTTAAAACAATGTGGCATACCCCAAACTCTAGCAGCTTAAATACCTTATAATTTAACAAGCATTTCCTTCTACAGGCAAACCACTAAAGCACATGGCCTAGTTTTCTGGCCCACCTCAACTATTTTTTTTATTAATTTTTTGTTTTTTTGTTTTTGTTTTGACTTTTGAAAGGCACTGAAAAGACCTGGAATTGACCACACCTTTAAGTTCTTTAAGAGCACAAAAGGGTGCTTAGCGAATCTTTTGCTTTTTATTTTTTATTTTTGGTTTTGCTTTGTGTTTTTTTTTTACTTTTGTTTCTTTTGCTTTTCTTTAAAACTAAATTTTGTAAACTAAGTGATTATTCAAAGACATTTTAAGTATATGCTGTGGGTGAGGCTATCGGGCCTCAGAAGTTACCAGAATTCTTCTTTTTTTTTTTTACTCTTTCTTTTTGAGAGAACCATGAGTTCTAATGAGTTTTGTTTTATTTATTTATTTTTCTCCTTTCTCTTGTATGTTGTTCTGTTTAACTAAAAAATACCAGAAATTGCTTGATACCTCACTGAAAACATTGAATATTGAATCTTGCTAATTGAAGTCTTACTTCTTTTTGATAAATTAATCACCACTTTAAGTATCTGCTACTGTTATACTAGAGAATTCATGTATAAGATGATATGGTTTACTTGCTAAAAGAAGATTATGTGATAATGTCTAAAAGAAGATTATGTGATAATGTCTAATGTAATCAGCTATTTACATTCGTTTATTATTTATATGTCATTATTGCTATGCTAAGGTTTAGTAAAAAATACAGCAATTCAAACAGTTAAAGAAGATAATCCAGCTTTCCAGACCAGAGTCCAGAGTCCATAATCCAGACCAGAGTCCAGAATCCAGACCAGAGTCCAGAATCCAGTTTTCCAGACCAGAATCCAGTTTCCTCCTGATGACATCTTACCACTTCAAGAAGACAAGAGAACTCAGAGACTTTATATGAACTGTTTTGCTTTATTAGCTTTTACTATCTCCTTTCTGTTATATACTATCTGTAACATGTACTCTCTGCAGAGGCTCTCCCTTTGCAAGACTAATGTCAAAGCGTCGGTTCATGAGGAAAAAAAAAAAAATCGCCCCTCTGGACAAAACTTTCCTCTCTTCCTTTTCTATATTGTTGTTCACATATTATTAGTTAGCAATAGTTATTATATTCTTTTTACTGTTCCATCAAGGAAACATTCCGTTTCTTGAGGAAGCAAAGGGGGGAAATGTGGTAAAATATGAAAGTTTTTAACAGTCGGTTAGGATAACTGAAAGACGCCAGTTTTTCAAGGACCACCCTTTTGGGGAGGAGATGAACAGTCTGACATGCGCAGCAGGCGGACTGTTCATCTCCTCCCCAAAAGGGTGGTCCTTGAAAAACTGGCGTCTTTCAGTTATCCTAACCGACTGTTAAAAACTTTCATATTTTACCACAATCTCTTCCACTGACTGTAACAGGAAGTCTGCTCTGTGACCCAGAAAAGGGCATCTCTCCAGTCAGCTACCACTATAGCTATGACTACCCCCACAGCTATACACCTTCACCTCTCAGACCTGTCTGTCAGCAGCAAGATGGAGAACCCTGCACACAGCTGACTGGTCCTAACACATGAATGGGGACCGGTTTCTATAGAACTCCTTGCTTTACATCCTGGCTATTTGTGCACATAGGAGTAACTCCTTGGATGGTGTACAATTCATGTCATAACACTTCAACCATTGGTCATAGAGGACTGTTAAACTATGAATATAATTCTTGAAGATGTATGATGGCCTCAGGGCAGGAATAGGTCAGTCTCCATGTGATAAAGCATGCAGATTATGTGGTTGTGTCAAGGAGCTCACTTGGGCCTGCTACAGCCCTTGCACATGCTCTGGCAGCCAAGGGTGAAAAAAACAACTGCACAAGGAGAAGTAGTGAGAGACAGGCAGACCACAGTTTGTCTGAAAAGCAATCTGGGGGTTTTAGTGTAAGAGAAGTCCGGTATGTTATATGATAGCTAGCTCATTTTTCAACTTCATTAAGAAAAGCATCCTAGGGCAGCTAGGTGGTGCAGTGGATAAAGCACCAGCCCTGGATTCAGGAAGACCTCAAATACGGCCTCTGACACTTACTAGCTGTGTGACCCTGGGCAAGTCACTTAACCTTTATTGCCCTGCACAAAAAGAGCGCGCACACACGAGAAAGAGAGAGAGAGAGAGAAGGAGAGAAGCATCCTGCTATTCTCTGTCCAGGTTAGACCCCCTTCTGGGTTTGTGGGCAGCTCTGGATATCTCATGTTATGAGGATCAGTGATAAATTGAAACAAGTATATTTCCCAAGGCAACACATCCACTTTGGGACAGTTCTAATAGTTATGAAGTTTTTCCTTACCCTGAGTCTAAAACTAACTCAGAGTTGGCAAGTTCTGTCATTGCCAAACCACTGCACCCCCTCCCTAACACCTTTGTGGCTAAGTGAAGGAGGTGGGGGGACATGTAGTATAATCATAAGCATTTGGTTCTCTATGTAGATCTTCTCTGAAATTGTTCCATATGACTTCTTGTGTAGTCATGATGACATGGAGGTAGATAAATTAGGCTGTTATGAGCACACTTCCAAAGCTGGTTGGCTAGAGAAGCAGTGAGGCATAGTATATAGTGCTGGACTTGGAATCAGAAAGACCCAGATTCAGATCCTATAACTAACACTAATGTGAGCATGGACAATTCAATGAACATTTCTAAGCCTCAGTTTCCTCTTGTAAAATGGGGATACTGGGGCAGCTAGGTGGTGCAGTGGATAGAACACCGGCCCTGGAGTCAGGAGTACCTGAATTCAAATCCAGCCTCAGACACTTAACACTTACTAGCTGTGTGACCCTGGGCAAGTCACTTGACCCCAATTGCCTCACTTAAAAAAAAAATGGGGATACTGTAGTAGCTACCTCATAGAGTCATCATGAGATTCAAATTAAATATGTAAAGTATTTGAATGTCTTAAATTTTATATCAATGACTGCAATTTTTTAGAACTGGATGAGGAAAAAAATTGATTTAGTCTTAAGATGGCAATTTTATTAGTGTTCCCCACTCCATTGTAGCCCAGTAAGGAAGATGAAAGCTACCTTATCCTGACCAATTATTTTACAAAGTAATTTCTCTCTCTCTTTTTTTATAGGATCCTATCAGGCTCTTTTGAAAGACCTGTTTTTGAAGATAGCTCTGATGGACGTCTCCTTTCTACAAGTTCAGATCCTGATACTCTGGCCACCAGGGAAGGGAGTCCACCCTCTGGAAGCCCATTTCAGCTCACAGCTTCCTTTGATGAAGATATTATTGACTTGAAGTAAAGACAATCTTAATCATATTTGCCATCTTTATTTTTCTTACAGCAGTTTATACTCTAGGAAAGTTTTGACACCACTTCCTGAGGAAAATCAGTCACTGATCTATTGGACCAACTGTTCTGCATATTAGGCCAGTTTGGGTAACTCTTCAACATTGGTGCCATCTTGATCCTTGCTTTCCCAGTTCAAGTACCATCAGCCCCTCTTGGAATAAAGGTGGTAGATTTCATTGAGGTTTTAGATTGAAACTTTTAATAAAATAAAAGTATTCATTCTTATTTACCTCAAACCTCTTCTATTTGAAATACTTAGATAAACAATTATTTTTCATTATAATTCTAATTTATTTCACATTATAAGTATTTCATAGAAATATTTTATAAAGAAGTCATTTGATTTTATTACAAATAAGATTTTTCTTTAGATTTGCTTTCTATAACCAAGAAATCCTGCTCCTATCGATAACTCAGTTTCACTATGATTAGATATAAAGAAGTGATTAGTTATACAAAGATGTGACCATTTGTTTTCCTGTTCTGCCAGTTCTGTACCCACTCTTTAGAGGAAAGCTGATTGGCTGAATTTCAGAGGAAACCTTCCTGATATGCAGAAGAATGAGAATTTGTTGAAAACAAGAGACACTATGATTTCCTTCCTTTAGTGTCCTTGTCTTTTACGTTAGATTTCTTTTCATTTTTAAATCAAAATGTCGAGAAAAAATGTCATCTTGAAATATTGTGTATATTTTCTTGTCTTTTCACTAACTACCACCCAATGGGTGGACCTGCCACTTATGCATGCAAAAATGTATAACGTTGTCATTCTTCCCTAGCTTAGCACGAGAGGTTAAGAGCAATTTGGGGCTGGGCTGTTATAACAAATTTCATGGTGAAATTTCAGCCTTTTATCTTGGAAAGACTGCATTATAATGTAGAGGTGGAGTTAAAATATACATGATCTTTTTGGTTATAAAAGTTTGATGTTCCGTCCTGAACCTCCTCACTACCCAGTGCTCTCTCCCCTTAGTTCTCTAATTCTTGTTGGCAGATTTCTCCCATTTCTCATCAAGCTCAGTCTTATAACCCTTTGATTTCAGTATATCTGATTATTTTCTTTTTGTGTGTATGTGGACCTTTGCTGTCCACCTAACACAAGTGATGTAGTCTATACCACACTAAACCTAGTTCTAAAGGATGATTTCCTACTTTATATATTGATTCAATGAAACATAACAGGTCTGTGATTTTACAGTTTTTATAGTTCAGTCTATGACAATGGTTTTTTTTTTAGCCCACTACTCTGTGAGATACAGCCTTAATATAAAAACAGAAAGGAAACATGCAACATCAGTACTGTCTCCCTAGCTTGCATACTATGAATTACTTGGAAAAGTCCTTACCTCTGCATGATGCGCTCAGTATTAAACCCCAGAAGAAAGGCCAGAGTTTTGTTTGGCAGAGGATGAATGATGGTTGAAAAGGATCATTTCAAATTCAAGATCAAGCAGAAGAGCTCTTTTACTTAGGCATCGATTCAGCCTAAAAGCCAAAATAGGAACCGATCCATTAGTTCTTGGAGCATTTATGCTCCAAAGATATCCCATCATTTTCTGTTCATCTCCCCGACTCCTATTTTATATCATAGTTTTTAAAAACTATTTTCTAAACATAATAAGCTTGCTTTTGTCTTCTTCATCCTGTCATTTTTCCTATTTTGGCTTCTCATCCTGATATATGAGAACAAGCAATTGCTAAAGGTTGTTTCCATGGAAGGATCATAAGCATCAGATGAGCCAGAGTATTTGAGAAGGAGTCACAAATTGAAAGGAGCATTTAGAAATCAGAGAGAAGTACATAAGGGGGAGGGAAGTTGAGCGTAATGCAGAGGAGGAAAACCAGAAGGAGGCCACTGTACACGTGATGAGCTGTTTTCATCCCTAGCCATTTTCACACAGTGAAGTTAAGACACAAGAACCATAAGGAGCTACAAGAAAAAACTTGGAATGGATACTTTAAGCTATAGTAGTAGCTAACGTGATAGATTGGGATTATTTATTTCCAGTATTTAAGAGAAAAATTTAATATTTCTTTATTTTAAGAAACAGTTATTTCATGTTTGTGAAATAACTCCATCCATGCAGATTGTGACCCCTCAGATTGCAAAAACCAACCAAAAGAATTATTTTACTTAGGCTTCTGTTCAGCCTAAAAGCCAATACAGCAACTGATCCATTAGCTCTTGTAGTTGCTGTGGCCAAAAACATTCCTCAACTAACGGCCAACCCCTGGTGCTGAGCCTCTCTATCACTAGCTAGGTTGATCCTGTGTCTGTTGCTGGGCCCATAAGACAAGTCTTTCCAACTTGAAAGGACATGCCAAAGTTTCCAGATGGCAAAAACTTTCTAAAACCCAGCATCACCTGCACACCATGATGAGAGAGGTTTTAGTGGCAGAAAGGAGGAAATAGACTGCATTAAACCTAATTTCTTATTAATGTGCCAAGAGGACAATAGGTGATCAAAGACAAAAGTCTGCATAGTACTTGGTCACCTAAATTCAACTCTGTGTGAATAATCATAAAATTAATAAGTGCTGCACAAGGATTGTAGTTTAAAGCTACAGATTCCGGATGGTTCTTTCCTTTTTTCTAAAGTACTGAAATATATGAAGGTCAGTAACTCAGGTGAATTTCCATTTTTCATAAAATTATTTACCTGTAGTGCACCTGTTATTACTACACACATGGTGTGTCAAATTGCTATCTTTAAATATGCAGTACTCAGAGTTTTGCAATATAAAGTAGATAATATTTCTGCTCATGTTTCTAAAATAAAGAATTTTGAAAATATGTTGAAATTCACCTCAGTTATTTACTCCATGTAAATTACTGAAGAAAATAAGAGCTTTTATAAATGAAAGCATGTATCTAATTAGACCTTTCAGGGAAATTTTTTTTGTTATTTTTTACCATATGATTTAGCTTGAAAAGAAATTAGAGAAATTTTAAGGGGAATGGGGATAGCTGAATGATGATTGAAAATATGATTCCTATTATCTAATATAGTAAAACTGAAAACAAGATCTATTACAGAATATCATTTTCGCCTACCTTGAATATATATAAATATATAGCTACCGTACACCTTAATAGTATAAGAATTAAGGGAGAGAAATTTGATGTAATTAAATGGTACTAAAGCCATTAATAGAAATTTTATTATAGGAGGCAGCATGGTACAACAGAAAGAGTACTGGATTTGGGAGTAAGAATAGGGGTTCAAATCCTGACCCCGCTAACTTACTTCCTTTGTGACCTTGGGCAAGTCATTTAATTTCTGCAGGCCTCTGTTTCCTCTTTTATGAAACAATGGGGTTAGACCAGATAACTTCTAAGGGCTCTTCCAGGTCAAAAATCTATGAATTTATGAATTAGGGACGTGACTGATCCAGAATATAATCTATATATAAAACAAGCCTGGACATGAGACATTTGATAAAGTAGATAAGCTTAGGAAATGGGAGGTGAGTGATAGTGCAATTACATTGATATGAAGCTGATCCAACAACCATAACCAAGAATTCAGCAACCATATCTAAAATGTATTGGATTGAAGTCAATCTGAAAAAAGAAGGTTCCAGTATTGGAAGGCTCGGTCTTGGCCTACGCAATATTTGTTTCAGAAATCTGAATGAAGACATACTCGTTGAATGTTCAGGTGGCACAAAGTTCAGAGGGATGACAATTATGATGCTTGACAGCATCAAGTCCAAAAGCATCTCAGCAGTCTGAGCCAAAACCAAGAAGATGAAATGTAACAGGGTACAGAATTCAGTTCTTAAGATAAGTGGGAGGAAAAAGGAAAATACTACACACACGGGGGTACAAAACCACAGACTTTATTTTTGTTAATGACTAAGAAGATATCCAATCACCATCAATCCAAATGCCCATTTTCCTTCTACCAAAATTTCATTAGAACAATCCACATACTGACAGCATTGTTGATGAGGATTTGAGAAGGGAAGGTAAACTGACATTCTACCACACAACACCTCTTTACAGCCACAGAAGGGACTGAAAGATGTAGAGAATACAAAGTCCCACCATGATTATTGTTTGTTGACTATAACACAAAAACTTTTGTTCATTGGAGCAAAATTTAAAAGTTTTCCTCCAACATGGTGTCTCATATACATATGTCAAGATCATACAAGATTGCTGGAAGGATTAACTATGTGATTATGAATATTAAGCAGGACATTAAGAAATCAGAGGACATAATTACCAAAAAGTGTTGGCCACTGTCACAGAAGATGTCCAGTGCAGAGTCAATGGAAGAGGAATTCCCTGAAGATATTGAAGTCCTCTGGCTGCTCCTTTTTGCAGATTACAATATGCTGACTTCATCAAACCCCAGAACATTACAGAGGCTCCTAAATGAAGTCCATAATCACTCAAAAGAGTTCATCTTAACTAGACACAGAAAATAAACTAAGTAGATGAAAAAGAATTCCTTTTGTTCAAATCATGATATGCAGTTGGATGGAAACCCTATAGAAGTGATCCATCGGTATATATGGATAGACACTGAGCATGGAAAATACTCCAGGCCTAGAATTGAACAAGAGGAGAGAAGGTTGGATCACCTCTGGGAAAATACACAGTGTTTTTAATTGACAACACACACACATGCGCGCTTCTCCCTGAAACAAAGGTCCATCTTTTTAACATTAGTATTCTTCTAGTCATGCTGTTTGAGTCCTGGAATATCACAGTCTCCAAAGAATTAACACTGCAAATGAACCAATAAACAATGAAAAGGCACACAGTATGCATGAATAGGCTGTGTCACATTACTGGTGAAAATTGCATACAAGTAGAAGCAAGAAGATATAATCAGAAAGATGTGTGAACAGAAAAAGAAGAGAGCTCATCATCCAGCAAGAGCAATTACTAATGGACTACCTGCATGCCTACATGAAATCAAGAGATCTACTCCAGACGTCTCTGGAAGATTTATAGAAGGGGATGGACAAAAGTCAAACAGGATGAAAAAGTATGAATGGATTGCATTTTCCCTTTGGAAAGAATGTCAAAATGAATGAGATCATGTATCCATCAAAGTAAAACTAAATGGATAAAGATTGACTGTTTGGTTAGTGAAATGCAGTTGGATGGACAACCTAGAGTACAAGAAAAGGGATACCCAGTTTAACAGTGATTTATGGGTAAAAGACTTGGGGTTTTAGTTAGTCACAAATTCAGTTTGAGCCAAAAGCACGATCTGACTGCTTTAAAAAGCTATTACAATCTTATACTTCGGTATTGGAAAAGATCCATCATTTCATTAGTTCTGGCACCTCTTCCTCTGACTGAAATCACACTTTTTATACCTTAGAAGAAAGTCTTCATAAAATGCTGCAGGTAGAACAAATCCGTCATCTGGTGGCCAACCTTCTGGTTCCAAACCTCTCCCAATGTAAGTAAGTAGGTTCTTGCTCAACTGAAAGACACAGGATCTGTTCCCAAGCGCATAACCAAAGCATTTCCTACTTAATAGGACCTGCCAGAATTTGTATTCTCCTAGCACAGCCTTTGAGATCCCAGGATAACCTCCACACCACACTGAGGTATTGGAGAAATCCTGTGGTGGAGAACCATGATATTGAGTAGCTCATATGGAGAAATACAGAGAGTCCCCAAAGTCTTAGTGCAGTTCTAAACTTTTAACAACCCAAAGCTACAATAAGACCTTTGGGAATGCCCAGTATTATCTAGTTCAGTGGCTATAACAGCTCCCTGCTATCCTGTGCTGCATCTAGAGGATTGTGTTCCGTTTGGGGCACCATATTTTAAGACAGATATTGACAAGATGGAGGGCAGTCAGAATAATGAAAGATTTTAAACCATATCCTAAGAAGAATGGCAAAAAGAACTGAATACCAAAAAAGCTGTATTCAAATATTTGAATGGCTGTCTTATGGAAGAGGACACGGGCTTGTCCTATATTGGTCCAAAAGGCAGAAAAAGGACAAATGGAATGTAGATTTCAGCTCAGAGTAAGGACAATTTTTCTAACAATTAGAATCCTCAATTAAAGCAATGAACTCTCCATCACTGGAAATGTTCATGGAGAACCTTATTCTGCCAACTGACAAGGATACTGCAAAATGGAGGTAGTATGTGGGAGGCAGCGTGATACTGTAAAAAGAGCACTGCATTTGAAGTCAGAAAACCTGGGCTGAATCCCAACTCCGCTTCCTTATTGCATGACTTTAAGCAAGTTACTTCCCTTCCAAGATCTGGCCTTAACCTACCTAGTGTTAAGTCCCACAGTTCCTCGAGACAAACACTCTGTTTCTGCCACTCTTTAACTAATCACCATTCCTAGAATGTGCACTGTGCTTTCTTGCTGTTGAACTTTAACTCTCCCTGAAGTTCCCTCCCAATTCCTAATCTCTACCTATTAAAATCCAAGCCAATCTTCAAGTCTTTAGTTCCAGTGTCACCTCTTCAATAATGCATGACCCAATCCAGCCTGAAGTGATCCCTGCATTCTCAGAACTCTTAAACATTTAATTTGTTATACTCAGAAGGCACTTGCCACATAACTGCCTGATATTATAAGTACTTCTGTTTGTGTCTTGTTTCCCCTACTATATTTGAAATTTCTGAGGGCTGGTACCGTTTTTGTACAACTTTTTCTCTCTTATAGTGCACTACACACATCCACCCATTAAATATTTTTTGAATGAGTGAATGAATGTGATCTCTTTTAGTTTTAAAATTCTGTTACTTTTAATTCTTCTAAGCTGAAGCAGAGAACTTCATGTTAGCCCACTACAGTCTTAGAAGCTGTATGGGTTCTATTTCCAGCCTCACAATTTCACTGTGACATTTATCAGCACATTCATGAAGAATGGTCTCTTTGGAAAAAAGTTCTAGGTATAGTAGGGTTTACATTATCCTTTAATGATGCATCAAAAAGCTTTATACCCTTTGCAACATTTCAGAAGGGATTATAAGTAGAGATAGAAAGATTTGTCAAGCCAAATCTTTAAATAAATCCAGCCTCTCCGTGTCAGCATTGGGAGCTTCTCTCTTCTCCTGTATCTCCACAGAATTCTCATACCTGACTTTTCCTAGAATCTTTCTTCTCATGAGAAAAACCAGCAAGGTTGTCAACAGTCTTTATGAAAACTCATGTCTCAAGACAGCTCAGACTCATAGGAAGAACAAGAATGAGCATCATCAGATTTTAACACCAAATCTAACAGGAATTTTTTGCATGACCTTGGACAAATCCTTTTACCTCTCTTAGATTTAGTTTCCTCATCTGTAAAATGTGAAAGATAATACTTGGTCTACCTGCTTCACAGGCTTTTATGAGCAAAGTGCTTTGTAAACCTTAAAGTGCCATAGAAATAACTTAAAAATTCGTTAATCTACCTGTACTGCAGCTTTCTTATCTGTTATAAGGATTATTACTTACATTTTTCTAGCACAGGGCTTCTTAACCTTTGTTGTGTCAGGGACCCCTTGAGTAGTTCAGGGAAGCCTATGGACCCCTTCTCAGAGTAATGGTTTTAAATGCATAAGATCACAAAGGAAACCAAAGGTTAGTGAAAAATAAAAGATGTAATTTTTTTCATATACATGTTCACAGACCCTTTGAAATATATCCTGGGGTTCAAAGACCCTAGGTTAAGAACCCTTGATCTAGCACCTTAGGGTTTACAAATCCCTTTTATCACAAACATGCCATGAAATAAGGAATACAAAATATTATTCCTATTTTACACATGATGAAAAACAGAGATGATTTAACTTAATAATGAAGCCAGGATTTGAATTATATCTTCTAACCCCAAGTCCAGTACTTTTTCCCCTCTTGGGCCCCCACCTACCTCACAATTATGTTCTAAAGAGCTAAACTCTGTATCTGCCTCCCCTATCCCCACCTAGCACCTAGCACAGGGCTCGACCACAGTGGATGTTCAATTATCATTTGTTGAAATGAATCAACTTTAGATATGTGTTCAAGTGGTTTAAAAAATCAAAAGCACTAAAAATATGTAAGGTATATTCTTACAGTATCATTACCATCAAAAAAGGAGGAAAGAAAGGAAAGGGATAGCCTAAGATTTAGATGGAACCAAGCTCAGTCAGACATTCTTCTTATCCAGGAGGGCAAACTTTCCTTGCATGGGAAGCTAAAAACAGCCTGGAATTTCTGAAAATCTATTGAGAGTTGAATGAATATTCATATTTGTTTATTTTTTTAATAATTATATACTTCTTCCTTCTTTCCCTACCCTTTTTGGTCACTCTGAAAACTCAGTTATTTTGCAACTTGGATCAAATATAGACATAGCAGAAATGTATTTGTTATTAAAATGAATGTAATTTGGTAGAAAGAGCATTAATTTAGAGTCCTAAGTGCTAGGTTCCACTCCCAGGTCAGGTTTCCCACTTACTGGTGGAGGGTGAACCAGTTTCCTCACATAGAAAATAGGGGCATTTAGAGGAGAATTGACTAGATGAACTTTAAGGTTTCTTCCATCTTTAAAGGTCCTACAAATTAATGGACAGGCATCAGTAAATTGGTCATGCCCTAAGAACCAAAAATTGGGGTTTCCTCCACTATCTGAATATCCCCTACCCTAATGAGTCCCTAGTAATATTCCACAAGGATGCTTTGTATTTGATATGCACTTGCTCACCTCCTGCATGCCTATTTCTTTAAATGAGGAAAAAAATTATAGACAGTGCTTGCTTTATGCAAACTTACATTATGCAAATTTGACTTTATGTAAAGAATTCTGAAAGAAATTCACATTCAAAAAAAAAAATCCAACCCTATGTTAACTTTACTGTACAATCTCTCTTTCTTCTCTCCTGCCCCTTGGCTCTGTACTCCGGAATCTCCCATCCTGCCCCACCACTACCAAAAAAAACCCAACAAAACCCTTCGAGTGAAAGCATGGAATAACAGAAAGACTACCACCACTGCTATCAGAGTGGGAGCTTGGCTTGAGACCTCCCATGCTGACCAAGGAGAACTTTGCCCCAATCTGTCTACCCATCCTTGTGTCTGCCCCACCCTGCATGTCTGCCTTCCTCCTGTCTGTGCTCTAGTAAGATGTATCAATCCCTTCCTCTCAGAACTGGCTAGGACACCACAGGGCTGGTCACACAAAGCCCTGTGTGTTCCTCCTCTTGCTCTTGATTTTCCGTCTCTGGCCCCCTACCCTTCACAGGTGCTAGGCCTGCTTCCTGCCTCTCTACTTCCCTCCCTTGCCCACTTCCACAGGCAAATTTATATTATGTAAAAATCATTTTACGTAAAGGTCTATGGAACTGTCCACTTACATAAAGCAAGAACTCTCTGTATTTGGTGTTGACTTAGTGCCTCCTCCTAACCTTAAGTATCTCTGGGAAACAAAGAGTTTTCAGGATCCTGGATGGGGTCTCAAATGTGGAATCTTAGGTTCTAGAAGCCAGGGCTTGGGACACCATGTTTTAAGAAACATATTGACAAACTAGAGTGTGTCCAAAAGGAAGACAACCAAGATGGTGAGAAGACTTTAAACTGTGCTGCCTACAGATTGGTGGGAGGAACTGAGACTATTTCATATGGAAAAGAGCAGACTTAGCAAGGATGTTATCACCATCCTAGAGTGCTTAAAAGTCTACTACCAAGAAGAGTTGATTGGACTTGTTCTGTGCAGCCCCAGAGGGCAAAACTAGAAGGAGTGGTTGTAAGGAAAGCAGATTTATGCTTAATGTAAGGAAAAACTTCCTGTCACTTGGCATGGTCCTAACCTAGGTTGGGTTCCCCATCACTGTAGTGTTCAGGTGAAACCTGAATGACCACCTCAGTTCTGAGGTTCTGTGAAATAATCCAAAAGTTGTTTTCATTTAGTGTTTAGAGTTGTGTTAGGGGTGGGAGAGAGGAAAATGAAGGAGGTGCCTTTGTTCCCCAGTTATATGTGCTTCTTGGAGGCCATGATTTCTGCATTATTTTATTTGGGGGATCTGTAGTAAAGTGTAACGAGCTATGATCAGAGAGGTGATGGGACCAGCACTCTACCAGAACAAACTGAACATCCTTCTGGGCCTAGGCTTAAAAATTCTAGAGCCTGGATTTTCAGGATCACAGTTTGTCTTTCCTGACAGGCCATTTACCACAAATGCTGCTTCTATTGCAGCTGTGAGGAACTACCTGATTTCCCCAGAAGGTTGTTTCAGTCGGGTAGCTTGGTAATGATTTACTGACAATTTGGTCCAGAGCTCTTTCTAAAAGACTCAACATCCATCTCATAGGTAAAAGCTACAAATGCAAAAGAAGCCAGCTCTGGCCACAGTAACAGATTGGGAGCACTGCAGTTGTAGATGTATTCCAGACAGGCTCCTGATGTTACAGGGGCCTGGGAGGTTCTAGGCTAGGGGCATGAAACTCAAATAGAAAAGGGGGCCGCCTATCTATATATAAGGATCTCTGTGGGGGTACATATTGATTTAGTTTTAAAATGTGATATGCTTTATTGTATTTGTATTTATTTTTTGCCCAGCCAGAAAGAAAGCAAATGGCTCACCACCCTTTTAAAGGAGGAGGCAGACAATTGGGCAATCCAAGGAAGGCTCCTTGCTGAGCAAACTGGACATGCTCAAAAACCTGATCACATATGTTAAATATCTTCCAATTACATACTAATCTGGTTCTCCTCAAACTGGAAAGTGTTATGGGCCCCATAGGGCATGTGGGTGTGACTCCTCTACAGGGCAGTATCAAATGCACCAGTCTGGAAACAGGAAATTGTAGGATCATAGATCTAGAAAAGATCTCAGAGGCCATCTAGTCCTCATTTTACAGATGAGAAAACTGAAGCCTGGAAGGTGAAGTGATTTCTACAAAGTCACATAGGTAGAAAATGCTAGAGGGGAGAGCTGAACCCAGGCCCTCTGACTCCAGAGGCAATGCTCATTCCACTGTACCATGCTGCCACCCAACTGGGTTCTCATTCTGGCTCTTGAATGAACTTGCTATGTGATCTTGGGCAAATCACTTCCCCTTTCAGAGACTCAGTATCTCCGACTGTAAAATGAAGAGCTTGGGCTAGATAATAACCAGTCCTTTATAATACTTTACATGTATTATTTTCAGTCCTCACAAGAACTCTTTGAGACGTGCTACAAATACCCATTTTACAGAAGAGGAAATGGGCTCAGAAAAGTTGTGGCTTTCCCAACATCACAGCCAGTGAATGAGCCAAGATCTGAACCCAGGCCTTCCTGGTTTCTACACCATACTGCCTTAGATGAGCTCTAGCCCATTCTTACTTTAAATCAAATGAGTCTATAAATTCTACAACCCTTCCTAAGTCTCTTTAAGTTCCCAAGATTAAGGTTTGACCTCAGTTCTTACTGAGTGGGTGTAAAGACATCTGTAAGATTGGTCTGTGCCCAAATATGTTACCTCTTAGAGCAAAATAGGCATTCTTTAAACAGGCATTCCTCTGTTGCCAGAATGAGTGTAGGTGGTTCCTTTCCTGGTACAGAACTACTTAGAAAAGCAGGCCATAGACAGCCAGTGTCACTGTCCACTGGGTTTCTGAAGGAAAGGCCTCCTTTGAAAAGAAAGGGGCTAGAAGTCAAAGTAAACATTCTTTTTTTTTTGTAGATATTTACAATAGAAGTGTTTCTTTTGTATGTTCATCCTTACTGAAGCTAGAGAATTACTGTGAATGTTTAAGCTGCTAGTGTATGACATTCTATGACCTGTCACTGTCTTTGAGCATTCTTTAAAGATGTTCTCCTTTGATAAATGAACTCCCTTAAAAGAAGCTCACACACACTTGTTTGTTTAAAAAAAAAAATGGATTTCCTTATCTCACCCAGACTGGGAGGGGCAGAGTCTACTTCTCAGGACCGGTCCATTCCCACTACTTAATCTGCCTGAGAGCTTTTCTCCCCCCCCCCTCCCCCCCCCCCCGCCTCCCCCTCACCACACCCATACAGGACTTCTTTCCGACACTTGTTTGGTTTTGAGCCTACCGCAACTCAGAGATCCCAAACTCAAGAGATCTATCTGCCCCCCTGGCCCCAGGGAATACACGCGGGCACCACCACACCAGGACCCTCCTCCCCCCAGTTTCCTTTATCGTAGCTGTTTGTAGTGGAAGCAGCAATGAAATTGCAGAGAACAGTCAAATCCCAACTACACTATTTACTAGCAGTGTAAGTAGGACAGTCCCTTTCTACTGACTTCAGTTTCTTCAACAGTAAAATGAAGGGGTTGGACTAAATGCTTTCTAGCTCAAACGTCCAGGCAGGTCAGTGGAAGGCAGACAACAGCCCTGAGGCAGCTCTGTCTTTGGTCTCCAATTGCCTCTCCCTAGAAGAAGGGGACCCCTTTGAAAGAGGACAGTTATGGTAGTGGGAAAGGTTGTTGAAAATGAAATATTTTATTCGTTCGTGTCATGTAGGGCTCTCTCCTGTTCGTTTTATTTCCCAGGCTCCCCTTCCCGGAGCCTTGTGCTGCCTAACCCTTACTTATCAAGCCTGTGCTGTGAGGCTGTGGCTCAGTTTCCCTCTGTGCTATCAAGGGACGAACCACCAAGTGTCTTAAATCCACTTTGTATCGCATTGTTTTTCGTGCCAAGTCCTTATGTGCTGTGACTCCGTGTATGACCGCTCAGCTCCGTTGGCCATGGCCTGGATGGCTATTGTGTCTCTCCTCACCCCGCTCCCACTCCACACCCCGAAATAAAGTACGGGATTTGACTGGCTTTCAGTGTTTGAGTCTGACTTTGTCTGCACCTCCCACCCTCTCTTCACCCCAGGAGGTCATCCTGCCCAGAAAAAAAGGAGCCCAAAGGCCCCGCCCCCGTCCTACGTAGGTCACGCCCCCTGCCCTCTCAGAAGCGAGCGGGTGGGCACTAGCTCCGCCCATGCCGGCCACGCCTTTTCCACCCTTCCCCCTCGCCCTGAACCGAAGAGGCAGGATCCGAGTCAGTCCCTCCCGCTCCCCATGACCCCGCCCCCATGCCAGCTAAGGTCCGGCGGGGACACAAGCTCCGCCCCCTTCCCACCCTGCTCGCGAGGTTCCGCCCCCACGCCGGGAGCTGGGCTCCCTGGCCGGGTCGGCCCGGATTGTGGCTGGCGCTGTGACTGCGGCCTCATCTTCCTGGGCTTGCGGCTGCAGGAGGTAGCAGCTGGGCGAGCGCCATGGAAGACGAGACGACGCAGCCGCTGCTGAACAAAGTGGACCCGAGGTCCGAGGCAGAGGAACCGAGACCAAGGTGAGCTGGGGCGGGGGAGCTCCCGGAGGCCTGGCGGGGTGGGGGGCTCCCGGGGCGGAGCGGGGCAGCTCGCCCCAGCGAGCCCGTCACCGTTCACCTGCAGCTATCCCCCGCAGCACCTGCCGGGTCCGGGGTCTCTTCCTGGCAGCCTTCGCAGCCACCTTGGGCCCTCTCAGCTTTGGCTTCGTCCTGGGCTACAGTTCCCCTGCCATCCCCAGCCTACGGAAGACCGGACCCGAGACCCTCCAACTGGACGATGACCAGTCCTCCTGGTTCGGGGTGAGATCCCTACCCCCAGACCTGCTCTTGACTAACTCCCTCCTCTCCACCTCCACTGCCCCCCCCCCCCAGTCCTATGCTTCCCTTTGCCCCCGCCCCCTCCTCAGCTCCTCCCCAGTTCTGTCCAGAACCCCCATCCCTTTTTCTGATCATGCCTTCCCAGGAGCTCTCCCTTTACTCCCCTTAACTGGTAACCCCTTACCTTACCCTGTCCCTGCAACCCCTTCACCCACCTAAACTTCACTCTAATGTGGCGATCCTCCCCTCCCATCAACCCCCGCTCCTTGCCCAAACGCATTACCCCAGTGTTGTAAAAAGCTTAGACCATAAGTTCATATCTTATCTGAACTTTGTATCTTCCTTAGCTCCTAAAACAGTGCTCTGCCTAGGGTTGGTTGGTAACAGAATCAACTTTTCCATTTTTTAAAACATTAGCTCTGGTTACAGAGGCTGAAATTATCTGAAAGTCTAATGGAATTACAAAGATAGACCTGCATTTAAGACATACTGTAGGGGGCAGCTAGATGGTGCAGTGTATAAAGCACCGGCCCTGGATTCAGGAGGACCTGAGTTCAAATGCGGCCTCAGACACTTGACCTGTGTGACCCTGAGCAAGTCACTTAACCCTCATTGCCCCGCCAAAAAAAAAAAAAAAAGACATACTGTACCTTCCAAAGCTGAATATAAAGTTAGTTTTGAGGTATCCACTATTCTCAGGAATTATCTGAACCACTTTGGGGCTTTTTAAGAAGGCCCTTATATCTATTCCTTTCATCCCACTCCCACACTGTTCTTCCTATTCCTAACCCTTTGGGTGTGGAATAAGGGTTTTTAAATGGTGGTTTAAACTATTTTGCTGCTTTTGCCCTCTCCTGTCTAGTCCATCGTGACTCTTGGGGCTGCTGTAGGAGGTGTGCTAGGTGGCTGGCTGGTAGACAAGACTGGAAGGAAACTGACCCTGATGCTCTGCACAGTGCCTTATGTTGTTGGCTTCAACTTGGTCATTGGGGCCCAGAATGTATGGATGCTGTATGGGGGTCGCCTTCTGACAGGCCTGGCAAGTGGAGTCTGTTCCCTTGTTGCCCCGGTGAGTCTCGTGTTAATTCGATCATCTAAAAGTAAGAAAACTTTCCCCTTTGGAGGTGAAGTTGGGGAAAATTTCTGCTTCCTGGAACAATTTGACTGTTTCAAAGGCCAAACTAATTAAATAGATAGTAATAAGAAATTGCTTTCTGGAAAATACTTAGATACATCACAGGTATAGAGATTTAAAAACACTTGTGCCTTTGAAAAGTCTGGCAAGTGAAAATAATAATATATATAAATATTATGGGGCAATTTAGTCTGGTTCTCACAGAGTCGGGTGACCTGGACTTGGAAAGAATAGCATTGTCATTTCCCATTACTTTTTTCTTTCTTTTTTTTTCTTTCCCCCCCCCCCCCCATTACTTTAAAACTCTCTTTTCACCTCTGTCACATGAGAGATCAGTATGATCCTGTTTGCAAGATTTTCTGGTCCTAAGCCAGAACTACCTGTCTCATTCTGGCCAAGTTCAAATAGTCTTATACTTAACTGAACTTGTAAGTCTCCAAGGATAAAATATACAGGTTATCATTTTAGAGCTAGAAAAGGGAATTTTGAGATCATATAATTGAGGGATCAGCAAACTATGGCCTGGCCCCTGATATTTCTTTTTATTCCCACCTGTTTTTGTTCAGACTCTCAAGCTAACAATAATTGTTTAAATGATTTTTTAAAGTGTTACCGTTTTTTAAAATGTAAAAAGCATTCTTGGGGGCAGCTAAGTGGTGCAGTGAATAAAGCACAGGCCCTGGATTCAGGAGGACCTGAGTTCAAATCCGGATTCAGATACTTGACACTTACTAGCTGTGTGACCCTGGGCAAGTCGTTTAACCCTCATTGCCCCACCAAAAAGAGAGGGGGGTGGGGAGTATTCTTAAATTAAACACGAACTGGAGTCTGGCCAGATAGCTTGCTAACCCCTCATCTATTCTAGTCCCTTTATTTTATAAATGAGAAAAATTAGGGCCACAAGGCAAATCCACTTGCCTGTGCTTGGACAACTAGTTCCAGAGCCATCACCTGAACCCAGGTCTTCTGACTCACAACCCTGGTACTACGCTAACCACTTCTCCCAAACTTGATTATAATGAAAATGATACTGAACATATTCATTCTCAGACTTTCTTACCCACTCATATCTCCTTAAGCATTGAAGGGGTGGAATTTTGGGGTTGTTTTGGCCTGGGTCTGTGATTTCATTATCATTAGTCAGAGAAGTCCCTCTACTTATATAGATCAGATCTACATAGTTCCCTAGGGGTACCAGAGAGGTTTTTAGCCAGCATGTTTCTAAAGCGAGATTTAACATACAACTCGGGGACTTAAAATTAGAAAAAAATTAGAGTTTGAAATCTGCTTCAATATTTTCATCTGTAAAATGGAGATAATAATACCCAGAGTTGTTATGAAAATAAAATGAGAAAATGTTTGTAAAGTGCTCTGCAAATTTTAAAGCATGATATAATGTTAGGTATTATTATTAATACCTCTTCCTTGTCTCCTAGGCAAATCATCTTGAAAAAGGCAGGGTTTACACAGATTAAATCACAATTTGGATTCAACTTGATCTTATTTGGGGGGGAAACTTCCTAACAATTAGTTATCCAAAAGTGAAATAAACTTTACCTCCACTAGGAGGTACAGCTAGGTCGTTTAGTGGATGGAGCACATACTTTGCAAACAGAACACTGGGTTTAAATTCAGCCTGAGACATTTACTAGCTGTGTGACCCTGAGCAAGTCATTTAACATCTGTCTTAGTTTCTTCATTTGTAAAATGAGGATAATTATAGCACCTATCTTACAGGGTTGTTGTAAGAATCAAAGGAGTTAACATATACGTAAAGTATTTTGTAAACCTTAAAGCACTATATACATGCTAACTGTTATTATTGTTGTTTTTATTATCATCATCATCATTATTAGTGGGTTCTACCCAATGGAGGTCTTCAAGAAAAGACTAGGTGACTACTTGTTAGTGGTGTTCTAGAGGGGAATTCTTGAATTCTTGGTCACATTTTAGATTGAAATAGGTCAGTCAATGAACAAGCATTTATTTATTAAACACCTACATATGTCAGGCACCATGCTAAGTGTCAGGGATACAAAAAAGGCTGAACAAAATCTCTGCCTTTGAGGAGCTCACTTTCCAGTGGGGGAGAGAACATGTAAATGACTTGGTGGCCCCTGAAGTCATCCCTTCTAACTAGATCCTTTGTGATTCTGTTTTCCACAGTTGAGATAGGGGTTCCAGAGTATGCTTTTAAAACAGTGGGATATTATCTTTTTTCAGATGAATTTAATAGCTTACAGCAAAAAACTGATAACTTGTTTATTTTATTTACCTGTCTTGTTCAAAATTCTCTATATAAATGAGCTGAATTAGTTCATGTAGGAAATGCCACTATTATTTTAAAGGTAGATTGTTGCTTTTTTAAATTTTAGAACCTGGCTAGAATTTGTTTAAAGCATAAAAATGGGTGTAATAGTAAATGCTTAAATAGCAGGCTCTCCAGGAAAAAAAAATGCACAATGGTTTTAAATTTAATCTGAATTATTACATTTCTTTATCACTTTCTTAAGTCTAGACAATCAACAAATGAATAAGTCAAGCTCTGATTTGTAGTATTTGCTGATTTTTGAGATGAAAATGCTCAAACTGAAAATGTACCAATTAACTTTCATCAGGTTTGAGCTGACTCTAGGACACTCCTGCTTCTTCCCACAGGACTTCAAAAACCAGAATCCTGATATTGGTTCTCAGGTTCCTCTCCAGAAGAGTCACAGGCTTGGGGGGCTGAAGGGGAGTTATGGTTATTGGTTTGTTTTCTTCATTTTCTCATGGTCCCTGCCCTTGGCTGATACTTGACAATTTCGGATTACCCTAATAGTCTTTATTTCTTAGGAGAAAGAGGGCGGATAGTAATGAAATAAGTTTATATGTTTCAGTTTATTTGTTTTTAATACAGGCTAACAACAACAATCTTATTGTTAGAGATTGTTATTCCAATACTAGAAACCTATGTGATTCAATTGCAGAGGACTCATGATAAAACATGCTGCCCATGTTCAGATACTTGAGGGACTCGATGCAGGATAAGACATATTTGTTTTGGACATGTAAAATACATACACTTGTTTCTTGACTGTACATGTTTGTAATGAGGTTCTGTTTTGCTTGTTTTCTCATTGAGGTGAGAGTGAGAGAATAAAGTAAAACTGAATTTAAAAAATTGAATTTAAAAAATAAAATATTTGTTTAAAAAATACAACTGATGTAATTGCCAAGAGTTGTGGCATATACCAATAATCCCTACCACTAGAGAGGCTGAGGCTGTTGGATATCTTGAGCTGTAGTAGCACCAAACAGATGATCAGGTGTCTATATCAGTATGGTCAGTGCCCAGGAGCTCAGGGCCACCAGACTGAGAATGGGTGAATCAGCCCAGGTCAGAAAAATGGAGCAGGTTAAAACTCCCATGCCAGTTAAAGATTGGGTCTGTGAGTGGCTGCTGCACTCCCAGCCTGAGAGAGATAAAGCGACTGTTCCAAAATAAATAAAAAACTATGTGACAGATTGTAGGCACAGAATAAGACTCATTTTCAGATTCAACTGATATCTGAATTTCTTTTATTGAACTGTATTTGTTATACAAAAAAGACTAACGTTTGGGGGTAGGTAGAAAGGGTAATGATAGAGATGCAAAAAGAAAAGGTTCAGTAAATCATTTTTAAAACAGAAAAAAAGAGACTAGGAATTTTAGAAGAAACACGGACAAGTGTTGGTGTCACCATGCTAAATTTACTATTTAGTTTTTCATAGACATGATCTGTACATAACACATAGTAGAGATTCAGGGTTTCCTATCTAATCTTTCCATTCTTTGTGTATGAAGATACATTGGTTGATGCTTGTTAAGTTCAATAAACATGAACAAAAACTTAAAATAACCTACGTATGCAAATTAAATTGAAAATTCCACCTACTTTGTGGTTATTCACTTTTAATGCTTTCTGGGCTACACAGGTGTATATAGCTGAAATATCTTCCCCTGAAGTCCGAGGACTGCTTGGTTCCTGTGTGCAGCTGATGGTCGTCATTGGAATCCTTGCAGCATATGTTGCAGGTACAGTTATCTGGACTTTAGCCATGACAAAGTCTTAAATTTTTGTGGTCGTGGTCTTTATAAAACGCTGTCACCATGTCATTTAACAATAACCCCCTTTTCTATAGAGCTCTACGATGGACACCATGTCAATTAACAATAACCCCCTTTTCTATAGAGCTCTACGATTGACACCATGCCATAGAGAAGTCAAGTGATACCATATCGTAGGACCACAGGATGTAGGGGTGGGAAGACCTTAGGCATCATTCAGTCCAACCCTCTTCTTTTATAGAGAAGGAAACAGAGACCCAGGGGGCTAAAAGACCTGCTCAGGATCCCAGCAGCAGTAAAGGCCAGAGGCCAAATTTAAACTTAGGATGTGTGCTGACCATGTTCTGGACTCTTTCCATTATATACACCACAGTGTCTCTGGTCACTCAGGTACTCAGAGTCTGGTTATTGCACAGCTTGCCTGTGAATGTCAGAGCTGGGGTTTGCATTGAGCGTTTCTGTCTCCCACTCCAGCACTCTTTCAGTGATACCACTTTGGTCCTCAGAACAGCCTGGTGAGGTTGGAAGAGCAGGTATTATAATCCCCATTTTACAGATGAAGAAACTCAGGTTCAGACCCCGTACTAGAGATTCATGGCTCGTTGTTCCCAAGTCCTGTGTGTTTCCACTGTACCACCTTGTCTGTCCAATGCCAAGGGATGGCTGGGTTTTGTGAACTGAATGGTAGTAGACTCAGTGCAGGGAGTTGCAGTAGGCCTAGTCACAAGGCTACTAGGGAAGGAAACTGAATCACTTTGGTGTGTGGAATAAAGGAATAAACTAAAAAAGTAAGATCAGGATTGTATGAAATTTTTTTTTTCCTTGAGGCAGTTAGGGTTAAGTGACTTGCCCAGGGTCACACAGCTAGTAAGTTTTTGAGACAAAACTGGAACTCGGATCTTTCTGACTCCAGGGCTGGTTCCTCTATCCACTGCAACACCTAGCTGTCCCATGGATTATATGAAATTTTTGAGGTGAAATTGTTCTCAGGAGCATTCTTTGTGCCTTCCCTTCTCCTGTTTTCCCATCTCCTTCCCCTCCACAGGCCTGGCCCTGGACTGGTGCTGGCTTGCTGTTCTGGGCTGCGTCCCACCATTCTTCATGCTGCTGCTCATGTGTTTCATGCCTGAAACCCCAAGGTTCCTGCTGATTAAGCATAAAGAGCTGGAAGCGGTAGCTGCGATGAAGTTTCTATGGGGGGTAGAGCAAGAACAGGAAGTAGAAGAGAATGAAAGCAGTCATGAGGACCAGGTAAGGAGGATGAAATTTATACTTTGTTTCTGTTTAGCAGTGAAAGGTTTTACCATAATAGCTTCCCTTTCCATAGTACTTGAACATTTTTCCATACGACTTACCCTTAGTCGTGCAAGTATCAGTATCCCCGAGAGAGAGAGTTTTGGAATGAGGACTCAATCCCAGAGCTTCTATTTAAAATCCCAGTGCCCTTTCACTGTGCTGTTGCACCATGTAGACTTTCACAGAAAGGGTCAGAACCATAAGGGAGATTATCCAGTCCACCCCTTTCTTATACATGAAGAAGCTGAGATCCATAGAGATCCAGAGACTTGCCTGGTACCATACAACTAATAAAGAATAGCACCAGGATTTGAACCTAGGTCACCACCCCAGTATGATCCAGTATATATCCTATCCGCATGTATGGGAATGTGTAAATAATCCCCCTGAGATGGCCATCTTTTCCTTTGTTCACAATAGATCTTCTCCCTGCCCATTACCTCCTGTCCCAGGAACTCTTAACAGATGATCTACAGTGATGATGAATGGGGCCCACCCACCCACCCTCTCCTTTACTGACCAAAACTAGCACAACGGCAGTGCTTTGAGGACCAAAGAGTGGTTGATTAAGCTCTGTCTGTAACTATAATGCTGAATGAAAGAACAAGTTCTTCATTACCATCGCTAACCAGAAAATCCGGGACATGAACTTAGAGTGAAGGCACATCATGGAGGCTGCTAGAAACAAGAAACCCTTGTCTATCAAAAGCCAGGTTTGCTGGACACAAGGCGAGATAACCAGAGTTTTCATAAAGATTTTGTGCAGACTCTTCCTTTACTGATATCGTGCCTTTTGTATGTTTAAAAATTACTGCTTTTCTCCAGAGCACTTTCACAAACACTTTTCCATTAGCTCCTTGGAGGGGAAGGATGTAGATCACCATTGCCCTCAGTTTGACTTGGGGGGAGCCTCAGAGATTTATCCCTCCCATCCATGCCTAAACAAGTGGTCCGTCCCTCAGCCTTGCCATGAAGCCCTTCAGTGAATTGGGAATCCAACTGATTACCTCATGAGGCAGCCAATTCAACTTTTGACACCTCTAATTGTTGGGGATGTTTGCCTTCTATTGAGTTGAAGTTTGTATTCTTCTAACTTCATCATGCTGCCATCTAGGGTGAATAAATCTCATCCCTCTTCCACATGGCAGCCCTTCTAATACCTGAGGATGGCTATCATGGCCCTAGACGGTCTTCTCTTATGCAGGCTAAACATCCCTACTTCCTTCAACAGATAGATCTTTGTGCCAAGGCCTCCTAGCCCCAACAGTGCTATCAGACTTAGATAGAAACAGGGCCTTTAGTCCATTCAGAAGGATCGCTGCAGGCTGCTAAGTATTGACTTAGTTTTAAAATGTAATGTTACCCTTACTAGCTGTGTGACCCTGGGCAAGTCACTTAACCCCAATTGCCTCACCAAAAAAAAAAATGTAACGTTACCTACTGATTGCTGTATTTTTATTTATTTTATTAAGCATTTTCCAATTTTTGATCTGGTTCAGGTACCCTTGGGAATGTTGTGGGCAGCATGTTTGATACCTCTGGTCTTCAAGGTTCCTTCCAAGTCTAAAATTCCTATTTTTAATGTAAAATAAACTGAAAATGGCTATTCCTGAAACAGGGATTTCATCTGGCAAGACTGAAGAATCCAGCGATTTACAAGCCTTTTCTCATCGGCCTGTTGCTGATGGCTTTCCAGCAATTCTCTGGGATCAATGCTATGATGTTTTATGCACAGACAATTTTTGAACAAGCCAACTTTAAGGTAGAAGTTGACATCATGACCTTGTTTTGATGAACTTGGTTGATTTACTGTAATCTTTTTCTAAAATATCCTTGTTGGTCAGTGGAGATGGTAATTGTGACAGGCTCCAGGGTACTCTATAGAAATATCACATCCTTTGTTATGAAAATCTCTCTCCAAATTTGCTTTCTTGGAGATGTTAATGCCCTGGATCCTCTGTCTCCTGCCCAGGACAGTAGCCTTGCCTCAGTCATTGTGGGGGTCCTGCAGGTGGTCTTCACTGCCATTGCCGCCCTTCTTATGGATAGAGCCGGCCGGAAGATACTCCTGTCAATATCAGGTGAGATGAACACAATCCCAGGCCTTACCAGCATCTGGAAGGAAATGAAAGAGTTTGTGCTAGAATTCTCAGAACACTGGGCATCTCAGTCTTTGGACCAGTGTCCATGGATCAGCTGGGGGACTGTCTTATGCAAAGGGAGCTAAGGGCCTGATCTTGGAGACTCAGAACTTTCAGGACCTCTCTCATTTATAAGTTTGGACCTAAGCCAAGGGACCCTTTCCCAGTTCTGTGCAAGAGAAGCAAGGCCTTGCTGTCCCAACCTTAGAGATACAGAGAGTGGGACAATGTAAGTTTCATTGGCTCTAAAGCAGAGATTTTCAGTTTTCTGTGTGTCATGAACCCCCTTTGGCTCTTCAGTTATGTGCCAGGCACTCTGCTAAGCCCTGGGGATTCCAATAAAAAAATAGATTGTAAGCTTCTTGAAGGCAGGGGCTGTCTTTCTAACAGATTTAGCATTTACTACATAAAATTATAAAGGAAACCAATCATATTGAAATATAGCTATTAAAATATTTTAAAAGCAAGTTCATGGATTCCAGATTAAGAACAACCATTTAGGGGGCAGCTAGGTGACTCAGTGGATAAAGCACCGGCCCTGGATTCAGGAGGACCTGAGTTCAAATCTGGCCTCGGACACTTGGCATTTACTAGCTGTGTGACCCTGGGCAAGTCACACATTGAAATTTCCCTCATTGCCCCACAAAAACAAACACACACACACACACACACACACACACACACACACACAAAGAATACCCATTTAAAAAATTTTCCAAGCTAATTAAAGTATAAGAGATCCCAGAAGATCTGAATTGACTCTGGGTTACAGGGCATCTAGGTAACACAATAGATAGAGCCCTGGGCCTGGAATCAGGAAGACAAGTTCAAATTTGACCTCAAGACACTTATGAGCCTGAGCAAATCACTTAACCTCTGTCTGCCTCAGTTTCCTCAACTTTTAAAATGGGGATAATAGCAGCACCTATCTTCCTGGATTGTTGTGATGATCAAATGAGACAATATTTGTAAAGCAAATGGCATGGTTCCTGGCACATGAGAGGTACAATATAAATATTTGTTTCCTTCATAATTAATGGGTCCAAGCAACTCATAACATTGAAGGAAATGATACTAGCTTGCATATATATAAATAATAGCCATTTAAGATTTCTGAGCATTTTCCCTACAACAGTCCTATGAAATGAGGAAACTGAAACTTGGATTTCCCTCACCACAATGTCCAATCCCCAACCCTGTTTTAATACTTGCTCTGTGGAAGAAAAGCATTAAACAGCTGTTCTGCACCCCACCCCAGCAAACATGGAGATGCTTGTTTATTATTGTCGATTAGCTCCTTTCCCTTGAAGCTATCCACTCCAGAATGGAAGCCACACCTTTAATGTGAGGGCTGGTGATGGGGAGACACCTAGTCTGTACCTTGTGCACCAGAGTTAAATTCTCATGCTCCCCTTTCCTATACCAACCCCTATCAGTGAGTGATAGGGAGAACACAGTCCCAAGGAGATAGAGACCACAGCTGCTTTTCTGAATCTTATCTCCCTGTGGCAAGATAAACTTCAGACTTTACTCTTCTTGAAGCAACTGTGTTGCTTAACTCACTTACACACAACCACAAATTTAAAAGAGAAAGAAAGAAAAAGTATGAAAAATGTCTCTGCTGGAGTTTTGCTCTGTTAGGGCTTTATTTTACTTTTGTTTTTTCAAAGAGCCCCTGACATACACCCAGAGTCTTTGCTATTGATTGTTCTCTTCCTTCTGCAGGTGCTATCATGGCTCTGAGCTGCATAATGTTTGGCATCTACTTTAAAATTTCTCTCCCAACTCCTAACAACTCTTCAAATCCTGACCTCCTCACAACCTTGAATTCCGAGACTGTAGGAGCCAGCCCTGGACTGCCATGGCTAGCAGTGTCTAGCATGGGATTCTTCCTCATAGGTGAGAAGGTGTCAGATAGTTCTCTATGAGGGTCTGACAGGGTGGCCTTGCCAGGTTCCAAATCCCAAGCTGACTCTCACCCATCTTTTCCCCATGCAGACTCTGACCTTTCTATGGCCATCCAAGTATTCTTCATGATATAGCAGGCTATGTTAGAAAAATTCATCACCTATGGCCAACTTTATGCTATGATTTTGGTCATTTTCTTCTATTTCTTTGCAATTTCAGGTTTTTCTCTAGGCTGGGGTCCCATCCCCTGGCTGCTGATGTCTGAAATATTCCCCCTCCAAGTCAAGGGACTGGCCAGTGGTGCTTGTGTTCTCACCAGCTGGATCATGGCCTTTCTGGTAACTAAAGAATTCAGCAGTCTCATGGTAAGAACCTTCTGTGCCCTAGGGGTGGACTTTTACCTCTTCTTGTGATGGGGGGAAAAAAAGGAAAAACATACTTTAACATATCCAAATTCTATAGTGGATTATTGTGGTTTCAAAATGCAGCAAACATAATGTCATCTGTATGTGACACAGAACCCACCCATACATAATCCTGTGAGACAACAGAGGTAGTGTCAAGGAAACAAGAATGTGATCAGCTGGATAGAGGGAAGCTGTACGTCTGCATTCTCAGCTTCTGCGTGCCTCCTCATTTGTGAGATAGAGATTAGTAGCAATGCTGGTCACTTGTCTAAGTTTGATCTTTGGGACTTGGGAAGCATTTGCCTATGAAACATTATAAATAATGTTTAGACTCCCTGGACCACCTTCAAAAACCTGATTGCCTGTTAATGTCACTGCAATACTCCTCCTAAGTGCCTTCTCCTAAGGTCTGGATAGCATCAGCAGTCATTTGTGTTGCAAAGAAAGCAATTTGTAAGCCTTGAAGTGCTTCGTTGTAGTGAGCTGCTGTTATCTTTTGTTTTGTTTTGTTTTGTTTTTTGTTTTATTGTGAGGCTGTGGGGGGTTAAGTGACTTGCCCAGGGTCACACAGCTACTAAGTGTCAAGTGTCTGAGGCCGAATTTGAACTCAGGTCCTCCTGAATCCAGGGCCGGTACTCTATCCACTGCGCCACCTACCTGCCCCTCTGTTACCTTTTAAAAATTTTTTGTATCAAGATTTGGTCCATTCCCGATTAGTCATGGATAACTGGGCCTTTATCACTGAACTGGAACATTCCATTAATCCCTTAATGATTCCCTGTCACACTCCTCACAACCTTCCCCAGCATTTCCATTTAGTTTTTTTGGATCTGGTGTTTGGATTTTGTTTGTTTTTTCTTCTATTTTTAGTGTTCCTTGACACTAGCATACTCTCAACAGATGATTGCACTTCTTTATTGAGAACAAGACTATCCCAAAAGGATGTCCTTCAATGCCCCTAAATCTGTGACATATTCATTTCCTTCTTTCACAAGGTTAAGTGACCTTCCTATACCTGTGACCTCAATGCTATCCTTTCCTGTCTTCTCCAGATTCATTCTCTCATCTTTATACATGTTTAGTTTCTCCCTCTCCTGGCTTCTGCCTACTGCTCAGATCTTCCCTAGTCTTAAAAAAATCTCATTGCTTCTACCTCCTACTCAAATTCTCCTCTTTCTTCCCTTTACCAAGATTTTGTAAAAAGTCACCAAGCTCCAGGCTGCTTCCCAGCCCCAACCACTCTGGAGTCCATGAGTGTGCTGGTCATTTCCCATATACAAAACCACTTTCCTAGACACTAAATGACAACTGCATCTCTATGACCTCTGTCTGTCTTCTATTATGTGGTTAAAATACTTAAGGCACACTTTGAGGGACAGCTAGGTGGCGCAGTGGATAGAGCACTGGCCCTGGATTCAGGAGTACCTGAGTTCAAATCCGGCCTCAGACACTTAACACTTACTAGCTGTGTGACTGGGCAAGTCACTTAACCCCAATTGCCTCACTTTAAAAAAAAAAATTTAAGGCACACTTTGAGTAAGCAAGCATTATGTGCCTGGTATGTGCAGAGGACTGATCACAGCCAGCCTGGAAGAGGCTGGTGCCATGTTAATAGATTTCTAATGTTAGGGAGGGAAAGGTACCGAATTTCCCCACTTCCTTTCACCTAAGAATTTGATTTGTTGGTCCCAGTGTTTGTGTTTTGTTTTTAAACAAGCTTTTTCTTTTGTTCGCAGAGTTTTCTGACTCCATATGGAACTTTCTGGCTTTTTTCTGCCTTCTGCATCCTCAGTGTCATTTTCACATTACTCTTTGTTCCTGAAACAAAGGGAAAGACTTTGGAGCAAATTGAAGCTCATTTTCAAGGAAGGTGATGACCTTCTGATTGAGAGTGTCCTTGCCAAGCAAGGGAAGACTGCCTGATCATAATGGAAGAATGGTGATTTTAAAATGGGGTTCTTTTGTATTCCCAATAAGCATAATCTTTCTCCAGGACTCTCAGGCCTTATGTGGAACTGAGAGAGCCAATACAGAATATATGTGAAAATAAGTGTTTGATTGCTGCTAAATCTAGTCCAAGTAGATTTTTTTTTCCCCCACAAACCAACGCCACAGTTCCTCAAGTACCCTCATTCTTGAGCGGGTTTTAACCCAGTTATATGGGGTAGGATCTATGGTTCCTGTTGGAGTTCATTCCCATTTAATTCCTGGTTAAATTGGCATGAGGGGGAAAAAACTACAGGAACCATGAAATCTTAGCATTGGTCTCTTTCATCCATGCATTTTCCTTTGAATAAGGAAAGGAATGAGATTCAGCTATTGCATCCATCTCCCTCTCTTCAGACTAACAAAGAATTTTAGGAATTGATTCTCGTCCAGATGATTTTTATCTTTGGCAATATTCTAATCAAGAAGTATGTTTGTTTTCCTCAAATAAAGATTTTATTTTGAAAATCAGGTGGCAGCACTGTATTTCATCTTCTGACTTAATGCGATATAGTAAAAATGAGAGAGTTGTGGGTAAGGCAACTTCCCAAAACACCTGGCAACTGCCTACATCCTGAGGTGGTCCTTTGGATAATATTTATTGTTTTTAATGAAATTTCTAAAACTGCCCCCTTCCATGAACTTTGAATGATGAACTGAATATGACTATGAGAAAATTTAATAAGGATAGATTTAAATGTTTATACTTTGGTTCAATAATCAGTGGTATAAATATAGGATGAGCTAAACAATAGTCTTAATTCCATCCTTATTACATATGTGACTGGGCAAATGAATTAATTAGATCATGTTTTACACTTATCTCATTAGGTCTTCATAATAGCCCTATGAAGTTGGTATTCATCCCCACTTTGCAAATGAAGAAACTGCTCAGATTTTCCTAAGTTCACATAGCTAGTAAGTGGGAAGAGTTAAAATGCTAACCCACATCTCCTGACTCCAAATCCAGGCTTCCTTCCCCCAAACCACAGGAAATGTGGTTAATGTTTACATTATCTACCTCACAGGGTTATTTTGAGGCTCGGATGTGAAGGTGTGTATAAATGTACATCATGTTTATTTGCATTCATCTTTATGTACCTCACAGTCTAATTCTCAGAACTCTGTGAGTCTCTCCATAGGGTCCTACCCTGATGTTTCATGTTGGAGTAGAAGTGACCCAAGTTCCCAAAGGCTAGGACAGCACAGGACAAGCTCGGACAGGTTCTCTCACACTAGTAAAGCTGGATTAAGTATAACCCACGCAAACAGACTGATTCTGTTTTCTGAGGACCAGTCTAGCTAGGTATAAAAAAATCTTATACCAGTAGGTACTCTTAGTAGTCAACTGGTCAATCAAATACAATTTGTTAAGCAGGCACTGTACCAGACAAAAGTAAAAATGAAATTCCTTGCACTCAAGGAGCTTACATTCAGGGGAATCAAAATGTATTATCCTAGTGTCCTAAAAGTCTTTGTGCAGTTTGAAGCTTTAATAACTTCAGAATTATAAATGCTACAAACTTAGCTTGATCATTTAAATTTCCTTTACACATAATATTGTGAAATTGGAATAATGTATTTTGAATTTTATTTTTAACAAGCTAGGGAACCTGTCCTTATGCATTGCATGTGCGTGTACAACAGTCAATGGATGATACTATCTCAGACCAGTGCATCATCATGAGAGGTCCTCTTGCTTGGTCACTTCGATCATCTGGGGTCTCTCTATTAGGTGGTTATCTTCTGGGGTAGCCTCAAAACTGTCATGTATGCAACACAACTTTGTTCTTTGAATGCTCTTATGCCTGGGATTACAAATGCAATCCTTTTAGTCCCTAAGAGGCAGCTGATGAAGGTTTTCATAAAGTTAAAAAATAGACTGTATATCACAATAGGATGTATATCACAAGGTGCTAGTTATGTTGAATTTTAATAAGAACCATATGATTATTTTAAAATCTTAAATAGTTAACCCTTACAATGTGGGGGGGGGGCGGTGTTAAAGTATGTAGCATTTATGCTTCTCAAGTTATTACATCTTAAAATTGCCCTCCGACTTTGGGACATCTCATATATAAGCATAAGGACAGCTGCCAGGCCTAGAGTCAGAAAGACCTAAATTCAAATTCAACCTCAAACATTTACTAGTTGTGTGACCTTGGACAAGTCACTTAGCCCTGTTTGCCTAAAATGAGCTGGAGAAGAGAATGGCAAACCACTCCAATATCTTGGCCAAGGAAATCCTAAACAGGATCAGGAAAAGTTGGACTTGACTGAAGAACAAAAACATACACAAGCATAGGCATAATCAATGTAAAAAATATGAAGTAGTTTAGGGAAGGAAGTCATTATCAACTGGGGAGAAGATTCAGGAAGGATTTCAGAAGATGGTATGTGAGGTTAGTTTATAAGGGATTCTAAAGAATGCTTTCAGTGTGGAAGAGCTTTCCAGGCTAAAGAGACATCTAATGTTAAAAGGTACAACAGAATCAAGAGATAGAGGAACAGTAAGAAGGATGGTATTGCTAGACCACAAAGCACTTGGAGAGCAAAGCAAAATGAGGCTGCAAAGGGAGACTGGAACCAGATTATGAAGGACTTTAAAAGTCAAACAGAGAAGTTCAATTTTTTGCCCCACTGGTGATAGGGATCCTCTGGGATTGACCGAGTACAGAAGGTGACATGGTCTAGACCTATGGTTTAAGAAAAATCACTTCAGGGGCAAAGTGGCGCAGTAGATAAAGCACAGGCCCTGGATTCAGGAGGACCTGAGTTCAAATCTGGTCTCAGACACTTGACACCTACTAGCTGTGTGACCCTGAGCAAGTCACTTAACCCTCATTGCCCTGCAAAAAAGAAAGGAAGGAAGGAAGGAAGGAAGGAAGGAAGGAAGGAAGGAAGGAAGGAAGGAAGGAAGGAAGGAAGGAAGAAGAAAGAAGAAAGAAAGAAAGAAAGAAAGAAAGAAAGAAAGAAAGAAAGAAAGAAAGAAAGAAAGAAAGAAAGAAAGAAAGAAAGAAAGAAAGAAAGAAAGAAAGAAAGAAAGAAAGAAAGAAAGAAAGAAAAAGAAGAAAAATCACTTCAGCAGCTGTGAGGAGGATGGATTCTAGGAGGGGAAAACTTAAGGCAGGGACACCAATTAGGGGAGGCTGCACTGTGTTAGTGGAGGCAAGAGGAGATGGTGGCCTAAACTGAGGCAGGAGCTTTGTATGGTCAGCCAGGTAACTGATGCTAGGCAGGCTTGGACTCATAAAGTGACTACTGCCCTATCCCTAAGGAGAAAACAAAGAGAAGATAGCTCTGATCAGCCAGCTAGATATTAGTGTGCACTTATTCCCCAAGGCATCTCAGCACCTGTCATTTCTCAGCATTTATGGAAGTAGTTGGAGGCATGAATGACCTGGAAATTGTTGTATCTAGATGACCCCACTGTCCTTGTAAAAGTGGTGGAAGATGAGAGGAGTAACATTCTATGCATTTTTGTTACAAAGGTCTGGTTTTCCTTGTTTTTTTCTTTGAAAGGGGAAATGTGAAAGAAAAGGGTTTTTTGTTGTTCATTGAAAATATACAATAAACTAAAAAAGAGAAGTATTGAAGGATTTTTTTAAAAAAATGTTTAAAGAACAGAAAGGTCAGAAAGTATCCAGATAAGCAGGACAATTTTGAAAATTGTATGTTGATAAAAGTATGTTTTAAAAGTAAATTGCCTATACTAGATTAGTAGTTTCACATACAATCTCCTTTTTCTGTACTACTATGTATATGCAAAATTTTAAATTTTATTTGGTATTGAGTTTAAATTTTTAAAAATAGAAGATAAGGAAAAACAGCTGAAAGAATTTGGCTAAAGTGTGCAGGTTTGAAACTATACCAGTTTTTCAGAGACTCTTGTCAAGTGTGTGGGTAACATAGTATCTCATCACTGATGCTGAGTAAACAGAACTAGGAGAACATTGTACGCAGTAACAGAAACTTGTGCAATGATCAACTATGATGGACTTAGCTCTTCTCCGCAATGCAATGATCCAAGACAATTCCAAAAGACTCATGATGGAAAGTGCTATCCACATCTATGGATTATGGAGTCGGAATATAGATCGAAGCATACTGTTTTCGCTTTATTTTTGTTGTTGTTTTTTTCTTTTGTTTCTTCTTTTACAACATGACTAATATGGAAATATGTTTTACATGATTGCATATATACAACCTATGTCAAATTATTTATCATATTAGGGAGGAACAAGGGGAAGGAGGGATGGAGAAAGTTTGCAACTCAAAAATTTATTTTAAAATGAGTTTAGGGGCAACTAGGTGGCTCAGTGGATAGAGCACTGGCCCTGGATTCACCTGAGTTCAAATCCACCTCAGACACTTAACACTTACTAGCTGTGTGACCCTGGGCAAGTCACTTAACCCAAACTGCCTCACCCCCCCCAAAAAAAAAATGAGTTTTAAATTGTCTTTACATGTAATTGGAAAAAAAAAATACTATTTAGAAAACCATAGTGTTTGGGGCAGCTAATTGGTGCAGTGCATAAAGCACCGGCCCTGGATTCAGGAGGACCTGAGTTCAAATCTGGCCTCAGACACTTGACACTTACTAGCTATGTGACCCTGGGCAAGTCACTTAACCCTCATTGTCCCGTCCCCCCCCCCAAACCAAAAAAATCCACACATAGTATCTCATCAAGGAATGAACATCAACCTTGAGAAGATAGAAATACTTAGTCGTTCATGTCTAAAGAGTTGAGGTCCAAAACTAGTTTAGGTTTGGTGGCTATTATCCCAAATTTGTTAAGAACTGTGCTGCTGACAGGGGAGGTGGTCCCTTGATTAGTCAGTATGAGCAGCAGAGAGCCTGAAGCCCTGTCATGAAGCAAGGCTGGAGAGAAGCAGGAAATGAGACCTGAAGGGTCCAGCAAGCTAGCCAATTCACCTTTTTATTAAGGATCTAGGAGAGAGTCATTCTAGGCTGCTAGATCATCACCAATTATGCAAGGAGAAATGTTACTTTGTGAAAGAATTTAAGAGAAAAGGGGCCTTTGAGAAGTGAGTTCTTCAGAATTTGAGGAATGTGATCCAGGAGAGAAATGAACAGATTCTACCCAAACGTAAAGAAAGAGCACAGGACCACCTGAGCCAGGCTCCCCAAAGATTGCAATCAGCCAGCCATTTAATCCATAAACTTCAACAGAAAGAGCATGAACAAAGAAAGCTTCATAATCACCACTTGTTCAGTTGTGTATGACTCTTCTTGATCCCATTTGAGGTTTTCCTGGCAGACATACCAGAGTGGTTTTCCATTTGCTTCTCCATTTCATTTTACAGATGAGGAAACTGAGGCCAACAGTGTTAAGTGACTTGCCCAAGGTCACACAGCTAGTAAGTGTCTGAGGCCAGATTTGAACTCAAGAACATGACTCTTTCTGACTCCAGACCCAGCACTCTATCCACCTCACCACCTAGCTGCCCATGATTAGTGTGATGAAAAACATCACATAACCCAATGGGAAGATTTCATAAAAAGAACAATACAATAAACAGGCTGCAATGGATGAAGAACACAAAAAAAGACACAGAATGCCTTAAAGAATAATATGCTGGGGGGCAGCTAGGTGGCTCAGTGGATAAAGCACCGGCCCTGGATTCAGGAGTACCTGAGTTCAAATCCAGCCTCAGACACTTGACACTAGCTGTGTGACCCCGGGCAAGTCACTTAACCCCCATTGCCCTGCCAAAAAAAAAAAAAAAGAATAATATGCTGAGATGGAGAAAGACCTAGCTAAATTTTCATCTTTTAAAGAACTTGAATAATAACAACAACAATACAAAAACTTCTCTCTGTGCCCTCTGCCCCCCCCCCAAATAACCAGACTTATTTGCCCTCTTACAAGCTTAGCAATAGGTTTTGGTGGTAATGTTTTATCAAAGAGCTGATAATAAAGATAAAAAACTTCTGCTAGAGTTCAGATTTAATGTTCATTATAAAAAGAAAAGAGTACCATATGTATCCAACTTTAAGTGCCTCTGTATGATTTATTTAAATAGGGGAGTAGGAAGAAGAATGGAATGACTTTCTTAGATCATCAGAAGTTGCAGTCTCTCCATGCCCACTTGACTGAACAGAGAAGAAAATGCAAATGTAGCAGAATTCTCAATCTGTGAAAGATAATCTGGGGCAACTAGGTGGCACAGTGGATAAGGCACTGGCCCTAGATTCAGGAAGACCTGAGTTCAAATTCGACCTCAGACACTTGACACTTACTAGCTGTGTGACCCTGGGCAAGTCACTTAACCCTCATTGCACCGCAAAAAAGAAAGCAAGCAAGAAAGATAATCTAATCCATTCTCATATATGAGAATTAGTGATTGTGATACTTGTTTAGACAATATATGGGCAGTTAGGTGGTACAGTGGACAAAGTGCTGGTCCTGGAGTCAGGAAGACTCTTTTTCATGAGTCTCTCTCTCTCTCTCTCTCTCTCTCTCTCTCTCTCTCTCTCTCACACACACACACAAACACATACAAAGAGAGATACTCTATACACGTTACATATAACATGTATAATATGAAGTACAGTTTATAGTATATATATTCCACACAACATGTGTGTATCTACAGGTACAATTATATCTGCATACGTGTACATGTGTACATGTGTGTTGTGTGTATTCTGGCTCTGGAAGAACCAGAAGTATTGACTCACATGGCAAAAGGGCCATGTTACATATCAAAATGTTTTTAGTGACAATATATGTTCTCAGAAGCAAATGTATTATGGTGTAAAATGTGTAAATACTGTCATCACTGTGATCTTTAAAATACGTATTTAACAATCTGATCTGGAAAATGTAAGTTGTATTCTTTTACTTAGTCAATGTAAATCCAGAAGAAAGCAAACGCAATGATAACAGGCAGATATATGTTGCAAGTGAATCTTAAAGCGTGGATAAATATTTCAAATAACTTCTATGCAGTGAAGAAGGGAACAGGAAAAAAAATCCAACTCTCTTGTTATCACAGTGTTGTGATGACATAAAATCTACATGGTTGCCTGTGTAAATTTATGACTTAGTGGCAAAGTTCCATTCTTGGCAGCAAGTTGAAAATGTTATTAAAGTTAGTAGAGATGGGGGGCAGCTAGGTGGCGCAGTAGATAGAGCACTGGCCCTGGATTCAGGAGTACCTGGGTTCAAATCCGACCTCAGACACTTAACACTTACTAGCTGTGTGACCCTGGGCAAGTCACTTAACCCCAATTGCCTCACTTAAAAAAAAATTTAAAAAACAAGTTAGTAGAGGAGGAAAAAAAAAAAAAGAACTACACTGCCACAAGTAAAACCAATTCAGCCAAAAATCAGAAGAGAAACAAGAAATTGAGCGGGGGAGGGGGGTGTGGAATCTTGGTAGCAAGTTTCTCTGACAAACGTCTTGTTCCTAGGATAAATAGGGAATTGATTCAAATTTATAAAAATAAGTCATTCTCTCTCTCTCTCTCTCTCTCTCTCTCTCTTTTGCGGGGCAATGGGGGTTTTTAGTGACTTGCCCAAGGTCACACAGCTAGTAAGTGTCAAGTGTCTGAGGCCGGATTTGAACTCAGGTCCTCCTGAATCCAGGGCCGATACTTTATCCACTGCGCCACCTAGCTGCCCCCAATAAGTTATTCTCTAATTGATAAATAGCCAAAGGATATGAATAGGTTTCGAGAGGAAGAAATCCAAGCTATAATATCCATGTGAAAATTGCTCTAAATCCTTATTAGGGAGATGCAAATTAAAACTCCAAGGTACCATCTCATACCCATCTGATTGGCTAATTTGAAGGGGGGGGGGGGTAAAGAAAATAAATACTGGGAGGCTTGTGGGAAAACAGGTATGTTAATGCACTGTTGTTAATGCACTCAGAACTTCTGAACTGGTCCAACTATTCTGGAAGTCACTTTAGAACTATGTCCAAAATAGCTATTAAATTGTGCATATCCTCTGACCCAATGATTTTGCTACTAGGTTTATACTGTAACGATTGGAATGACGCCACCTGCTGGAGACTTACTGTAGAAGAGTTCTGCCCATGAAACGAAGGTCTTTGAGGGCAAGACCAGGAGTCTTTTCTTTGGCATCAAGAAGTGACGCGGGCTAGTGGGAGGAGGAAGGAAGAGACTGGCGCTCGGTCTGACTCTCTTTCCTTGGGACTCTGGTGGAGAGCGGAGCGAGAAATGTGCTCTCCCTTTAATAGATAGGAATCTAGGCCTTTTCTTCTCTCTTTACCAAACTCTTATTCTCCTTAATAAATGCTTAAAAGTCTAACTCTTGCTAAAGCTTATAATTTATTGGCGACCACTCATTAGATATTTTAGACAGTTTAGCCAGAATTTTAGCCCTTAACAATACCCACAAAGAAATAAAAGAGAAAAAGGAGCAGAACTGGGAAAACAATTATATTATACCTACAACATTGTGAAGACAACCTTCAAAAACTTAGGAACTCTGATCAACACAGTGACCAATAACAATTCTAAAAGACAAATGATGAAACATGCTAGCCACATAGATATAGGGAACTCATGGACTCAGAGTTCAGATTAATGCATTTGTTGTTTTTGTCGGACTTGGCCAATGAGGGAAATTTGTTTTGCTTAACTATACATGTTTGTAACAGGGTTTTGCTTTGTTTTTTCTTGCTTTCTCATTTGGTGGGTGGGGGAGGTAGGAGGGAGTGAACGTGGACCTGAAAATAAAATAAAATTGAGTTTAAAAAATAACTATGCTGGGGGGCAGCTAGGTAGCACAGTGGATAAAAGCACCAGCCCTGGATTCAGGAGGACCTGAGTTCAAATCCAACCTCAGACACTTGACACTAGCTGTGTGAACCCTGGGCAAGTCACTTAACCCTCATTGCCCCACCAAAAACAAAACAAAACAACTATGCTGTTATTGACAAAACGTTGAAAACCCCCATTCTATGATAAATGATTGAGAAGAATTGGAAGTAGAAAGGCAAAGAAAAAAGTCAGTTTGTCTTCAACCCTCTAAAATCATTTGGATGTTGTTGGACAGATAAGCAAACTATTAAGGGTGGTCTGATCACACCTACACACCCCCACCCTCACCCACCACCCCACACACTTTTGTTGGCCTTTTCAGATACAAACAAGCCTTGCATGTGAATGCTAACCTGGAAAGCTTGGGAACAGCCTTATATCCTTGGAGTGATAGTCATTAGATTAGATAAGAGCAGTGGATTTATGCTATCCCATTCAGAAAAAGAGTTCTCCGCTTTGAAGTGAACTATTACTGAAAAGTTTAAAGACTGTGTATGGAGCTAAATTTTAGGTGTGGATGGATAACAGTCCACTAACATATAGTTTGACCATTGCCAAGTTGGACGCTTCCTGCACTAGTAAACTCTTAGTTCATTATACACTATCAGCCAGGGCAGATTAGCATGGATGCAGTTTTTCAGTCCTAGAGGCCGTATGACTCTGAAGCTGTGGCAATACCTAGGGAAGTAAAAGTTATCTGTAATCTGCAGAGTAATGGGCCAAAAGAAGGGTTTAGGACTTCCACCAGATGGTTGGCTGTTGTCTTTTATTCTTGAAGAGGACCAAAATGACATCACTATGTTGAAATAAAGTTACAGTGTGTCTGACTGTGGCTGATCAGACCAATACGAATCTGGAAGGCTCTACCACAGGTGGGGCACAAATGATCATATGAACACTTGGAGTGGAGATGTCTCTAAATTTGTGCATCTTCTCAGATAGTATGCCAGCAGTGTATATGAATCTTATTTTACTGAAGCAATTCTTTTTCTTACAGGTGTCTTTGGGTGACTGGTAGAGAGAACTAATGGCTGTTGAAGGACTGAGAGATGTGCTACAAGCCAAGAAACAAGGAGGTTTCTAGGGAATACAAGTTTCATTCCCTGGAAAACACTTTGCTGTTGAGACAAAGGCAGTAGTGGAGCTGTGCACTGAAGTGCTGGTCCAGAGTATAACTAACCCCACGAATAGCACAAGCGAGCAGTTTGTATCCCTCTCCCCAATATGCATACCTCTACAGCCATGGAGGCATTACATCAGAGATAGTAAGAAATTGTTTTTAGTGGGCCAAGATGGCAGCAGATGTCCTTAAGAAGTGGGGCAAGACCAGTGGAGATTTTGATTTTCCCTGGGTGGGGCAGGGTCTATGGGCAAAGTGGGGGACTATAACTTCCAGAAGCCTTAGTGGTTGTCATGCCCACCTGGGACCTTCATTCTCAGAAGCCCCTGCTCCAGGTTTAGAATCTGAATATTCAGAGTCAAGCGAGCCCCAAGGTGGACTCCATTTCCCAGGATCCCCTTCTGGAAGTCTCAGGCGAGGTGTGAAAGAAGACTACCAAAGGAAACTCTACTAGTGTCATGGTGAGTTGAGTAGCCTAGCACAACTCTGCTTGGCTTTGGAGATGAGTGAGTATCCACTATCATCACCACCACTAGCACCTGCCCCTTCTCAGGGATCCCAGAGTTGGACCTCACTAGGCAGGGGAGGATTGCACATCTTATATATTTGAGACTAAGAAGGTTTATGGTTGGCATGACAATTGCCCACCTCCCTTTTCAGGAGAAGACAACCTCACTTTTTCCTCTCTACCCTTGCCTCTCACAGTGATGTGGGCAAGGCTAGGGAGATCCTAGTGTTTTCTCCTATCTCTACCTTTGCCCAGACTGTGCCTTTTCCAGGAATGCATTCCTTCCTCACCTCTGCCTCTTAGAATCGTTGGCTTCTTTCAAAACTCATCTCTGGTGGCAATGCCTGCAAGAGACCTTGCCTAGGTCAGTTGCTAAGCCCTTCCTCAAAATTCCCTTGTTATCTACTGGATAATTATATGTGCATATGTTGTTCCCCCTCCAATGGAAAATAGTAATTCCCTTAAGGGCAGAGATTCTTGTTTTTCTTTGTTGCTGTTATCTCTAGCGATTCAACAGTACCTGACCAGTTAGCATTTAATAAATGGTTGTTGAATGAATATTGTTCCTGCTCCTCCAGTGTTTGTGACTGAGAGTTAATGTCTATTACATGTATATGTACCTTGGCAAGTACATTTTATGGATGTATATGTGGGTGTTTGTATGTCTGTATATGTGGGGAGTGGAGGTGGCAGGGCTATACAGGCATATGTGAGTGTTTGTATCCCCAGGCTAATGTCACCTTGTTGTTGGGAGTTGTTGGGAGTCTGGGTGTATTGTGAGCTAGCATAAACAAGAGAGTACTATTCCCTCCAATTCAGTCCATCAAGAAAATTAAATTAAGCATCTATTATGTATAGAATACTACAGTAGGCAGGTTAAATAAAACAGTGCCAGTCTTCATGGACTAATGGGGGACAAGATATATATGTAGAACAATATAATAATACCTAACTATATGAAAAGAGCATCAGAGAAGAGCAGATAAAGAGTTCTTTGATTTCCAGCAAGGGAAACTGGTCACTACTGTTTACACATCCCTTTTTTGGTTGGCCAACAGGCTGCCACACAGTGGATAGAGTGCCAGGCTGGGAGTCAGGAGACCCATCTTCCTAAATTCAAATCTTGCCTCAGATGCTTACTAGCTGGGTGACTATAGACAAGTCACTTAACCCTGTTTGCTTCAGTTCCCTCATCTGTAAAATGGGCTGAAGGAGGAAATGCCAAACTACTCTAGTATCTTTGCCAAGAAAACCCCAAATGGGATCACAAATAGTTGCTCATGACCAAAATGAGTGAACTATGGGTTGTAGGGACTGCTGCCAAGTATTACAAGCTCTCTTTGTGCTGTGTTCCTGCTGCCTGATACACATATTTTTGGTCCAAATATCTCTTGATAAGGAAGCCTGAGGTCAGTTTGAGGGTTTCTCTTGATGACTCTGGCCAGTCTTTACTGACAGTTCCCTTTCATGGATTTTCTGGGCCAACATGGTTTTAGGCTTTCAAGAGCAGTTTTTCTGCTGAATATGCTCAGATCTCAGCCCCAGACAATTGGATACAAGTTAGGTAGAAGTTGTCCATGGAGCCACAGGAGTATATTGGGTTCTAGAGATAAGAGGTAGATGAGTAACAAGAATCAATCCAAGAATTTTGATTTCGTGAAATTGAAAAGCTTTTGCACAAATAAAATGAATGGCATCTAGGATAGGAAGCAATGCAGTCACATGGGGAAAATTTTTCTTCATGCCAAGTTCCTAGGATAAGGGTGTAGTATCTAAGATATCTACAGATAACTTAAGTATATAACACCAAAAGCCATTCTGCAACATAGTTGTTTGTCCTTCATTTTTTGAAGAGGACCAGGGAGATCTTGACCAGGGCGTGAATTAGATTTAAATGAGGCAGAGTTGTACAAAGTCATCAGCCTCTCTCTTCCAGAGTCAGTGAAGTCCACTGTCAAGACAAAAGTTGGGATGACTAGTGATGGCCTGGGAGGTCCTAGATGACCTTGGTGTCTTCAACATCTTAGCAAGCTCTAAGCACTCCACAATGCCTGCTTCCGCTGCCTTTGTGGCCCTGTAACAAATTGTTGTCATCCACCCAGTCTGTGTACTTGGAGTAGGGGTGGGAGGGAGCCTTCACATTTTTAGGTAGACATCCCCCTAATTAGCCTATGGGTTTGAGGCCTGCTGGTTACCCTTAGGCTAGTTTAGCAATCTGCTGAGACAGCTTTACCTCTGTATGGCTGCTGCGCATGCTACAGTTTCTTGGAGTCACAGGTGAGAGGTGGACACCAAAGGTAGATGAGCCGTCCTGAAAAGATCTCAGGAAGCCCACACCAGAAATGTGCAAGCTATATGTACAGCCATATGAAAGAATCCTCCAAATCAAAGGTTCTTGAACTTATTTGTGATCCCTGGGGGGTTCCTGAGGTCTTTTCAGAGGATCCGTGAGAGGGGCAGCTAGGTGGCACAGTGGATAAAGCAATGTCCCTGGATTCAGGAGGACCCGAGTTCAAATCCAGCCTCAGACACTTGACAATTATTAGCTGTGTGACCCTGGGCAAGTCACAGCAAAACAAAACAAAACAAACAAATAAGCAAAAAAAAAAAAACAGAAGATCTGTGAAGTAAAAAATATTTTCATAATAATTCTAAGACACTATTTGCCTTTAAAATGCTCATCTGGGGCAGCTAGGTGGTGCAGTGGATAAAGCACCAGCCCTGGATTCAGGAAGACCTGAGTTCAAATCCGGCCTCAGATACTTGACACTAGCTGTGTGACCTTGGTCAAGTCACTTAACCCTCATTGCCCCACCAAAAAAATAAAAAATAAATAAAATAAAATAAAATAAAATGCTCTTCCATTTTTGAACTACATATCTGCATGAGGTCAGATTGTCTTCATATAAATCAATCAAATAATATTACAACAGGTTGAATGTAGGAGCAAATATATGAAGCCATCTATTTTCTATTAATTCAGACATTAAAGAATTTGTAAAAGTATATAAAATAATGCTACTCTTCTAACTATTCAATACATTTTTTGAAATAGTTATTGTTTTGAAAAATAGTTATTTCTCACAAAAAAGTTATTTTAACATATAAAAGATTTATTATTGTTTAAAAGAATTTACAATTACACATTTTTCAAATTTACCAGTTTTAATTTATATTATGATAAATATAAATACATATAACCCATATAAACAAAAGCCCTTTGGGTTCCTCAATAATTTTTAAGAGTTCTGAGGGGAAAAAATAGTTTGAGATCAGTGCTCCAAATCACTGATAATGAGAGAAGCATATCAGAACAACCCTAAGGTTTCACCTCACACCCAGCAAAATTACAAAGGGGAAATAATTAAACAATTGTGGTACGTGAATGTAATACAATATTACTGTGCTTTAAGAAGCAACAAATATGAATACATAGAATCAGGGAAAGACAGAGGAAATGAAGAACAAATACCAAATGTCTGAAAATAAATCATGTAAAATTACAATGAATAAGCATGGCCCTAAGGCATAAGAAAATGCTTTGCCCTACTCTATTGCAAAACTGGGTGACTTACAAGTGCCCAATATTATATGTATTGTCAGATTTTTTTCCATGTATTGGTCAATTTTGCTGATTTTTTTCTTTTTTTTTATTAGAGGAGAGAGAAGGGGAAAGGATACAGGAAGAAATTTAGGTGATGTAAAAACAAAAGATATCACTTTTTTTTTTAAAAGAGTCAATCCAAGAAGAGAGGTCTAATTCTCAGCTTATTTTTTAATGTCTAAACACTGAAGCTAGAGAGTCACAGAGAGGAACAGACACCAGGGCAATTTAGGATCATCTAGTCAGTGGAGGTTCAGGCTTAGGGAAAGTAACCACTGCATCTAGATATCATGGAGGAAGCAACCAAGATAGGAGACCTGCACCAAGTGTTTCTTATAAATAGTTCTCACTTCACAAAAGTTGTTGTCTAGCTACACCACTTATAAATTGTACTTGTGGGGTTGATTTCTGAATCCTAGAATAGGACTTTATATTTTATAGAACCAATGAATAATTAGAAAAAATATCTGGTCAATCTGGTACCTGAACCAGGAATCCCTTCTTCTATAACATCCCTAGTAAGTGGTCATTCAATCTTTGTTGCTTCAATGAGGAAGAATCTACTACCTACTGAGATAGCCTGTCCCATTTGGGAATAACTCTAATTTTTAGGAAGGTTTTCCTTGTATTGAACCCAAATTTGTCATTTCTACTCATTTCTCCTAGTTTTGTATTCTAGAATCAAGCAAAATAAGTCTTATCCATCTTCCATAAGGTAGCCTTTTGAAAACTGTCAAATTCTTTCTCTACCCATGAGATTTTAAGGTCTCTTGAGACCATAAATCAATGGATCTAATAATTGGGCTCACAAGAACCCCATGAGTTGAGTAGGACATATATTATACCCATTTTATAGAGACACACATCCTAAGAAAAGGAAATAACTTGTAAAAAAAAAATTGGAAACTATTTCCCCTGCTGCCTGTCCTGTATTTTTTTCTATTGGGTATTTCTGACTTTTTAATATTTCATCTGATTCACAAAACTGCTTTCTCTAAGAATGTCAAAACATTCTTTACTTATACATTTTGTGAAGCAGGGAGGAGAAAGGAAATAAATATGCCATTTTACATTAGATAATAGTATATATTAGTAATAGAGCTAAGAAGTCTCCTTTGTGTCCAAAAGCTGTGTTCTGTACAGGCTAGTATTTTTCTTGAATTAAATTTCCAGACTGTGTCTCTTCTCTGGAACATACCATAATCACAAGGACTGAGTCAGGACTTCAGTGTCTGTGGCTTTCTCATTTATCCTAGGAAGCCTGGAGTTGTTTCTGTGTTGTCTCTGACACCTCCTTCTGGAAAGTATGTGGCTAGTACCACTGAGGTATTTAAAAACAAACAAAAAAGGAAGACCTCCAGCATGTCCAATAGGGCTCCTTCATGGAATATGCGTGTGTTGTTTATGTGTGTATATGTATGTATGTTCTTGTTTGTCCTTTGTTCCCAAGGAGGACCATGACATGGGAAGGTGATGTCATGACTTGAAGTGAACTGGATGTAAGTGAGGGAGGGCTGTGCAAGATCACCAGCCTCACTCTCTCTTGCAGAGTTCTCTGGGTCCAGTGCTAAGATATACACCAGGATGACTGGAGATGGCCCTCTTATATATGTATATGCAAAGACATGCCCTAGCACAAGAAACAGAGTTTCATGCAGCAGCAGCAGCAGCAGGAGAAGGTAGCAGGTAGCAGAGGAGGCAGCCACATGGGGTACTAGCAGGCAGTGTCATGGATTCTATCAGTAAGTGTTGGCTATCTCTACTAGCTTTATGTCACCTGCAAATTTGATATGCATGTTGAAGTAGCTTGAAGGGTCAGCCAGTGAGTGCCTGGATTCAAATCAAAAGCTGCTGAAAAGGATTACATGAGAAGTGATTGCAGGGCTAAAGAGATTTATTGAAAAATAAATAGGATGTGGGGCAGCTAGGTGGTGCAGTGGATAAAGCACCAGCCCTGGATTCAGGAGGACCTGAGTTCAAATCCGACCTCAGACACTTGACACTTACTAGCTGTGTGACCCTGGGCAAGTCACTTAACCCTCATTGACTTGCCAAAAAAAAAAAAAAAAAGAAGGAAAGAAAGAAAATAGATAGGATGAAATGGAGATCAATAGCCCTGCAGTTTGTCCCTACTAGCCTTGAATTATTAGCCTTATCAACAGCATAATCAGCCCCAACCTCCAGCTTTCTATACTCTGGGGTATGCTATTGACACTATTAATCAAAGATTTGTGGAGGTAAAACTAGATATTTTCCCAAATGCAGAGAGAGATCCCCTTTCTGCAATTTTTACCCCAAAAGAACTTTCTATGGAAAAGTGCTAGCAAGGCGTTCAAGACACTGAATGAGAGTTTTGCTGCCATCCTTTCTTCCAGTACAGCTTTGTGTTAGGCACAGCAAGGTGGAAGGCAGAACTGAAGAGAAGCCAGTTTTATTGGGAAGCAGAAACTAAAAGGGGAAGAACATGACTACCACATCTCTCAGGGCTAAGAGAGGCAGTGAAGTGGAGGGGAGGAGGTGAGAGAGGTATGTGTGGGAGGTGAAATACAGAAGCTTAGGCTATGCGATGTGCCTGTCACTTCAGTGCTTATGGCATTAATAGAAAATTTCATTCCATGGGCTACTAGCCTCCTACAACACTTTATCTGTGTCTTCATCTACACTGTTGCCTAAAAATGTTGGATGAAACAGGATGAAATATAGAACTCTTCAGAATAACACTCTAGAAATTCATCTCCAGGTTGAAACTGATGGGTTGATCACACTATTTGGGGACAACTTAGAATATACCTAATATTTCCATCCAAGATGGCTGCCTGAATGGAGGCAAATAGCCTGGCTCCCAGCTAATTACTCCAGCAAATACCTAAAAATATCACCAGAAAGCCAATGAGAATATACAGTAAGTGACCTTATCCATCTCAGTACAGTAGAATAAGTCAGGAAGAAGTCCATGGGCTTCCAGGAAAGCCAGATCCAGCAGGCAAGTAAACAAGATGTAAATCTTCTGATGTGATCAGAGATTAGCCAGAGGCTCCCATGGCCTACAAGTTGCTGTAGCCAAAGGCAGAAAGAATAGAAAGTTCTCAGAATAAAGATCTAGGGTGGCCAGACACCTACAGCATAGACTTTGGAAGCAAATAGAATGAAGTGGTAGCCACAAATCTGAGTATAGTAGTGTTCAGAACAGAATACCCCATATCTCTGGGTATGGGCTCTGAGGTCCTATGATACCATAGCAGGCCTTAATTTCCAAAACTTTAAATCTCAAAGATCCAAGGTCTGGGGAGGGGAAGGCACTAATATTTGCCAATCCTTTTAGCATAGACTTATTCCAGGAGATGGAGGTCAGCACAGGAACCCAAGGGTCCCAACTCCTAGACTGAGACCATCCCATATCACACAGCATAGGGCAGAGCCTGCTCCTAGCAGTAAGTGGTAATTCAGGAACTATGTCAAGAGAGATAAGTAAATATAAGACTTACTCTACAAACATTTACTCTAGATCCAGAGATATTCAGAAGTTCAGCCCATAAAGAGGAAGGAATTCATAACACTGCAAACAGAGTTAAAAGAAAAAAATGAATTTTCCACAAGATCTACGTCAATACATAGAAGAAATTAAGCAAAAAATAAAAATGAAATAAAAGATTTGGAGGCAACAACTGGAAAGAGAATAAATAGCTTAACACAGAAAGTGGTAACCCTATCCAAGAAATAAATTCCCTGATAATTAGAACAACTCAAACAGAAAGCAATTATTTTATAAGACAATTAGAATGCTTAAAAACAAAGCTAGAAGGGCAGTTAAGTGGCACAGTGGATAAAGCACCAGCCCTGGATTCAGGAGGACCTGAGTTCAAATCTGACATCAGACACTTGAGACTTACTAGCTGTGTGACTCTGGGCAAGTCACTTAACCTTCGTTGCCCCACCAAAAAAAAGAAAAAAAGAAAAAGAAAGAAAAACAGCTAGAAAAAAAATGTCCAAAACTAGAGTTAATCAAAAGTAGAGTATAACCCCGCCAAAAGTGAAAAGACTTGAATAGAATTTTAGAAAAGTTAGATATTAGAAATCTCCGCTATAACACCTTTACAAAAACAAACCATGGGGGCAGCTAGATGGCACAGTGGATAAAGCACCAGCCCTGGAATCAGTAGTACCTGAGTTCAAATCCGGCCTCAGACACTTAACACTTACTAGCTGTGTGACCTTGGGCAAGTCACTTAACCCCAATTGCCTCACTAAAAAAAAAAAAAACAAAAAAACCATGTATTAGGTCATATAATCTCACAAACAAATGCAAAAAAAAATGTAGTAACTTTAAATATATTTTTACTGACCAAAATGCAATAAAAATATATTAAATAATATGTCATCGAAGAAAACATTAAAAAATGGAAACTAAATAACTCAATCTTAAAGAATTAGTGGGTGAAAAACCAAATTTCATTAAAGATAACTACATCAATAGACAACATACCAAAATTTTGGGAACATAGCCAGATTATTAATGAATAATCTTGATTTTTAATTAATCCAGTTCTTAGGGGGAAATATATATCTCTACTTTTGACAACAAAAGAAGAAAAGAATAGATCAATGATTGGGCATACAACTAAAAAGAAAAACCTAGAAAACTAACAATTTACAAAACCACAGTTAAACATGAAAATAGAAATCCTGAAAATCAAAGGAGAGTTTGAAAAAATAGAAAATAAAACCATCATTTAATTAATAAATAAAATTAGGAGCTATTAAAAAAACCAATAAAATAAACCATTGGCTAATTTAATTAAAAAGAAGAAAAAAATCATATTACCAGCATCAAAAATGAAAAGGCGAATTCTCAACAAATGAAGGAGAAATCAAGGATATTATTAAAAACTATTTTGCCTAACTATTTACCAATGTAACCAAAACCTTAAATAAATAATTATTTTCAAAAATATAAAATACTCAGATTAACAGAATAAGATGGGGAATTAAACAATCCAATCTCAGAAAAAGAAATTAAACAAACCATAAGTGAACTCCCAAAGGAAAAATAAAACAACTCTAGGACCAGAAGGATTCACAAGTTAATTCTGTCAAAGAAAATTTAATTCTAAAATATACAAACTGTATATAAAAAATAGCAAGAGAAGAGATCCTACCAAATTCCTTCTATGACACAAAAAATGGTCTTGATACATAAACCAGTGAGTCAAAACAGAGAATGAAAAGTATAGACCATAGAGTCTCAAACCTTTTGGTCTTAGGACTCTTACACTTTTAAAAATTATCATGGATTACAAGGAGTTGGTTTTGTGTTTTTTTTTTAATGTGGGTTATACCTATATTTACTATGTTAAAAATTTATTATCAAAACAATCTGGCACTGACTAAGAAATGGAGTGGTGGATCTGTAGAATAGATTAGGTACAAATCACATTGTAGTAAATTATCATAGTAATCTAGTATATGATAAAACCAAAGATCCAAACTTTTGGAACAAAAACTCATTATTAGACAAAAATTGCTGGGAAAACTGGAAAACAGTTTGCAGAAACTGAGTATACACCAACATCTCACACCATATGCCAAGATAAAGTTAAAATAGGTACGTGATTTACACATAAATAGTGATACCAAAAGCAAATTAAGATATCACAAGATAGTTTATCTGTCAGATTTATGGATAAGGGAAGAATTTAGGACCAAAGAAGATATAGAGAGCATTGAAAAAATATAAAACAGATTATTTTGATTATATAAAATTTAAAAGTTCTTGTACAAATCAAATCAAAGCAACCAAAATTATAAGGAAAGCAGAAAACAGGAATTTTTTTGCAATAAGTATTTCTGATAAAAGTGTATTTCTCAAATATATAGAGAACTGAGTCAAGTTTATAAAAATACAACTCATTCCCCATTGATAAATGGTCAAAGGATATGAACAGGCAATTTTCAGACAAAGAAATCAAAGCTATCTCTAGTCACATAAAAATGATCTAAATCACTATTGCTCAGAGAAATGCAAATTAAAACAACTCTGAGGTACTACCTCATACCTATTAGATTGGCTAACAGACAAAAAAGGAAAATATTGGATGTTAGAGTGGATGTGGGAAAACTGGGACACTAATCTACTGTTGGTAGTCATGAACTGATACAAGCATTCTGGAAAGCAATTTGGAACTATATGCCCAAAGGGCTATAAACTGTGCATACCTTTGATGCAGCAATACCACTGCTTGGTCTATATCTATATCCCAAAGACATTAAAAAAAAAAGAGAAAAGGACATACTTGTGCAAAAATACTTATAGCAGCTCTTTTTGTGGTGGCTGATAATTGGAAATCAAAAGCATGCCTATTAATAGGGGAATGGCTAAATAAGCTATGGTATATGATTGTAGTGAAATATTATTGTTCTATAAGAAATGACAAGCAGGATGATTTAAGAAAAACCTGGAAAGACTTAGATGAAATGATACATAGTGTGAGATTAAAATTGGATATTAGATCATAAATCTCCCCTACCTAACCTTTCCCTTAATTTATCTCCCAGACTAGTAAATGGAAGAAGCTTCTGGTTTTCTAGTTAGAGCTTTTATTGTATGGTAGTCACAAGGTGATGTTGATTAGAAGGATAGGAAAGTAGAAATACAATACAAATCGTCTTAAGTCTAGGCTTAGTCTATATTACCAAAACCCAAGGCCACCTTTGGGGAGAGAGACTGAGTCAAGCGCGTGCTGCTAACCGAGAGCCAGGTCGAGTCAAACTCCAGTCAGCGTCTGTCTGTGCAGCGCAGCCAGGAGACCATCGGAGCAGGAAAAAGCCCCACTTCCGTTCTCTCCTTGCCTTTTAAGCTCGCACCCCGGAAGTCGAGTGCTCAGCAGGCAATCTGGCATGCGTCGCAGGCGGACTGGTGTGCGTAGCTCATGCTGTTGGTCTCCTCCCCAAAAGGGTGGTCCTAAAAAAAAAACTGGCGTCTCTCCATTATCTAACCGACTGTTAAAACTTTTTTTTACCACAATAGTGAACAGAACCAGGAGAACTTTGTACCCAGCAATAGCAATATTGTTTGATGAAGAACTATTAATGTCTTAGTTATTCTCAGCAGTACAATAATCCAAAACAATCCCAAAGTACTAATGAGGAAGCATACTATCTGCCCCCAGAGAAAGGACTAATATTGTTTGAATACAGACTGGACCGTGCAATTTTTCACTTTCTTTCATTTTTTTCTTTTATTCAAGTATTCTTGTACCAAATGACTAATATGGAATGTTTTACAAAATTGTACATGTATAACCCATATCTGATTGCTTACCATCTCAGGGAGGGGAGTAGAGGAAGGAGGGATAAAATTAGGAATTCAAAACTTTAAATAAAAAAATTTTTTTAAAAAGAAAAGAAAAAATATATAAGCTCCTTGAAGGCAAAGACACTCTCACTGTAAAGAATTAATTGTTATTTGAGGTTTTTATGCCTTGACACCCACTGGCCTGGGGCTCTGCAAACCACAGGGTGCTCCACCCACTGGTTGTAGCCCTTGCCATGGCACTGGCACCTCATCACCACTCGACGACACCTACATGGGCCTGGCAAAATTATAATGATTGGAAGTCTAGTGAGGGCAGTCATGTGACTGTTAGAGCGGCCATCCCATTGGCTGGGGCTGTGTGGGGTTCTTCTGGGATTGTGAGAGAATTGGTCATTCTAACTGGACACTGGTAGGCGACAGGAGCTCTGCTGTGTATTCTCAGCTGATTCCTGGGCTGTGGTATTTCTTCAGGTTGTATAATTTCCCTTTCCCCATTTTATTTCCTTTCCCTTGATCCTACTGATCCTGTTTGTGTTTTTTTTTTTTTAAAGTTCATTCATGTTAAAATAAATCCTATTCTGTTTTGAGGGAGGCTGCCGGTCTCCTTCCTTGCCCCAATATTGGGCAAGCCACTTAGCTAACACTCCCCAATTAAAACTTGGTCCCCACATCACTCTGGTCTCTTTGTTTTCAGTGCCTAGCATAGCATTGAACATATAATAGGTATTCAAATGCTTTTTCTTTATTCATTTATTCATAAACTAAAAGATGACTCGGGAAATTAGAGAAAAGACAATCATACTTTACCTTGGATTATCAATTCCTAAATGTAGGGAATAATTTCTATATTTCTCATTGAATCACAGAATTTTTTAAAAACTGTAATACATGGTCAACGTTTGGAAAAATTCTATGTGGCGCTAAGAAATATGCATATTCCTTTGTTTTCTCACCTTGAAGATGTCATAATTCTTGTACCTTTAGTTTCTACCATTCAAATATTTATTCATTGATTTATTTTTTTTTAAATAATGAGATTAGGGGCAGCTAAGATAGCGCAGTGGATAGAGCACTGGCCCTGGAGTCAGGAGTACCTGAGTTCAAATCCGACCTCAGACAGTTAACACTTACTAGCTGTGTGACCCTGGGCAAGTCACTTAACCCCAATTGCCTCAGTAAAAAAAAAAACAAATGAGATTAGCACTGTTTTACATACTTTTGCAAATCTCTTCAATGTTTAGCTATTAGAAGGCAGCAAGATTCTCATATTTGCTTTTGTATTAGGTCTGTTGTGATATATTATTTTAGTTGAAGTTTATGAAGAAAAGTTGGCCTTACATAGATATGTAGTTGGAAAAGAAAAGAATATTTTAATAGGCACATTATTTATTAGCACTATTATAAAAATAATTTTGACTTTTGCAGACACTCAAGATGTGAGAACCACTGCTATTCCTAATGTTTCTGAAAATGTTCCCAATTAACACTGATGCAAAAATTTTAAATGAAATATTAATAAAGAGCCTACAGAAACACAGAACAAAGATTATATAATATTACCAAGTTGGATTTGTACCAGGATTGCCAGGTTGATTTACTATCAGAAAAACTATTACCAAAATTGACCACGTTGATAACAAGAACAATAAAAATCATGTGGTTATAGCAATAGATATAGAGAAAGCTTTAAACAAACAAACAAACAAAAACCCCTCAGTTATTCTGAAAACACTAGAAAACATAGGAATAAGTGGACTTTTCCTTAACATGATAAATAATATATATTTAAAACTAAGAGCCAGAATTATATATTATATTCTTTTCCAACAATCAGGAGTGAAGCAAGGATGACCATTGTCCCCACTTCTATTTGACATGGTGTCAGAAATGCTAACTTCTTTAAGACAAGAAAAAGAAAATAAGAGAATAAGAACAGGTATAAAGGAGAAACAAAATTTCTTTTTCTTTTCTTCTTTTTTTTGCAGATGTCATAATGGTATATTTAGAAAACCTAAAAAGTTGACTAAAAATTAATTGAAACAACTTCATCAAAGTTGCAGTATATAAAATAAATTTTTAAAAAATCATTAGGCTTTCTGTATAAAACCCAACACAAAGAGAAAAATTCCATTTAAAATAACTATATAACATATAAGATATTTGGGAGTCTACCTACCAAGATAAACAAAAAGGTTATATGCATACAACTACAAAACACTTTACAGAAATATAGACCTAAGTAACTAGTGAAATATTATTTGTTCTTGGGTAGATTGAGTCAATATAATAAAAATGATAATATTATCCAAATTAGTTTGCTTATTCAGTAGCATTCTAATCAAACTACCAAAGGACTACTTTGTAGAACTAGTAAAAACTAATAACCAAATTCATCTGGAGGCAGAAAAAAAATCAAGAATTCAAGGGAAATTTCAAAAAGTGAGAATTAAGGGGACCTAAGTAGTACCAGATCTCAAGACTATAATGCAAAGCAGTAATTCTAGAAGCAATTTGGTAATGATTTTTAAATAGCTCAATTAATGACCAGAATAGGTATGCAGCATACAGAAGCTACTGCTCAGTCTTCAATAAGCCCAAAGGCCTTAGCTCTTGGGGTAAAGACTCACTATTTGATATTTAAAAAAAAATACTGGGAAAATTGAACAACAGTATGGCAGAAATTAGATTTAAATCGACACCTCACACCTTATGTCAAGATAAGTTATAGAGACCTGACCATTATATAAAACATCATATCATAAACAAGTGAGAGGAGGAAGTAAAACGTTACCTTTCAGATCTATGTACAGGAGAAGAGTTCATGACAAATCCAGGGAGAGAAAGGATCACAGAAGATAAAAGGGAAAATTTTGATTACATAAAATTTAAGGGTTTTTTTTTTGGTTTTTTGTTTGTTTTTTGGTTTTTTGGGGGTTTTTTTGCGGGGCAATGGGGTTAAGTGACTTGCCCAGGGTCACACAGCTAGTAAGTATCAAGTGTCTGAGGCCAGATTTGAACTCAGGTACTCCTGAATCCAGGGCTGGTGCTTTATTCACTGCGCCACCTAGCTGCCCCCAAAATTTAAGTTTTTACACAAACAAATCCAATGTAGGAAAAGGAAACAGTTAACTGGGGGAAAAACTTTGCAGCCAATTTTTCTAAGGTCACATTTCTAAGATATATAAGGAACTGGTTCAGTTCATAAGAATAAGAACCATTCTCCAATAGATCATTGGCTCATATGCCCAAGGATATGAACAGGCAATTCTAAAAGGAAGAAACTCAATCTATTTATAACCATGGTATGTTTTTTTAAATGCTCCAAATCACTAATAATTTGATAAATGCAAATTAAAGGAACTCTGAGATTCTACTTCATATCAAATAAATTAGTAAAACTGTTTTAAAAAAGAAAATGACAAATATTGGAAGAGCTGTGGGGGGAAAAGGCACATTGATGCACTGTTGATGGAGCTATGAAATGGTCTAGCCATTATAAAAAGTAATTAAGAACTGGGCCCGAAAAGTTACTAAATAGTGCATGCCTTTGGCCCAGCAATACCACTATAAGTTGTATACCCCAAAGAGATCAAATAAAAAGCAAAAAAAAAAATATGTACAAAAATATTTTTAGTATCTCTTTTTGTGGTGTCAAAAAATAAAACAAAACTGGAAACTAAGGGAAGGCCTATCAATAGAGGAATGGCTGAACAAATTATAGTATATGAATATAATGGAATATTTTTTTTTTGTGGGACAATGAAGGTTAAGGGACTTGCCCAGGGTTACACAGCTAGTTAAGTGTTGAGCCTCTGAGGTTGGATTTGAACTCAGGTCCTCCTGAATCCAGGGCCAGGGTTTTATCCACTCTGTCACCTAGCTGCTCCCCATAATGGAATATTAATATTGCAAAAGCAAGCAATTCTGAAAGCCTTAAGACATCTGATCAACTAGATCATAATCATGAATCCAGAGTACAAATGAAGAACAATGCTCCTGGACTCATGACAGAGTGATGATGGACTCATATGCAGATAAAAGAAACATTTTTGGAGATGGTTAATTTGGAAATTTGCTTATACTATAAAAGGTTTTGTATTTTAGCCTCCTTTACTAGAACCTTACCCATCTTAAACATTCCAACTGAAGGGATCCCACAGGATTCTTTCCTGGTCCTTTTTTTCTTTCCTTCTATGTTACTTCACTTGGTGAACTCCAGTTCACGTGGATTTATTACCATCTTTATGCTGATTATTTTTAAATCTATGGGTCCTGCCTTAATCTCTTTGTTGAACTTCAGGTTTGCATTTACAACTGCTTTTCAGATATCTCAAACTGGATGTCTAGTAGATATCTTAAATTCAACATAATCAACACTGAACTTATTATCTTTCCCACTAAATCCTCACTCCATCTAAACTTTCTTATTATTGTCCAAGATCAATACTCTCCTCCTGGTTCTCTAGACTCACAACCTAGGTGTCATCCTTAACTTCTCAGTATCTTTCACCTTTGAGACATCTCTCAAATACTCCCCCATTCTCCCCTCATACTACTACTACCCTCATCATCTCACACCTGGATTATTGCAATAACTCGCTGGTGAGTTATTACTTGCCACAAGTCTCTCCCCACTCTAATCCATCCTCCATCAAGTCACCAATGGGATTTTCCTAAAGTGCAGGTCCAACCATGTTACCCCTCTACTCAATAAACTCCAGTAACTTCTTATAGCCTCCAGGATCAAATACAAAAATCTTCTGTTTTGCCTTCAAAGCTCTTCATAACCAACCACCACTTTCATATTTTTCCAGTCTTCTTACACCTTTCTGTAAGGTACTGGCTCCCTTAGATTCCTTCAAGTCCCAACTAACATCCCATCTTCTACAGGAAATCTTTCCTAACCCATCTTAATTATACTATTTTCTCTCTGTTAATTATTTCCTATTTATCCTGTATTTAGCTTGTTTATACATATTTATTTGCTTGTTGTCTCTCCCATGAAACTGTGTTCCTTGAAGGTAGGAATTCTCTTTTGCCTCTTTTTGTATCCCTAGCACTTAGTACTGTGATGTTTAAAATCTTAATTGTGGTCGCCAAAAATTAAAAGGCTTCAGTACCAGTCTTTGGGCATTCGACATTTATTAGAGCATACAGATATTTACAGAGTTCAGAAGGTTATGAAAAAGAAGTCCTACCCAGCCTAGAGTTCCAGCTTGGTTGGGTTCTTCCTGAAGTCCTCCTCCACAAGCCTGCTTTAATCAGGAACTCTCCAAGGAGCCTGTTTTAATCAGGAACTCCTTCTCAAACTGAGTGTGGAAGCTTTTTTATAGTTCTGGAACAGAGGCGGTCCTTACACACTGCTTCAAGGTGATTGGTTGGCGTCATCCAAATCCATTGGCTTTATCCAAATCCATTGGCTTTGAAGGTGTTCTCAAGTTGAGTTCACAGTCTAGTTTCTGAGAACAACACCTTCTTAAGGGATAGCCAGGTGTGATTACAATCCAATTAACTTGAAGTAGGCTTAATCAGCAGTCAATTACTCTCACTTGATTCCATCAGTCTTGATTAATCTCTGGGTGGGTCTTTGAGAATCTGCTAAATCCCATTATTTCATCACAGTACAGTACCTGGCACTTGGTAGGTACTTAATAAATGTTTATTAACTGATTATTGACTATTCCCTCCCTCCCTCTTTCCCTTTCTTCCATCAATCTATCTTTTCAATCAGTGGAAGGAGGTGGGAGGGAAAAAAATGAATGCTTGATAATTCAAAGAATACATTTTTTTTCTTAAAAAGGAAATTTAAAAAGATTTAAAATAAAGCATAAAATGAATGGCATTTGTTTTCAAAGATAGCTGACCTAGAAAACAGGTTAAGGAGAGACAATTTAAGAATCACTGGTATAAAAAAAGAATCACTGGGCTAACTGAAAGCCATTTTTAAGAAGCCTGGATACTGTATTTCAATAAATTATAAACAAAAAATTGCCAAGATGTATTAGAACTATTGGGAAAGATAAAAGAATCCATTAATCACTTCCAGAAAGAAAATCCAAAAGGGAGAAGTCCCAGAAATGTTATAGAAAAAAATCCAGAGTTTTCATAGCAAAGAAAAAAAAAGAACTACAAGTGGCTATAAAGAGTTCAAGTACCATGGGGCAGCTAGGTGGCATAATGGATAGAGCGCCAGCCCTGGATTCAGGAGGACCTGAGTTCAAATCCCGCCTCAGACACTTGACATGTACTAGCTGTGTGACCCTGAACAAGTCACTTAACCCCAATTGCCTCACCAAAAAAAAAAAGAGTTCAAGTACGAAGGAACCATAGTCAGGATTACATAAGACCTGTTAGCTTTTACTTTAAATGAGAAGAGATCGTAGAATATTATATTCTAAAAAGCAAAACAAAAACTAAAGAAAACAAAAAAGCATGAGTTTATATTCAAGAATGAGTTACCTGGGGCAGCTAGGTGGTGCAGTGGATAGAGCACTGGTCCTGGATTCAGGAGGATCTGAGTTCAAATCTGGCCTCAGACACTTAACACTTACTAGCTGTGTGACCCTGGGCAAGTCACTTAACCCCAATTGCCTTACTAAAAACAAAAACAAACAAAAAACAAAAAAACAAAAACAAAGAATGAGTTACCTACAAAGCTGAGTATAATTCTATGGGTATGGGGGAATATATAGATCCTTAATGGAATAGAGGACTTTCAAGCATTTTTGGATGAAAATAGCAAAGTTGAGTAGGTACTTTGAAATGCAAACATAAGAGTCAAGAGAAACCTAGAAAGGTAAATGTATTTGAGCAGTTGTAAGGGTCTGTATGATGACAAATTGCTAACATTGTAATAGGGAAGAAGAAACAGTTGCCCCTTCAGTAATTTAATGTTTTCAAAAGATAGTTTGCAAGAGTTAAGAAAAACAGAGGACCAAGGGTGAATTTGTTCTCTTATGGGGGTCTTAAGAGCGGAAAGAAAAAGGTGGATAAAAGGAATACTCTAGTATAGAAAAGAGGCAGGTAGGTTGCATAGAGGATAGAGTTCTGGGCAAATAAGGAAGACTAGAGTTCAAATCTGACCTCTGACCCTTACTAGCTGTGTGACTAGGCAAGTCACTTAACCTCTGTTTGCCTTAATCCACTAGAGAAGGAAATGGCAAACCACTCCAGTATCTTTGCCAAGAAAGTCCCACGGACAGTATTGGCATACTCTGGTCCATGGGGTCATGAAGAGTTAGACACAACTCAACAACAACAACAGTAAAAAAAAAAAAAAGAGGAAGAAAGGGATAGAATTGCCTATTCCCATAATTGGGGTGCATGGGGAGTGTACACAAACATGGAGGAAAGGTTGAGAGAAGCAGATATCATAATTATCTGACTCTTAAATGAACCAGAAAAAGAATCCTACATAAACATTTACACATAGACATAGTATTTGATGTCAAAATATATCAAACTCAAAAGGGAAACAGGGAGAAGTGGGGTTTAAAGGGAGAATATTACTAGGAATAGTCCCAAGCAAAACAAAAACAAAAACCTTTCTGATCCTGATAGGAGATGGGGAGGGGGACAAAACAAAGAAGTAGAAATATTAAACTAAAGTTAAAAATAATACACCTAAGTTGACTATAATAGAATATTTATTTATTTGTTTATTTATTTAGTTGGTTATTAATTTCTCTATCTTGTCCACAAGCTTGTCAAGGGAGACTGTTTTACTTGAATAAAGATATTTCATTCCCTTTATCTGCCAATGGAGTAAGAGTTTAATTTTAAAACTTTTCAATAATTTTATCAATATCAGGTGTTTTATATTAATTCATTGCCAAATATATCCTTACCCCTCTGCTACCTAGAGACGTATCACTCATACCAAAAAAAAAAATTAGAGAGAGAGAAAAAGCAGTTCAACAAAACTAACACATTAACCACACATGACAGTATGTGTAACTTTCTACTCCCACAGTTCCCACTCCCCCATATCTTCACAAAAAGGAGATGCATTTTCTCAACTTTCCTTTGGGGCCAAACTTGGTCATTATAATTACACAGCATTGAGTTCCTTCCTTCCTTCTTCTTTTGCATTTACATTGTAGTAATCAATGTGTATATTATTTTCCTGGTTCTATTTATTTCACTCTTCGTCAGTTCATATAAATCTTCCCATGTGACTGAATTCTTCATATTTGTCATTTCTTATACCACAGTAATATTCTATTACATTCATGGATCACAATTTGTTTAGCCATTCCCCAACTGACAGACATCTTTGTTTCCAACTTTTTGCTACTAAAAAATGTTGAGCTCTCTTCTATTCTTTCTCATTAATTTTTCAGATTATAAGTCTGCTTTTGAAAACTATCATGTACTTTGAGTATATATTCATTTACATTTAGTTATTATTTCTCCAGTAAAGCAATTTCCTTTCTCCCACAAGCTCATTGCTCCACACTTTTTGGGAAACAGCATAGCTTGGTAGATAGAATACTTAACTTAGAGGAAAGAACACCTGAATTCAAATCCTGATTCTAGCTTTATTTTTTCTGTTCTTCAGTTGTGTCTAACTCTTTGTGACCCCATTTGAAGTTTTCTTGGCACAAATACTGAAATGGTTTGCATTTTCCTCCTCCAGCTCATTTTACAGATGAGGAAACTGAGGTAAACATGGCTAAGTGACTTGCCCAGGCTCATACAGCTACTAAGTGTCCAAGGCCAGATTTGAACTCAGGAAGATGAATCTTTCTGACTCCAGGTCCAGTGCTCTCTTTGCTGCGCCACCTTTGGGCAAGTCACTTTTGAGTCTCAGTTTCCACTTTTTAAAAATGGGGATAATAATATTTGTGTACCTATGTAACAAGATGGTTCTGAAGAGTGTGCTTTCTAATTTGGAGCACCACATAAATGTCAGTTATTATTATTTTTATCCCAGAATGTAAAACAGATGACATTTACATTTTCAATTCTGTCAGACTTGTACACTTGGACTAAAATCAAGGACTCAACTTCAATTTGGGATATTTCCAGAAAAGCAGACTCACAAATGTAATTAATGTGAGATGAGTTTCAGTCTGAGCCCAAACCTTATTATACAATAGTTCTTACTAGAGAAAGATATCAAATGTAATATCTATAAAGAAAATGTCATCCAGGATTCAGACCTAATTAAACATGACAGATAGCCTTTATATGAAAACAAAACAAAATCCTTTAGGTGTGCTGAATGTGAAAAAAGTCTTGGAATTGCTTGTCCCTTATTTTCCACAAAGGAACTTATACTGGAAAGAACCCCTATGAATTCAGTAAGTGTGGGAAAGCCTTTAAAAGGAGCAGAAATGTTAAAGCAATATCAGAGAATTCATATTGGAGAGATAAGTGGATGATTGTGAGAAACAATAAATCATTTATCCAGAGTTCACACTTTAGTCAACACCAAAGAATTCATCTTGGAAAGAAGCACCATGAATACAATGAATGTAGTAAAGCCATTACTTGGAGTTTAGCCCTTTTCTGACACCAGCAACTTCACAAAGTGAGGAAGTAATATTTGAAATGCAGTAATTTAAGTGAGAGTTTAAATACCTAATAGTTATGGTAGGATGAGATCCCACAAATATTTAATTCATAACCCACCCAACTCCCCTCTGTGGACTCCTTTACCTTTTTCACTTGTAGTTCTGCTGTCCATGTTTCCATCTTTGCCAAATCACCACACCTACTTCCCCATTTCACCCTTTTGTCCCACCTCCCTTTGACATCCTTATTTTCTTATCTTCTTCCTTGAAAAAGTACTACCTCTCATGTTACCAGCCACTGATTTTTGCTTCCCTGGTTTTTTTGTCTTCTAAGATTCTCTAAGCTTTGAGTTTAGGGGAGAAAGACTTCTTATAGGGTCACTGCTGCCTCCAGGACATGGGTGTGTGTGTGTGTGTGTATGTGTGTGTGTGTGTGTGTTCGTGCATATGTATATATTGTTAATATAAATATATGGATCACTTGGATTTGATGGAGATACCTTATTATCCAAAAGTATTTTTATGAAACCCTTGGTTAATAGGATTAATAGGAGTAAAATGTCCTTCAGCTGAACTCCAAACTGAACCCAAATAGCTAGCAGATAAAAGACCCTACCTAGTGTCTTCTTTTCCCTCAGGATAGTATAGTAAGTCCCTATCCTATGGTGACATCTGGGTGTCCTCATCCTTGCTAAACCTTTTTTTTTTTAAATCCTGTAATCTTATCATGATGCTTCAGTATTTCCTCCATACTTGTTATAACTGAAATTGTTAAGCTGCCTTTGCTTCCGTATCATAATATTGAAACTAACAATGCCCTGTAATCAGTGGACAAAAACACATATATACTCTCAGAAATGGGGAGTCTCTGAGCTCTCTTCTTAGGAGGGGAGTCTCCACATGATCATGTGTTATATATTTCTCCTTGGGACAAAATATTAAATTGATATTATGTTTTTCCTATCCAACCTCTGATCTGGTTTCTGTGAGGTACCAATTTCTGGTAAGAGAGGCAGAAATAGCCTTCTCTGATCTGGGTGAACAAATCGTAGGAGATATTATTGATGTCTCTAACCTGTTTATTATCTTGAGGAGGATGAGTATGAAAACTATATTTAATATTCAACAATATATAATTAAACCTTTTTTATTGCTATTCCTTTACTCCATCCACTCCCAGATCAAAATGATTTACAGAAATCTCCCTCAAAATGATTACCATGATTGATATCTTCCTGTTTCCCTAATGCACACCTGAATCATATTCAACAGGTGTTAAACCTAAGAGATAGGTATAGTGGAAGATACCAAAGAAGTCTATACAATGAGAGCTCTTTGTGAAATGAAAGCACAATGTAGACATGATCAGATCTGTGCCTCAGGAAAAGTGGAGAGCTGTGTGGATTATCAATAGGAGAGAGGAAGGGATTAGAGGCACAGTGGATAAAGCACCGGCCCTGGATTCAGGAGGACCTGAGTTCAAATCCAGCCTCAGACACTTAACACTTACTAGCTGTGTGACCCTGGGCAAGTCACTTAACCCCAATTGCCTCCCACCCCCCCCAAAAAATTACACAAGTAAAAAGTGACAGAACCATCACTTGAACCCAAATTCTCTGATCAAATCTAGCATTTTTTCCCTATTGCACCATTCTGAGAAATGCTGTTTTGAGAATGACTGATGTTAGTTAACAGTGTGACTAGTGGGGGAAAGAAAGAAAATAGTATTCAAGTAACAGGAGGAAATAATTGAGGTAGGGAGGTAGCAAAGGCTGTCAGGGGAAATGAGTGGAACTTCCCAGGTGGGTGGATAGGTATAAATAACTTCCAGATCCCTTCAACCATAAACTCGAGGGGTGGGAGTTTTATCATGGAGGAGGTAAGCCCTTATCAGACACCTAACAAGTTTGCCGAAGGCAGATTCAGTCTTTGGCTTGTCCCTGGGACCCCAGATTGGACTAGGAAGAAATTAGATTCAGGCCCCAAATGTGTATCTGCTCTAAAGGAGACTCAGAATTGTAACTTCCAAAAGCCTTAGCTATATGGAAAAGGAGCATTTCAAACTTTACAAGTGAAAAAAACTGCAGTACAGGATTCTGGGAGATGAAGTCTGGATGCAGGCATTCTGGTGAATGAAGTCTGCCCAGGCGCAGATCCCAGGCTGCTTGTAAAAGTTAGCTTGGTAAACTAGTTGGAAAGTCTTGATAAACTTGGAATATACTCCCTCCACTCCACCCTCAACCCCTTAGAATGCCTGTTTTTTCTTCAAACTCCAAGACACTTCCCACATGGAGTCTTCCTTGATTTCTTTTCCCCCATTCCCCCAGCAGTTATACAGCCCCTCCTTGTATTTACTGTCTATATATTTTGTATATACATATACACATAATATATGCATATTGTACCTAATGCACATATATGTGCATGTATATGCATGTATGAATATATGTATTGCTGAGGTATGTATATATTGGATTATGAATGTGTATATAATGCAAATGTATATGTATAGAAAATATTAAATATAATTAAAATAGTATATAAGTACATGTGTATATGAACTTCTATATTGTGTACATATGTATATGATGTAAATATATGTATATAAATGTATGTATTATTGTATGCATATAAATGTATATATTATATTGTGTGTTGTGTGATTATATGTGCATGCATATATGCATGTGTTGTGTAAATACACATATGCATAAATAGATATATGCCTATGCACGTGTATATTGCATGTATATGCACATATTGTATAAATATATGTATCTATGAATGTATATAATCTCAGACATGCAGATGATAGCACTCTGATGGCAGAAAGTGAAGAGAAATTAAGAAGCTTTTTGATGAGGGTGAAAAGATCACAGTGTAAATGCTGGCTTAAAGATTAACATAAAAAAATAAGATCTTGACAACTGGCCCCATCACTTCCTGCAAAGGAGAAGGAGAAGAAATAGAAACAGTGTCAGATTTTATATTCTTCAACTCAAAAATCACTGTAGACTGTGACTGCAGCCAGAAAATTAAAAGATGCTTTCTTCTTGGAAGGGAAGCTATCACAAATTTGGACAACATACCAAAAAGTAGAGACATCACCTTATTGAAAAAGATCTGTATAGCCAAAGCTATGGTTTTTCCAGTAGTAATGTAGTAGCTTTAAGAGTTGGGCTATAGGGAAAGCTGAGTGAAACAGAATCAGCACTTTTGATCTGTGGTGCTGTAGAAGACTTTGGGCATTCCCTTGGACAACAACAAAAGTAAATCACTCAATACTTAAAAAAAAATTAATTCAGGATGTTTGGATGGTCAAATACTGAAGCTTAAATACTTTGACCACATAATGAGAAGACAGGACTCCATTGGAAAAGAGCCCGATGTTGGGAAAGATTGAAAGCAAAAGGAGAAGGGGATAATAGAAGATGAGATGGTTACATAGTGTCATGCAAACAGTGAATGTGAACTTGGACAGTCTTTAAGAGATAAGTGGAAGAACAGAAGGGCCGGGCAGTGCTTTGGTTCATGGGATCATGAAGAATCAGACAGGGCTGAACAAGTTGTGTATATATCATGTGTGTGTATCTTCTGTGCATATATACGTGTATAGGTATATAATGTATGTATATATGTTTGTGTGTATACACACATATGCAACATAGAGTGGATAGAGTGCTGGGCCTGGAGTCTTCCTGAGTTCAAATCTGGCCTCAGTCACTTACCAGCTGTGTGACTCTGGGCAAGTCACTTAACCCTGTTTGCCTCAGTTTTCTCATCTGTAAAATGAGCTGGAGAAAGAATTAGCAAAGTATTCCAGTATCTTTGCCAAGAAAACCCCAATGGGGTCATGATTCAGATACGACTGAAAACATAAACATGTACATACATATGTGTGTGCACGCATACATATATATCTATCGATCAATCTATTGACGGATTGACTTGTATTGATTAGTTTGGGAGAGGGAGCGCGTCAGCCGCTGTGGGTACTCCAGGAAAGGCGGGCGGGGGAAGAGGGTTGGGCGAGGGGTTCGGCGCATGACCGGAAGTGCCCACAGCAGGGTCTCGAGCCTGGTTCTACAGCTGCTCGGGTCGCTCCCTGCTGTCCCCGCGCTAGTGGGGGGCGTGGGGGGAGCAGCGGCGTCACGAAGCTGGGCCAGGGCGCTCCGACGGCGCCTCTGATGCCCGGCGCCTGCTCGGTCCACCTTCCCCGCCGCCGCGGCCCCGCGGGGGTGCTCAGGGCCGAGGCCTGTGGCCCCCCGCCCCCGCTCCCCGAAGCAACCCCCGGAGACCCCAGAGCCTGCATCCCCACGGGCCTGTGGAGGGGCAAAAGCAAAGTGCGCTACGTTTGCAAACTCAGCTGACCTGGATTCGAATTCTGTCCCTTCCCCCTCCCAGCCGGTTGACCTTGGGCTTCTTACTGGCCTCTATGGCCCTCGGGTGATACATCCTTAAAATGACCCCCGAGGACTCTTCCCAGGGAACTGACCATAGCCCTTCCCACAGTTCTTCGGGACCGAGGCAGGAGAATCACGGAAAAAACCCTTTTCTGGCTTAGCTGCTAAACCTCCTTCTCCGAGTCGGGGCTTAAGGGAAGCCTCCCGTCTCCTCCATCCAGAGGCCCTCCATGAGGCAGCAACCTAGAGCATCCTACCCCAATGCTGGAAGAAGAAGGTGAGAGTTACTGGGGGGCTGGGTAGAGGGGGTCAGTGCCCGGGAGGGATGGATTAATGCCCAGCTATTGCTTTTGGGAAAACAGGACTCCTGCCCTCACATAAGGGGAAGAAATTATTTCCTTCTCTGATCTTTCTTGTCCTGGGTTGTGGTAGACTCTGGGAATGAGTATCTGAGGGCTTCCACCAGATACTTTCTTCCCTTTTGGCTTTGCTGTTTGCAGTTATGCAGAGATCACTCTCCTTGGCTTACATGCCCCTGGTGGGTGTGTGGGTAGATGAACGGGCAAGCTATATAGTGATTTGCTGATGACGCTGGGTATTGTTATAGTCTGATCATTAGACTGTGTTTAGGGAACAAAGTTGTAAAATTCTCAGTTCCTGAGTCAGCTTTGTTCCTCTGGAATCATATGATCCCCCTGTGATTATAATAACAGATTGGGGCATTGGCAAGCTAGCAAAATCTGTAGCCTTTTTATGTGGCCCTGAGAGACGTGTGGTTACTCCTGTCTCATTTGAATTCCCTCTTTCTATTAAAAACATGACAATTTCTAGTCCAGTGAAACTGAGAACTGCAGCACTGGCCTCCTTTATGATTCCTTTCTCTTCTAGTTCCATACTCTCAGGACTCTGTCCTTTTTGAAGAAGGGAGACTAGGAGATGGGGGTATGGCTGGCTTGCTCTTGTCAGCCAGGTCCCAGGTATATTGGAATATGTTTTCTCATTTTGCACAAATTTCCTTCTCAGATTCTAGAGATTCTTTGCCCAGCTAAGTTTCACTTAGGTGCCTGAGTTTGAAGCCCTTTTATTCCAGAAGATTGAGCCAATTTTGATAGGCAGTAAATTCCATTGAGAATATTCCCAATTTGCCCAGCATCCCTCTTTTCTGCACTCAACATTTTTATTCCTCACATATATGTTCAGACTGGATTTATTCATTCTATGGTAACTTCTTTGAAGAATTTAAGATTTATAACATAATTTTTACCTCAGGCTTAAATAGAGGAATCAAGATATATATGAATGAAGCATTTAATAGGTGTGATGGCATGGTATAATGAAAATGACACTAGATTTGGAGGCAAAAGATGTGGAATTGAATCCTACTTCTGTTCTAAGTTAACACGTTAAACTCCAGCTCTGCTCATCTTTAAAATGAGGTGGTTAGATTTCATCTCTAATGCCCCTTCCATTGCTGTAAATCAGATGAGCCTAAATATTTAGATCACTGTGCAAGAGGCCTATACCTGGTAGTCAGGAGACCTGGGTTGGAGTTTTGGCTTTACTACATCCCTATAAGATCCATATGATCTTAGGCAAATGATTTTACCTCAAAGGGCCTCTAGTTACTTCAGTTAAAAATGAAGGGATTGGATTAGGTGACCTTTAAAGTCCTACCCAAATCTTTTTTAACTTACCATGATTTATAATTCCAGTTAATATCATTGGGAGGCTTCATGAAAGACATGGGGTCTGAGACATGCCTTGAAAAGTGGATAGATTTTTTTTTTTTAAGTAAGGAGGTCAGGAAGTGGTTGGAAATAGCCTGAGCAAAAGACTTAGAAGCTAAAGAAAATGTAGTTTCTGCAAAACAGCTGTTGTTTGTTCTTCGTTCTTGGGGTGATGTCATGACTGCACTAAATTGGATTGAAGTAAGGGAGAGCTGTGCAAGGTCACCAGCCTCCCTTTCTCCTCCTGAGCCATTTGGGTCCAGTGGCAAGATATACATCAGGATGACTGAAGATGGTCCTGGATATTTGAGGCAATTGGGATTAAGTGATTTACCCAGGGTCACACAGCTAGTTAGTGTCAGATGTCTGTCTGAGGCTGGATTTAAACTGAGGTCTTCCCAACTCCAGGGCCAGTGCTCTATCCATTGCACCACATATTGACTGGAACTGATATTTCCTGTTGGAAAATGCATGGGAAATAAGGTTGGGCATTTGGAACACTGTAGAGACCTCTGGAAGCAATCTGTTACCCCTTAAAAGAATTGTCCTGACCATCCATCCACATAAGAAAGACCAAGTAGATGAAGAATGTCTTTCCAGATTATGATATGCAGTTACTTTTCATGTCAAAAAAAGTATAACAGTCAACATGAACTAAAGACATTAATGCATAGAAGTAAATTTTACCTCATAGATAATTACTGAGACTTGGTGGAATAAGACCCATGAATTTCAGAATATGGTTCTGAAAGGTTATATCTTATGTAAAAGGGGAGAGTAGATGGCACAGTGAATTGAGAACTGAAACTGAAGACAGGAAGACCCAAGTTCAAATCTATCCTCAGACACTTATTAGCTACTTGAGCTAGGCAAGTAACCTCTGTTTGCCTCAATTTTCTTATCTGTAAAGTGGGGATAATAATAGCATCTACCTTCCAGGGTTGTTTTGAAGATAAAACGAGATAATCAATAAACATTTATAAAGTGCCTATTATGTGCCTGGCACTATACTAAGTGCAAAAAGAGTGTCCCTGCCCTTAAGGAACTTCCATTCTAATGGTTGTAGACAACCCACAAAAGGCTAAAAAGTAGAGGGGGAAAGAGGTGGAAGAGACCCAACACAGGAGCATGGTAGAGAAGTCAGAAGAGTCCCAGAGTAGTGCTGCTAGCTAAGAAATGAGATATCAGAGTTAAACTGCCTCTTTAAGTGGAAATTTTGGAGTTCATGGCCCCACCCTCCAGAGGGACTGAGGGTGGAGATGAGGGGTTACCAGGGCTAATGGGATCTTACAGGTTGATGAGGTTATCCAATAATGAGCTTCCTGGGGCAATGTGGAGTCAGAGAAGTCCCGGAGTAGTATGACTAGGTGAGAAATGAGGACATTTGTGAAATCACTTTTCAAACCTTAAAGCACTATAAATGCTACCTCTTATTAATAACCAGTGTTGCCTTGAACTGAATGCAATGCTCTAGGTATTTGATCAAATAAAACCATTTACTCTTGCCTCCTCCATTTTGGATACTTTGCCTTTATTAATGTTGCCTAAAATAAGAGTGAAAGGAATCATGGTATACAAACAATTTTTGCATTATTCAAATTTGAATTTTGAAATAGTGTTATTAATCATTGTTGTTTAGTCATTTTTAGAGGTGTTCGACTCCAAGATCCTGGAGTGGTTTGCCATTTCTTTTTCCAACTCGTTTTACAGATGAGGAAACCAAGGCAAACAGGGTCAAATGACTTGCCCAAGGTCACATAGCTAGGAAGTGTCATGAAGATGAGTCTTCCTGGTTCCATGCCTACTGTTCCATCCACTGTGCAACCTAACTGAATTTTAAAAGAAACCCATATTCTAAAAAAACACCTATACTAATTTTATTGTACTATGTTCTTTCTCTGCTCCTGCCTCTCGACTTGGTGCCTGTGGCATCCCACCCCCTCTAAAAAAAAAAACACAAAAACCACAAAACACAAACCCCTAAAACAACCTCAAACTCTCTAAGTTAAGCAAAAGAAAGGACATAGGGGCAGCTAGGTGGCGCAGTGGATAGAGCACTGGCCCTGGATTCAGGAGGACCTGAGTTCAAATCTGGCCTCAGACATTTAACACTTACTAGCTGTGTGACCCTGGGCAAGTCACTTAATCCCAATTGCCTCACCAAAAAAAAAAAAAAAAAAGGACATAGACATAACTACTCACTATATGTTGGACCCAGCCTGTCTGTCTTTTGTCTGCCCACGCTCAGGTGCCACTTGTCTGTCCCTGGCCTCCCCCCCCCCTGAGTATCACCCATCTTCCATGTCCAATCCTACATGTCTGCCCCTGCATGTTCTTCCTCTCAGTTCTGGCCAGACCCACATGTGGCTGGCTCCAGCTCCCAAATGTTCTTCCTCCTCTCTCTTCTCTGTCCCATGCCCTCTGTCCCATGGCCTGAACCAAATGATGTCCCCTCCTACCAGAGGCATGAGGTCCCCTTCCTGTCTCTCTTCCTCTCTCCCTTCTCAGCATCTGCAGGCGAAGTCACATTACATGAAAATCCCTTTATGTAGAGCTTTGTGGAATGGTCCACTTAAGAAAAACAAGAACTATCTGTTGTAGATAGAACCTAAAGACAGGAAAACCATGATTTAAGTCCTGCTTCTGGTGCATACAATTTGTGTGATCATGGGCAAGTCACTTAACTTCCCATTGCCCAGACAATGCTCTAAGACGATAACAACATTTTGTATTTGCTATCTTCCACACCTGGAATGCAATCCTATCTCGCCTCAGCTCTTAGACTCTCTGGTTTCCTGTAAACTCTGCTCAAGTAGAATCTTCTACATATCTACATGAAGCCTTTCCTGATCTCCCAGTGTCCCCCTCTTCTCATCCCAAATTACCTTGCATTTATTTTAAATATTTTATATATACTTATTCCACATATATTTCCTCTGAAAGAATATAAGCTCCTTGAGGGTAGTGATTGTTTCATTTTTGTTTTTGTAGTTCTAGTACCTAGCACAATGTCTGGCACACAATAGATGCTTAATAAATGCTTGTTGATTGATACAGGAAGCTTCCACACTGGGTGTTCCCTACACTGATGAAATTACAGGTATGGACCTCCCCTCCCCACAAAAATATCATTTATCTTCAGTCAGAAGTAAAGATGAAAATACCACTTGTACTTCCATGTATTCAGTTTTTTGCCCAGGACTTCATGATCCTTAGCCATGCTTTCTCAGTTCCTTTTGGTTGTAATCACCAGAAGTATGTATTGGCTATCAAGTTTGAAATTTCTTGTGAGTCACATCCTAGATACATATTCTGGAAAGAGAACAGACTTCTTTCTTGCTTATATATGCTTGACAAATAGCTTACTTCATGCCTTTTAACAGGGAGTCACCAGCTGTGACAAATTCTTCTCTTCTTCCTCTGACCATTATTGAATGACTTCTTATCAGATGTAGCTGTGGATCTATGTCATCATTTCTTGGAATACATGAAACTTTTTTTTGTAGCAATGGTCCAGCTCTCCTTTCTGTAGGTAGTGCTCACACTTCTCATGTAATTCCAGATGTTCATTGGTTCTTCTGTCCTTCTTTCTCTCTGTTGCATTCTTTCATCCTCTGGCCTCCTAACAGTTCATCCCCTCTCCTCTTTATATCCCTTTCCTTCTCTTTCAAGAAAAACTTAATTCTTCTTGATAACCAAGATAATTGAAATGCATTCCTCCAGCCCCTTTTCATTTCCTTATATTGCCACATCACATTCCTTATTTCCTACATCTTCCTCTCTGTTTATCCTACATTGTTTTCACATCTTTGTCCAGTTATTTTCTGATCTTATTTTAATTTTACTTTGAATACCTTTTCTTCCATTTTTTTGGTTCTACTTCATCAGTTCTGTTCATTGCTGCTTTCTCTTAGTTGGATTCCCTGATGAGTGGGAGAAAAGAGGTGATGGAGAGTTAGCTGAGCAGACACTGAAGGGAAGAGATCATCCTTCAGTCATAGAAAGACTGAGCCTAGGTAGTGCTGAGAAGCACTGAACCCAATTAGTGTTAGACACCACAAGTTTAAAATCAATGAAATCAGTTTGATTTCAAAACAGTGCAGAAGTCTATAATCTAGCATGAGTTACTAAGAACAGTTGATACTAAAGTTACTTCTCATTTACTCTTTTTTTTTTTTTTCAGTGAGGCAACGCAGCTAGTAAGTGTTAGTGTCTGAGGCTGGATTTGAACTCAGGTCCTCCTGACTCCAGGGCCAGTGCTCTATCCACTGCGCCACCTAGCTGCCCCTCATTTACTCTTTTTTTTTTTTTTTTAGTGAGGCAATTGGGGTTAAGTGACTTGCCCAGGGTCACACAGCTAGTAAGTATTAAGTGTCTGAGGTCGGATTTGAACTCAGGTACTCCTGACTCCAGGGCCAGTGCTCTATCCACTGCACCATCTAGCTGCCCCCTCATTTACTCTTAATATATATTAAGGTGTGGGCCAGTTACTTCATTAGCACAGGGCAGAGGAGTCTGGATAGATTTCAGGAGGTCTATGTGGGATAAGGATGTCTTTATTGAGGATGAGAGTACAGGTGGAGGGAATCTTTAATTTCACTAACTTTCATTAACTTCAATTATGAACATAGGTAACAACATGTAGGGGGTCTTCAGGTTTTACCGTACTATCCAAAGCTTCCATGGTATACAAAAGATTAGGCACCCCTGGTATAGGGAGTTGTTTGCTTTTCCATCAGCTGTCAGGGTGTGTTTGTGTACCTCAAACTCAACATGTCCAAGGATGAGCTTTTAATCTTTCCCTCAAATATCTGTTTCTCCTCCTGCCTTTATGATTTCTTTTAGTGGCACTACCATTCTCCTGGGTCTATATCTTGGGCTTGTCTGATTCCTGCTGTTCCTCCTTCACTTCATCTCGGTGCTGGAGCCATCTTGCTCCTCCCTCTCCTTTCCTGGAAGGAACCTCAGAAATCATCCAGTTCAACCCATGCCTGAGTAGGAAATCTCTCTCTATAATCCCTTCAAATATCAGTTTCTAGGAGCAGCTAGGTGGTGCAGTGGATAGAGCACTGGCCCTGGAGTCAGGAGGACCTGAGTTCAAATCCGACCTCAGACACTTAACACTTACTAGCTGTGCGACCCTGGGCAAGTCACTTAACCCCAGTTGCCTCACCAAAACCAAAACAAATATCAGTCTCTGCTCAAAGACCTTTAATAGGAAACTCACTACTTTTTAAAATCCTTATTCAACTCTTGGATAGCTCTAATTGTTAGGAAGGTTGGTTTTTTTTCCTGTATCAAGCTGAAATCTTCTTCTCTACAACATACATTGTGCCTAGTTACAGAAATCATAGACCATAAAAGCTAACAAGGTCTTTAGAATTCATCTAGTCATAGATGTCAATTGCTCAGTCATTTCATTTTATAGATGAGAAAGCTGAGATCCAGGGTGCTTACATGGCTTGCCCAAATTCATACAGATCTCAAGTATTCACTGCCCTTATTTCACAAATAAGGAAACTGTGGATCAAAGAACTGAAGTGATTGGCTGAAGGTGGCATCACTACCAACAGAGGAAGTGTAAGAACCAGGACTTGAACTCAATTTGTATAAGTCCTGGTGCAATGCTCCCAACTAGTTGTCTTCAGAGCTAAATGAGTTAACAAATGTATTGTGCTTTATGAAACTTAAAGTGCTATATAAATACTAGCTACTATTATTTTCTTCTTAGCAAAACCATTAGCCCAAGAAGAGAGAAGTTTCGTAATTCTTTTTTATCACAGAGAGAGCCTAATTGCCATAGATATAGTGCTCAATCAGTGCTTGACTTTGTATTACACCCAAGAATCAACATCATCAACTGTTTCCCTAGCATATGTTTTACCACACTTAATTCTATCCACTTTAGCCCTTTTTCTAGGGCCATGTGGGAGTGGGGGCCTTGAGTAAATAAAACTATTTGATGTTTCAGGAATCTGTGGCATTTAAAGATGTGGAAATGGACTTCACTCAGGAGGAGTGGGGGCAACTAGACCTTCCTAAGAAAGACCTGTACAAGGACCTAATGTTGGAGAAGTACAGGAACCTTGTTTTGCTGGGTAAGAACAACTGCTTCATAGCGCATCTTTGGCTCTCAGATTCTTAAAACCTGAAGTATCATTTGAAGTGTGTAATTAATTTTTGGCTTAGGAACCCTAAGTTCCTAAATAAATACCTAAACTACCTGGCCCTGGGGACAAATTGTCTCTATTCCCTGTTCCCATTCAAATGTCATTGTAATGGACTTGAGACCCTCACTTTTCTCTATCCATTGTTTTTCTGTTCTTCTTCCCTCCCCTACCCCCAACCAAAACCAAAACCATACCATTCCCTTCTAGGCTTAATTCCATCCCAGGTGCATAAAGCAGGTAATTTTCTTTCTGAACTAAGAATAATTTCCTGACTTGTCTCTTCCTCAAAGCATGTTCCTAATATCCTTCGTTACATCCTCTTTTATAAGAACAAAAGCCACAGCTAAACTTTAAAATGGTTGGTTCTTTGTATCCATAACAAATATTCAAGTCCCATCTCTTCCCCCATGAGCAGGGCTTCCAGTTTCTAAACCTGATGTGAACTCTGAATTGGAGCAAGGAGAAGACTCATGGATACCCAGGAAAGAAATCCCAGGAAGCACCTGCTCAGGTAAGTAAGAATAAGGGAATCATTGAAAATGAACAGAATATATGTTTTGCTTGATTTCACATGGATAAATGATATGTTGTTTGCCTTCTCAGTGGGTGAGGGGGAGTGGCAGAGAATCTGGAACTCAAAATTAAAAAAAAAAACAATTTTTCAAATAAATAATTAAAAAGAAAGAGAATTAACAGAGCACTGGGTTTGATGTCAAAGGACTGGGCTTCTGTTTCCAGGTCCAGCATTGTTTGATGTTGAATAAGTAACTTAACCACTTTGAACCTCAGTTTCCTCACCTATAGAATGAGGATGATATATTACCTAACTCACCACAGGGTTGTTGTGAGGAAAGAATTTTTAAAGGCACTACAAATCACTATATAAATGTGAGAGCTATTATCAGTAGCAAAGTTTGCAGATGAAAGGGAAAAACTTTTGAATTGAAGGGAATTAGTTTGTTCTCAAACCCTCCCCCCTGATCCCCCCTCAAATATAATCATACTTGATATCTTTCCTCTTATACTTCCTTCCATAATCAGAGGGGACCTTCCATTTATGGGTAAAATAGCATCTCTTTCTACCTTCCCACAGGTCTCACTCCCATATAACAACAACTCACTTTTATACAGTACTTTTTTGTTTCTGTCTTTGATATACTCATTTTCACCTTATTCAAGGACTCTTGCACAAGTTTCATCTAACAACTTTTCATAGATTCTGTTGTCCCTTCTAGCTCTTCTCTGTTGACATTGCTTCATCCTACTATCTGCATGGTATGGAGGTCATATCTCCATTTCCTTCCTCCCCATTCCATTCATACCTTCCTGAACTGCTCTTCTGCTCGCCTCATGGTAGAAGAAATGGGATTTGAATGTTTACTTTTTCCTAGTCAAATCCAATGACATTTTCTCAGTCTCTGTTTCCCTTGACCTTTTCACTGAAGTTGATGTTGTCTGCCTCTACTTCTTGAAATCGTACCTTCCTTAGTTTGTTTAACATCATACTTCATTGGTTCTTTTCATACTCTTGTGACCACTCCTTTTTGTTTCCCATGCTTGCTTCCTAATCCTTCTGCTTTTTAACTGTGGGAGTCATTCAAGGATGACTTTGTTTTTCTTCTTTTTCTCTTTCTAAATTCACTCCTTTAGAGAGAGCTTATTTATTCTTTTTGTTTGTTTGTTTTTTGTTTTTTTTTTGCAGGGCAATGAGGGTTAAGTGACTTGCCCAGGGTCACACAGCTAGTAAGTGTTAAGTGTCTGAGACTGAATTTGAACTCAGGTACTCCTGACTCCAGGGCCAGTGCTTTATCCACTGCACCACCTAGCTGCCCCAACTGCTGACTTTTCTTATTCCCAATATGGTTTGGTTAGTTTTGTCAGAAGTATACCAGATATATTGGAAAGTCAGGAGCAATGTTAGGGTCTCAAATGCTTGAGGAGCAATTCAAGGTAGGAGAGGGGTGTAGAATGCTAAATAGGAGCATACCAACAACAGATGATTTTTCAATGAATCCTAGTAGTAACACTAATGTGTGCAACTGAGATTCATCTCAGTGCTTTCTTTGGTGTTGTGGCATAGGTTGCTAGCTTCTGACGTACCCAGAGAAATCTGAAATTGTATATTGTATCTGAAATTGAAATATTGTTCACACTGTTTAAAATATGTATATAAAGCTTATATAATTGAAGGGGTATGGTATTACTGTTAATCAATATTCCTATTACTATTACTCTCTCTTAAGAGACATTTGCATTTTTGTTTCTTTCAGACTGGGACACTGTACCTAAGTCCAAAGAATCACCTCCAAATCCTGACTTTTTTGAAGATAACTCAATTGTGCCTGAAGAAGCAATAATGGAAACACTTACAAGAACTGGTCCAGAGGACACCACATTTCAAGACACCTGGGAATGTGATAACAGACTAAAGAGGCAGCAGGAAAACCAAGAGAGAGATTTAAGGCAAGTAAAAATCACTCACAAGAAACCTTCCCCTGGAGAGAGAGCTCATGAAGGTAGTGAACTTGGGAGGAACTTTGGCCTGCGGTCAGTCCTTGTTACACAACAGAGAGTGCCTATAGGAAAACGCCTCCTTAAATATAATACACATAGGAAGAATTCAGACCCACTTAAACATCATCAGATACATGCCGGAGAAAAACCCTACACTTGTAATGATTGTGGAAAAGGTTTCAGTTACTGCTCATCCCTTTCTCAGCATCAGAAAAGTCATACTGGAGAGAAACCATATGAATGTAATGAATGTGGAAAAGCCTTCAGCCAGAGCTCATCCCTTGTTCAGCATCAGAGAATTCATACTGGAGAGAAACCCTATAAATGTAATGAATGTGGAAAAGCTTTCAGTCAGAATGCAAACCTCACAAAACATCAGAGAACTCATACTGGAGAGAAACCTTATAAATGTAATGAATGTGAGAGAGCCTTCAGTGACTGTTCAGCCCTCATTCAACATCAGAGAATTCATACTGGAGAGAAACCCTATGAATGTAATGAATGTGGAAAAGCCTTCCGCCACAGTGCAAATCTCACAAACCATCAAAGAACTCATACTGGAGAAAAACCTTATAAATGTATTCAGTGTGGAAAATCCTTTGGTTATTGTGCAGCCTTTATTCAGCATCAGAGAATTCACACTGGAGAGAAACCCTATAAATGTAATGAATGTGGGAAGGCCTTCAGTCAGAGTGCAAATCTCACAAACCATCAGAGAATTCATACTGGAGAGAAACCCTATAAGTGTAATGAATGTGGGAAAGACTTCAGCCAGAGTACAAACCTCATAATCCATCAGAAAATTCATACTGGAGAGAAACCTTATGAATGTAATGAATGTGGGAAAGCCTTCAGTGATAGCTCAGCCCTTATTAGACATCATGTCATTCATACTGGAGAGAAACCCTATGAATGTAATGAATGTGGGAAAGCTTTCAATCAGAGCTCATCTCTTACTCAGCATCAGCGAACTCATACTGGAGAAAAACCCTATAAATGTAAGGAGTGTGGAAAAGCTTTCAGGTGTAGTTCAGCCTTCATCAGACATCAAAGACTCCATACGGGAGAGTAAACACAGGACTGTAATGAAAGCAGGGAATTTTTGAGTCACATATTTTTTCTTTTTTTTTTAAAACAGTGGTCTGTTGTTAGGAAGAAGAGACTCTATAAGGGATTGCAAACTACTTGAGGTCAGGCTACTGTTAGAGATTTTTCCTTTTACAACACCTAGGCCAGGGCCACATAACAGAGGCTCATTGATTTAATAAATGCTTGTTGATTTAATAAGTGCTTTTTGATTCACTGATAAAGATGATTAATATAAATCTTCCAAATTTAATATCTTGCTTTATTTTTCATAGAAAATTCTAATTGATTTGATAGTAAAGTAGGAAGAGGAAATAGAACTTCATTTTGCTCTCAGAAGATTATTTCTTTTAGGCATAGAACTTCATTTTGCTCTCAGAAGATTATTTATTTTAGGCAGAACAATTCAAACTGTAGGCCTCATCCTGTGAGTCCCAGAATCCAGGCAGCTTCCATGTAGGTCTGTCTCAGAATAATGACAGGGACAGTTTTTTCTTTTTTTTTTTTTTCATTTTTGTTTTTGTTTTTTACTCCCTAATGCCATTGTAATTAACTGTTGAGAGCAGTTAAGAGGGAAAGAGATCCTAGGACTTCTTGTTAAATGTCCGTATCACATGTAAGCTTCTTAATTATTCCTTGCATAACTAAAGAGTCCAAGACCAGAGGGAGTAGAAGGGCATGCAAAAGCCAAATCTCAGAACCGGATTTAGCCACAACTCCAGTGAAATGTTGTTGGGTTTTGGGGGCTTTTTTGGGGGGGTGGGGAGGGTTGGTACTCATTATTGATTCCCTTTAGCTATTCTGGGGCCTTTATTGGTTTTACTTGTATTTAAAAACTAAATTTGCACACAATTCAACTTAATCCAACAATTCCATTCAACAGATAATTCACTCAGCCTTGTGTACTCAACGAGTGAACTAGTTTTTTATCTTGCCATGCTCTTTCTCATGCACAATAGTCATCACTTACACTTTTTCACGTCTGACATTAGAACTAATGATACTAAATATTCTCCTTTTTTCTACTTTCTCAAAGTACTCCTGGCTTTTCTAGAAAGAAAGGAGAGGAGGGAGGGTCCAAGCCTTAGTCTCCTAAGCCAATCAAACAACAAATATGTCTTAAGAAAAAACTATCTGATTTGCTTGAGAAGTCAGGGTTGAGAGTAAAGGAAGGGGCATTAAGATATTGTTGCCCGGGGCAGCTAGGTGGTGCAGTGGATAGAGCACCTAGAGCACCGGCCCTGGAGTCAGGAGTACATGAGTTCAAATCTGATCTCAGACACTTAACACTTACTAGCTGTGTGACCCTGGGCAAGTCACTTAACCCCAATTGCCTCACTAAAAAAAAAATGATATTGTTGCCCTTGCAACACCTGCTCTTGGGGAAAATTTAACATGAAAACAAGACTATAAATTCAGCTAATATCATGTGAACTAATATTTCTTTATGAGCCTCACATACATGATGATGTCTACCCTAAAAACTAGTTAGAGGTACTTAAGTTGGCCAGACTGAGAGGAAACACAGAATGGGTGGCTTCCTGAATCTGGGTTGTGGTGGAGTCATGTCTTGGTTAGGCACACCCATAGAGAGCTTCATCATCTTCATTTATGTGATTTCATTAGTCTTGACTAATGACCACCCCCCAGAAGAGTAACCTATACCACTCCCATACTGGTCATCACTGGGAACTTAGAATACCTTCCCCCATTTTCCTAATTTTCCCAGAAAGGTTGATCTTTCATTTCAAGGGTCTGTCCTTGGCTCTATTCTGTTCAACATACTTATCAGTGATTTGAATGAAAGTATAGATTTATTCATTCAATAAGCATTTACTAAATGCCTATAAATGTTAGAAACTATAATAGATATTGAGGATAGAAAAAGAAAAATGAAACTGTTCCCTTTGAGTTTACATTCTATTATGTTCAACTAATGGTCTATTAGAATGGAAACTCCTTAGGGAAAGGGACTGATGCATAAAAGATGTCCCAAAAGCCTTAGTGCAGTTTAAACCATTAAAGCTGAAGTAGCACTAAGACTTTTGGGACATCCTATACAGTATTTGTATACCAAGGACAGGGCCTAGTACACAGTATTTTTTTTTTAAGTGAGTCAATTGGGATTAAGTGACTTGCCCAGGGTCACACAGCTAGTAAGTGTTAAGTGTCTGAGGCTGGATTTGAACTCAGGTCCTGACTCCAGGGCCAGTGCTCTATCCACTGTGCCACCTAGCTGCCCCCACAGTATGTTTTTAAAATGCTTGTTAATTTAGAACTCAGTCACATTCATTCCATGCTGAGGCATCAGAGTAGGACTTTAAAGAAATGGATAAAATTCACATTTAGTGTGCATCAGTAATAATAACTGACATTTCTGTAGCACTTTAAAGTTTGCACAGTACTTTAAAAATATACAGTATTTCATTAGAAGTGTGGTATCCAGACCTGGGGTGCATCATTTGATTGCCCTATGTCTTCTTCTCTCATCACTGTGAATTAATTCTTCTCTGGCCACCCCTTCCCAATGTTGTATTATTTCCCTCTACTAGAATGTGAACTTCTTGAGGTCAGGGGCTATCTCTTATATTTGTAATTCTAGCATTTCACACTGTGCCTGGTACATAGCAAGTTCTTAATAAATACTTTTTCATTCATTCCATTGTACTCTGCCCTTAAGCCACATCTGGAGCATTGTGTTCTAAACTGGGACCCAGTTTTAGGCAAAACATTGGCAAATTGGAGTGCTTTCAGAAAAGGTTGACCAGAATGGTGAAGACTGGAGATTATGCATGTGGATTGGCTGAAGGAACTGGAATCTTTTTTTTTTTTAAATAATCTTTTATTTTGGAACTGGGGTTTTTGGCCTAAAGCCAAAAGAGATCTTGAAGCCTGTCTTCAAGTATTTGAAGGGCTATAACCCTGTGTATTTCCCTCCATCCTATTCTCTTATATTTATCCCCTTCTTTTTTCCCCTGTCCCTCTTCAAGGTTCTGTTTTGCTTCTAACCATTTTCCCTTAACCTTTTTCTTTCCTATTTCCTAGTTGGGTAAAATGTATTTCCATACCTAACTGTGGTTATGTGCATTCTTCCCTAGTTTAACCAAATCAGATGAGAGTGAGATTCAAGTGTTATCCACTCTTTACCACACTATCCCCTCCTGTTGTATAAATTCCCTTTTACATACCCTATTTATGTGATTTAATTTTCCCCATTCTTGAGGCAGCTAGGTGGCTCAGTAGATAAAGCATTGGCCTTGGATTCAGGAGGACTTGAGTTCAAACCCAGCTTCAGACACTTGACACTAGCTGTATGACCCTGGGCAAGTCACTTAATCTTCATTGCCCTGCAAAAAAAAAAAAAAAAAAAAGAATTTTCCCCATTCTTTTGCTCCCTCCTCCCTTCTCCCCTTTCTCGGTGCATTCCTATTCCCATCCATTCTATTCTTCTTTTAAGATCAACCAACTACAGTAGAATCACACTCAGGCCTTCTAATTAGTCTCTATGACCCATGGTGATGATAAAATTCTGAGGGGCTACCTGTCTCATCTTGTATATGAATTTAAATTTTGGTCCTTCATGATTTCCTACATGTTTGCCTTTTTATACTTCTCTTGAATCCTGTGTTTGTACAATAATTTCCTATCTAGCTCTGGTCTTTTCATCAGGATTGCTTGGAATTCCTCTTTTATTAAAGATCCATTTCCTCTCTATAGGATTACACTCAGTTTTGTGGGGTAGGTTATACTTGGTTGTAAGTCTAGATTGTTTGAATTTTGGAATATCATATTCCAAGCTCCTTGTTTCCTCAAAGTGGTGATTGCTAAATGTTATGTGATCCTAACTATGGCTCTTTGGTACTTGAATTCTTTTCTTCAGACTACTTCCAGTGTTTTATCCTTGACCTGGGAGCTCTGGATTTTGGCTATACTGGTCCTGAGAGCTTTCATTTTGGCATTTCTTTTAGAAGGCAAACAGTGGTTTCCTTCAGTTTTTACTTTGTCCTCTGGTTCTAAGATATCTGGACAGTTCTCTCCTAAGATTTCTTGAAAGGTGATGTGTAGGTTCCTTTTTTGTTCATAACTTTCAGGTAGTCTAGTGAATCTTAAAATATCTTTCCCCAATGTTTTCTAGATCAGTTGTTTTTCTATCAGATATTTCACGTTTTCTTCTATTATTTTTTTCAGGCTTTTGATTTTGTTTTATTATTTTTTGAGGTTTCATGGAGACATTAGCTTCCATTTGGCTAGTTCCAATTTTTAAGTTTTTTTTTTTCCAGTAAGGATTTGTACCTCTTTTCCCAAGCTATTCTGTTTTTGTATCTTTCTTCCCTAACTAAATTTTACACTGTATTAAATTTCATCTTATTAGATTCAGCCTAATATTCTAGCCTGTCAAAGTATTTTGGGATCCTTACTCTATCCAGTCTGTTAGCTATCCCTCCCAGCTTTGTGTCATCTGCAAATTTTATAAGCATGACATTCCCTGAGGTACTCCACTTGAGACATACTTCCAAGATAATATCAAACCATTAATGACTATTCTCTGCATCTGGACATATAAGTAACAACCTAATTTCTATTCTCTATTCCATATAATTTCCACAAAAATAGCACAATTTGTCAAATGTTTTACTTAAGTCTAGGTAAATTATATCTACAGCATTCCTTTGATCTGCAATTTTAGAAACCTTGGCCAAAAGAGAAGGAAATAAGACTACTAACAACATAATCTATTCTTGATGAAACTGTCCTGGCTTTCTTTGATCACAACTTCCCTTTTAAGATATCATTAACTATCCCTTTAATAATAGCTCCTAGAATTGTGTTAGGAATTGATGCAAAATTCAATGGCCTATTCTTTGCAGATTCCAGTCTTTTCCTCTTTTTTTTGTTTTTGTTTTTTTAAAGCCTGTACAGTTTTTCTGAGTAACAGCCCAGTGACACTGAATATAGAGGAAGGTGGTATGATTACTGAATGGCTGTGAGAGCAATGAGCTGCACAGAAGGCAGACATTTTAGGGAAGCAGTTTGACAGGCAGGAAGGAGAGGCAAGCAGCCTTTTGAAACGTATACCATTCTTAGCAAGTAGGTGAGCTAACCCTCACCATGTCCCTAAATTCTCAGTGCCTGCAACCCTAGAGAACTGCTGAGTAGACTCCCTTGGTGACATAATTCTCTTTCCATGAGGGAGTAGAAATCTTATCCTAATCCGGCCAAACAGATAGGTGGAGCGGTGGATAGAGTGCCTGGCCTGGAGTCAGAAGACTCATCTTCCTGAATTCTAATCTGACTTCAGACACTTAGTAACTGTGTGACCTCAGGTAAGTCACTTAACCCTGTCTGCCTCAGCTTCCTCATCTGTACAATGGGTTGGAGATGGAAATGCCAAACCACACCAGTACCCTTGCAAAAAAAAATCCAAATTGGGTCAAGAAGAGACTGATAGGAATGAAAAACTACTGAACAATTTGATTTACTGTCTATTCTATTTACTGCTTACTTTGTTGTAGAAGTTTGCTAACTATTCATGATCAGGGAAAGTGTCTTGAACTTTTCACTCCCCTAGACTACAAATATTTGATGAGTAGTAGATGGCGCTCATCTCAGCCTGATAGTCTTCTTGAAAGATCTAGTTGTTTTGTGCTTTTACACTTGTTCCTCATAAGTGCTAGGTGCATGAGCCCATGGATTACTTAGATATATGTAGGTATGTTATCTTTATCCCTGGAGTGAAGAAGGAAAAAAAAAAGTACAAAGCCAATGTATGTTAGTAATAAGAGAGACCAAACTTTTAACTTAAGAATGGACTTTGGGGGCAGCTAGATGGCGCAGTGGATAAAACACCAGCCCTGGATTCAGGAGGACCTGAGTTCAAATCCGGCCTCAGACACTTGACACTTACTAGCTGTGTGACCCTGGGCAAGTCACTTAACCCCAATTGCCTCACCAAAAAAAAAAAAAGAATGGACTTTGTATCCTGTGGCTAGTAGGGAACCATGTATCTAGAGGAAAAGAATAAAGTGCTTATTAATAGATGAGAGCCGTCCAGGTAACATCTATCCCACCTTGCTATATCCCAAACAGCCCTTATTTTAGGGATAAGAAGTAGCAAGGATCTCAATGCCACTCCTCCACCCTCCTATTCTGTGCAATCCTGGTAAGAGGGAAGTTAGTTTTATCTTTGGGACCCCCCAGAAAGGAAAGGAGAATGTATCCAAGTTCCTGGACAGTGAGTCTAGGGTGAGGAAGTCATGAACTCATAAGTAGAGACTTAAGAGTTTCATATAGGAAACTATAATGAGAGAAGTACCAATCCTAGGCATTAGATTCCCACACACAGACCTGAGATATAGGAGAAGATATTAGGAGGCTGAAACCTGCCAAATAAAATTATAGGATCACAAAATTTAGAGCTAAAAGGAATTTCAAAGATTATCTAATGCAACTTTACAGAAGAAACTGAAGGCCAGAGAGGTGCCCAACATCACACAGCTACAAAGTGGCAGTCTGAAACCAGTTTTTCCTCCATCCAATTTAGAGAGAACAGGAAGTGAAATGAAAAATGAACAAAAGACTTAAGAATGCCTTACTAGAAAGAAAAAAATAAAAGTATAACCTAGATCTCTAAAGATGATATATAAAAATGGTATTTGTTCCTAAGACTCCTATAAACTTCCTTTTAATTATTGTGTGTCTTCAGTACATAGGTGTTATAACAAATGCTTTTAAAAAGTATTGCAGGGGACAGCTAGGTGGCACAGTGGATAGAGCACCGGCCCTGGAGTCAGAAGTTCCTGAGTTCAAATCCGGCCTCATACACTTAACACTTACTAGCTATGTGACCCTGGGCAAGTCACTTAACCCCAATTGCCTCACTAAAACAAAACAAAACAAAAGTATTGCAGAAGCTTTGGGTGCTCTTCTCAGAAACGGAGTAAAGGGGGAAAATGACCACCTTCTTCCTCAATTCCTACTGATTTCTGTTTTTTGGTTTTTTTGTGGGGCAATGAGGGTTAAGTGACTTGCCCAGGGTCACACAGCTAGTGTCAAGTGTCTGAGGTAGAATCTGAACTCAGGTCCTCCTGAATCCAGGGCCAGTGCTTTATCTACTGCACCACCTAGTTGCCTCTCAAATCCTACTCTGAACAGTAGAGAACCCAGTTCAGAGAAGAGGAAATGGAAATAACAATGAAAAAAGTAGGGGATTCCAGTAAGTCAAGTCCTGGGGTTTTGATGTGCCTTTGAGCAAACAATAGCCATGAAATCAACAAGTACAAAACTGCTAGCCAGAATAGTGAAAATCACTTACTTCTCACCTGTTTGCCATATCAGCTCTTATAAAGGGGAGGTAGGATAGGGACAGATACAAGTTTCACCTCCTTTGCTATTTTGTCTTTACTCTGATGGCAACAGTGAAAATTCTCTCTCAGATGAATTTTGGTGCATATGCCATAGGCTGAGTTCTCTTCTAGGCCCAACTTTATGTAACGAGGTTGAATAAAACTGGGCTGAAAACCCACAACAATCTCTGTAGAATCCTGATTTAATAACATTAATGGAAATGTAATGAAGTCCCTACCCCATTCAGTAGCAACATTATGAGGAGAAAATCAGGCATCCTATGGGAAGAAACAAAATGAAACAGGACACAATATATCCCTGTAAATACTGATCTAAGGTGATTCAGGAGCACAATGTCTATTTTAATGGAACTTTAAAAGTCAATCCTATAGAGAGGTAACATAGTTCAAAAAGTAATCTTTGAAGTTAAAAATATACAAAACCTGTTTCAAATCTTGGCCTCAGCTATTTGTATGACCTTTGTGCAAAACACTCACCTGACGTTCCACATTTGTGAAATGAGAGGGTTGGATTAAAAGAGCTGTAAAATCCCTTCTAGCTCTAGGAATTATAACCCAGAAGTCATTGAGAGAGAGTTGAGGAATGAAGAGCCTGAAGGGACCTCAGAGATCACCTAGAAATGGTGTAGCAATCCCTTCTCATATACTAGACATGGTTAGCTAATTTTTGCTTGAAGAGTTCCATACTAACTAGTTCATTAAGCAGACCCTTCCTCTTTGGGTCAGCTCTAAGAATTAGGAACTCATATCAAGACAAAACTTGTCAACTTGGAAATTTTAACCATTGTACCCATCCCTGTCTTCTAGGGACAATCAAAGCAAGTTAGGTATGGAAATACATTTTACCCAACTAGGAAATAGGAAAGAAAAGGGTTAAGGGAAAAGGGTTAGAAGCAAAACAGACCCTTAAAGAGGGGCAGGGGGAAAAAGAGGGGGACAAATATAAGAGAATAGGATGGAGGGAAATACACAGCAATCATAACTGTTAATGTGAATGGGATGAACTTGCCCATTAAAATGGAAGTGGATAGCAAACATTAATAACCAGAATCCAAAAACATGTTGTTTATAAGAAATACATTTGAAACACAAAGATACACACAATTAAAACATGGGATTGGAGCAGAATGTATTCTGTTTCAGCTGAAGTAGGAAATAAAAGGCAGAAATAGTAATTATGATCTTAGACAAAGTAAAAACAAAAGAGCTAATTAAAAGAGATAAGCAGAGAAACTACATTTTGCTAAAAGGTGCCATAGACAAAGCTGCTTAAACTGTGTGTCATGACCTCAAATGGGGTGACATAACTGAATGTAGGGGGGGGGTCACAAAAAATTTGGCAGTAAATGTTTTATTTGTATACTTATTTTATATACCTATATACCACAGGTCACATAAAAATTTCTTGGGCAAAAAGGGGTCATGGGTAGAAAAAGTTTAAGAAGCCCTGCCACAGACAATATATATTCTGAACATATCTGCACCATATGGAATAGCATCTAAATTCTTAAGGGAAAAGTTAAATGAGTTATAGGAAGAAATAGACAGTAAAACTATAATAGTGAGGGACTTCAATTTACCCCTCTCAGACCTAGTTAAATAGAAGAACAAGAACAACAACACAACAAAACCCCAACCTCTTCAATTACAGCTCTTCAATTCTTCTCTTGAACATTCCCCTCAAAGATTGAGAGTCTCCACTCTATGATTAATATCCCTGAAATCCTTTTTGAATAAAATAAGGGTATTTCCCTCTGAATGGAAAAGAGGATATTTCTCTTGGGTGGTTTATAGGTTAATCGCTTTGGGGAATGGGGAAAGCAAAGATTTAAAAAGACAAGAGATGTTATTTGTTCAGAGTTTGTTCTCTCTCTCTTTAATCCATTTCCTGGAACCATGGCTTCTTATATACTTTGCTCAAAGGGAAAAAATCTGGAATGGGTTTTCAAACTAGAGAAATATTTATTTCTTTTTATTTTCAGTTGAATTAAAAAAGAAAATGACCACTCCCACTTAGAATTTGTTATACAGAGGGATAGGAAATCCTGGCATAATCTGAAATGCATTCATAATCAACTGCCTTCCCTTTGTCTTCTGAGAAGTTGTAGATTCTTTCAAAGCTCAATCCATATGCTACATCCTATATAATCTTTCCTGATCTTCCTAGCTGCTGGTGCCACACCCCAAATATTTTGTATTTTCTTTGTATATAGTTTTTTGTGCTTATGTGTATATATGTTGCTTTCCCAACAAGTATATAAACTCCTTGAAGGAAGGGATTTTTCTGTTTCTGTTTTCATCTTTGTATTCTCAGAGCATAGCACAGTGCCTGGTGCATAGTAGGAACTTAATAAATGCTTGTTGATTAATTGATACACCCTAGATTTTGGGAGAAGGAATTTCAAAGAGGAAGGATTGTTAGGATTTCCTACACTAAATTCTTTTTTTTTCCTACACTAAATTCTTCAGGAGAAGTCAACCAAGGAGGGATGTGAAACTCTCAAGAATGTGTAACCTGTCACTGTAGTGCTTCTGGCTCCAAAATGATGGTGATTCTGGGAGAGAGAGAGAGAGAGAGAGAGAGAGAGAGAGAGAGAGAGAGAGAGAGAGAGAGAAAGTAAAATGAGTTTTTTCCCCTTTATAGCACAGTCACTTTCTATCCTTCCTCCCAAGTGAACCCTTTCTTGACACAAACAAAAACAGTCATGCAAAAACATCTGATAGAGGCTTTAGCTACCAATGTATACAATATTCAGTTCTTACGGTCCCCCCACCTCTGAGCCATGAGAGAAAAGATATGTTTCATTCACTATCTCTATCACCTTTTCCTATCACCTTTGCTGTTTTTTTTCTTTACTCAGAGTTACATTTCCTTTTAGTAAATGTTTTATTTATATCATTGCAATTGCTGTGTATATCGTCCTCTTGGATCTGCTTTTTTTCACTCTGAATCAATTCATAATAGAATTTTTTTTCACATGTCAAAATTCCTTGGCATCTCTGATAGTTAAGGTATTCTCCCTTATATTGGGTTTAAATTTTCCTCCATGAGTCATTGGGTTCATTGGTCTTGTGACGATTAAAAGTAAATGTGTGGTGGTCTATCTCTGTCCCAAGTGTAGAGAAAATTAGCTAGAGTTTACTTATAAATTAGAAGCTTTAGCACCAGTTTTGGGCACTAAGCACTTATTAAAGTATATTAGATGTTAGTAAAAATAGAACACATGCCTCTGAAAGATAGGAAAGCCTAGCTAGGATCTACAGGAGAGAGAGCAGAAAAAGCCCCCTTCACCTACGAGTCTCAGGCTGTAGAGAGAGAAAGTCCCTGTGCCTCTGAGAGCAGAAGCTCCCTGTGGTCCAGAAGACAGGCGGTCCCTACACACTGCTCCAAGCTAATTGGCTGGTGGCATTCAAGTCCATTGATTGACATGACTTAAAAGTCATGAATAGAACATTCTGAGGTCAGAATTCAGATCCTCTGGGGGGAACATGGCTTTTGTGAGGTAACTTCCTAATCCTGGGCTGACCTTAAAAAGGTCAGCCAGGCTCTCTCAGGAGGGGGGCTCCTGGAAGTCCTAAAATCCCTATTATTAATAGTTTTCTCAGTCCTAAGTTTGGCAAAATAAGTTCTGATGGTCTTATAATAATAATAAGATGGTTGTCTCTTTCCCCTCACTAAGAGTCTCAGAGATTGAATGCTTATAGTGGGCATAAAGCCATATATTAGGATTGAGGGGTATAAGATCTTTATGATCGCTACTGCTTCTTTCTTCAGCTATCCTTGAAAGACAGGCTTTTTTTTTTTTTTTGGTTGTTGAGTCAATCAGGGTTAAGTGACTTGCCTAGGGTCACAAAGCTAGTAAGTGTCTGAGGTCTTATATGAACTTAGGTCCTCCTGACTTGAGGGTCAGTGCTCCACTCACTATACTACCTTCCTGCCCCTAACATAGATTTCTTAAGCATTAAGTGGATGATGGGGCTCAAGCAGCCACTACCTGGCCTTTAGACTTCAGGATTTCCATGAGATAGACAGGAGGACCCAGAATGTGTCTGCTTGAAATCAGCACTGTGGGGGTCATCCTAATATTGGAACAGAGTTGGAAATTAGTGAGGAAAGAGAATCTTTAGTCCTGACATTAGAGGGCATTTGTGATTCTCATCTGGTTGATGAGCTGCAGGGGGAAACTGATTTTTCTTACTTTTTTCCCTCTGTTATAATCCATAATCCGGAGATGGGATTCTGGACACACTCCCTTCAGTTATTCATTTTTTGTGAGTTGTGGGGGTATATGATTCAGGGATTTCCCCTTCCTACCCAAATTTGAATATCTAGGAGAGCAAATGGGATCGCTATAGCCAGATGGCTCCACATGGGAGAGGCTGACCTTTTCCTTTCCATTGTTTATATAGAAAATATAAATATATTTCTTTACATGTTCTCTGTGATCATTGTTCAGTCATTTCAATTGTGTCCTACTCTCTGTTACCCCATCTGGGGATTTTCTTGGCAAAGATACTGGAGTGGTTTGCCATTTCCTTCTCCAGGTCATTTTACAGATGAGGAACTAAGGCAAACAGGGGTATGTGCCCAGAGTCAAATGTCTGAGGCCAGATTTGAACTCGAAGATGAGTCATCTTGATTCCAAGCCCAGTGCTATATTCACTGTGCCACCTAGCTGCTCTTTCTGTAATGTAGTATATTTTAAAATCTTGGAAAGAATGGGAAGAGAGTTATGACCAGAGATATTAGAGCCCAAACAGAAGGTGGGAACTCTAGAACTGTGCATGTGTTGTAGATTTTATTTTTTAAATTTTAAAAAATATTTTGTTTCATCCACTGAATTAATTCCAGACCAACACAGCCAACTAAATCTCTAGCTTGGCAGTGAGGTAGCAGTTTAGACTGCTGTAGGTTGAGCAACCTCTGCTGGCCAGTAAAGATACTGCATCTGTTAATAAAATACATTTTAAAATATCAACTTTTGTTGTTACATCACATTTATTTCCAAAAAGTCCCTTTTCCCTACCTAATAATCGTCCCTTCTAATGAAGATTTAAAGAGAAAGAGAAAAAAAAGTTAAGCAAAACTATCCACATATGTGACAGTTTTATGCAGTATCCCTTATCCATGCTCACACCCACATTTTCTATAAAGGAAGGGATGTGCATTTCTTCAATTCTCTGGAGCCAAAGTTGGTCATTGTAATTATATGGAATTCACTTTCAGATGTTTAAAATTTGGTTTGCATTGTGATAACCACAATATTGTGTTCCTGTATATTGTATTCTTGGTTCTGTTTACATCATATCCGTTTTCACATATGTGTATATATAATACATATGTGTATATATAACAAACACGTATACCCATGCACATGTATGCACACATACATGTGTTCATATTTACAATTTCTTAAAGCACAGGAACAACATTCAATTGCATTTATGTATCACAATTTATATAGCCATTCTCCAGTCAGTGGATAGTAATTTTGTATCCTGTTCTTTGCTTTTACAACAAGTATTGATGTAAATGTTTTAGTGTTTGAGGAATCTTTCTATCTTTGGCTTCCTTGAGATTTGTGCCTAACGGTGGGATCTATATGCCAAAAGATATGGGCATTTAGTCACTTTTTAAAAGTGGCATAATTCTAAGTAGTTTTTCAGAATGATTGGACCAATTCACAGTTCTACTGATAAGGTATTACTGTGGCCATCTTCCTCTACTATTGCCTATTTCCATTTTCTTTTTACATCTTTGCCAATTTCATAGGTATGAGGTGAAACCTAATAGGAGTTTTGATTTACATTTTTCTGTTTTAGTGATTTGGTATAATCTTTCATAATGCTGCTAATTCTTTTGAGAACTGTTCTCTTTTGACCATTTATCCACTGGGGAGTGGTTCATGTACTCTCATAAATGATAAATATAATGATTTCAGAGAAACATAGGAACATTTATTTGAATTGATACAAAGTAAAGTAGATTAAACTAGGAAAATAATGTTTACAATGATTATAAAAATTTAATTTAACAAATTAGATTTAAGCAATAACAAAAATAACAAAACTGAAAAGTATACATTTATAATGACCAAGCTTTGCTCTAAAGGAGAGATAATATAATGAATCTCCTTTTCTTCTCTGCAGGGATGAGGGACTATGGACATGAAACATTATTTATATGTTCAGGCTACATTGATTTTTGGTTAATTTTGCTTAACTGCTTTTTTTTCTATGCCTCATTCTTTGTTAGGATGGCTCTGTGAATAAGGGAGGGGAGAGTGGAGAAGGGCAAAGGAAAAAAGCATTTTAGCATTTACTATGTGCCAGGTACCATGCCAAGAGCTTTTTACAAATATCATCTCATTTTATCCTCACAACAACCCTGATTGTAGAGCACAGTGCCTGACACATAGTAGGCACTTAATAAATGTTTGTTGATTGATTGATTGAAATACTTGAATTGCAGATACATGAATTTAAATTTCACTCAGTAGTTGATATAAAACCACTGAAGGGTTTTGAGAAGAAGAATGTCATGACCAGATATGTGCTTGCAGACGATTATTCAGGCACCATAAGAAGTAGGAATGGTAGGCATTGTTATCCTACTTTAAAGATAAGGAAACTGAAGCTCAGAGAGTGGAAGAGACATGCTCAGAATCCACTGGCAGACCTTGGAATCAATTCCATGGTTCTTGCCATAAATCACACCACACTTTGCAAATCTTTTTTTGCAGGGGTAGGGCAGGGCAATGAGGGTTAAGTGACTTGCCCAGGGTCATGCAGCTAGTAAGTGTCAAGTGTCTGAGGCCAGATTTTAACTCAGGTCCTCCTGAATCCAGGGCTGGTACTTTATCTACTGAGCCACCTAGCTTCCTCAATTCCATGGTTATTTATTCAAGTCCCAAGATGAGAACCACTACGGTTTATTAAGCATCTATGTGTAAAGCACTGTGCTAGGTACTGGGGCAGGGTGTGTGTGTGGGGATGGGGGGGATATAAAACCAAAAATAAAACAATCCCTGTTCCCTAAGAGCCTACATTTTAAGATGATAAAGTTCACAGTATAAGTACACAGATGAGTAAAAATGCAAGGTAATTTGAATAAAGAGTGCCTCACCTAGACAGTTATGTCAAACTCAAGTAGAAACAGATCCTTGAAGAGGTACCATTTTGATTTAGAAAAACACAAATTAACATTCTGTTGTATTGTTGCTGAGTCATTTCAGTCATGTACAACTCTTCATGACCCCATTTGGGGTTTTCTTGGCAAAGATACTAGAGTGGTTCTTCATTTCCTTCTCCAGCTCATTTTACAGATAAGGAACTGTGGGAAACAAGGTTAAGTGACTTGCCCAGGGTCACATGGCTAGCAAGTGTCTGAAGCCAGATGTATGTTGTATTCTATTTTTGTTTATTTTGTTAAATATTTCTCTGTTACATTTTAATCTGGTTCAGGTTGCACTGGGAGTTTTGCAGGTCCCAGGCAACTGCAGTTTGGCACTTCTGATGTAGAAGATGACACTTGAATGAACTTTTAAGGACAGTAGGATTTCCAAAAGGCAGGGGAAAAGAGGAAATTAATCCTATGCATGGAGGATAGTGTATAAAGACAGATATACAGAGACTAAACGCAGGAAGACTAATTAGGGAGTTCTTGAATGATGACAGGTGTGTTTAAGTGGACAGAGGATGAAGAAGACATGGAAATAGAGGTGACAAGATGACTAATTGCATTGATAGGTAAAACCATTTACTACATGCTAGGCACTATGTTAAGTGCTAGGGAAACAAATATAAGCAAATAAGATAGTCCCTCCCTTTTAGAGGCTTACATCTTAATGGTGAAAGATAACACACAAAGGGAGGCTAAAAATGGGGCCATGAGGAATGGTATTTGTAGGGGAAGGTGTCTCTTGAGAAGGTAGAGAAATCTGGAGAGTAAATGGAGCCAGAGTTAAGTGAACATGGTTGGTGTCCCTGGAAAAATGACAATCTGGAAAAAAAAAAAGGATTAGCCAACCAGGATAGTGGGGTCTCAGAGTGAATATGGAGGTGGGGTGAGGGAGAGGGAAAAGTGAAGGAGTCCAGAGTATGATCCTAAGTTACTGTAATGATAGAGGAATTTCAATAGAAATAGGAAAGTTTGAGGGAGGGACAAACTCCTCCTCTTCCTCTCATTAGTATAATGCTGCTTGTGAGGAACTACTATAGATCTGAAGTTGACTGCAGCATAGAGAGGTTGTGTCTTGCCTGGAATCATACAGCCAGTAGGTGTCAAAGGTAGGGTTTATACTCAGGCATTCCTAACTCCAATGCTCTTTATCTACTGTACCATGTTTTTTCTTTAACCGTTCCATGTAGTTTCTCTAACCCCCATTTTAATAAGGGGTCTTTCTATCATACCACATATGCCTCTGGATAACATGTCTTTAAATAATCTTCAGGTACCTGTTGAGCTTCTTACTTTTATAAATCTTATTTTTTATCCCCATATCTTTTCCTATCAACAGCAAACCCACCTTCTGGAAAGTCAGAGCCATCCTTATTGAAGCAGAGATTCTCTGGAAACTACAACTGGGTCAGTGTCTAAGCAGAATACCAGCTGCTGAACCCCTATCGCTCAGGCCTAGCCTTTGGGTATTGTTTCCCCAGACCCCCCTCCATGCCTTCACCTTTCTCTTCAACCAGTCCCTAGACCTAATATTATCTGAATTACACCAAATGAAAGGGTTATTTCTGGTACCTATTCTGGTGGAAGAAGCTGGTGTTAGGGCTTATGTTTCCATGAAGACAAGCTCAAGCTACTATGTCTTTAAAGAGATGTGAAAGACAAAGAGTATGGCTTGTGATGAAGGGGAAAACCAGAGATCTTTCCCCACTCACCTAGGGTTGTCCATGAACTTAGCCAGGGACTTAGACTTATTTAGTGGCTTGGGAACTTTATTACTAAACTTGGGCAGGGAAAAGTTACTGGCAACAATCAGGACTTTAGGGAAATGAATGGCTGGAGCCTCTAGGGAAAGAACATTGAGCTACTAGTCACTGAGTTCTAGTTTTGACTCGGTGTCTTTCTCAATGTGCAACCTTGTGAATGTTACTTTCCCTTTCTGGGGTCAGTTTCCACATATGTAAAATGAAGAGGTTAGATTAGATGGCTTTTATTGCCCATATACCACTACATTAAGTCCTTCTTCATACCCTGAATTAACTGCCAGTATCTTTCCTCTCAAACTACTTTGCATTTAACTATTTCATATTTATTCTCTTTATACAGGGTGTCTCAAAAGTCTTAGCACAGTATTAAACTTGACTAACTTCAGAAGTATAACTGCTACAAACTTGCAAAAATACCATTATTGAAGCTCAATTATTTTAATTTACTTTATACTTATTTAGTTTAATGCATTTGGGATAATAAATTTAAATTTTCAATTTTAAGAAGTTGAAGTATCCTGTCATTATGCATTGTCTGTGAGACAGTTTCCAGTTGATACTGGTTTCAGAACCATTGATCCATAGAAGAGGTCTTTATGCTTAGCCACCATAGTTACTTGATTTATATCCATTAGAAATCTAATATATTTTTTGTAGGGCCACATCAAAACTTGATCTTTGGGTGACCTTAAGTCTAGGGCTACAAATGCTACTCTTTTAGTCACTAAGCAGCAACTGCTAAAAGTTTTTTGTTTTTGTTTTTTAAAAATAAAATTAAAACATCATTTAGAGTGATGTATAGCACATGACAGTGGCTATGTGGAATTTTAATAAGAAACATTAAAATTTTAAAATTATAAATAATCTTTCAAGCTATGCATTGGGGTTTTTTGTGTGTGTCTGTGTGAGTTTATAACATTAAAATTTCTGTCTTCCCAATCCCTTTCAATTTCAATGTTAAAATAATTAACTTCTCTCTGTTAAGTATTTCCTATTTTTCCTGGATATAGCTTGTTTGCATGTATTTATTTGTTTATTGTATCCCCTTTAGAGTGTAAGCACCCTTAGGGCAGTGTCTGTCTTTGGCCTCTTTTTCTGCTCCAGCACTTGGCACAGTACCTGGACACTTAAATGTTTATTAATTGATGGATTGAAGTTATCAAAGCTTAAAGCTACACTGACTTTTGAGATACCTTACATTCATTCCGTATGTACTATATATACACATACATATCCCTGCTCCCTGCCAACAGGGACTGTTTTATTCATAATATTGTTTCCCCAACTCCTAGCATGGAGCCTGGCACACAGTAGACGCTTAATGCTTGTAGACTGGTAGTGACATTCTATGTCCCAGTAGGTGCTTAATAAACGTTTATTGAAGTCTTCCAGCTCTGATGTTGAATGCTTTGTTTTTAAGCTCTCACAGCTTCAGAATTCTATCGTTCCAAAGCTCTTTTCAGCTTTAACATTCTGATCGTTTAAAAAAAAAAAAAGCCCCCTCCAGTTCCGTCATTTGGTGACTCGTTGTAGGATTTGGCAGATCCCCAAGGATGCTTTGGCAGGTAGCTCAAGTCTTGGATTATGTCTGCGCAGGCGCAGCTCCTGTCTGACAGGGAATGCGCGCGCAGCCCCGATGCGGTTTGTAGGGACGTCTGTTCGGAGGCGCCTCCTTTGTCTGTGGTGAGTTTGTCCCCGGGGACCCTGAACACCAGGTATTTAGTGGCCTGGGCATCAGACCGGCTTCCCCGATGCCCTCTCAGTCAGATCAAGGCCGTTCTCCGCGCTGGGGGCGGGGCCGGAGCCCAGGGGTGCCAGCAAAGCAGTGCATTAAAGGGACCTTGGGGGCGTCTGACAAGCTTTCCTTTCTGCGCATGTGCGGAAGACCGGCCCCTCCTACTCCCCGCCCCTCCTCTCTTTTTCCCTTCCCCTTCAGGGTGAGTTTGACCCCGCCCACCTGTCACTGCCTTAGCCTCATTACTTTGAGAAGGGTAAGGATAACTTTCCTTATGGAGAGACTGTGGGGAGAGATGGGTTGGGAAAGGCAGAAGGAAAAGGGGTCTTAGAGGCTTTTTAAAAGTCCTGTATTTTGTTCCAGCCATTCTACAGCATTCAAGCCTGGAGGCCATCAAGTGTAACTGGCCTTCAATTTTGTTGTCTTCCTCGTTAGATTGTAAATTCCTTGAGGGCAGGCACTGGCTTTTTCCTCTTTTTTGTATTCTCAGTGCTTAGCACAGTGCCTGGCACATAGCAGGTGCTTAATAAATGTTTATTGATTGACTGATAGAGGAAGAAATTAAAACACAGAGAAAGTGATTTAAGCTAAGTCACATAGCAAATCAGTGCCAGAGTTAAGATTCATTCATTCATTCATTCATTCAACAAATATTTATTAATCCCCTACCATGTTCCCAGATAACTGAGCTGAATTTTACATAAATCTTTATGTACAAAGATGAATAAATCAAGAATGATAGTGGATGGGGGGGCAGGACACTAAAAACTGGGAAGAAGCAGGTCATCAAAATTCTTTTTTAAGTGGTGACATTTGAACTGAGCCTTGAAGGAAGTTAGGTAGAGGCTAAGATGAGGGAGTATGATCCAATTAACCAACAAAAATTTATTAAGCTCCTATGGGTACTGTACTAGTGAAGTACTAGTACTAGGTTCTGGGGTACAAAGACAAAAGTGAATATCTTTTTCTGCTTGGAAGAAAGCCTTTGCAAAGATTGGGAGATAGGAATTGAAATGACATTTATAGTTACGGGGAACTGAAAAAGTAGATTGGCTGGAATGTAGCATTTGTAAATATGAGCAATGTGTAATAAACCTGGAAAAGTAGATTGTGGTCAGATTGATGAGCTGGAAACTGATAGTATTTGAAACCACAGACTGATGACTATATTACAACTTAGAATAAATGAATTCTGGCTTAGTCAACAACTAATGTGCTACTATTATTGTTCTCCTGGGGATCTCATGTCTGTGATTTTTTTTTCCCTCCTGACTTTAAGGTTCAGAATATAAAATGCAATTGTGTCACTTAAAAAATATTGACAAATAACTTTGTAGGAAAAAACCTTGTTATTCACATTATTGCATGATCTCAAATATACATTTGTACACAGCTAATTTGATCCTTCAGACATTAATACATAATTATTATTATTACCCATTGTTATTGATGGTAGCCAGAAGTAGTTGATAGGGAGGCAGCCTTCAAGTCAGGAAGACTTGGGTTCAAGTCCTGCTTCTGAAACATTTTGGCTAGATCAGCCTGGGAAGCCAGGCTTTCTTCTTCTCAGAGCAGTAGGCACCTTTTCTAAGACCATAAGTTGCTGAAAAGGTGCTGATCTTTCCTAGTATAGAAGGAGTTTCTTCTTTTGGAGTTCTCTATTTTCAGTCCTAAAAGATCTTCCATTAAAGTCCATCGTAAGTGTCTCCTCACAGCACAGGGATGACTCTGACTAGAAGTATTTACAAGGTTCTAAATTAGAAAGTCTAGCTAAAGGACCAATCCAACTAATGTAGAAATTCATTACTACCATGTCATTAATTTTCCTGTATGTAGCAAATGCAAAATACTACAACTTTGGAGTTACAGATTCCAGAATTGCAATAGCACATATTTGTGTAGGTAGGTAGTTATTATTGCCCCAATTTTATAGTTAAGGAAATTAAGCCCCTTAAAGATGAAATAACTTACCCAGGATTGCATAGGTAGGCAATAGCACAACCTGCTGTTTTTCATTACAAAGCAAGTGTTCTTAACACTACACTGTGCCATGAGCTATCTGATGTCTGTTAGCTGGAGCATAGCCAGGACTCAAACACAGGTTTTCAAACTCAGTGCAGTGCCCTTTCCTTTTTTCCATGTTGCTTATGTATTGATATAATGCATATGTTTGTCATTTTTCATAGTCATGAAGTAACATGCAGTTAGCTTGGTTATCCTCATCCTGTTGCTAGTGTTTTCCATTTTTTTATCATTATAAAAATAGCTTCTCTGACTGTCCTTGTTTATGACTATCCTTGTATATATGCTTCTAGCATAAAGACTTATACAATCCTACAATTTTTTATAAATAATTTTTCTCTTGATATATCAACACTCATTAAGAAATGTTGGTAAAGATTCTACTTTTAGCAAGGGAAGTAAATTCCCTTAGACCATGTACCTGTTGATTTGGGAATTTAAAATGTTTGTAGTTTGTCTCAGCTAAAGGAGAATGAATTACTTCCTAGTTAGTGACTTTATTAATTGCAATTAAGAAAAATTTCACATATCCACACCCTCTATTACTGTTACATATACAATTTTTTAGGGAGACTGTATACATCCACTCACACCCCCCATATGTTTAAATAAAATACTCTTCTTTCTCTTTCTTTCTCTTTCTTTCTTTTCATTCTTTCTTCCTTCCTTCCTTCCTTCCTTCCTTCCTTCCTTCCTTCCTTCCTTCCTTCCTTCCTTCCTTCCTTCCTTTCTTTCTTTCTTTCAATGGTCAATGGTCCCTAGTTATTGTTTCTGTTGATAGTAAGGGTTGTTAGGGACTGATCCCTCTTGGTTACTGTAAGAACACAAACCTATTTCTCTGTTAACCCTTTTAGGTACTATTAATATCTACTATTGATAGGTTATCTGTTAACCCTTTTAGTCAAAATGTTTCTTTCTTTCTTTCTTTCATCTATCTTGCCAGGTACTGGGATGGGGGTTGGGAGGGAATTCAGTACAACATTAAGAGTTATGTGCTGAACATTTTATAAGATACCTTTATGAATGAGGAAAATGGTCCCTGCCTTCTTAAAATGTATTATCTAGAAGGGGGATACAAGACATAATGAATAGAATATGATAACGCCTAAGAGAAGTTGAAACACAGTATTGTGATTGGATATGACTTCATATGCTGTCCATTTGGCCCAGGGACCCATATTTGATAGAATAACGGCAACTGACATTTCTGTGAAATTGTAAAGTTTATAAACCACTTTACCCAAATAAACCATATGTTAAATAATACAAATATTATTTTAATTTTGCAGATGAAGAAAATGAGGCTTCAAGATATCACACAACTAATAAGTGTCAGAATTAGGATTTGAACCTATGTCTTCTGACTCCAGATCTGGTGTACTTGCCAGTGCATCATGTTGCCTTTCAGGTATTTATTGAGCAAATTATCCAGCTTTCATTCTGATCTGATAAGGGCAGTGTCGTAATGACCTAGAGAGGAGCCAGAGCCTCCTTTGTGTGGGTGGGGCTATTTTGGAAGGTAAGGTGGTACTAGATTTAAAGGGCTTTGAATGCCAAGATAATGGGAATTTGGACTTTAGCCTTTAAATGGTATAAAGCAGAGGAGCAACTTGATCAAATCTATTCAAAGAAGGATAATATGGCAATGGTTTGAAGAATGTATTGGATGAGGAAAGTGTGGAAGTGGCAAAATCTTTTAGGAGGCTATTTCAATAAAACAGGTAGGTGGGTAGTGGTAAGAGCCTATATGAGGGTGATGGAAGTAAGAATAGAGAGGATAGAATATACAAAAGGGAATATAATGATGAAATTGAAGAATTTGTAACTGATTAGATGTGGGGGGTGAGGATGACATTGATGAGTTTATGTGTCTGAGACTATTGAGTTCCTCCTCTTGCCTCTAATTGATATCTTTGACCCACAGGGTTCTTCAGTAGAATGTTCTAACTTGCAGTGTGAATGACTGAGACCAGCTTTCTGCGAGGGATGCAGATTTGAATTGTGAAGTGAAGGTCCCATATGGAGAGAATGCCCCTGAACAAGGTAATGGGAATACTCATGAGCTTAATGTGTAAGATGCAAAAATAGATATCACTGTCCTTTTATTTTTTTTTCTTTGTTTTTGGTGAGGCAATTGGAGTTAAGTGACTTGCCCAGGGTCACACAGCTAGTAAGTAAGTGTCTGAGGCCGGATTTGAACTCAGGTCCTCCTGACTCCAGGGCCGGTGCTCTATCCACTGTGCCACCTAGCTGCCTCATCAATGTCCTTTTAGAGAGAGAATAGGGGAAATAAAAGATATTTAAATCCTGCAATCCTCAGTTTGTTCCCTGTGTTTTATATTGTTACTATGGTAACTACTAATAGTGGTAAGAATAATTATAGTTAAAAAGTAAAATTACAACATTCAAAGGGACCTTAGAAACAATCTAATCCAACCTGTGCTTGAACAGAATTTCTTACAAGATATCCCCAATGAATGCTCATCTATCTTGTACTTGAAAGACCTCTAGTGAAGGGAAGTCCATTAATTCTTTTTTTTTAGTGAGGCAATTGGGGTTAAGTGACTTGCCCAGGGTCACACAGCTAGTAAGTCTTAAGTGTCTGAGTCCGGATTTGAACTCAGGTACTCCTGACTCCAGGGCTGGTGCTCTATCCACTGCGACACCTAGCTGCTCCCCCCCCCCCATTAATTCTTAAGGATTCCCATTCCACTTTTGGACACTTCTGGTAGTTAAGAAGTCCTTCATTACATTGATCCAGAGTCTGTCTCTTCCTTCATCTTCTACCCCTTCCTTCTAGTTCTCTTTTGGGGGCCAAACATAACAAGTCAAAATATGTGTTCCCCAAAACAACTCTCCATATATGAAGATAACTTTTATGTCCTCTCTTTTATGTCCTCTCTTTTATGTCTTCTCTTTTTCAGATTGTACTAGTCCTCATATGGCATGATATCCATTCTCCTCCTTCTCATGAGTATTCTTTTTTTGGATATTGCCACTGTATCAGTGTGGTTGATGTGTGAGGATGGGTTTAATTAATCAAATTGATTGTGAGGCATCCCAAAGAATTACAAGACTCAGTGACTCAGTTCCCCAAGTTTTATTGCAGTACTGTGAGTGACCACAGGGAGATCACCACGGAGATAGATATCTTGAATAGGGGGAAGAAGAATAATTATATTTATAGTGAGAAAAAGTAGGTTATTTCCTCATTATCACAATCTCCACCTTGGGGAGGTACAGGGGAGGTCCCATCCTAATTTGGAGTTCCTGGGGGCTTAAGCCAACCCCCGAGGTGGTATGTTTTTTTCCTTTTTCCTTGGAGGTATGTTTTTGGGGTTTATGCATCATAAGGTGAACTTAAGGACCAATTTGGCCTTTTCTTGTCAATCTCAGAGGGTCTCTGTGTTTATGGTATCTCTTTACTTAAGATCTGGTTCCTAGGTGTCCTGTCATCTAGGAATAGTAATGGCTATTAATGGTAAATGGTCCCTAGTTATTGTTTCTGTTGATAGTAAGGGTTGTTAGGGACTGATCCCTCTTGGTTACTGTAAGAACACAAACCTATTTCTCTGTTAACCCTTTTAGGTACTATTAATATCTACTATTGATAGGTTATCTGTTAACCCTTTTAGCTTTCTCCATCATGGGCACATTGTTAAAATCAAAATGTTAAATAGCCATAAGACCAAGAATAGATTTCTGGGGAAACTTTACTAGAGATCCTTCCCTAAATTGATAGTGAGCCATTAATGATTATTCCATTTTGGTGATTTAACTAGTTCTGAATCCACCTAACTACTATCATGTAGCCTGTATCTATCCATCTTGTCTTAAATGACAGCATGAGAAATTTTGTCAAATACTTTGCTAAAATCTATGACTGTGGTATTTCTGTGATCTACCAGTTTAATAAGCCTGTTAAAAATAGAAAGTAAGGTTAGTCTGTCTTGCTCTTTTTTTTAAAAGTCTTGATGCCTCTTAGTTATTACTGCTTCCATTTTATTTATTTATTTTTTGGGGGTCGGGGCAATGGGGGTTAAGTGACTTGCCCAGGGTCACACAGCTAGTAAGTGTCAAGTGTCTGAGGCCGGATTTGAACTCAGGTACTCCTGAATCCAGGGCCAGTGCTTTATCCACTGCACCACATAGCCGCCCCCTGCTTCCATTTTTAAATGCTCAGAAACCATCCCTTTAATAATAGATATACAATTTTACATATCCCTTCACTAGCTACTCTTTGGTCCCTTCCCTATCTAAATTCTGGTGATCCAACTCGGTTCTACACTAACCTACTCTGGATCATGCCTTGGGAAACCCCAATCCTAGATTGAAATTTGATTTTGGTTTTTGTTTTCATGAACCAAGATCCTCCTTCTCAATCTTCCCCTCACTGCACCACCACCCCCAGCCCCCAATTGAAAACACAAGAAAAGCAAAACACAACACAAACAAGTATAGCCACTCAAAACAAATGTCTACATTGGACATGTCCTAAAAATATTTGCCTCATTCTGCATTCTGAGTCCTTCTCTCTATCAGGAGATGGGTAGCATGTTTCATCATTAGTCTTCTCAAATTCTGGTTGGTCATTATGTCAATAAAAGTTCAGAACAATAGTATTCCATCACATTTATATATCATAATTCGTTCATCCATTCTTCATTTTATGGATACCCTCTCAGATCCCCATTCTTTGCCACCTCAAAAAGAGTTAGACATATCTTACATCCTTAGAGTTTGTTTTGCTTCAATCTAATCCTTCCCTTTACACTCCCTCCTCCCTTCTCTCCTTTTCCTCCTACTTCCCTCTGGAAAGAAATGTATTTCTGTACCCAATTGTGTGTGTATGCATATTCTTCCATCTTTTGACCAGTTCAGATGTGAGTATCATCTGCTCCTCTACACCCACTACTTGTTTATATGGATATTCACTTCTGCATCTTGATTATGTAAGATAACTTTCTTTTCCCTTCCCCTCCCCCAATTCCTAGTGTTGCCACCTTTCCCCTCTTTCCAATCTTTTCTTAAGATCATCAAGATATAATAGAACCTTTCCCAGGCCTGGTCTATTAGATTCTCTCCATGGACCCTGATGATGAGGAGACACATGTATCATCTCCCCATGTTTAAATGTAAACAGTTTATCCTTGTTTAGTCCTTTATCATTGTTCATTCATGTTTGTCTTTTTATGTTTCTCTTCTCTCCTATGTTAGAACTTCAAAGTTTCTCTGCAGTTTTGGTCTTTTCATTAAGAATACTTGGAAGTCCTCTATTTCATTAAAAATTCACTTTTTCCCCTATATCATTATGCTCAGTTTTGCTGTATAAGTTCTTCTTGGTTCTGAGCCCATATCCTCTGCCTTCTGGAATATTATATTCTAAGTTCTCTCCTCCTTTACAGTGGTGCCTACTAAATTGTGTGTAATCCTGATCTTGACTGTAGTTCCTTAGCTTTTTCTTTCTGGCTGCTTTCAGTATTTTTCTTTTACTTAGAAGTTACGTATTTTGGCTATGAAATTCATTTTGAAGTTTCAAGAGGTGACTGGTGGATTCTTTTTATTTCTATTTTGCCTTTGGTTCTAAGAGATAAGGCCAGCTTTCCTTTAAGATTTCTTGAAAGAAGATGTCTAGGCTCTTTTTCTTTTTTTTGGCATGATGTTTAGGTAATCCAGCGTTTCTTAAATTGTTTTTCCTACCTCTGTTTTCCAGGTCAGTTGTTGGTTTTTGTTTTTGTTTTTGCTGTGAAATAACTTACATTTTCTTCTATTTTTCAGCCTTTTGACTTTGTTTTAATATTGCTTGTTATCCATGGATAATGGACATTTATTTAATTAAATTATAATTTAATATGTATATATATAAAACTTATAATTTAATTAATATTGTTTGTTGGTAGATGGAATCATTGGCTTTTATCTAGTTCATCCTAATTTTCAGTGAATTGTTTGGGTCATTGTACTTTTTGTACCTTTATGACAAGCTGTTAATTCCCTTTCCATTCTTTCTTCCATAACTCTCATTTCTTTTTCAATTTTTTCTTCAAATACTCTCATTACATTTATAAAAACATTTCAAAACTCTTGTTTCTTTTCTTCTAGGAATTCTAGTTGAATGTGTACTCAAGCTGTGTTCTTCTTTGAGGCTTTATTTGTAGATGTTTTGGCATCATTTTCTTATTCTGTATTTGTGTTTTGTTCTTCCCTGCCATCACAATAATTGATTATAATGGAGTCCTTTTCTGTTTGCCCATTTTTTTCAGCCTGTTTACTGACTTCAGACTTGATATTAGGGCCAGGCTCTATGGCACTTCTGGAAAAAAGGTCTCAACTGATCCTGTTGCTACATTCTTGGGTTATTGAGTGTTGTGTTAAGAATCTCAGGGATAGGCTGGTGATATGCAAGCTTTCAGTGTTCCCAAAATGATCTGATCCAAGGCAAAGTCTAATTCTTGCTTCCCTTGTCTGAGCTCTGCAAGTTTCTGACTTGGGTTTGGGTTTGTGTAAGAGTAGGTTGTTTCTGGACTTCCTCCCATTTACCATATAAACAGCTCTGTTTATTCAGAGTGACAGAATTGTATGCTCTCTTTTGTCTAGTCCTGCTCTGATTATTCCTCTGCAGGCTAGGCTAGATGCAAAAGGTGCTCTGAGCTTAAGGTCTGCTGTTGCTGCTGTTGGCTTCCTTCTTTCTTGTTACACTTCCCAGGGATTCTTTACTGGGGAATGCCACCCCTATGTATAGTGCCCTCTCTCAATCTGCCCTGGACCTGTGACCCAGAATTAGGTAGTAGGAGACAAAATTGCCAGCTCATACCTGTCCCCTGTTGAAGTGCCCCATAATGAGTTTGGTGGTGCCCTGGTACATGTCTGGGACTTCTTGCCCTAGTATACAGGCTTTCTTTGGCTACTAGAGTACTTGGTGTATAGCATGCTTCTGGTCAACCCAGTCTGCAGAGACCTGTCTTTTTGTATCTCTATACTAAGCTGGGCTGTACAAATGACTCACTGTGACTTTTCCTGGCTTTCTCCATCAGGATTTGGTCTGGTTCATTCTCTATAAATGTTTGGAGAACTTTGTGGAGTAGAACTCTGCCTCCTACCACTCCACTATCTTGGCTCTACCTCCCCCAAGCCTTCCATTTGGGAGTAGAATAACTATACTGTAACTTCTCTTTGACTTGGCTAGATTTGACCTGGAGTAGTTGTATTTATTATTATTTTATTTTGAATTTAACCAACACCAGATAAAATGAACATTCTGTAGTAGCAGTCTTGATCTCAGACAAAAGTAAAAATGGAGGTGATTAAGAGAGAAGCAAGGAAACTATCTAAATGCTTAAACATATCAGAAATAATGAAACAATATCATTATGAACTAGATATGTGCTGAATGGTTTAGAACTTATATAGAACTGTTCTGGTACAGAACTTTAGTATTTAAAGGAAAAACGAACTGAAATTATATGAAGACCTAAGCAGTAAGACAATTATAGGGGACTTCAATGTGTTTCTCTCCAATGTAGATAAATGTAATAAAAAATAAACAAGGGAGAAGTTAAGGCTCAAAATAGAATATTAGAAAAATTAGATATGATAACTTGTAGCAATTATTGAATGCTATTGCAATAAATATTGCAATAATAAATAAATAAATTATTGCAATAATAAAGGAGTAAACCTATTTTTTCAGCACACACAATAATTTTACAAAAATAACTCATAAATAAATGTAGAAAGACAAAATAGTAAATATATTCTTAAATACTATTATGCAATAAAATAGACTTTGATATTTCAGGAATCTTTGACATTCAAAGATGTGGCAGTGGACTTCACCCAGGAAGAGTGGGGACAACTGGGCCCTGCTCAAAGGAATTTATATAGGGAGGTGATGCTGGAGAACTACAGGAACCTGGTTTTTCTAGGTAAGGGCTGTTTCTCCCCATGACATTGAACCTTCCTATTTGGGTCTCTTTGATTTCTCCATTGTTAAAAACTGGGGAGCTTCTGAATTGATTGGCTGAGGTTTGGGTTTTTTGGTGCAGGAACTAAAGATTCTTAATCAATTTGCAATTAAGAGTCTAGAGGTTTCTGCTCCCTGTTTATTGGTGAAAGGGCTTTGTTTTATGGAACTATATATGACTGATTCATTATGCGGTACACAAACAATTTTACTGTACATGTACATTTTTCCAGTCACCTACTTCCCTGGGTAAAGAATTCTCCCCAAAAGTCCTATTGCAAGCATCTACAAATAGGGGAGTCTCCCATTCTTTTAACTAGAAGAAAGATTGATAAGCAAAATTATATTTCTAAGCTAAGATCATTTCTTCCCCTCTCTTTCTAGCAACATAATTCTGGGTACTTTTGAAGAATTTTTTGCACTACTCTGGGATTTCCTAATATTCCTTTTCTTTCTTGAAGAGGGAGGGACCAGAATTGAGTTATAAGATGATTTTAATCTCTTCACAAATAACTGTATTCCATGTATTTCCCCTTTCAGGGTATCCCTTTTCCAAACCCAATATGATTGCCCAGATGGAGCAAGGGGAAGAACCATGGATCCTGGAAAGAGAAATCTCAAGGTTTACCTATGTAGGTGAGTGAGTAAAAAACAGCTCAGAGGGTCACTCTGGGGAAATGTATACTAGGAAACCCTCTTGAAAGTGCCCTCTCCTTACCCCCAAATCCCTGAAGCCAGTGAAAAAGAACTGCTTTCCAAACATTCCTCCTCTCTGGATCCCATCCTTTTCTACTTCTTCAGGGACATTGATCCCATCAATATTCTTTTCTTCTGTAGCATCTTTATTCTCTCCCTCTTTACTGGCTCTTTCCCTTCTGTCTTCTAAATTGGATAGATCTTCCGTATATCTTAAAAGAAAAGAAAACAAAAAAACCCTCTTCTCTTGCTTTTCCCCATTGCCCTTTACCCCCCTTCAGGTTTCTTTTTTTCACTTAGATTGCCTACATCCACTACTTCTACCTGCCCTTACTAAAATTCTAACACTTATCCCCGCTACTGTGTGAAATCTGCTCTGAAAGTTAACACTGACAGTCTTTTGTCAGTGTGAGAAAATAATGGGATTTGGCAGATGCCCAAAGGCCCCACCTGGAGATTGATTTAGAATTGATTGAATTAAGTGAGACTGACTGAGAATCTACTTAAAGTTAATTAAATCAAAACCACACCTGGCCAGCCCTAAATAGGGCTGTTCTCTGAAGCTAAGGACTTTTAACTCAACAACAAGACCACCCTAAAGTCCAGTGAACCAATTTAACCAATCAGCTTGAAAGACAGCCTCTTCTGGGGAGGGAAGCAGGAAATAGGAAATAAGGCTGGCTCCCTGGCTCTGTCTTTTTTTCAGTGGCTGGAACCTTGTGGTAGCGGAAGGGAAGGAGAAGGAGGCTAAACCCTAGGGTAGATAGGCTTCTTCTTAAACTTTCTGAACTCCATGTGTTCTCTCTTTACTATGCTTTAATAAATGTTTAATGCCCAAAGACTAGGTGCTAAAAGCTTCTAATTTAAGGCAACCACACATTTAGTTTTTTTGTTTTTGTTTTTTTGTTTTTTAGTGAGGCAATTGGGGTTAAGTGATTTGTCCAGGGTCACACAGCTAGTAAGTGTTAAGTGTCTGAAGCTGGATTTGAACTCAGGTACTCCTGACTCCAGGGCCAGTGCTCTATCCACTGCACCACCTAGCTGCCCCCACACATTTAGTTTTACTTGTCACATCAGTCTTAATGATTCTTAACATCAGTGCCTCATTTGAAGATCCCTTACTGAAAGTACATCCTTCTGTGATTTTTGATACCTTGTACAATCCCAATTTTCTCTTCTTACTGTTTTTATATCATAAACTGTGAGGTCCCTCAGGGCATTGTCCCCTGCTCCTTGCTTTTCTCTTCCCATATTTAGTCAACTCTCAAGGCTTTGACTATCCCTTCTTTGCTGATGGTCCACAAAGCCACATCACTACCTCTGATAACTTACCTTCACTTTACTTCCACATTTACATCTGCCTGCAGGAGGTTGCCTATTGGATGACCTATTGTAACATCAGACCTAATCTGTCCCAAACCAATTTATTATTTCTGTCTCCAAACTAGCCCTCCTTCCCAACTTGCCCATTTCTATTGGCAGGAACATTATTCTGTCTGTTTAGAAACTAGCTTAATGCTCTGTATCCAGACAATCAGTGAGTCATCTATTCTTTCTGTGAAATGTTTCTTGAATCCCCCAATCTCATTCCCATTTCCACTGCCACCATCCAGGATAGATCCTCAGCTCTTTATACCTGAATTATTTCAAATCTCTTGATTTTCTTGATTATAGTCACTCATCTCTCCAAACCAATCTTTCAGACAGTAATAACCTAACACATTGCTTTCCTTATTTAATTTCTTTGCCTAAGAATTCCTTTTAGAATCTGTGCTTAGGGGCAGCTAGGTGGCACAGTGGATAGAGCACCGGCCCTGGAGTCAGGAGTACCTGAGTTCAAATCCGGCCTCAGACACTTAATACTTACTAGCTGTGTGACCTTGGGCAAGTCACTTAACCCCAACTGCCTCACTAAAAAAAAAAAAAAAGAATCTGTGCTCACCTTTTAAGTTCCTCCATAATTTACCACACACTCTCTGTCCAAACTAACTTGCCTGTACTCTCTGTGTCAGACTGGACAGTTTCTTTTATGTCCCCCACTTAGTGTCTTCCATGCACCTGTGCCATTGATCATGTCCCCTTATTTGACTTCTATCTGTCCTCCTTCAAATCTTGCCCATCTTTGAGAGCCCACTCCTATGTCCCCCTGCGTCCTTGAAACATTTCTTGGGGCAGCTAGATGGTGCAGTGGATAAAACACTCGCCCTGGATTCAGGAGGACCTGAGTTCAAATTTGACTTCAGATACTTGACACTTACTAGCTGTGTGACCCTAGGCAAGTCATTTAACCCTCACTGCCCCCCAAAAAACGAAAAAAAAACCCCAACAAAACCAAAACAAAACATTCCTTGACTTTTCCACCCTATATAAGCCCTTCTTGTCTTTCTACCACTTAGAGTCTATATGCCTAATTGATAGATTGCTTTTGAATTAGGCAGGGGGGAGAGAGCTCTCTCTTCCATTACTGTTGGGCATCACTTTTTCCTTAGCCATCATTCCCCTGCCTCATCTTCTCTGACCCTTGGTAGGTATGTGTCATTATACTAGTTCTTTAGAGAAACACCAGGAAAGAAAAGCAAAAGACTTCACTGCTGTACTCTGGGACTTTAAAAATCTAGTTGAAAGAAATAAGACCTATAGAACCTTGCATTTTTACATGTCTGAAATGCTCTCCTTCCTTACTTTCACTTTCTACATTCCCTGGTTTGCCTCAGGTCTCAGCTAACATTCCACCTTATGCAAGTAGCTTTTTCTAGTCTTCCTTAATGTTAGGCCCTCTCTTCCTCCTGAAATTATATCCAACTCATCTGGTATATAGCTTGTTTGTCCATAACTGTTTGCATGTTTTCTCTTCCCTGCCCCCCCCCAATTAGTTTGTGAGCTCTTTGAATTCAGGGACTATTTTTGTCTTTCTTTGTATTGCCATAGTTTAGCATAGTGCCTGGAGCATAAGAAGTGCTTAATAAATACTTTTAATTTGACTTGATATAGGAAATGAACAATTTCCTAATGACAGACCAAAGGAGCAGAATGAATGGTATTGATAATAAGGGCCTTAGGACTCTAGAGAAAGGAGTAATTAATGAGTTCTTAAGATTTATGGGAGGGGGCAGCTAGATGGTACAGTGGTTAAAGCACTGGCCCTGGATTCAGGAGTACCTGAGTTCAAATCCGGCCTCAATCACTTGACACTTACTAGCTGTGTGACCCTGGGCAAGTCACTTAACCCCCATTGCCTGTAAAAAAAAAAAAAAAGATTTATGGGAGTTATAGGCCCTGAGCTATGCCTAAATGAGATTTGATGAGTTGGAGAGGAGAATGCATTAAGGGGGAAGAAGTAGCAGGAAAAAAGTCACAAAGTTAGTATTGTATGTATATTGTTGGTGGGCAATGGTGGGAGAAGGTCCACTGGACCTTGAATTTATGGAACCTGGGACAACTAATAGATTATACCTAGATGATTTAGTGAAATGCCCTGCACAGCTCCTGGGCCTGGAGATTGAGGGAAGGAAACAATGTGGGAACTATTGCCTTCCTCCCTCTACCTGCTTCCCCCAATTTAGCCCTCTCACCTCATGGAATTATTTCACTTTTACTGCAGACACCATGGTAGCTACCACCCTTCTCTTAGCTTTCCTCCCATCTATAGTCTCTATGGGAGAAGGTCTCAGGGTTTCTCCGTTTTCCCCTTCCTATCACATAAAATTCAGATGCTTCTTCCCTTCCCTTGCTTCCTGATAAGAAGATATCAACTTCTTATGTTTTAAAAAAAGAGATTTTCCTACAACATAAACATATAGGAGCAAGGGTAGTACTATGACAAATGAAATGAGTAACCATTTGTGTTCTGGTCATTTAATTCTCGTACTAAGTACAAACCACAAATAACTGAGCTGATACTTCTTGGACTTCTTTCGGCTAAGCATCCTTCTAGGGCATGGCCATATTATAGTTCTCACTTTTTAGCTGTAGATTCGGGTGCCCAGACTGCTATTATTAGCCCTATAGAAACCTCTATCTTTCATTTAGGGAAGCTGGAGCCTAGAGCCTAAATGAAACATTTTTCTCCTCTGCAAGGTAGAGGAGCAGTAGAACTACTACAAGGTAGTGGAATAGTGGAAAGAATGATGGATTTAAGATAAAGCAACTTGGGTTCAAGTCTTAGCTCTGACCTTTATTGGTCTTGTGACCTTGACTAAGTAATTTAATTACTTCCCTGAGCTTCAGTTTCTTCATCTGTAAATTGGGGGTGATAATACTGGTTTTATCTACTCACAGGATTGGAGATTTTTCTTTTTCTTTTTTTTTTAACAGGACAATGAGGGTTAAGTGACTTGCCCACAGTCACACAACTAGTAAGTGTCAAGCCACCTAGCTGCCCCCATACAGGATCAATTGAAGTAAAGTGTGATAAAAATGCAATCTTCATTATTACAATTGTTATTGTTGTTGTTGTCATCCTTATCCTCATCATCTGATAACTTCTTACCTCCTTAACCATGACTTCTAACTCATTTGATGAGCTTATTGAAGACATTCTTCAGAACTGAAAAATATTAGATGTCTTTTCTTGTTTAAATCTGAAGTTCAGTTCAACAAATATTTGTTAAGTACCTACAGTATGAAAAGCACTCTGCTAAGCATTGAAGTAGATACAAAGTTGAGTTAAGGCGTGATCCTTTCAAGAAGCATATAGTTTGATAACAAGTTATGACACACACATAAATATAATATACATAATCAACATATTAAAGAGACCCATCTAGAATGTTTTGAGAGGTCTGAGGATGGTCCTTACCTGCTGGGAGAAATAAAGGAAACTTTCATGTTCAGTTAGATTTTAAGGGTGGGCAGGAATTCAGGAAATGGAGTGTGGAAAGGCACATCCCAGGTATAGAGAATAGTAGGCAGAAAGGCATGAAGACTGGCTGGGGGAGGGGGGAGTGGCAGGCAGAGTGGCACAAGCAATCCAGTTTGGCTGTGGTGTAAAATATGTAGAGAGACATAGTATATAATAAGTTAGAAGGGTAGGATGGAGTCAGGTTATATATGTCCTTGAATGCCTTTAAAATTTAAAACTTTATCTGAGAGACAGCAGGAAGCATTTGAAGATTTCTGAACATTAATAATAATAATTGCAAACATTAATAGTATTTACTGTGTGCCAGGCACTGTGCTAAGCATTGTATAATTATTATTTCATTTTTGAACCTCACAACAACCCTTGGAGGTAAGTGCCAGTATTGTCTCTATTTTACAGATGAGGAAACTGAAGCAAGCAGAGGTTAAGTGACTTGCCCAGGGTCACACAGCTAGTAAATTTCTTTTTTTTTTTCTTTTTAGTGAGGCAATTGGGGTTAAGTGACTTGCCCAGGGTCACAAAGCTAGTAAGTGTTAAGTATCTGAGGCCGGATTTGAACTCAGGTACTACCAAGTCAAGGGCTGGTACTCTATCCACTGCGCCACCTAGCTGCTCCACAGCTAGTAAATTTCTGAGGCCCTATTTGAACTCAATTCTTCCTGGCTCTAGGCCTGGCTCTCTATCCACTGTGCCACCTGGATGCCCCAACTTTGAGTAATGAAGTAACACAACCAGGTTTATGTATCTAGAAGGTGAATCTGGAAGGAGTGTGAAGGATAGATGGGAGAAGAGAAAAGATGGAGGTAGGAAGACCTGGGAGATTTTATAATAGTCCAAGTTGTGGTCAGGCAGGCCTATACTAGAATGTTAGCAATGGGAATAGAAGAGGATGGATATGGGAGAACCTAGAGATGGGATGGACAAATCTTAATAACAATTAGAAATTCTAATTAAGGGAGAGAGAAAAATAAAGCTCTATGTAGCATGGGGCCTCTGGGGATTTGCCTTATGGTGTTGACACTGATGGGCGCATGTCCTCTCTGGGGTTTTTGCACCAGCTGGCAGAGGGCAGAGGGCTGTGAAGTAGAAAGAATCACTTCGTGGAGGAAGCATGCCCCTCTGGAGGTCATTGCCCTGGGAAGGGGAAACCTGTTTCTCTATCCCTTAACTTCTCATCCCAGGCCAGGCCACCAACTCCTGAGGGTTCTGTTGCCATTATACCCCTTTACCAGGGAGTTCCTTCTCTCACCAGCATAGCTGCACCTGACCAGAAATCCTATGTTCTTCCTGAGCTGGGGACCTCACATAAACGCCCCAGGATACCCAAAGGTGAAATGTTACCTCCCCAGTGCACTAAAAACTTACTTGGGTCTGTATCTCTCTCTAATAATAAGCCTGTTTTTTCCAAAGGCAGCAGGGCTGCAGGCAATAGTCATTACCCTTCTTTTCCTTAAATATTCCCAGCTAAACACCTCTGCATGATGGAAAGGTGGCACAATTATTCATACAAGCAATTCTCCTGATCCCTTTGTTTTGTGGGTTTCCCTTAGTTACATGTATTAATATCTGTGGGGAGGCGTATATGATTCAGCCAGATCTGGTCGCCAAGTTCTAATAAGCTGAACTTTTATAAGTTTTTGCGCCTATTTTCCTGTGCCTGTTTCAGTGGTTGTAGAATATCTCAGATTCCTATCTGCAGGTATTGTTACCAGTTTACTAAGGTTCCTTTATTTACCGGACAAACTTATTGGAAGAAACCAATGAATTCAATTCAACAAGTGATTATTAAGCACCTGTTGTGTTCAAGGCATCATGCTAAGCCGGGGATACAAAGACAAATATGATGCAGTTCCTGCCCTCACGAAGCTTCCATTTTGCAGGACTGTGCAATGGCTACACAGATAAGTAAATACAAAATAAACACAAGGTAATTTTGAGGAGTTGGGAAGCAATGACAACTAAGGTGATCAAGGAAAGCCTTAAGTGAGAGGTGGCATCTGAGCTGCACTGTGGAAGAAGCTAAGATTCTAGGAAGACAAAGTAAGAAGGTGAGCCTGTGAGAGAGAGGGGATTGGAAAATGAAATATCATATCTGAGGTGCAGCAAGGAGGCCAGTTTAGCTAGAATATAATGAGGCTGGAATCTATGAGGTAGAACGATGTGAAATCAGTCTGGAAATATAGATTGGCACCAGACTGTGAAAGGCTTTAAATGCCAAAAGAGTTTGTATTTTATCCTTTGGCCAACTCTTGATCAGAGGTGTAATATGTTTACACCTTTACCATAGGAACATCAACTATGGGAACTTTGGAGGATAAATTAGAAAGGAGAGAGACTGGAAATAGAGAAATCTAATAGAATAATAATAGCTCATAGACACAAACATATTGCTTTTAGGTCTGTAATTTTGTTGTTGCTGTGTCATTTCAGTCACTGGGGTTTCCTTGGCAAAGATACTTGAGTTTTTTGTCTTTTCCTTCTCCAGCTCATTTTATAGATGAGGAACTAAGGCACACAGGGTTAAGTGACTTGCCCAGGGTCACACAGCTAGTAAGTTTCTGAAGTCAGAATTGAACTCATGAAGATGAGTCTTCCTGATTTCAAGCCCAATGTTCTATCTGTTTGGCCACCTAGCTGTAATTCCATCACCTCTTTTGATCTTCACACCCTAGTTAGGAGGCTATTGCATAGTCCAGGTTAAAAAAACATAACAATCCATGTAAGAGATCATGAGGGCAGAAACTAGGGCTGTGGCCATGTGAATAGGGAGAAAAGGACAGATACAAAAGACGATGCAGTGGTAGAATCATAAAGATTTGGCAACTGGTTGGATATGAGGAGTGAAGTAGCATGGAGAGGTGAAGATAACTCTAAGTTTATTATGAATCTGAGAAACTAGAAATATGGTGGAGCCTTTGACACAATAAGAAAATAAGGAGAAATGGATTTGTGGGGAAAGACAATGAGTTCTGTTGTGGACATGTTGAATTTGAGATGCAGATAGGATATCCAGTAGAGATGTCCAGCAGGCAGTTGGTGGTAGAGACCTGGAGCTCAAAAGAGAGATGAAGACTAGATATGTGTATTCTCATAAAAATAATTGTACCAGTGGCTCATGAGGTCATCAAGAGATGGAGTATAGAGAGAAAAGAGAAGAGGCTCAGGACAGAGTCGATGGGGTATATCCATGTAGAGACTGACATGGATCATGGTCCTGCAAATAGGCTACCTGAAAAGACAAGCTAAAAAGCTTTGGTTTTATAGCTTTGGGTTTTTTTAGCAGGCTCTCCCATTGGGAGGAACTGGATGGAGCATTGTGTCTGTGTTGGTGTATAATCCCCAGACTTTTTGGAGAATGCTTGACCCAATTTACAAACCCACCAAACAACTGTATTTATTACAACTGTAGTTCTTCCAGCTATTTCCATCATTTATGGTCATTGCCAATTTGATGGGAGTGAAGTGAAGTCTTAATAGTTGTTTTAATTTGCATTTCTATGCAAATAGAAATTTAGTAATTTAGAACATTCTTCTTTATGGTTACTGATAGTTTCATTTTTTTTCTTTAGAAAACTGTACATATCCTTTTACTAAGTACTTAACTCTTAGGGACTAGCTCTTGTTCTTATATATTTGTGCCAATTCCCTATATATCTAAAATATCATATGTTTCTCAGAGAAATTTGATACAGAGAATTTTGCTCATTAAACAGCTCTCTTATTTTATCTTTATTGATAGTTTGTATTTCTTCTTTAAAAACAAAAGTTTGCTGTTTTTCAAAAAATATTTTTATTGATGCCTTTTTGTTATAATATCATAGTCATTTCAGCCCTTCATCTCATACTCCCTAAATGAATCTTCTTTTGAGGTAAAGAAAAACAATTAAGCAAAAACATCTAATACAGTGATTGCATCAGACAATGTATATTCTATTGTGTCCTAATAGTCCTCTGTCTTTGCCATGAGGTGGCTGGTATTATTTGTTCTTTGAGGCCTTTGTTAGTTTTTCCTTCATCAGAGCTCACTTTCCTTTTTAGGAATATTTCATTTGTTCTGTATCACTTTATACAAATCTTCCCATATTTCTCCAAATTCTTCATGGTCATCATTTCTTATTGCATAATAATATTTCATTACATTCATAAATAATTTATATTAGCCATTCCCTTTATGCCTCCTTTTTACAACACTGTCACTTCCTAGTGAGTCTTCTCTCCAATAGAACTCTTCCTTGCAAAAAAGTATAGCTAAGCAAAATAAAATCCACAAATTAGCCAAATCTGAAAATTCATTGCTCGTTCCATATTCATAGTCAGCCTTTTAAACTCCCTGCTGAGAGGAGGGAGACACACTTCACCAATACTTTGGTGACATTGTGATTAGTCATGACTGCATTGAACTAAGTTTTGATGTCTGTTAATGTTGTTTTCCTTGACATTATTGTGATTATTATGTATCTTGGTTCTGCTCGCTTTATTAGTACCTGCAAGTCATTCAGTCAGTTAAGCATTTATTAAGTGCTTAATATGGGCCAGGCACTGTTCTAAGAGCTGAGATATAAAGAAAGACAATAATATAGCTCCTAAACTCAAGGAGCTCTCATTCTAATGGGGAACACAACATGCAAACAATTATTTAAGGGCAAGATTTCTATATAATAAAGAAGCCAGGGAATCCTGGAGATAGAGATAATGGAGGAGAACATTCCAGACATGTGAAACATTCAGTGAAAAAGTATGGAATGGGTGAATGGAATGTAGTGTTTGAGGAACAGCAAGAAGGCTGGTTTTGCTGGATTGTAAAGTAAATGGTAGGAATAAAGTGTAAGAAGTCTGGAAAGGGAGGAAAGAAGGAGAAAGTACATACATTACTTTAATGCCAAACATAGATTTTATATTTGATCCTGGATGTATTAGAGATCGGCTGGAATTTATTGGGTTTGGGGATGACATGGTCAGACTTGCACTTTAGGAAAAACACTTTAGCAGCTGAATGGAGGATGGATTGGAATGGGTAGAGACATGACTCAAGGGAATCAACCAGAAGAATGTTGTAATAGTTGGAATTGAGGTGGGTGATGATGTCCTATACCGGTGTGGTGGCTATATTAATGGAAGGAAGAGATTATAGAGTAGAGATGTTGTGAAGATAAAAATGGATATGTAGAATAGAGTTATCTTGAATATAACACCTAGATTGCTAACGTGGGAGACTGGAATGATGGTGGTTCCCTTGAAAGTAATAGGGAAGTTTGGAAGAGGGGAAGATTTAAGGGGAAAGATAACAGTTCCCAAATTTCCCATAATTATCAATATTTATATTTATTACAGCATAGTATTATTCTATTATAAATATATATGTATACATATCTATATGTATATATGTACATACCTATATATACATACATATACATACACTCCATAATTTATTGAACCATTCTCCAATCACCTATTTTGTTTTCTACTGTAAAAAGTGTTGCTATAAATATTTTTGTATCTTCAGTACCTTTCTTTCAATCTTTGACTTCCTTGATAAATAGGCCTAGTGGTGATATTGTAGAGTCAAAGGGTATATACAATTTAGTGACTTTTCTAATTTAATGCCTAATGATTGGCCTAATTCATGATTCTACTAGCAGTATACTGAAGTCTCCTCACAGGTCCTCCAGTGTTTACCATTTTTGTGTTTTGTCAATCTGACAATTTCATGGGTATGAGGTAAAATCTGAGTTACTTTAATTTGTATTTCTCTTATATAGAACATTCTTTCACATAGTAGTTGGTATTTTACATTTTCTCTTTTGAATACTTCTTGTGAATATCTCTTGTTCTTGTGTATATGTATCAGATTTCTTTATAGCTTGGGGGCAGCTAGGTGGCACAGTAGATAAAGCACTAGCCCTAGATTCAAGAGGACCTGTGTTCAAATCCAACCTCAGACACTTGACACTTACTAGCTGTGTGACCTTAGGCAAGTCACTTAACCCTCATTGCCCTGCTAAAACAAAAACAAAACCAAACCCCCCAAAAAAAGATTTCTTTATAGTTTGGATATTAGATGTTTATCACATTTAATTCTACAAAGAATTTTTTTCCCAAGTCAATAACTTGGCTTCTTACTCTACTGCCACTGATTTTGTTTACACAAAAGTTTTGCCTTTTATATATTCAATATTGTCTATTTTATCCTTTATTATCTCCTCTAGTCCTTATTTCATTAATAATTCTTCTCCTATACACAGATGTGAAAGGTACCTCCTTCTACTCTTCTCTTATTTTTTATTCATAAGTCCTTTTGTATTTAGGTTATGCATCCATTTGGAGCTTATGATGGCACATGGTATAAGATACTGGTCAGAATGTTTTCTGCCAAAATGCTTTTCAATTTTTCCAGAACCTCTTGTCAAATAAGGAATCTTTCCTCTGGAATTTGTGTTCTTAGGTTTATTAAGCACTGGGTTATTAGATTAATTTATTTCTAAGTCCTATTTGTCTGTTATCTTGTACTGGTTTCCTTTTTTATCTTTAACTGGTACTAAATCATTGTGATTATTATTGCTTTGTTGTATATTTCTACAATCTGGCAATGCTCCCCTCACCACTCTTCATTGTTACATTCTCCCCCCCCCCTATTATTTCCTTGGAGATTCTTGACCACTTGTTCCTCCAGATAAATTTTGCCTACTAATAAAAAGTAGCTGTATTGTAGTTTGATATAACATTAAAACTGTAAATTAATTTAGATAATATAATTATAAGATGAGCACACGCTCAGGATTTATATAAACACAACTACAAGACACACTTTAAAGATATAAATGGAGACTTAAATGGTGAGATATTAATTGCTTGAAGCTAGACTGTGTATCTCAGTAAGCTAATTCTCAAGTACTTTATATATTTGGTATGAATGAAATTTCTCTTTCCTTCATTGGTTTTGTTATTGACATATAGAAAGGTTAATGATTTTTATAAGTTTATTTCACATTTTGATAGTTCATTGGGTTTTAGTTATTTAAATTTTTGTTGAATCTTTAGGGATCTGTAAGTAAAACATGATATCACATGTAAATATAGATCATTTTTACCTATTTTTTAACCTAAACTTCTTCCTTCAATATATTCTTATTTACTTTCTTTGGTTAGAATTTGTAGAATAGTATTAAATAGGGGCAGCTAGGTGGCGCAGTGGATAGAGCACCGGCCCTGAAGTCAGGTGAGTTCAAATCCGACCTCAGACACTTAACACTTACTAGCTGTGTGACCCTGGGCAAGTCACTTAACCCCAATTGCCTCACTAAAAAAAAAAAAAAAAAAGAATAGTATTAAATAATAGTGGAAACAAAGGAAAATCCTCTCTTACCCTTGATGTTATTAGGAAAACTGTGTTTTTCTATTGCACATAATGGTAGTTGTTTTGGGTCTTTTTGATCACATTAGGGAGACTTTTATTTCTGTACATTTGTGTGTGTCTGTTTACTATAAATGCATGTTTTACTTTGTCAAAGTCTACAACTAAAATTATGTGATTTTATTATTGTTGTTAGTAGTATTACTCATTATATTAGTTTTCCTAATATTAAAATATCCTTGTATCCAATAGTCCTTCACCTCTTAGTCAAAAGATGAGTTCTTGGAACAAATGCAAACAGGCCGTAGTGAATTGTTATTGGTTTTTTTAATGTACTGCTTTAGCCTTTTTGCTAACATTTCATTTTATATTTTTGCATCAGTAATCAATGAAAGAGGTTTATAATTTTCTTTTTGTTTTATGTTACCCTAGTTTGAGTATCAGGATCAAATTTTTTCATAGAAAGGATTTGATAAAGTTCCTTCTTTATATTTGAGAATAGTTCATGTAGCATTTGAATTAATTGTTCTTTAAATTAAAGATAAATCTGGTCCTAGGATTTTCCCTTTAGGAATTCTCTTATTGTTTGTTCATACATTTCACTTTTCTCAAATTTTGTTGTTTAAATGATCTACCACTTGTTCAGTTAATCTGGGTATCTTATATTTTTGTAAATATTAATACATTTTACTTGAGTTATCACATTTGTTTGTACATAATAATAAGATATAGCCTCTGTTAATTTTCTTTTTTTTCTCTGAAGTAGTTATTTCCTTTTTCATTTTGGTTTGTGGTAATTTGGTTTTCTTCACCCTTTTAAGAGATTTAAATTGGCTAATGTCTGTTTTGTAGATATTTTGAAAAACTCAGAATTTATTTTTATTTATTACTTCAAGAATATTTTTGTTTCCAATTTTGTTTATATCTTCTTTTATTGTCAGAATTTCCTGGGTTTTTTTTACTTGCTTTATCACTAAGACAGCCCACAAAACTCTCTTGCTCTTTTCCTCCTTCCCTGCATATAGAAGTCTTCTTTCCTAACAAATGTGTATAGTCAAGTAAAACATATCCACACATTGACTGTGCCTGAAAAATATCTGCTTCATTCTGCATCTCTAGTTGTTCACCTCTTAATCAAAAGATGAGAAGTATACTTCATTACTCGTCTTCTAAAGTTATGATTGGCCATTGTATTTTTCAGACTTCTTGAGTCTTTTAAAGTTCTTTTCTCTAATATTATTATAGTCATTTTACAAATTAACTTCCTGGCTTTGCTCACTTAAATCTAAATCAGTTTATACAGATCTTTCCAAGTTTCTCAGAATCTTTCATTTTTGTCATTCTTTATGACAAAATATATTTTATTATAATCATATGCCATTATTTATTCAATCATTTCCCATTTATGGGCACCCATTTTGTTTCCAGTTCTTTACTTCACAAAAAAGTGCTGCTATAGACATTTTTATATATGAATCATTTTCTTTGTCTTCATTTTGTTTTTAATTTAATTTTTTTCAATGAAAAAAATACTTTCTCATTACCCCCATTTGAAAAAAGGAAAACAAAAACAAAATCTTCATAACAAATATACGTATTCAAGTAAAATTAATTCATATGTTGTCCATGTCCAAAAAATGTGTATATCAGTATATATCTGTACCCTGAGTTCACCTTGTTGTCAAGGGGCAAGTAGTATGGTTCAGCATTGGTCCTCTGGAATGATGGTTGGTCATTGTATTGATCAGAGTTCTTAAATCTTACATAATTTGTTTTTGTAATATTTTTATTGTATAGATTGTTCTTTTGACTTTGCTCACTCACTTAACTCCTAATCAGTTCATACAGTTCTCCCCAAATTTCTCTGAAATAATCTCTTTTGTAATTTACTATAGCATAATAAGATTCCATTATATTCATATATCATAATTTGTTCAGCCATTCTCCAATTGATTGACACCCTTTTAGTTTCCAGTTCTTTGCCAATACAGAAAAAAGCTATCATAAATATTTTTGTATATATGAGTCCTTTCCTACTTTCTTTGCACTTTTTAGGGGATAGATGTAATGGTGGTATCACTAGGTCAAAGGGAATGTACAACATATTGACTCTTGCGGTATATTTCCAAATTATTTTCCTGAATAGCTGGACCTAATTATATCTCTAACAACAGTGCATTGATATTCCTGTCCTTCAAGAATTTCTCCAACAATTGCCCTTTTCTTTTTTTGTCACCTTTGCCAATCTGATGGCTCTGAGGTAGAAGCTTAAAGTGGTTTTATTTTGCATTTCTCATAATGAATGATTTGCAACCCTTTTATATGGCTATTGATAGCTTAAAGAGAACTAGAGAGATTGACTTTAAAATAATGATACCTACCTCACACTTGTTTTCCTGATCTTTTTTGACCTTTAATGTATAACATGAATTTGTCACTGTTATTGCATTTAGTTATATGATTGTAGTCAATATGTATATTTTTCTTTTAGCTCTGCTTTCTTCAGGTTATATAAGTTTTCCCATATTTCTTTTAATGCTTCATATTCATAATTTTCATTCTGATATTTGATTTCATTCCAATAACATTATTTAATCATGCCCATATGCCATAATTTGCACAGCCATTTACCAACCAATGAACATTTAATTTGTTTCCTGTTTTTTGCTATTATAAATAATAATATGAGACATTTTTGTATAACTAGAACTTTCTTTTTTCCTCTGTCAGAAACCTATTTGGTAAGAGTGAAAAAAATGGAGCCAAAAGAAAAATATATAATTATTATAACTTTGTAAACGAACACAACTTGAACAAAGCTCAGATAAATACCATTGGCTAATATTTGTACTAACTTATGAAGCACATACCCATACCTTCTTGTAACAAGCAAAACACTATAAAAATGTAAAATTGTCAACATTATCACTTGCAATCATTCTTTTACATTGTTCTATTTAACTATTTTTAGGAATTTTATATAGTGGGGGATTCATTTTATATTTCATGAGTGGTTTATATGATGCATTAGAACAAAATTAATCAATGAAAATGAAAAAAAAAAGCAATAGTCCCTGGGGTCTAGTCTTCTTAGTGGAACTACTGAGCCAAAGAAACTAAACATTTTTATAACAATCATTGTATAATTTGCTGGGGGGTTTTTTCCCTAAAAATTTGGACCAACTTTTCCAGCAGTGTTTTTATTTTACCACAACTGAATCAGTATTTAGGCTGTAGGGAGGGGAAGAAATAAACATTTGAAAAGGTAGAGGGAAACCTTAAAGAATCAGTTGGATCCATTTAAGAAATTAGTATTATAGATGTGTATAGTTAGACAAAAACCCAAAATAAAACAACCTTCAAATGGAAGAAAAAATAGTCAAGAATATCAAAGAACATTATGAATTAACAAAAAAGAGGAGAGGAACTTTTACTCCTAGAATTCATATAATACCATGAAGCAGTAATTATCAAAATTCCCTTATTCTAGATTTTTAAAAGTAGATCAGTTTAATAGGTTAGACAATAATGAGCTCTCTGATTGCATACAGTTGTCTAGTTTTCAGTAAATATAGGATAAAACACTACAGAAAGTATTTTTTTAATCGTTGGGAAAATGGATAGCAGTTCAGTCAGTCAGTGAATCAGTAAGCATATATTAAGTACCTTCTGTATGCCAGTCACTGTGCCAATTTCTTGGTGATACAAAGACAAAAGATGGTTTCTACCCTTGAGGAGCTCACATTCTAATGGGAGAAACAACAAACAAAAATATCCATATATAGGTTGTTATAAAACACACTACATACAGGATAAATAAGAGATAATCAGAGTAAAGAGACTAAAGTTAAGAGGGATTGGAAAAGGTTTTCTTGTAGAAGTTGGAATTGAAGGAAGTCAACAAAGCCAGGAGTTGGAGTTGAGGAGGGACAGAATTCCAGGCACGAGGGAATGCCTACATAGCCTAGAGATGGAATGCATTCCCCTCAGCCCATTCAGATGTTTTGTTTTCTCTTTGTAGCATCTCTGCCCTTTTAAGAAAAACTTTGTTTACTATTAACCAGGGGAGAGATGTTTCCATAGCTCTTTCACTTCTTCTGTGAAAGAAACCTCTTGTTACTTCCTACTTACATCATTTTCTCTTACCATTGGCTAAAGCAGAAACAGAATGTACCCTGTGTAGGTCGTTGTGAAATTAACTCTTTCCTCTACGTGAATTGGAAGGAAGAGGCAAAGTCCTCTGTTATTTGTATTAGTAGTTCTTGTGGCCAAATCTTTGAGCAACCTACAGAGTAAATGGCATGCTTGCCAACTTTCTTCCTACCCTGAGGGGGCTTTATTTATGTGCAGTGGCCTTTTGCACCTTTTAAGGGCTACCTTTTCCAGCTTTCCTTGAATGGCATTTAGCAGATTCCTGCAAAGCTCTAATAAAAATAGACATTGCCCCATTCCTTCTCTAGGGTTTCAGATTATGTGGAACTTTAAAATGCCTGATTGAGCATTTGAGACTTTAACCTTGGAGCAGGTAGAGGGAAAAGGACAAGGATTAGAGTTTTTAAAGCCAGAAAAGACATGACAAAATTAGTATTGTAGGAAAATTAAGTTGTTAGCTATATTCGGGATGTCGTGGCAGAGGGTTAGAGGTTTATTATAACAGTTCAGACATAAATTTGCAACCATTATTTATTCTGGGAATCCTCAGCTCCACTCTTAATCATACACTAGCAGGTTAGGTTTCCAAGAGCAAGGTTGCCTAACTACATCTTCCCTTCATGATTCTAGGGCTATCCTTGTGAGATTGACGATATTTTTCCAGTACAATAAACTAAGGCTGTGATTCTTGTGTGCTCCCCAATTTCGATTGCCAAATCCAATTAGTATCTCCCTTTTTTTATCAGTAACCTCCAGTGATTAGCACTGCAGTATCATTGACCTTAAAGTCAATTACCTTTTAGAGAGGGATATTTACTGAGAAGATTCATTCAAATCAAGTCAACAACCTATATCTTATACATAAAAGATATATACTGGGTAAATTAAAGTTAATCTCAAAAGGAAGGCACTAGCGTTGAGAAAAGCCTTTTGCAGAAGGTGGGATTGGAGCCAGGGAAGCCAGGAGGCAGAGGTAATCAGCGAGAGAATATTCAAGGCATAGATAACAGCCTGTGAAAAGGCCCAATCAAGAGATAAAGTGTCTTGTGCAGGGAACTGCAAGAGACCAGTGTCACTGGATTATGTAGTATGTGGAAGGGAATAAAAAATAAGAATACTGGAAAGGTGGGAAGGGGCCAGATTTGGAAGGACTTTAAAAGTCAAACATATTTTATTTTTGATGCTATGGTAGGAGGGAGCCACTGGAGTTTATTGAGTAAGGGCATAACATGGTCTGACCTACACTTTAGGAAGATCACTTTGATAGCTGAGTGGAGGGTGGACTGGAGTGAGGAGAGATTTGATTCATGGAAACCAATTTGAAGACTATTGAAATAATCCAGCATGAGATGATAACAGCCTGCACCAGGGTGGAGGCTGTCAGAGAAGTCAAAAGTAGAACCAATAATACTTACCTACAGATTACATATGGAAGGTGAGCAAAGGTAAAGGAATTTGAGGATGACACCTAGGTTGTGAGCTTGTGTGACTGTAAGTATGGTAGTGCCCTTGATAACAATAGAGAAGTTGGAAAGATGGGAAGATTTTTAGGGAAAGATAATAAGTTCAGTTTCAGACGTGTAAAAGAATTGCCTTGCTGTGATGAGTGCCCAGTTGAGGTTGTGTAACAAATTTATGGTGGATCTATTTTGCACAGTTTCACAATTTTCTCCAGTTTTGTTCAGCAGCATGTGAAAAGAGTGAAGGCAGCAGATGGTGGAAATGATCCAAGGATGAGATGAATCTTGGCAAGGTATGATTAGTAATGGGATATGGGAGCAGGGGACTTAAGTGTAGAGGATAGTATGGAGTTGGACTGGTTCAATAAGGGGTCAAGATAGAAAAGACAGGAGAATAGAAATATAAAACATTCCCTCGACAATAGGAACACATTGCCCCGTTTACCACTATGGTCCTTGGGGTGAGTAGGCTCAAACTTAGAGTGACTATGAACATTCATCCCACAAATTCACTTTTTTAATTCAACAAGGCCACTGGACAAGTTGCTGTCTTGTACTAAGACAAGGCACAATGTCCCTTGGTCAACCCACTCCTGGACAGGGACCCACAGATTGCTCTTCAGAGCCTCAATGGAATTTCTCCAGGCTTAGCCATTTCTAAAATCTGGCAAAATCCTCCAGTTCCCAGGCATGTGGTAACTCTCTCTCATGACCTTTTAAAGCTCACAAAGTTGAAGCCTAGTCTGATTTTCCTTCACCTAAAGGAGCAAGAAAGAAAAACTCAAAAACACAAAAAAACAGAAAACCATATTCATTTTCCAGATGTCTCCTGAGCCACTCTCCTCATAGAAATGCTTACAGCCAGTCAGGAAAGAGCTGAGTTGCTCTCATGGCAGTCTTTTGTACACAAATCCAGTTCTAGCTCTGCTGCCTGTCAAAAAAGGTACTAGAAAGGGATAGAGCACCGGCCCTGGAGTCAGGAGGACCTGAGTTCAAATCTGGCTTCACATACTTAACACTTACTAGCTGTGTGACCCTGGGCAAGTCACTTAACCCCAATTGCCTTACATTAAAAAAAAGGAACTAGAAACAGTCAGAGAACTCCTAATGTTCTAAAGGGGGGGGTGGGGACCACTTCATTTTGCATCATCAGCCACTTCCAGAAGCAGGCTTACCAACCTGGTATATGATCCCAGGACCCATTGTCCAGGCCTTGTAACAAAAGGATGAGGGCCTAAATTTTGATGAAAGCTTGCCTCTATGAATCTCTGTTTATCCTTTCATAGTTTCTCTTGTTCTTTTCCTCTATTCTTAGTTCCTCTAATGATTTTTTGTTTGTTTCTTTACCATGGTAGATGGGTTCTTCAGTTCCTTTGTGTTCACCTTTCCCCCTTCATATCCTCCAAGTGATGTACATTTTTCAGCTGTTGTTTTTAATTTCCTTATCTAAGTCACCATATTGTGTGCTCTCAATATTTGTCACCTTAATGTTTGCCATTTTGCTATTGTTTTTGGAAATAAAGCCTCAATGCATATCCCTTTTAATGTGCTGTCTGTCAGTCAAATGAACTTTCCTTCTTGGGGAAGGGACAAATTTGTTTTTTCATTATATATCAAACACTTAGCATGATTCTCCTTCAGAAAGTATGTAATTAATAAATATTTGTTTAATTGAATTGTGCCCCTCCATGCCATCTATTGAGTTATCTAACACAGACAATAATACTGGGATCCTCCATAGGGCAGCAGAAAACACATTAGAGACATGAGATCAGACAAGTCTTCAAGGCGGGCTTCTTTAAAAGACTATTGCTCTCCTACTGTACTCCCCAAACTCCACTTATTTTTGCCATCAGAATTACCACTTAGCACATGGTAGGGTTTGGAGGGATTGGTAGAAGAGAGAGTAGTCTAATAATCAACAGCAGATAGAGCCCCATGGGAAGGAAAGACTTGCTTATCTGTATTGTTCTTTCTTTAGTTTTTGTAATCCTGAAGATATATCCTCAATGGATGAGGACTTGGAATCATAGAATTATGCCTGTGGAAGAACATGGACAAGAATTGTACAGGATGAGAAGGCATGCATGGGCCATAATGTGTAATAGTGCAGAAAATACCCACATCACTGAGATAACAGATTCATAAAGTATTGAGGTAGAATCATAGAAGGGCAGCTGGGGGCACAGACAATAGAGTGCTGGGCCTGGAGTCAGGAAGACTCCTCTTCCTGAGTTCAAATCTGGCCTCAGACACTTAGTAGCTGTGTGAATCTGGTCGAGTCACTTAACCCTATTTGCTTCAGTTTCCTCATCTATAAAATGAGCTAGAGAAGGAAATGGCAAAACACTCCAGTATCTTTGCCAAGAAAATCCCAGAGTCACAGAGTTGGACATGATAGAAAAACAACTGAATAACAACAAAGAATCATAGAATCTTCCATATAAAACTCTCAATGAATTGAGTAGACATTGATAAGAGTAGTAGCAGGATAGAAAATAATCCAAATATCATAATGATATGGATGAGTCTGTAACCTATAGACTGCATGAAAGCTAAGGATGGTACCAGAAACATGAGAAGTTTCTGAGTTGGTGGGAGTTTGGGACAGTTGGAAGGACCAAATTAGGTGATGGAATCTGAACTTAAAAATTGCATGTGCTTGTGTAGCATTGTAAGTCTACAAATTACCATCCTATACTTTATCTAGTTAAACTTTCTAGCTATTTCTCAGAACCAAACTTTTCAGGCTAAAACTCAAACATCTACACCCCTCTGATAAGCCTTTCTCAGATCTTGTGAATCAGTGGTCATGCCCCCTTTCCCTTATATCATGAACCTGTCTTTCCCTCTGGGTTGGTGTTATAGGCACTGGTATGAAGGAAAAGACCAGTATCTTTCATATTTCTAAGAGTATGGGATATTCTTGGGATGTGCAGCGTTATGGGAGTATTGAGGCATTAGCTCCTAATAAGAATTCATTTCAAACAAGCGTAATACACACATATATGAGAGTCATTCTAATCCCCCATCACTATCTAGCAATAATGGAAGTGATTTGAAAAGATATAGGACAATCACAGATTTCATGGAAGACTGTGATGTACCGTCTATCTTGTTATAATACATAAAGTTTTTGCAAAAACAGAAAAAGAAGGCACCTCAGGGAAGCTAGGTAGCACAATGGATAAAGCACCAGACCTGGATTCAGGAGGACCTGAGTTCAAATCCAGCCTCAAACACTTGACACTCACTAGCTGTGTGACCCTGGGCAAGTCACTTCACCCCAATTGCCTCACTAAAAAAAAGAAGAAGAAGGTACTGGGCCCAATACCTAAATCTAGGAGACATAAAGCAGAAAAATAAAAATATAGATCACTATCACTAATAAATATTAAGGCATACTAGTTGTGTGACCCTGGGCAAGTCACTTAACCCTCACTGCCCTGCAAAACAAAATAAATATTAAGGCAAAAATCTTAAAATAATAACAAAGAAGCTTCAGCAACATATTCAAAATATTCACTATGACCAGGTTTTATTTATACCAAGAATGTGGAAATGATTCAATATTAGGAAAAAAGTAGACATAGTTACCTTAACAAAAATAATTCAGATCATATAATTTTATCAAAAGATGAATAAACTATTTGATATAATGCAATACCCACTTATAGCAATAACACTAAAAACATAATAAAATACCTTTCCTTAATATGATTCTAAGTGTTTTCTCAAAGTTAAGAGATAGTATAGTTTGTAATGGAGGGACAATAAAACAATAATAGGAGGAGAAGGGCTAGATAAAGAAGGAAAAGGATTAAGGAGGAAGAACATGCATAGACTAAAAGAGAAGAAGGTAGTTGATAAAGAAAGGTAAGTAAGAAAAGGTAAGTAAAACAGAATGTTTAGAAAAAAGGAAAGGAAGTTGGGAGGGGCCACTTTCAGGTTTTTAAAGGTTAATTAAAAAGGCACAGAAGTAAAAGAGTCTAAATGTGTTAACCAGGGGTTTAGAAGGTGAATACAAACACCCATAAGCCATTTGAAAGATAAAGCTCAGAATCAAATATGGAAAATATAGATTTTCACTGTCTACTTGGAACAATAACAACAAAAATTGAGATTATTCTCAAAGAGGAGGGAACTGGAAATCTTTCAGCAAGGAAATAAGTGCTATTGGAGAAATCATTTAGTAAAGATAGAGGAAGAAGAAAAAGTAATGATGGTTGGTTATCTCCTCCTTTGTGGCACAAAGGTAGCTGTTTGTCAGCTTGATAACAGTAATAAAGAGGTCTATTGCTTAGGGCTTATATCCAAAACATTAAGAGAGAAACTCCCAACACTTGTCAAAATGGATGACTACTACTCACTACTGGTGATTCATCTGAGCACAAATGATACAGAAGCAATTTAGGAAGCATTGCCAAAAATTATAGTCTTGGGAAATAAAGTCAAGACCACAGAAGCATAAGTGGTGTTTTTATCACCACTGCCCATTGGAAGCCAAGGATTCAGAAGAGAAAGCTAATTTTGGAATCAGCTAAAACAAGGAGGAAAAAAAATCTTGGAAAGCATCTTACTCATCAAATGGAGGCAATACCAGCAGGTAAAATTTTGTAAAAATAAGTAAAGTCTTATAGCTGACTCAAAAAACTCTACCTCACACTTGCAAGATGAATAGGCAGTTCATCTGAAAATATCTCAGGGTTTTAGTAGACTGAAAGCTCAGTATCAGCCAAAAATATGATATGGCAGCCAAGAAAGCTACATTACATTACATTTAAGCTCCATTAAGAGAGAGATACTTACTGTCTAGCACAAGGGATGTGACAGTATTATTGTATTGTGCCATGGTCAAACCACATCTAGAGTGCTGTATTCAGTTCTAGGTGCAACATTTTCAGAAGGAAATAAGAAGAACAATGTGAATGGTAAAGAGCATTGTTATTATTCCATATGAAAATCACTTGAAGAAACTGAGTATATTTAACTTGGAGAGAAGACTTGACTCCCACCTGGAAAAGGGGTTAGACTTATTCTGCTTGGCCTTACAGAGTAGAACTAGGATTGATGGCTGGAAGTTCCCAAAAAGTGAGTTTAGACTTATTGTCAAGAAAAACTTTCTAATAATTAGAATGATCCAAAAAAAGGGGAATGGGTTGTGTATGTGTTGTGGAGGAGGGTAATTGATTGGTACTCTCCCACTGGTAGTTTTCAAGCAAAGTGTGTATGACAACTTTTGGTATATGTTCTAGAGGGAATTCTCTTTTAGGTTTGGGTTGGATTATATATCTTCTCAGGCCATTTCCAATTTTGAAATTTTTTGTTTCTGTGATTGTATTTCAAGAAAGGATGCTTATGTGAGGAAATACAACAACCAAAGTGGGAAAGTATCATAGAGAATATTTGAGAGAAAGAAGCAAAAAACAGTTTTGTCAGAGTATTTCACAGAACATCTGTATAGAAAAATGATATATGTGGAAAAAATATGGAAAATATCACAGGCATGATATAGTAGTGATGGAAAATATTTTTATAAAAATTAATTTTTCAAAAAAGTTTAGTTTTGAATTATCTCCCTCCCTCCAGTCCTTCTTCCACCCATTGAAATGGCAAGCAATATGATATCAATTATACATGTGAAATCATGCAACACACATTTCCATAATAGCCATATTGCAAAAAAAGAGAAAAATTTAAAAAGTGAAAAAAATATACTTTGATCTACACTTAGAAGCTCATCAGTTCTTTCTATGGAGGTGGATAGCATTTTCATGACGAGTCTTTTGAAATTGTCTTGGATCATTGTATTGATCAGAGTAGCTAAGTCTCACAGTTGATCATCGTTACAGTATATATTGTCACTGTGTATAATGTCCTTGTGGTTCTGCTCCCTTCACTTTGTATCAGTTCAAATAATTTTCCCCAGGTTTTTCTGAAATCATTCTCATAATTCCTTATAGCACAATAGTATTCAGTGATGGAAAACCTGAATTATCTAGGCACCTGCTAGAATCTGTATCAAAAATAGAGCAACTAAAAACTTCTTTATTTATCTTCAAAAGATAGAGGAGAGAGCAAAGGGGAAATTCCAGATCTGATTCTCTCTAATAGAGAGGGCTTGGTTTCTATGGTGGAAATGACTCTGGCCTCTTAGAATTTATGATGGAGAAAGAGGGATAGCATAATATGATGGGAAAGAGTCCTGGTTTTGGAATCCATGGACCAGTTCACAACTCCACCAATAGTGCATTAGTGCACTACTTTGCCACATCAGAGTTGTTTTAATTTGTCTTTCTCTGATCAGTAGTGATTTACGGGGCAGCTAGGTGGTGCAGTGGATAGAGCACCAGCCCTGGAGTCAGGAGTACCTGAGTTCAAATCCGGACTCAGACACTTAACACTTACTAGCTGTGTGACCCTGGGCAAGTCACTTAACCCCAATTGCCTCACTTTAAAAAAAACACACAAAAATAGTTATTTAGACCATTTCTATATGAATATATATATATATATAAAACATATGACTAGATAGCTTTAATTTCTTCTGAAAACTGCCAGTTCATATCCTTTGATAATTTGTCAATTGGGTAATGGTTCTTATTTTTATAAATTTGATTTAGTTTCTTATATATCAAGAAATGAGGCTTTTATCAAAGAAACTTGCTGTAAATTTCTTTCCCAGCTTCCCAATATGAATTTTTTAAAGCATTTACTATGTGCCAGGCATTGTGCTAACTAGTGGAGTTACAAAGAAAGAAGCAAAAAATAGTCCTTACCTCTAATGTTGGGAAGGCAATATATCTAAATCAGGACATACATAGATGGAAGGTAATGTTAGAAAGGATGGCATGAGTAGTTGCAGACTAGGGGGATTGACCAGTAGGAATTAGCACTTAGTTCTTTCTATTTTTTCTTTTAAATAGCATTATACTTTTTCCATATACATGTAAAGACAATTTTTAACATTCATTTTTTAAATAAAATTTTGAGTTCCAAATTTTCTCCCTCTTTCCCTCTCCTCCCTAAGACAGTAAACAATTTGATATGTTACATATGTGCAACCATGGAAAACATGTCCATATTAGTCATGTATAAGAAGAAACAAAACAAAAGTGAGGAAACTATGAATAAAGAAAGTCAAATTAGTAAGCTTTGATCTGCATTAATACTCCATCAGTTCTTTCTCTGGATGTGGATAGCATTTTCCATCATAAATCTTTTGGAACTGTCTTAGATCACTGTATTACTGAGAAGAGCTAAGTCTAAAGAGCTAAATTATAGCCAATCATGGCACAATGTTGCTGTTACTGTGTACAATATTCTCCTGGTTCTGTTCACTTCACTTTGCATCAGTTCATGTAAGTCCAGATTTTTCTAAAATCTGTCTGCTCATCATTTCTTATAACACAATAATAATATTCCATTACATTCATATACCACAACTTGTTCAGCCACTCTCCAATTGATGGGCATCTGCTCAATTTCTAAATCTTTGCCATCACAGAAAGAGCTACTATAATTATTGTTATCCATGTAGGTCTTTATCCCTTTTTTATGATCTCTGTGGTATACAGACCTAGTACTGGCATTCACTTAGCTCTGTCTTAAAGGAAACCAGGAATTCTAAGTGTTAGAGGTGAAGAGGGAGAGAATTCTAGCCATGGGGAACAGCTAATACAAAGGCAAGGGAATAGAAGATAGAATGTGATATATGAGAAATAACGAGTGGTCCAGTACAGCTAAATTGTAGAGTGTATGGAGTGAGAAGACTGGAAGTATAGGTAGGGAGCCAGATTGTGAAGAGTTTAAAATATCAAATAAAAGAGGTGATAGGGAGCCATTGAAGTTTATTCAGTAGGGACATGATATGGTCAGGCCGGTGTTTTAGGAAAGTCACTGGCATTTAAATGGAGGATGGATTGGAGTAGGGAGAGATTCGAGGCAGGGAGACCATGGAGAATTAATCCTGGTGAGAGATGATGAGGACCTGACTAGGGAGGTGGCTGAATGGAGAGAAGTGGATGTCTATGAGAAATGTTGTGGAAAAGGAAAGTACAAGATTTGGCGATTGATTGTACATGTGGGGTAGTAGAGAGAAAGGAGCAGAGGATGACACTGAGGTTGTAAATCTGGGTGAATGGGAGAATGATGACCTCAAGAATAATAAAGAGGTTCTTAAAAGAGGAGCATTTGAGGAAGAAAGATAGTATATTTGGTTTGGGACATGTTAAGTTTGAGATGTCTGAAGGGCATCCAGTAATTAATATCCAATGAGGAGGGGAAAGAGGAGTCATGTGAAGTGTCCTATATAGTACACAGATAGCTCATAAACTAACTTAGATTTTTTAAGATATGTTTAGGGGCAACTAGATGGCGCAGTGGATAGAGCACCAGCCCTGGAGTCAGGAGGACCTGAGTTCAAATCCGGACTCAGAAACTTAACACTTACTAGCTGTGTGACCCTGGGCAAGTCACTTAACCCTAATTGCCTCACTAAAAAAAAAAAAAAAAGATATGTTTAAAACAGGTAGTAATATATGAACACATTGTCCTACAGGCAGAGTAAGGATTGCTAAAGCTCAGAAGGAGCTGTGAGTGGTGAGGAAACCCAAGAACAACAAAAAGAAATTTTAAGGTAGGTATATTGTGGAAAAGAGAAGGACCAAAGAATGTACCGGACTCTTACTTGGCATAGATGGGACATTGATAACTAACAAGAGAAGGCAAAACTACTCAACTGTTATTTTGCTTTTTTTCCCCCCAGGGAGAATGACCTTTGGATGGGAAAGGATAGAACAAAAATTACTAATAGATAGTTGATATTCATTGCTGTGACATTTAAAATCTAATGTATGTGTCCTTACCTGCCCCCCCACCCCCCCACAGTGTGAGGGGGAAACTAGCTAGAATTTACTTATAAATTAGAAAATTCAGCAACAGTGTTTGGTCCTTAAGCATTTATTAAAGTATGTTAGAAGTCAGTAAATATAGAACATGTGGAGTTCAGAAAGATAGCCAAAAGCCCTATCTACCCTAGGGTTCAGAATCAACTCCTTCTTCTTCTTCTTCCCTCAGCCACCAACCCAAGGAAAGAGGCCACAGCTAAGAAGCCAGCCTCCCTTCCTGCTTCCTGTCTCCCACCCCAGAAGGGGTTGTCCTTCAAGCTGATTGGTTGAGGGTGGTCTCATATTGATGTTGTAGTCCACAGTCTCTAAAAACAACACCTCACTCAGGGCCAGCCAGGTGTGTTCTCTATTTAATCAACCATAACTAGGTTCTCAGTCAGTCTCTGTCAGTCTCACCCAATTCAATCAATTCCAAATCAATCTTCAGGTGGGGCCCCTGGCATCTGCCACATCCCATTATTTTCTCACATTGCTGAAAAAGGAGATAGTAAGAGAGCACCTGGCTGTCCTTAATAAATTCAGGTCACCTAGCCTAGATTAACTACATATTTTTACTATGATGCATTATCTGTGTAATACCAAAAGAACTGGGAGATATTATTGCTAGTCCACTGTCAGTGATATCTGAAAGATTATTTTCAAAATGGGGGACTTAAATAAAAAATTACAGGACTTAAAAGGCTAATGTCCTGATTTTTTTTTTCTTTAAAAAGGAAGTAGAGTCTGCAAACTGTAGAGTAATGAGTATGTCTTCAAATTCTGGCAAAATTCTAGAATCTACTATTAAAGATATGGTTAGTGCACACCTAGTAAAGGAAATGGTGGTGGCAAAGGGCCAGCATGGTTTTAGCACAAATAAAGTATCTCATGATATTACTGTGAAAGAGGTAGAAAGATATAGGCTGGATCATAGTACCATTATAGTCAGAATTGGCTGGATGGCTGGACTCAGGAAGTATTCCTTAATGGTAGATGTCAACTTGGAAGGAAGCTTTCGTAGAAGACCCCCAGGGATCTATGCTTGGCTCTGTGCTATTTAACTTCAATGATTTGGATAAAGGCATATAGATAGCATGCTTACCAAATTTGTAGATTACACAGAATTGAGAGAACTAACAGTATCAGGAATGAAAAAAAAAAGATTTTGATAGGCTAGAACATTGGGATGAATCTAATATGATGAAATTTGAAAGTGATAAATATAAGGTCTTATATTAGAGTTTTAAAAATTAACTTCATAAGTAAAGATTAGTTGAGGATTAAACAGCACTTTGACATTAAAAAAAAAATCTGGGGGCAGCTAGGTGGCACAGTGGATAGAGCACCGGCCCTGGAGTCAGGAGTACCTGAGTTCAAATCCAGCCTCAGACACTTAACACTTAACTAGCTGTGTGACCCTGGGCAAGTCACTTAACCCCAACTGCCTCACCAAAAAAAAAAAAAAAAATCCGGAGTTCTAGTGGATTGCAGCTCTATATGAGCCAGCCCTGTGATATGACAGCCAAAAAAGAGTGTTATTTTAGACCGCATTAAAAGACTTCTTAGGGAAAGGAGGGGATGGGGGCAGCTAGGTGGTGCAGTGGATAAAGCACCGGCCCTGGATTCCTGGATTCAGGAGGACCTGAGTTCAAATCTGACCTTAGACACTTGACACTTACTAGCTGTGTGTCCCTGGGCAAGTCACTTAACCCTCATTGCCCTGCAAAAAAAGGGGGGGGGGATTGTCTCACTGTATTCTACCCTGGTCACACCACATCTAGAATGTTGTGTTCATTTTTGGGTGTCACGATTTTCAAAGGTCATTCATTGATAAACTGGAAAATGTCCAGACAAGGGTAGCCACAATGTTGAGTCACCTTGAGTCCATACCATAAGATAATTGATTGAAAGAAGTGAGGGTGTTTAGTCTGGACAAGAGAAGACTCTATCAGGACATGACAACTATCTTCAAATATTTGAAAGGTTGTTATGTGGGAGAGAGAGTGTAAACTTGATATTTTTTGGTCCTAGAATGCATAATTAGGAACAATGAGTAGAAGTAACAAAAGGGCAAATTTAGGCTTGATGTCAGGAAGAAAACTTCCTAACAATTAGACTTATCTAAAAGTGGAACTAGGGCAGCCAGGTAGTGCAGTGGATAGAGCACCAGTCACGACGTCAGGAAGATTCATCTTTCTGAGTTCAAATCTAGTCTCACTTCCTAGTTGTGTGACCCTGGGCACATCACTTAACCCTTGTTTGTCTCAGTTTCTTCATCTATAAAATGATCTAGAGAAGGAAATGGCAAACCACTCCAGTATCTTTGCTAAGAAAACCCCAAATGGGGTCACAGAGAATCAGACATGACTAAAAAATGACAAAAAAATGTAACCATGTTGGAAAGTAATAGGTTCCCACTCTTTTTAAGGGCTTCAAGCAGAGACTGGGATGACTATTTGTCTGATATGTTATAGTGGGGATTTCAAGTGGCAGTATGGTTTGGACTAAATGACTTCTGAGATCTTTCTAATTCTGAAATGTTGTAATGCCTGCCATGCATCAACCTCTTTACCATCAAAAAATTTGGAATTTGTTTTTAAAAATAGAAAAGTATGTCAGTAAAACAGTTAAATAAGACATAGAAACAAATGAACCTGGTATTCCAGTGTGTTGGGGAAATTAAATACTAAGTATATTAAAATTCAGTAAAATATTTCATGTATAAACTAAAATTTGTGCTTACCAAACATATTACAAAAACATCACAAACCTTGCTATTCACTTTCACTGTTTAAATTTTAAACACAAATAAAAACTCCAAATAATCACATAGAATGACAGAATTGAAGTAACTCCAGTTCTGTTTCTTTATCTTTACTATCACCATACTAGTATTTTTTTTTTTTGGCGAGGAAGTTGGGGTTAAGTGACTTGCCCAGGGTCACACAGCTAGTAAGTATCAAGTGTCTGAGGCCAGATTTGAACTCAGGTCCTCCTGAATCCAGGGCCAGTGCTTTATCTACTGTGCCACCTAGCTGCCCCTCATGGTTGAGAAGACAGCCTGGTATGGAGAACAAACCCAGATCTTTTTTTTTTTTTTTTGCAGGGCAATGAGGGTTAAGTGACTTGCCCAGGGTCACACAGCTAGTAAGTGTCAAATGTCTGAGGCCAGATTTGAACTCAGGTCCTCCTGAATCCAGGAATCCAGGGCCTGTGCTTTGTCCACTGTGCCATCTAGCTGCCCCACCATGCTAGTATTGTTTATTTTTAAAACACTATTTTAATGCAGGGATATATAGTGTCACAGGGTAGCTAGGTGGTACAGTGGATAGAACACTGGTCCTGAAGTTGGGAGGACCAAGTAATATGGAATGGAAATTTACAGTTTAGCATATAATTCCCTTTGTATTCTACTTTGTATATACATACAAATTTCTATACAAATTACAAGTATAGAAGTGCTCATTTTCTGGTGTTAAGTTCAATTTTTAAAATTTAAAACAGAAATGCAAATTAATACAACTTTGAAGTTTTAGTTCATACCTATCAAATTGGAAAATCTGATAAAGCAATAGCCAATATCTAAAGTATTGTAGGGACTCAAACATACTACAAAAACTATTGTTAAAGTTGTGAGTTGGTCTTACCATTTTGGAAAACTATTTGGAATTACATGCTTAAAGATAATAAATTGTTCATACCCTTTGATGTAGTTTATTTCCTAATGAGGTTAGTAGTAGAAAGATCCCATATGTACCCAAATATTAACAGAAGCACTTTTTGTAGTAGCAAAAAACTGAAAACAAACTGGGTGCCCATCCAGAGCAAATTCATCAGAACCAATTGAACAACATATGCCAATAACCGTATAAATGAAAATGGTAATTGAAGACATAATTAAGATTGAACATAATGACCACTCTAGATTCTAGAGGACTGATGACACAATATACTGCCTTCCTATTGTAAAGGATATTTTGGTCTATGAGTACAGATTATTGAATATTCTGTCAGTTAAATTTGCTGTAATTTGTATTTAACTGTTTCTTTATTATATGAGAGGAATTTGGGGTAGAATAGGTTGTTGGGAAGTGATAGTGGTATGAATACAAAAAAACCAGAATGTTAGATTTTTAAAATAAAGCTTTCTTCATATCTAACAGTTTTATTAATAAAGCAAGTGAGATTATTCTGAACAGAATTACTCCTCATGACTCTATACAGGCTCCATGAATTCACTTCATTTTCTAAGTGTTTACACATCATCTATTTAATAGCCTCTTCTAGAATTGTTCTGTGAGAAACTACTAGGCTACAACTTCAAGAATCCTCCTTAACTCTATTTAGAAAAGCAGAACACCTTCCTATCTCAAGGCTTCTTCACCTCTCTCATTCTGTGATTTCCCAAAGATTATGTAAACTGATTTTTAATTACTTCTACAGATTCTTTTTGTATTTTGACTTATTACTTGTTTTGGGCTTGTGTATGTACTTTATTTAAATTGGCTGTGTGCTCTATTATCAGTAAGGGCCAAATTTAATATGGGGAGTGTTAATTGGGTGGCTCACCGTAATATTGGAGTAAGAAAGGAGATTAACAGCCTCTTTAAAAAACAAAACAGGGGTGGGGCAGCTAGGTGGCACAGTGGATAGAGCACTGGCCCTAGATTCAGGAGGACCTGAGTTCAAATCTGAACTCAGACACTTAACAATTACTAGCTGTGTGATCCCAGGCAAGTCACTTAACCCCAGTTGCCTCACCAAAAAAACAAAACAAAACAAAAAACAGGGTTTATTAATGGGAACAAATTTAAAACACTAGTAAGGTTAATAGAACTAGGGACAAAGAAAAAGGGAATAGGAGAAGGAAAAATATACAATCTGTAACTCACTACAACCCAGAAATCAGCCATTCTGAAAAGGATCAGCTACTCAGTGTTCCAGTGTCTTGCTCCCTCTGCCACTCATGCCAGAGTGCTCTCTCCCCTTTTCTCTCTCCCAGAAGCCCCCTCTCTCAAGAAAAAGGGCTGACCACACACACACAACCCCAAGCTAATTGGCTGGCAGCCTTGATTGACAGAAATAACAAACAGCTCTACAAATGTCAGCCCCCCAGCTTCCAGATGCTGAAGAACACCTAACTGCCTTCACCAGATTTCCCATCATTATAATTTGGCCAGGCCCACGCAGGCGTGTGGGTATCCGGTGTGAACCAGCTTGCAGGGGCGCACTGGGGCCTCCAATCCCAGCCAAAGATGGGGTCACAGAAACCCCAAATCACAATCAATTCCTTGCATATCTATTGTCTTTAGTTTCATCTTAATGACTTTTGAGGGGCAATATTCTAGTGGAAATAGTGCTAGACTAAGAGTCAGAAGCCCTGGATTCTAATACTTGTTCAGAGATTGGCTAACTAATTTGCTCTTCTTAAGCCTCAGTTTTATTTTTAAAATGATATAACCTGTCCTATGTACCTCTTAGACCACTTGTATTAAATGTGTATGAATGTGAAAGCTCTTTATAAACTGTGTATTTCTATGCCTATGTAAGGTATTATACTGCAATATTTCAGAAGCTCCATCACCTGGTGACCAACCTCTTGATGATGAACATCTTAAAATTTAGCTATTCTTCAGATAGGGGAACAGACACATTAAAGGCTATTCCCATAACTGAATTCTTTCCATCTTGTTAGGACCTACTACAGTTTTTACATCCTAGTGGTAGGCATCTTCTTCAAGAACCTAAGATTACCATCTCTCCCCAAAGCTCAATGAGGCATTTAAAGTAGAACTTCCCAGGGCAAAGATTGTTTTCCTTGATGTTTTATTTTCCTAGCACAGAAAAGAGGATAAATTTGCATTTTTTATCTTTTAGATTGGGAGACTAGGCCTGAAATAGAGGAGTCAACTACAAAGAAGGTTATTTCTACAGAAGAATTATCCCAGAAAAAATGTAAGAGGGATGGTTGTCAGGACTTCAAGTTGGGAAAACCTTGGGAATATGAAGTCATGTTAGAGAAGCAACAAGGCAACTACAAGAGACCTTCCAGGAAAATGGCAACAACTCATGTGAAAACTAACAAGGTATCCAACCATGAAAGTAATAAATTTGTGAGAAAATTCAGATTGGGATCAGTATTTGCTTTACAACAAAGAATTCCTATAGAAAACAATCTCCAAAAATTTGATAAGCATGGGAAAAGTTTCAAACAGAATTCAAATCTGATTAAATGTAATAGGATCTCCTCAGGAAAGAAACTTTATAATTATAATGAATGTGGAAACTCGTTCAGGTACCACTTAGACCTTATTCAATATCATACTGGAAAAAAATCCTATAAATGCAATGAATGCTCAAAAGTTTTCAATAAGAAGTCATCTCTCAGCAGGCACTGGCGAATTCACATTGGAGGAAAAAACTATGAATGTAATGAATGTGGGAAAAATTTCAGTGAGAGGTCATGCTTAAATAAACACCAGAGAATCCATACAGGAGAGAAACCCTATAAATGTAATGAATGTGGAAAAGCCTTCACTGGCAGGTCATCCCTTAGTAGACATCAAAGAATCCACACTGGGGAGAAACCTTATGAATGTAATGAGTGTGGGAAAGCCTTCATTCAGAGTATACACCTTACTCGACATCAGAGAATTCATACTGGAGAGAAACCCTATAAATGTAATAAGTGTGGGAAACCATTTAGATGGAATACACAACTTATTCTGCATCAAAGGATCCATACAGGAGAGAAACCCTATGAATGTAATGAATGTGGAAAAGCCTTTAGCCGTAGCACACACCTTAATCAACATCAGCTAATTCATACTGGAAAGAAACCCTATGAATGTACTGTTTGTGGGAAGGCTTTCAATGACAGGTCATCTGTTACTAAGCATCAGCGAATTCATACAGGAGAAAAACCCTATGAATGCAATGTATGTGGAAAAGCCTTTCCTCACAGGTCATCCCTTACTGAACATCACAGAGTTCATACTAGAGAGAAACCCTATGCATGTGATGCATGTGGAAAAGCTTTTAGCCGTAATACATACCTTACTCAACATCAGAGAATTCACACAGGAGAGAAACCCTTTGAATGTAATGAATGTGGAAAAGCCTTTGGCCGGAGTACAAACCTTGCTCAACATAAGAGAATTCATACTGGATTAAAACCCCATGAATGTAATTCATGTGGGAAGGCCTTCATTGATAGGTCATCCCTCTCTAAACATCAGAGAGTCCATACTGGGGAGAAGCCCTATGAATGTAATGAATGTGGGAAAGCTTTTAGCCATATATCTTCCCTTACTAAACACCAGAGAATTCATAATGGAGATAAATTTTAGTTCATTTGGAAACTTCCTTATAAATTCAACCCATATTCAACATTAGAGATCTCATCCTAGAGAATATTGAGGTAGTGTGGTACAGTGAAAAGAGGTGGGCCTAGAATCAGAGAACCTGGCTCAAATCCCAGCTCTTCCAACTTACCACCTATAACCTTGGGTAAAGTCATTTAAATTTTCTAGGTCTCAATTTCTTCATTTCTAAAATAAGGAAGTTGAGCAAAATGAACTCCTAAATTATTTCCAGTTCCAAACTTATGATTTTTCAAACAGAATTCATCCTTTTCCCATTAAAGGAATCATACTGGTGAGCAGTAATATGTACACAAAGAATGTAAGAAAATTTTCAGGCAAAGTATAGCACTTATTCAGCATTACAATCAATAGTGGAGAGTAACCATATGAATGTGACATGTAAGGAAGTCTTCAGTTGTACTTCAGTGCACATCAAACATCAGACACTTTAATGGATCTGTGATCTCATTAATGTGGATATTCTCTCCAATGATGCTCATTCTGAGCAACTTTTGTCTTCATATAAATCTTCCAAAGGGCACTCCACCCAATATTCTGGAAGTCTTCCTTTAATTCTTGTGAATCCTATGCATGCCTACAGATGAAGCATGTGGCCTATCAATCAGTTACCACTCATTCTCACCACATGAACAGCTTAACTATTTTTTCTGATCATACACCACTTTGGTGACATGCTGTATGCCACTTCTCTGTGTGTTTATTGGTTGGGAAGTGTGTATAGCCCACTTGTGCCTGCCACTTGAATTCTTTGGAGACTGTGGTATTCCATGATTCACAGCCATACAGCATCATGAAAGAATATTGTTGTTAAACACTTTTGTTTCAGGAAGAAGCTTGGAGTCATTAAGAAGACTGCACAGTATCCCAAATTCAACTTAGCCTTGAGATTGTTGTCCTATTCAATCTTTGACCTAGCTCTTAGTTAATGTGCAGTCTTTCTAAGATAAATGTACTGATAAACCAACCTTATAGGCTATCCATCCAACTACATATCACAGTCTGGACAATAGACATTATTAAGCCATTTTTTCTTCTGGTGTTGTTAGGCAAACTAATATTATTTGGAATTCAGATTAGAGAGTAACTATATGAATGTGTCATGTAAGAAAGTCTTTAAATTCAGGTTAGCCCATATAGAAAATCAGAGGCTTTATTTTGATTGTACAATGGATCTATAATCTTACTGGTAAGAGTATTTCCTCCAGTGAAGCAGATCAGAGATCATCCCCATGGCCTCATTCTGAGCAATCCTTGTCCACATATCTTCCATAAATCTTCCACAGGAGCTCAGTGGTTTAATGCAATCTATACAATGCCAACCACAAACAGGAACACTGGAGGACCTTGCCATTTATAGTAAATCTTCCATTTTGACTTTTTTTTTTTCATTTTGACTCTTTACTAAACATCCTCCTTGATGGTGGCAAATAACTTTGGCAAGTACACTTCTCCATTTTATGCCTCACTCAACATTAATATTAAGAGAGTTGTTGACTGAAGTTTTTCTCATATTTTTCAAAGGCTCTTATATTATTCTAATATGCATGGGAGTAATCCTAAGAACATAATGAATTAAGAGAAATTTTCTTTGACACCAATCCCATAGGCATTGGCTTATCCCACATGTTGCCTTTTAATAGACGATCTCATTTAGAGCATTCTTTCCTGTTCTCCCCCTTCTTCCATTTTATTAGCCATTTGATAAAGTTAAATAAGCAGTGAAACTAAAATAATGAGACTGACATTTTACAGAACTGAACTAATTATGAATCCAATTGAGAAAATTCATTTTAAGGACATATCTGCTCTTTGCTACCTCACCTTGTACATAACTCTAGTTTTGGTTTTAAGGAAAGAAAAATTTTTTCTTTACATTTACCCTGAGTTGAACATAATCTTAGAATTTCAACAGCTTAATTTTTTTATTTCTTTGTATTCTTTGTATTCTCTATTCTCTGCTCTCATTAAAATAATTTAGGAAACTATTGCCTGACTTTTGTACCTGACACCTAATTAATTGTTTTTTTTTTTAATCCTCTGAGCTCCTTACTGGCACAGGGACTATTGTAGGTGGCCGGCACTTAATAAATGCTTTTTGAATTGAATAAGTAACTACAAGGTATATTGAGGAGGGAGAAAGCATCAACATGACAATTTCATAAAATATGAACTGACAAAATTAGGGGGGATATCCAGTAAGCTTGTATAGTCAGAACTATTTATGTTTTATAATTCTCTTGCACTGGTATAATTTTGTATTTCTTAAGGCTAGTACCAGATAGTTTTGATTATTACTGTTTTTAAAATGCAGTATGGTAACATATGCTTCATTAATCTTTTTTCATGGTTCCTCTTGATAATATTTTTTCTTTTTGTGCTTCCATTTAAATTTTGTTACTGTTTTTATCTCTTTCTAAAAAGTGACTAATTGACATTTTGTATTTATTAGTATTATTGTTAGTACCTAAGTGAGGGAATACTCTCTTCAACTGCAAATCTGTGGCAACCATCTATAATTTGTAATCCTAGCAATTTACCTGGGATTCACAGAAGATAAGTGACTTTCCATAGTCACAAAGAAAAGTATGTGTGAGAGGTGGGGTTTGATTCCAGTTCTTCCTGATTCCAAGTATAGCACTGTATCCATTATGCCACATTATCTTTCTTGATATTGTATTACAGATAGCTATTAATAAGAGAAATAGTGACATTTTTGCTATACTATAGTGACATTTTTGCTGTACTATATCATTCTAAGGATTTCAGAGGCCATCTCTCCAGCTATTAATTTTCTTTATTCTTCATATAGTTTGGAAACTCCCTTTCTAGAAGTCTTCTGCCTTAGTAAGTTAATACCCAATAGTTCATGTTTTTATTATTATAAAGAGTATTTTTCTTCCTGGAATTTTTCTTTCTGTTAGTGGCACATAAAAATGCAGATGATTTTTGTTGGTTTATCTTATACCCCTCCTACTTAATAAAGTCATGTATTTCTTAATACTTTTTTGAGGCTAATTAATCCTGATTCTGCTTAGCTCTTAAGATCAGATGAGAACAGATATATTTCAATCTCCTGCACTAACTATATAACAATATTACTTGGAAACAAAGATCACTTATTCATTACAAAGATATTTCTTTAATTAGTTTTCATGCCTTATTGCTATAGCTTGCATTTCTGAAACTATGGTGAATATCAATGTTGAAAGTGAACAAATCTGTTTTGAGTGGAAATGTTTATAATGTTTCTCTATTGCATATAATGTGGTTTTAAATAAATACTATATAAAATTGTATTTTGATACTCTAATGGACCCATGATCTCATCATTCAACAAGCATTTTTTAAGAACCTACAATGTGTAGAGCACTGGGGAGATACAAAGTTTGGGTAAGATACAATAACAGGCTTTTGTGGACTTTCCAGTTCAGCAAAGGCTTGACACAAATAGAGATAACCATAATATACAACACTGAATGATAAATACTTAGAAGAATTACAACTAAAGTTGTATGTGAGGTCTGAGATATGACATTAATTGGAGAGCATGAGAAAAAACTTCAAGGAAGTCTTTGAGGTTTTTTTTAATCATAAAAGTATTTTATTATTTTCCAGTTACATGTAAAAATAGTTTTCAACATTTGTTTTCACAAGGTTTTGAATTCCAAATTTTTCTCCCTCCCACTCTCCCTTCCCTCCCCCCCCAAAGATAGAAAGGAATCTGATATGTTATATATGTACAATCACATTAAACATATTTCTGCATTAGTCATGCAGAAAGAAGAATCAGAACAAAAGGGGAAAACCTCAAAAAAGAAAACAAAGTAGAAACAGTATGGTTCAATCTGCATCCAGATTGCACAGTTCTTTTTTTCTAGATGTGGAGAACATTTTCCATAACGAGTCCTTTGGAATTCTCTTGAATCATTGTACTGCTGAGAAGATTTAATCTATCACAGTTGATCATCACACAATGTTGATGTTACTGTGTACAATGTTCTCCTGGTTCTGCTCACTTCACTTAGCATCAATCCACTTAAGTCTTTCCAGGTTTTTCTGAAATCTGCCTGCTCATCATTTCTTACAGCACGATAGTATTCCATTACATTCAAATACCACAACTTGTTCAGCCATTCCCCAATTGGTGGGCATTCCCTCGATTTCCAATTCTTTGACACCACGAAGAGAGCTACTATAAATATTTTTGTGTATGTGGGTCCTTTCCCCTTTTTTATGATCTCTTTGGGCGTACAGACCTAGTAGTGGTATTACTGGATCAAAGGTACAGCCTCATAGCTCTTTAGGCATAGTTCCAAATTGCTCTCCAGAATGGGTGGATCAGTTCACAACTCCACCAACAATGCATTAGTGTTGATTTTTCCACAGCTTCTCCAACATTTATTTTGCTTTTTTTTTTGTCATATTAGCTAATCTGACAGGTTTGATGTGGTACCTCAGAGTTGTTTTAATTTGCATTTCTCTAATCAGTAGTGATTTAGAGCATTTTTTCATAAGACAATAGATAGTTTTTATTTCTTCATCATTTTCTTCATCTGACCATTTGACCATTTCTCAACTGGGGAATGACATGCATGCTTATAAATTTTATTTAATTCCCTATATATTTTAGAAATGAGACCTTTATCAGAAACACTGACTGTAAAAATTGTTTCCGAGCTTTCTGCTTCCCTTCTAATCTTGGCTGCATCGCTTCTCTTTGTACAAAAACTTTTGAATTTAATGTAATCAAAATCATCCATTTTGCATTTCACAATATTCTCTATCTCTTGTTTGCCTTGAGTTTTAAAGGATGAATGCGAGTTCAGCAGGTAATCAGATGTATGGCATTAAAGATATAAAAAACACAGGGAACAAAGGCATGAAAGTAGGACATATTTGTGACATTCTAAGGACAGAATAGAGCAGTTTTACTACAATATAGAGGATGGCCATAAGATGGAAGGTTGGAAAAATTGAATCATTAAGAGTCAAAGTATCAAGTTGCATTGAAGTTAATTTAAATTAGTACTAGATAAAGTAAAATAGGGGTCAGCTAGGTGACACAGTGGATAGAGTGCCAGGCCTGGAGTCAGAAAATTTCAAAGTACAATTCCTCTCCCTTAGATTATAATAAAAATCTCCTAATTTGTCTCCAGCCTCTAATATAATAACAGAAGACACCCCTCCTGTACTATACATTGAGTTAACACTCATGCATACTTTAGTGGCAACCATCAATCTGACCTTTATTTACATGGGATAATTTTAAAATCTAAGTTTATTATAAATATAATCATAACTATGATTGTGATATATTTTAAGACAAATATGAATAGTGCCTTATTTTGTGAATTATTAAAAATTTAAGTAAAACACCCAGAATTTTTAAGCAGCCAATATGGGACATATTATAAATCTTAAGAAGCAAATACAAGACATCAAAAGGAATTAAATGCTCAGAACACAGAGAGAATGCTACTAATATTAATATTTAAAAATGAAAAATTAATATTTAGTGAGAGCTATTTTTGTATTAATAAATAAATATTTTAAAATTCTTTTTTCACCATTATGTCCTTTTAAAATATCTATTTTTCTTTCATAACATTTCATAATGTGATATGAATTCAGTATGTTTCATAATTTAATACAATAGTACTCACATATAAATTATAAATAAACAAGATTTTTTTTTTTTTACTGCTGGTGTGTACTATCAAAATAGTTTGAAAGACACTGGCCTAGAGCACTGAGAGTTTAAGTGATTTGCCTAAGGTCACACAGTTAGTATAAATCAGGGGCTGGCATGCTCTAAGCCAAGCTGTCTTGCCATAGGAGCTACTTACACTGAATGTGGGGCAGCTAGGTGGCAGTGGGTAAAGGACTGGCCCTGAAGTTGGGAGGATCTGGGTTAAAATCTTACCTCAAGGGGCAGCTAGATGGTGCAGTGGATAGAGCACTGGCCCTGGATTCAGGAGTACCTGAGTTCAAATCCGGCCTCAGACATTTAACACTTACTAGCTGTGTGAGCCTGGGCAAGTCATTTAACTCCAATTGCCTTAAAACATCTGGGGCCATCTCCAGCTGTTCTGGACCCAGATGGCTCTGGAGGAGAGAGTGAAGTTGGTTACTTTGCATAGCCCTTCCTCACTTAAATCCAGTTCACTGCAAGTCATGACATCACCCTGATGTCATGGTCCTCTTTGAGAATGAAAGACAAACAAGAACAATAACAACTCACACTGAATCAAAATCTGCCTCCCATCAGATTATACCCACTACTTCTAGTCCCTCTCCCCCAAAACAAAAGAAAGTTAAAAAGTGGGTTTCCAAATTAAAATTTGCTATTTCTGAGGTTTAAGAGATAATGATTGGGGGCGGCTAGGTGGCGCAGTCGATAAAGCACCGGCCCTGGATTCAGGAGTACCTGAGTTCAAATCCGGCCTCAGACACTTGACACTTACTAGCTGTGTGACCCTGGGCAAGTCACTTAACCCCCATTGCCCCGCAAAAAAAAAAAAACCCAAACCCCCCCCCCAAAAAAAAAAAAGAGATAATGATTGAGTTGTCTAGTGGAACAATGGAGAAATAGCTGGATTTGGAGTCTGGAAGACCTAGATTCAAACACTGCCTCAGAAACTTTTTTTAAAAAATTATTATTCCTTTATATTTAACATTCTTTTCTTTTATAAATTTTTAGTTCCAAATTCTCTCCCTCCCTTTTATACCCTCTGCAATCCACTGAGATGGAAAGAAGTAAATCAATATGAAATCATGCAAAACACATTTCCATATTAGCCCTATTGCCAAAGAGGAAGTGAGAAAAATATATCATAATTTGCACTCAGAGTTCATTAGTTCTCTCTGGAGGTGGATAGCATTTTTTTCATCGTGAGTCCTTTGGAACTGTCTTGAATCATTGTATTGATCAGAATAGCTGAGTATTTTACAAGTGAACATTATTACAACCTTGATGTTACTGTGCACAATCATCTCCCAGTTCTTCTCACTTAACTTTGTATAAGTTCATATAGTTCTTGCCATATTTTTTCTGAAACAACCCCTCATTATTTCTTATAGCACAATAGTATTCCATCACAATCATATACCACAAATTGTTCAGCCATTCCCCAATTGATGAGCATCCCCTTGATTTGCAATTCCTTGCCACCACAAAAAGAGCTGCTAGAAATATTTTTGTATATAGGTCCTTTTCCTTTTTCTTCAATCTCTTTGGAATACAAGCCTAGTACTGGTATTCTTGGGCCAAAGGATTTGCACAGTTTTATAGCCCTTAAGGCATAGTTCTAAACTGTTCTCCAGAATGGTTGGACCAGTTCACTATTCCACTAACGATTCAGTCGTTTACCTATTTTTACCTTCTCTCCTCTAGTATTTGTGATTTCTGATAGGTGTGAGGTGGTACCTCGGAGTTTTTTCAATTTGTGATTGAAAGCATTTTTTCATATGATTATAGATAGCTTCTGAAAACTGCCTGTCCATATCCTTTGACCATTTATCAATTAGGGAATGGCTCCTATTTTTATAAATTTGACTCAATTCTCTATATAACTTGTAAACTTGTAAAAAGATTTTATATTACTTTATTGCCTATGGTACCTTTGAACAAAATGTCGTTTCCCTGATTATCTCTTTTAATTAGGTCTATTTTTGCTTTTGCTTTATCTGAGATCATGAATACTTCCTCTTCCTTTTTTATTTCACCTGAAGCATATTAGATTCTGTTCTAGCCTTTTATTTTAATTCTGTGTGTTTCTTTTTCAAATATGTCCCTTTTAAACAACATGTTGTAGGATTTCTAAACCATTTTGCTATCTGCTTCTCTTTTATGGGTAAGCTCATCCTATTCACATTTGCAGTTATGATTGCTAACTGTGTATTTTCCTCTATCCCATTTTCTTGTGTTTCTTTTTACCTTTCTTTTTATCCTGCCCCTCCTCAAAAGTTTATTTTGCTTCTAACCACTGCCTCCTTTAATCTGCCCTCCCTTTTAGCATCCCTTCCTTTTACTCTTTTCTTGTCCCCCTCTTGTTGCCCTATTGGATAAGATAGATTTCTATACCCAATTGTGTGTATACACACACACACAGATACATACAGATATATACATATACATATATATACATACATACATATATATATATATATATATATATATATATATATATATATAAACACACTCTGAACTGATTTTTGAGTCCCCTTTGAATGAATTCCACTGTGAGGTTCAATCATTGCCTGCCATTCCCTCCCCCCATCTCCCCCTCTACTTTAAAGCTCTTCCTTATGTGTCTCTTTTATGTGAGAGAATTTATCCCATCCTACCTCTCCCTTCCCCCTTTCTCCTAGTGCATGCCTCTTTCTCACCCCTTCATGTTTTTTAGAGATCCTTCCAACATAATTGACTTATGTCCATACCCTCTATAGAAACTCCTTTTAACTACCCTAATAATGATAAAGTTCTTAGGAGTTACATGAATCCTCTTCCCATACAAGAATGTAAGCAGTTTAATCTTATTGAGTGCTTTTTTATTTCTCTTTCATGTTTACCTTTTTACATTTCTCTAGAGTCTTGTTTGAATGTCAGATTTTCTATTCAGCTCTGATCTTTTTATTAAGAATGATTGAAAAAAAAAGAATGCTTGAAAGTCCTCTATTTCATTAAATATCCATTTTCCCCCTAAAATATACTCAGCTTTGTTGGGTAGGTGATTCTTTTGGGGGGGGGAGGGCAATGAGGATTAAGTGACTTACCCAGGGTCACACAGCTAGTAAGTATCAAGTGTCTGAGGCCAGATCTGAACTCAGGTCCTCCTGAATCCAGGGCCAGAACTTTATACACTGCGCCACCTAGCTACCCCCAAACTAATATTTTTTATTTTTGTCAGGGGGGAGAGGGGGAATGAGGGTTAAGTGACTTTCCCAGAGTCACACAGCTAGTAAGTGTCAAGTGTCTGAGGCTGGATTTGAACTCAGATCCTTCTGAATTCAGTACCAGTGCTTTATAAACTGCACCACCTAGCTGCCCCTGGGTAGGTGATTCTTGGTTGTAATCCTAGCTCCTTTGTCTTCTAGAATATCATATTCTAACTCCTCCACTCCTTTAACATGGAAGCCTATACAACTTGTATGACTCTGACTATGGCTCCGTAATATTTCAATTGTTTCTTTCTGGCTACTTGCAATATTTTCTCCTTGACCTAGGAGCTCTGGAATTTTGCTGTAATCCTCAGAATTTCAATTTGGGGATCTCTTTCAGGTGATGCTCAGTGGATCCTTTCCATTTCTATTTTACCCTATGGTTCTAGAATATTAGGGCAGTTTTCCTTGATAATTTCTTGAAAGATGATATCTAGGCTCTTTTTAAAATCATAGCTTACAGGTAATCCAATAATTCTTTTTTTTCCCCCAGGGCAATGAGGGTTAAGTGACTTGCCCAGGGTCACACAGCTAGTAAGTGTCGAGTATCTGAGGCTGGCTTTGAACTCAGGTCCTCCTGAATCCAGGGCCAGTGCTTTATCCACTGTGCCACCTAGCTGCCCCTAATCCAATAATTATTAAATCATCTCTCCTGGATCTATTTCCCAGGTCAGTTGTTTTCCAATGAGATACTTCACATTTTCTTCTATTTTTATTATTTTGATTTTGTTTTATTGTTTCTTGAGGTTTCATGACTTTATTAGCTTTTACTTGCCTACTTCTAATTTTTAAGACATTATTTTCTTCGGTGACTTTTGTCCCTTTTTTCCCCCCATTTGGCCAATTATGTTTTTTAAGTTGTTATTTTCTTCAATATCTTTTGTGCCTCTTTTACCAAGCTGTTACTTTTCTTTTCATAATTTTCTTGCATCACTCTAATTTCTTTTCCCACGGTTTCTTCTGCAACTCTTATTTCTTTCTTTAACTCTTCCAGAAATTTTTTGGGGGCTTTTGTCCAATTAGCATTTTTCTTTGAGGCTTTGGTTGTAGCTATTTTAAGGTTATCTTTTTCTGAGTTTGTTCTTTGTCTTCCCTGTTATAAAGTAAAGTTCTCTTTTTGTTGTTTGCTCATTCTTCCAGCCTATTCCTTGACTTTGAACTTTATGTCGAAGTTGGGCTTTACTCACTTGGGGGTGGGGAGGCACTTTCCCATGCTTTAGGCTTTTTTGTGCAGCTGTTTTCTGAACTAGTTTTGGAAGGTTGCAAGTTTTTGGTGCTTCCAAGGTGGTGTAATCCAGGGAGAGGTGTGGTCACTACTCTCCTGATCTGTGCTTGTCTTTATCCAGGAAGGGCCTTAAACACTTGTGAGAACTAGCATGCCAACCCCCTGCTGAGAAAGACATTGTGAGATGACCTTTCCTGGCGTCCAGAAGTTACCTCTATTCATAGAACTGCCTGTAAGTCATGTCAATCAGTGGACCAGCCAATTAGCTTGGAGCTATGTGTGGGGACTGCCCTGCTTCCTGTTCTACAAGGAGCTTCAGGGAGAACTGGAAGGGGACTTTCTCTTTCATTCAGGAAGATGCTTGTGGTGGCAGAAGAAGGAGGAAGGTAGCCAGGTTTCCTAACTTTTGGAACTTCATGTGTTCTCTCTTGGATAGCTTGGTGAAGGCAGCTTTCTCTCTCTCTCTCTTTGCTAATCCCTAATATACTTTAATAAATGCTTAAAAGCCTAAGCTGTTGCTGAATTTATCAGTAAATCTTAGCTAGTTTCCCAAAAAAAATTTGGGGGGGGGGGGGAGCAGGTAAGGATACACATTAGATTTTTAAACATCATACACTCCTCTTTGCCCTGGAACTGTGACCCAGAAATGCTTATGGACAATAGAGTTGCCGCTCGGCACCAGCTGTACCTAGTCCCCTATAATCTCTTTCTGAACATTTGTTTGACCCCCTTACCATCTCTGGGCTGATTGTGGCTGCTGTGGCCACTATTGTGGCCACCACATGTGTACACTCTATATAGGCCTCCACCCCAGTGTTACAGACCTCTCCTGCAGACCTCCTAAATTTTCTTAGGCCAGAAAGATGTCTCACTCAGCTTTTTATTTTAAAGTTGGAGGGAAATGTTGAGAGAGTTCAACTGGGTTGCTGCCTTTAATCTACCATCTTGGTCCTGCCCCCATGCTTCTGAAACTTACTGGCTATATAGTCCTAGGCAAATCATTTATCCTTTCTCATCCTCAGGTTTTTTTTTTATTATAAAATAGGAATAATATTAGAACCTTCCTCCAAGGGTTATTATAAGGATTATAAGTAACCTAAGTAATATTATTTGCAAATCTTAAACTGCTAAGTAAATGTTATGGACAATAGATGATGTTATGATGTTTCCACTATAGACTTGGTTTTCTTGAATGTTCTTTGAAGGTGAAAGGGAAAAGACACTCGGAACAGGAGTGTGACATTGACGGGCCACTCTTTATGTTAGAGAGAAGATCCACCTTCCAGAAGACTTTATAAAATCCACAGAAGTCCATTTTTATAGCATCCCAAGACAAAGGCAAGTCCACAGCCAAGTCAGCCCCCACATGATTATAAGACTCCAGAGAGAACAGAAAAAAATGTTGAAGAATCAGGCCTTTAACCTTATTCTCAATGTATGACCCTCCTTCTTTCTCCTCCACCTTGCCTAAGGCTTCTGGGGGGGCATATTCTGATGGAGCTGGGATTGGAGTGGAGAGCCATCTCTGCAGAGCTGACCTTAGAGCTAAGCTTATTCCAACCATCCACCTTAGCTCTGAATTGCATCCATAGGCTATTTGCATTTCATTAGCTATCTAGTTCTACCCTCCCATTGCCTCACATAACCATCACACTACATGATCTTGGACAACTGGCTGGCTTTATTTGGGTGCACTCCCTTATAATATATCCCATACAAGTAAAGTTACATTAGCTTGGTCATACAGGTCATTCATAATTACTTTGTTTTATTTCTCATGTTTCATTTATGTATTAATACTTTTTTGTGCCTATGATGAGCAGGGTCTTCCAAAGAGCAGGACCCCCTGAAGCATAGGACCAGGGGCAGAGCCCCACTTGCCTGGTTTAAGGGTGGTACTGGGTATTGCTTAATAAAATAGAGAGGTAGATCAATAGGATAGACTAGACAAGGGAGAATCAGAAACAATAGAACTCAGCCTAGTGTTCTAAAAACCAGAAAATAAATTCTTGGAAAAGAACTCCCTGTTTCATTAACAAAACAAAAAAAAAACCACTGAGAAAACTGGAAAGCCTTCTGGAAGAAATTATTCTTATATCAAAACCTTATACTATATTCCAAACTTATATTAAATGGATACAAACAATAAAAATTAGAAGAGAAGCAGATCATCATACCTGTCAGACCTATGTAGGAGATATTCTTTACTAAACAAGGGACAGAGGCAATTATTATTATTTTTTTTTAGTGAGGCAATTGGGGTTAAGTGACTTGCCCAGGGTCAACACAGCTAGTAAGTGTTAAGTGTCTGAGGCCGGATTTGAACTCAGGTACTCCTGACTCCAGGGCCAGTGCTCTATCTATTGTGCCACCTAGCTGCCCAGAGGCAATTATAAAAAATAAAACATATAACTTTAATTACATGAAAATGAAAAGCTTTTGCATGTACCTGGTATAAGAAAGCAAGTGGTAAAATGGAAAATATTGTATCAAATCTCTCTAATAAGGGCTTAATATCCAAAAATCTATGAATAATTAACATATATATATAAATAAAGACAAAAAAGATGGGAATACTTGATGTTGGCAGGGTCATGGGAAGATAGGTGTACTGGTGCACTGTTGGTGAAATTGGGAATCAGTATAACCATTTTAGGAAGCAACTTGTAATTATTCAAACAAAGTAACTTAATTATCCATACACTTTGATCCAGAGATTCATTTCTATACTTATTCCTTGAGGAGGCCATTTATAAGAAGAAAGTCCCCATATAACTAAAATATTTTTACCAATACTTTTTTGTTTGTTTGTTTTGTTTGTTTTTGTTTTTTTAAAATTAATAAAGTATTTTTTCCCATTACATGTAAAGATAGTTCTCAACTTTTGTTTATACAAGCTTTCCAATTTCAGATTTTTCTCCCTCTCTCCCCTCCCTCCCCCCTCCCCTAGACAGCAGGTAATCTGATATAGGTTTTATATATATACACACACATAATAACATTAAACATATTTCTGCATTAGTCATGTTATAAGAGAAAAATCAGAGCAATGACGAAAAACCTCAAAATAGAAAAACATCAGCACCAAAACCAAAAGAAATAGTATGGTTCATTCAGCATCTATACTCCACAGTTCTTTTTTTTTTTTTCCCTGGATTTGGAGATCCTCTTCTATCATGAGTTCCCTAGAACTCTTCTGTACCATTGCATTGGTGACAAGAATATAGTCCATCGCAGTAGATCAACACTCAAAGTTGATGATACTGTGTACAATGTTCTTCTGGTTCTGCTCATCTCACTCATCATCAGCCCACGCAAGACCCTCCAGGTTTCTCTGAACTCCTCCTGCTCATCGTTTCTTACAGCACAATAGTATTCCATTGTATTCATATACCACAACTTGTCCAGCCATTCCCCAATTGATGGGCATCCGCTCAACTTCCAATTCCTTGCCACATAAAGAGCAGCTATAAATATTTTTGTACATGTGGGTCCCTTTCCTCTTTCCATGATTTCTTTGGGAAAAAGACCCAAAAGTTTTGCCAATACTTTTTATGATAGCTGAGAACTGGAAATTAAAGTAGATGCCCATAGCTTGGGGAATGTCTAAATAAACTGTGATACATGAATGTAATGGAATATTACTAAGCTATAAGAAATGATGAATGTGATATATATGGAGAAGCATGTAAAGATCAACATGAACTGATGCAGAGTGAAGCAAGCACAGCTGAGAAAACAATATACACAATTACTATAACAATGTTAATGAAAAGAACACCCCCCTCAAAAAAAGTGAATGTTGCAGAATTATAAAGAATAAGCATGGCTCAAGAATATGAGAAGACACCCCGCCTCACCTTTTTGCAGTGGTGGGAGTTCCACAAGTGTTTATATTTACATATTTGGGACTTTTTTGATGTGTTGAACAGTTCTGATTTTTTTCTTTTTAAAAATACTATTTGTCAAATGGGATGGCTCTCAGAAGGGAGGGATAGGGATGGATAGTGGGAGAAATTATGGTGATGTAAAAAATAAATAAAAACTTATTTTAAAACAAAATTCTTTGTTGTAAGGAATAGCTCTCTGCAAAGGGAGGAAAGAGAGATTTGGGACAGCTAGGTGGCACAGTGATCAAAGCACCAGCCCTGGATTCAGGAGGACCTTAGTTCAAATCTGGCCTCAGACACCTGACACTTACTGTGTGACCTTGGGCAAGTCACTTAACCCTCATTGCCCTGTCCCCCACTCCCAAAAAAGAGAGACAAGAGAAAATCTAGAAAATATAAATCAATAAAATTTATTTTTAAATAAGTTTTTGTTAATGTTTTCTGTTTCTTATATCACCATAGAATCTATATATATATATATATATATATATATATATATATATATATATACCTTTCTCCTTTCCCCCTCCCTGCCCCTGAGAACCATCCCATATGACAAATAGTATTTTTTAGAGAGGAAAAAAAAAATCAGCATATCTGATTGACACATTGAAAAAGTCTGAAAACATGTGTAATGTGTAACACCTAAGGACCTCCCACCTCCATGAATCTATAGTTCTACATTTGAGTCCATAAATGATCTTTATATTTTGTTTCATTTACTTTTGATTTTGGGTGTGTTGCTATTCTTTCCATTTATATTGTTGTAGTTACTGTGTATATTTTCTTGGCTCTGATTACTTCACTTTTTATCAATTAATATAGACCTTTTCATGGTCCTCTGTATTCATCACACTAATAATTTATTCTTGTTGTTCATCTGTTTTCAGTCATGTCCAATTCCCTGGGGTACATCAAGTAAAGCATCATATCATGGCAGGAAGAGTTTTATCTCTTCTTTACCTATTATCTTTATTCCTTTAATTTCTAGTCTTATTGCTATTGCTAGCATTTCCAGAACTATATCAAATAATAGTGGACATCCTTGTTTCACTCTTATATCTATTGAAAAGGTTCTAGTGTATCCCCATTGTATGTAACAATCATTGAATCACTAGGTAATAACTTAGATGACTAGCTATAAATGGAAGAATTGTCCTTAAGTTTCAGCCAGTTCCCATGTAAAGGATTCAATTTCATATAAAAAGGACATTTAAGTCAATCAATCAATTAGCATTTATTAAGTACCTACTTTGCACCAGGAACTGTGCTAAGCACTAGGGATACAAAAATAAGCAAAAGAGATTGCTGTTCTCAAGGAGCTTACATCTAATAAGTCCTCTAGAAAACTAACAAATCAAGTCATGTGGCACATCCAGGTGAAAAGTCCTGTGGCTGTGGGTTGGAATTCTTAGTTTAAATGTAAATTCACTAGATCTTCCCCTTGCTACGACTATGCCAAGCACATAGAAATCCAGATTTACACTCCCCCTCCCCTCCACCCCAAACCCTTGCTTGCTTTGTTCCTCATCTTTAAAAGAATCTTGGAGTAAAAAAGACACCGGAGTCATCTTAGATACACTGAAAGGTTAAGTATGAAGAGAGAACCTGCAAACTTGTGTATCATCATCATGATTCCCTAAATGATAAAGGGCAACTAGATGGTTCAGTGGGTAAAGTACTGGATCTGGAGTCCAAAAAACATGAGTTCAAATTTGGTCTCAGACAAGGACTGTCTGTCCCTGGGCAAATCACTTAACTTCTGTTTGCCTCAGTTTCCTCGGCTGTAAAATGGTGATAATAACAGCATCTACCTTTCAGGGTTGTTTGAAGAAGAAGTGAGATAATATTTGTAAAGTACTTAGCACAGCGTCTGGCACTTAGTAGATGCTATATAACTGCTTATTCCCTCCCTCTCCCCAGACACCACCACCCAATTCCATGCAAACAGCTGTTTTCCATAATGAGAACTGTTAGCAATTAGTAAAAGCTGCCCATAGCTGAAACTTATTCATAAGAAATATGAGGGCCCCAAAGTACAGTGCCTGGCATAAAGTAAGTGCTTAATAAAATGCTTGTTGACTTACATGAGTGAGCAAAGGAGAAACATACTTTTCCCTTAGCTCAGACTGTCTGGACAATCTGATGTTTGATTAAACACCTGCCTGATCATAGGTAAATCAATGTCATGCCCTTTGGTCACTACCACAGGCTGATGTGTGCTGCCAGACCTTAGACTTGCCTTCTGAATTTGGGTCCTCCTAGTTATGCTAGTATAGTGGCTCGGGGAACTTACCCCTTTGCCTTACATAACCCACGATTTACTTCTGGCTTTGCACCAACTATGTAGTTACTGCTGTAGATCACCAAAGTGCCACAGAGGGCTCTTTGCAAGGTCTAATTGTGAGGCCCCCTCCTGCCCTTGGCAAGGTATAGGCTTGGAGATTAAGGCAGTGGTAGAATACATGCTTCTCAAGCTCACATTCAGGAAAGAAAATAGTAGGAAAGAGGGATCAAAAAGGGCAGAGATGTCAAGATGAATTTCAGTTGTATCCATACTGATATATGAGATGGCTATAAAAATCAGGAGGAAAAACAAACAACTTTTTTTGGTGACCCACAAATCTGAACTTGAGTTCCTGACATCCTGAAATCTGCCTTTACTCAAAGTGCAAGGGAAATCACGGTAAATCAACCCTTTCAACAGGACTATACAACCCAGGTCAAGGGATGACAAATGTATGATACACATCACTAGGTGGGTCATAAAGTAAGGATCAGAAATGATAAATGGCAGAGACTGGGAGACCAAGAGCTGTGCAAGACAAGCTAATGATCTGGGTCTTTGGACAAATCCTCCCATCTCATGCATGAAAAATGCAACATGAAAAATGCAAACCATCAACAGAGATAGAACTGATGGTATCTGAATACAGATTGAAGCATAATTTTGCTAGCTCCTCTTTCTAAAGGTATTTTGTATATTTTCTTTCACAACCTGACTAATGAGATGTTTTGCATAACTGCACACGTATGACTTATATTGAATTGCTGGATTTCATAGGGAGGGATGAGGAGGGAGGGAAGAAGAAAATTTAGAACACAAAGTTTTAAAAAATCAATGTGAAAAGTAATGATGAACAGAAGGAGTTCAGAGAAACCTGGAAGGACTTACAGGAACTGATCCTGACTGAGAGGGACAGAATCAGGAGAACATTGTATACAGTGACAGCAACATTGTGTGACAAACAATGGTGATAGACTTGGCTCTTTTTAGCATTGCAGTGGTGCAAGACAATTTCAAAGAACTTCACGATAGAAAATGTTCTCAATATCCAGAAAAAAAGAGCTGTGGTTTAGGAGTTCAGATTGAGGGGGCAGCTAGGTGGTACAGTGGATAAAGCACTGGCCCTGTATTCAGGAGTACCTGAGTTCAAATTTGACCTTAGACACTTGACACTTAATAGCTGTGTGACTCTGGGCAAGTCACTTAACCCCAATTGCCTCAAAAAAAAAAAAAAAGGAGTGCATATTGAACCATATTGTTTCTACTTTGGGGCTGTTTTTTTCCTTTTTTGAAGTTTTTCTCTTGTGCTCTGACTCTTCTTTCACAATATGACTAATGCAGAAATATGTTTAATGTGATTGCACATATATAGCCTATATTGGAAAAATTTGGAATAGAAACCCTATGAGAACAAATGTTGAAAGCTGTCCTTATATGTAACTGGAAAATAATACAATACTGAACAAAAAAACAAACCAAAACAACAACAAAAAAAAACCCCAAACCCCAAATCCTCCCATCTTGCCTGGCAATAGGAGAATGTATAAGCCTAAGATCCCTTGGAATAATGGGGTTACTTTTCCCACCTGCCCAACCTCCCCCTCCTACCACTGGACTTGTCCCCATAGCCTCTATCCAGAGGAACAAGCCCTGTGGAGAAAGGGCCAGCCTTATCTATCAACTGCCAACCACAGTGCATACAAAAAAGCCTAGCTGAAGCAACAAGGCACCCTGAGGGAACAGACACAAAGCCAAAGGGTCAGGTGAAGACAAACCATCTCCACCTTTCCTCCCACCCTGATGAAGAAAGTCCAGGACTCTGAGCCCAAGAACTGCGGGAAGACCAGCGCTCTCCGCCGGCCCCCCCCCCCCCCGCCCCCAGCTGCCATCCTACAATCAACCCTTGTGGAGATGATGGGATTTTGTAATGTAACTGCTTCTCCAGGAGCTGCAGCTCCTAACTTCTTAGCTGGTACAGCTTCTGAATAGTCAGAAATTTCATCACCAAAGTCCTTGGTTATCTAATAGTTCAGTATCAGAATTAGGTATTTTTTCAGTGGAAATATTTAAAAAGCTGCATTATCACCTATCCCTGGGGCCTTTCTAAATAACTGGAACTTCCTGTGTCATCTCCCATTAGAATGTTTCTTGAGAGCTGAGTCTTGCTTTTCCATCTAACCCCCAGCACTGAGCACAGTGCTTCTGAACAGAAGTGTTTAATAAATGCCTTTTCAATCATTCATTTATGGTTTGCCATTTGCTTTCCTTACAAAAGCATCAAGAAGTGCAAATAGTATTGTCCCCATTTTTCAGATGGAGACAGGTTCTGAGAAGTGATTTGTCCACGGACATGCTTCACTTGGTCAACTATTCCTGACACAAGTGAATAACTGATATCTTCCCTTCTCAGACAGTAACTTTCAGATCTTGAGGTACTGGACACCAGGCACACAATGGGCTTGAACCCCAATGAATAGAGACAATTTTGTTTGAAAGAGGGAAAATAAATATTTAATGAGGAATTTGCAACAATATGGACTCTAAGGGAATTTTCCAGCTCAATACAAACATGAAAAGCCATTAAACTATAAATTCAAAAGATAATTCTGAACAATAACCTTCAAGAGACATAACCACTCCTGCAAATAAAATTCAGTTCCCAGCTGAACATCCTACCCATAAACCAATGAGAGGGAGGCAGGGGGTGGGAGGGAGAAAGGGGTAGAGTCACAGAAGGACAGGAACCATGGGTGAGAGAAAAGAAGGTGAGAGGAAAGAGAGTGAGCGAGCTAGGGCACCAGGGAGGGAGGAGAGGAAGGACCCCAATGATGTCAGCTATTCTTCCACCCAGAAGAAAAAAAGCTATGTATTCCACTCTGCTGACCAGGAAGGCAAGGGCCAAAAGAGGCTGAGGGAAAATCCTATGCATCCGTAAGTCCTTCCTGCTATACCCATCTTAGTCAAGCAACCATTTAACAAGCATTTCTTATGTGTTCACTATGTTTCTGGCACTATGCTAAGGACTAGAGGTACAAAAACCAAAAGAAACAGTTCCTGACCCCAGGGAGCTTACATTCTAATGGGAGGGACAAGAAGTACACATATAAGTATTTACAACCTGCTTCCTTCTTACTAGTTCATCTCCAGCGTATTCACCAACTGTCCCTGAGGGTTAAAAGGCAACCCCCCCCCAACCCAAAATCCCCAACATTTAAAAAACCCAACCCCATTCCTTCTGCAATTCACGCTCTAAGCCAAATTTGACATACATAACAGTTTTGGGTTTGTGTGTGTTTGTATAATGAGATTTATTTTTCTGCAACTAGTTTGTATTGGAATGGGCAAGTGGAACCAGAATCCCTACTGTTCCAACTTCCATCTTCTTGGTTGAAGAGAAACTGGTATTCAAAGCTGGCTGGGAGTGTGAGGAAGGGGAGTAAGCAGGGGAGAAAGTTGGGGAGAGCTCTTGGTTTCTGTTTTCCCATATATTCTAAGCTGTCTTTTTGGTAGCTCTTCTTCATTCGGGGAAAGGAGATGAGAGCTGTGGGGTTACTTGGGCCAGGGCCTGCAAGACAGGAGTGGGTCAGGGGAAGATATCTCAGTGGGGCCCTGGGGGCCCAAAACGCTCCATGGTCTGCAGCACCAGAGCCAGATAGTCCAGAAAGGTGGTGATAGAGACTCGGAAGAATCGTGCTTCTTCTGCTCTCCAGTGGAGAACCAATTTGTTCCCAATGACAGTTAACTCCCGCTGAACACCATTCCGTCGAGGCTCAGGATCCGGGTCCAAAGATCGGCATGCAATCTCTGCTTCCATAGGGGATGGGAAGGGCACCGACAGAGAGAAGTCATAGAAGCCACGGCCATGGTTATCTACTGTGATGTTGCTGTCTCCCCCTGGGCCTGGATGATGTGGCCTCTGGATGGATGCCTCCATGTTCCTGAAGTCAATCTTACATCAAAAAAGTCCAACCCTGTTAATGACAGAAAGCCACCTCCTCAATCAAGTAAAATGACTCAATGCAGACAGGTCAGACCAGGCCTTTTTCCCCAGAGAAAGAAAGGAGGACATATAGTTTATAAAGAGAATGACTGGGGGCAGCTAGGTGGCGCAGTAGATAAAGCACTGGCCCTGGATTCAGGAGGACTTGAATTCAAATCCAGCCTTAGACATTTGACACTTACTAAGCTGTGTGACCCTGGGCTAGTCACTTAACCCTCATTGCCCTACAAAAAAAAAGAAGAGAGAATGACTGACGAATCCAGTAATGTGACATCTACAAAGTAATTCTATTAAGCCCTACATTTATTCTAATTTGGCTTCCTAGTGATTGGTGAATTCAAAACATTTTTAAAAGGTTCTATGTATCTCCCTTTGTCAACCTGAGAATAAAAAACTGGCCCCTAACCATACCATCAAACTATAATCTGCACAGAGCTGATTGCACAGGTTGCAATTAGGTGTGTGACTTCATTTCCCAGAATAAGACAAGGGCCGGGACACCAGGGGTGGCCCATATCTGTTTGGGTCCACTGATGGTTTGTATGCTATTAACAAACCCTGTATCTAGCTTAGAGGTAAGTGTGGTTGTGGTTGTTCCTTAAAGTATTGTACTAATAATGAATCTGGAATCAAAAGGAGAATATCAAGGAATAATGAATGAAAACTGACATGTATTCAGTACTTTAAGGTTTGGAAAGTACTTTACGTATATTATCTTATTTGAAACTCACAACGGCTTTATGAGGGGATGCTATTATTATCATCCCATTTTATTTTAAGACCCAAGGAGGTTTAGTGCCTTAACCACAGTCACAGAGACCCAAAGGATAAGGGGCAGGACTTCAGCCTTGCTCTTGCTGATGCCAAGTCCCAGGTCTAGCCACTCTACTGTGCTGCTTCATTTAGGCTGGGGATCTCTTAGGACCAGGAATGTATCCAGTGCCTGGGAATCCAGGAACAAAGCACTCTAATCCATGGCTTCCTGTCACCTTGGCTGGATGGATCAGAGAAGAATAACCCCTTAGGGTTGACAAACTGGCAGAAGCTATGACAGAAGTTGAGCTGATTTGAAAACCATGAACAGCATTGAGGTTACACAGGAGCTCAGCTGCTTGTGATGTCGGTTGGTGAGCTATTAAAGCTTAAAACTGAATGGAGACTTTTGTGACACCTTATATAGATACATATGCCCCCCCCCTCCCAGAATGTAAGCTCCTTGAGGGCAGGGAATGTTTCTTTTTTCCTGTGTAACTCCAGTGCCTGTCACAAAGCCTGGCACACATAGGTGATTAAGCAATATTTATTGACTGACTGTGAAGGATTATTTTTGCAAATTTACTTATCAGAGCGTCTATGCAAAGTTCTTTACAAACAGGAAACCAAAGGATGTCTCAATTCTACTTTCTGCATTTTTCCTGTATGCATTTTTTGCTTTAAATATTATTTTATAGACACAAAAAAAATATCTATTTGTTGAAAGGAGTTCCACCCCTGCCACATCCTAATAAGCAAGACACTTGGCCACTTAGTGCCCCAGAAAGCTTAGATTCTAAATTGCACAGGTGTGATCTGCACAGCAGAAGTCTCTGTTCTTAGAGTTCCCTATACCAGTGAAATCTCAGGTCCAGTCCAAAAACTGAATTTGATTGGCCGAAAATTACAATGAATCCTAGGATGACAGATTTAGAGCTGAAAGTGACCATAGAAACAATCTAGTTCAAACCACTTCTGATCCTTTCTACCTGTCACTATATCTCCCTAGGCTTCACATAAATGAGGGGGGTTGTGGGGAGGCCTTTATTAATTGACTCAGAGTAAACTGCACTAACAATATTATTTAAAAAATCTAAAAGACTTGAGAAGTCTGATCTATGCAATGACCAACTGCTGAAGATAGAGAATGCTACCCACCTTCTGGAAAGGGGTAGACTCAAAATGCAGAAATTTTTCAGACACAGACAATGTGGGAATTTGTCTTGCTTGAAATATCTGGTACAAGACTTTGTTTATGTTTTGTTTCTCCACACCCCCAACCCCCTCCCTGGGGCATGGAACAGGAAAGAAAAAAAAGGGGGGGGGAGGAGGGTCCCTTGCATCCTTATCCTATCACAAATCTTGTCCTGCCAAGTCTCAGACTTATATCACTCCCACCATCTGCTGCCATAACTCCTTTTCAGGTGCAGCTGAACCAAAGAAACTGTTTGGATCTCACTTCCTTCTGTCACCATTCTGGTGCAGGCCCTCGTCACCTCATGCCTGAACTTTTGCAATAGCCTCCTCGATGGTTTCCCTGCCTTGAGTCTTTTCTCTCTTTAATCCATCCTCCACTTAGTTGACAAAGTGTTCTTCCTAAAGCCCAAATCTGATGTCACCCCCTACTTGATAAACTCCAATGCTTCCCTACTATGTTACAACTCCCTCCTCCACACCTACTTTGATTCAGTGACACTGACTTCCCTGTTGCTGCTCAGGCATTTCATGGCCCCATTTGGGGTTTTCTTGGCAAAGATAGTGGAGTGGTTTGCCATTTCCTTTTATAGCTCATTTTACACATAAGGAAACTGAGGCACACGTAGTTAAGTGACTTGCCCAAGGTCACATAGCTAATAAGGGACTCAGGAAGATGAGTCTTGCTGATTCCAGGTTCTGCATTCTATTCCCTGTGCTACCCAGCTTCCCCTTGCTGTTCCTCAAACAATTGCTCCATATTTCATGACCACATGTTTCACAGTCTACCATACCTGGAATTCTCCTCTCTTCTCTATCCCCTAGCTTCCTTCAAGTGTCAGCTAAAATGCCACTGTCTACAGGAAGCATTTCCTGGCCCTCCTTAAAGCTAGTGTCTTTTCTCTGAGATGATCTCCAACTTATCTTGCATGTATCTTGTTACCATGTAGTTTTTTGCATGCATGTTGTCTTTCAATGAGACTGTAAGCTACTTGAGTACAGGGATGACTTTTGCCTTTCTTTCTATTCCCTGAACTTTGCATGCTGCCAGACGCACAGGTGCTAGATAAATGTTTGCCAATTTGCCTGGATGTTTATTATAGGGGTTACCATGCTGCCGGGTTAGATGCTTCCCCCAATCATCTTCTCTCCTCTTCACTTTTTACCATCAGTTACCATTCTTGCATAAAACAATCTGGCTCCAGTGTCAACTTCTACAATCTGACCCCATCTCACAGGTCCAACTTAATCTTCCACTGTCCCACAACAGAAGTCCAGCTTAGTTCTATCCAAGCCTTCACCTCATCCCTGGTTCCCTAAAACCCAACACCCTCTTTCCTCCTCCTACTATCCAATCTCTTCTCTAATTATCCAAACCTCCAGCCATTATTCAGGGTAAGGCCTTCCTTGACAACCTCGTGGTCTCTAACTTTGCACTTAGGAAGTCATAGAGTACTTCCAGTCAAAACCATCCATTCTGAATAAATGTGAGTAAAGCACACAGAGGGAGGTAATGAGGCAAGTGATGAGAATATCCTATGGAGCATCTATGAGAACAGGTTCAATCTCCTGAGGAATTCATCTTGAATTAAGGTACCTAGATGGAACTTCATTATGTAGAGAAGACAAGTGTCTAAACTCAAACCTGCCTCTTATCTTGGCTATGTAACTGACTACTGTGAGATCCTAAGCAAATCACCTGATCTCTTTGGAACAATTTTTGTTTTGTTGTTGTTGGGGGGGGGGGGATCAAAATGAAGATAAAAATCCCTACTTGCCCAACAGACTTGTGAAGACACAATAGGATTAAAGACATGAAAGCACTTTGAGTAGTTAAAAGACAAGTTCATACACCCAAATATTTTAGGATAAAAATGTCAGAGAGAAGGGTTTGGAAAAGAGATGGGTAACTGGGCTTTCAACCAATGGGAAAAAGTAATTTCTGATCTCTACAGCAAGAGTTCTTAATCTTCTTTTGTGGAGAATACCCACTTTAGGTCCTCTCCTCAGAATAATGTTTTTAAATGCATAAAACAAACTAGGAATACAAAGGAAATCAATTATGTTGAAATAGAATTATCAAAATATTTTTAAAAACAAGTCCATAGACCCTAAGTTAAGAACCTCTCTACTGTAGAGGATATCTTAAAAGCAGAGAGAGGCCTGGGATCAAAAGATGTGATAAAACAGAGGCCCAAACTGACATGCTCACTCATTCATTAAATCTGTTGATACCCTAATGAAAGGGAAGGCTACTTCCCTTATTAATACCTACTCAGAGGCCCTTCCTCAGAAGTAGAGATGCAGCACAACTTAGGGAACCTCCAGTAGTCAGGTAAAACCTGGATTGGAATAACTGCCTCCTATACTTAAGTGGCTTTGTGACCTCATTGAAACTCTATGAGCTTTAATTTCCAAATATATAAAACAGGGATAACACCTATTGTATGAACTTCACAGCATGGTTAGGGGAATCAAATCAAATAATGTATGTAAAAGCACTCTGTCACTCTAATGAATCGCTACTTTCCCCCTTCCCCAAATACCTTAGTAACGGGCTCACCTGTATCCTCAAACAGGTGGGGCTGATCCTCTAAGTTCACTCTCCTCACTGATTTGATGACTTCCCTGATCTTCCCCAGGTGAGAAGGGAGGGAACGACTTCAGCACCAAGATGTGTCACTTCTTGTGACTGCAGCCTCTGCCCCTGAAACTCTTGACTAGAGATCTCAAATCAAGGTCATGTCTCCTAGGATGAATTCAAGCTTCTTCCACCACCTTCATCCCTGCTGCTCCACAGAAGCCACGGCCTGGGTCTAAGGGGCAGAGTCACTGTAGTCAGGTCTTTCTCCCAGGGGCTCAGCAATGTCTGCCCAGCAAGTAACTCTCCCTCTTTTGTCCTGGCTTAGGGCAACTTTGGAGGCAGCTAGGTGGCTCAGTGGATACAGTGCTAGGCAGAAGACCTGAGTTCAAATATAGCCTCACTTACTTGCTTTGTGACCCTGGGCACGTCACTTAATCTCTGTTTGCCTTTCTCCACTGGAGAAGAAAATGGCAAACCACTCCAGTATCTTTGCCAAGAGAACCCCAACGCTGACTTGGACGAGACCGAATGACCAAACAACAACAACAAGAAGACCATCAACAACAACAATGGGGCAACTTTATCACTCTGGATCAAGGGTCCTAAAGAAACATCGAGAGACAGAGAGGCACACACACATTCACACGCCATGCTGGGAAGGCCAAGCAGCCAGTGGAGGCGATGTGGGCAGAGACTGCAACGCAGGGTTAAGGTTAACCTCGAGGCCCTTCGGAACAGACAGGCTCACCCTCGGCCTCAACTATCCCTCCACCCGGGGCCTCATGCCAGGGTCACCCCCACCAGCCCACAAACTCCCCCCCACCCACCCCAACACGGACAGAACACGATCACACAACTGTGAAAAGACACAATCCGGGTCTTAGCTCACAAACTCATGCCCGCATCGACACGTTATCACCCATACGAACATAATCAACCGCACACGACAGGATCGTCCATGCTCACAACACACGCACGCGTACACGTACACGCGCGCGCGCGCACGCTCTCACAAGCTCACCGTCTCCCCCACAACACGGCTCCCACACACTTAGCATACCGTCCCAGCGGGGGCCCTCCCGCGGGTCCGCTAGAGCCGCCAGAATATCAATTCACTCCCCACGTGCCCCCCGCGACCCGGGGATCAGAGGCGGCCAAGGTTCCCAAGAAACCGGCTGAACCGCGGGGGCCGCTGGGAAACCGCCTTTGGGAGCAAGGCGGGTCACAGCCCGGAGGATTCTGGGAAGAGTAGTTCTGTAGGTCCCTCTGCTCAAACGTAGTTTCCGTGACCATCCTGGGCCCCTTCTACTTTCTCCTTAGTTACTGGTTGTCTCTGTCTTTTTCAATGATGGTCTGCATGCATGAACTTCCCTGAACGTGATTGTTGATGATAATAATAACAAATTATATTTATATAATTCTTTCAAGTTTGAAAAGCACTTTTCATCCGTTAGCTCATATGAGAAAAAGCATCCAACACATTCTCGTTCCTAGACACCCACTGTTAAATTTTCTTTCAGTTAATAGATCATCAGCATTTATTAAGAGCCTACCACGTGACAGCCACTGCTCTGGGGATACAAAAAGAGGTGAAAGACACTAGTCCTGCCCCCAAGGAGTTTACAATGTAATGGGGGAGGGGGCAGCTAGGTGGCTCAGTAGATAAGGCCCTAGGCATGGATTCAAGAGGATCTGAGTTCAAACCCAGACTCAGACACTTGACACTTACTAGCTGTGTGGCCCTGGGCAAGTCACTTAACTCTTATTGCCCTGCAAAAAACAAACCAAAAAAACCAACAACACCAAAACCAAAAAAATAATCTAATAGGGGAGACAATACACAACTATGTACAAACAAGTTATGAGCATGACAAATAGAAAATAATAGAGGGAAGACCCCAAGATTAAGGAGCATCTGGAAAAAACTTTCTGCAGAAGATGGGATTTTAGTGGGGACTTGAAGGAAGCCAGGGAAGCCAAGATGAGGAGGGAGAAAAGTTCAGGAATGGGAGATAGACAGAGAAGGTGCCTTTAGGGGAGAGATGGATCAGCCAGGAAGCCAATGTCACTGGATCTCAGAGTAGGTTACCTATTGAGGATCATTTTTAAGTATGAGTAAATTTTCAATAAGCATTTACACCTCAGAAACCCAGAATTACTACAAATCAGAGTTTGATTATTTTTTGTTGATTTTCTAGAATTGAGAAAATGTTAACAATTCAGATGAAACTTAAAAATATGTGCATATTCCCCCCTCCCAATCTCTCCCCTCCAGTTAGATATTTACCAACACACTCCCATATTGCTCTATAAGCAGTATTTAAGCTTAAAAGGAGTGTAGTAGAAGGCTCAGGCACTGAAGATACCACCAGACTTGAGGCTTTGTGTACCAGATTGCAGGTTGATAATAGTAATAATAATAACTGGCATTTATATAGTGCTTTAAGGTTGGCAAGGTGCCCGTTATTCATTTGAGTCTTACAAAACTCCTGCCTTCATGGATTTTTTCATTTTCTTCCTGTCCTTCATGACCCTGTCACTGAATCTTTTCTCTCTCAGTGGGCTCATCTACTCTTGAAGTTTCAACTGTCAGTTAACTATTAAAAATAAATATAAATATAAAATATAAATAAATATAAAGTTGACTATTCAAACTCATCTCCCCCCATTTCAGTCCCACATTTGCAATTACCTACTGAATATTTCCCTCAAGATGTTCATTCAGCATCTCAAATTCAACATATCCAAAATTTAACTTTGTTGATTGTCTATTTATCCTGTATATATTTTATATATTTATCCTATATAGTTGTTTACATCTTATCTTCTCCATTAGACAGTGAGCTCCTTGAGAGAAGAGACTGTCACCCCCCCTTTTTGGTATCCCCAGAATTTAGCAAAATACCTGGTACATATTAGGTGCTAATAAATGTCTGTGGACTGATTGAACTAATCTTCCCAAACCTCTCCTTCCAACTTCTCTATATCTATTATTTAGACCAGAGGTGTCAAACAAGCGGCATTTTAGTTGCGATACTCTAGTCTGAATGAGATTAAAATATAACTGGGAAATATTTAATAAAATAAACACTCAGTAGAACATAGATAATGTTAATAGGTGTTTTTAAATTCAATACACAAACCACAGGGACAGGGTTAATGAGCCTCTATTTCTCTCTGATTTTGACACCACTGGTTTAGACCACCAACCTCTCAGATACATATACTTGAGACTTCCCGCTATATCATCTATGTCTCTACCTCTTTCCTTATCCCCTTCCCCAATCTAAGTAATTCTTTTGGTTCCTGATTCTGTTTGGCATCAAATGGTTAGTGTATAAGTATCAGTGTAACTCAAAGCAATTCAATTCTGCTTCCCTTACAGCAACTAGCACCCCCTCACCTACTTATGAGTGATTTTATATTCTAGACCAATGTTTCTATTAATTGCTTGGTAAGTAGATCAAGCGTTTGCTGATCAAAGTAATTTCTTAGCTTTTTTAGTCTTCTCAGGATGGCAATTGATTTAAATCACTTAAATTTTTTGTTTTGTTTTGTTTTGTTTTGGCAGGGTAGTGAGGGTTAAGTGACTTTCCCCAGGTCACACAGCTAGTGTCTGAGGCTGGATTTGAACTCAAGTCCTCCTGAATCCAGGGCCTGTGCTTTAACCACTGTGCCACCTAGCTTCCCCCTCACTTAAACTTTTTTAGGGAATAGCAATCATTACACATATATAATCTATAGCAAATTGCTTACCTTCTTAGGAAGAAGGGAGGGGTGGAAGGAAGAGAATCTGGAACTCAAAATTTTAAAAAATGGAATGTTAAAAATTGTCTTTACATGGAAAAAATAAAACACTAAAGAATGAAAAAGAAATAACAATCATTTGAGCAGGTATCTGTTCTTTTATCCATTCTCAATGTTTTAGTACCAACAGGTAATTTAAGTAGGTCATATTTGACTGTATCAATTGTACATCATGACAACTTTACATTTTTGCTCTTCTATTTTGGTATTAATTTTTATTTTAACTCTAACAAGCTCATGGTCTGACTATAGTTTATTCAGATATGACTCCCACATCTATCATTAACTGTTTCTTTCTGTTAGAATATGAGAGATTTCATTGTTGTAATGATAGTCAGTGTTTACACTTTTTAGCACAATTCAAATCTCTTCTCAAAGAGAATATTCAAAATATATGGATAGGGGCAGCTAGGTGGCGCAGTGGATAAAGCACCGACCCTGGATTCAGGAGGACTTGAGTTCAAATCCGACCTCAGACACTTGACATTTACAAGCTGTGTGACCCTGGGCAAGTCACTTAACCCTCATTGCCCTAAAAAAAAAAAAAAAAAAACGAAATATAAGGATAGATGCGGTAGGGACAGAATACTGCCCTTGGAATCAGGAAGACCTGATTCTCATGGGGAGAAGGCATGGCACAGAGGCATGGCTCTCTCAGATACCTATCTCTTCGAGCAGGAGACAGGGAAATCCTTTTATAGAGGACAGATGGGGTGATCATCTGACTGGGGAAAGTTCCCTTATTGGGGGAGGACCATCCCCCACTGGTGGTGGCTGGGGGAAGTTGGGTGAGGGGTGGCTGTAGATCTCTCAAGCCATCTCTCTCCCCATCATGCCACAAAGGCAGCAGCCACAACTAATCTTATCTCCCTGAGAGGTGGGGAAGACTGGAATGAAGAGTGGTGGTCCTGAAGCTAACTCAGTCCGGATCCAGTGCCACATATCTCTTTAGGTGTATCTGTCTTTTGGTTTAGTTTCTCAAGGAGAAGGTTCTTTATTTACCCCAGAAAACATCTGAGGTACCCCGGGCCCATAACATTATTCACATAAACTATTATTGTCTAGCCACATCGTTTCTGTTCCCTACTTGTGTTGCCGTGTTGTTGTTTTAAATATGAATGCACAATTTTACATTTATCCCTGTGAAATTCTATTGTATCAGATCTGGTCCAAATTGTTTTTTTTTTCCAGGTTGGCATACTTATTTATTTATTTGTTTGTTTGTTTTCTTTTTTTTTCAATGCAACAAACATTCATTTTATTTTTTCCCATTTAGATGTAAGGGTAGTTTTCAACATTCATTTTCATAAGATTTAGAGTTCCAAATTTTTCTCCCTCCTACCCTGTCCTCCCCCCTCCACAAGACAGCAACCAATCTGATATAGGTTATGTATGTGCAATCCACAAGTGCTCTTTTTATCAGTTCTTTTTATGGGAGTGGACAGTATGTTTCATCATCAGTCCCTTGGAATTGTCCTGGATCATTATATTGCTAAGAGTAGTTAAGTCATTCACAATTGCTCATCAAACAATACTGGTGTCACTATGTATAATGTCTTCCCAGTTCTGCTCACTTGACTACACATCAGTTCATATGAGTCTTTTCAGGTTTTTCTGGGATCATCCTCTTTGTCATTTCCTATAGCACAATACCATTCCACTACAATCATATACCACAGCTTCTTCATTCATTCCTCAATCGATGAACATTCCCTTGATTCCCAATTCTTAGCCACCACAAAAAGTTGCTATATTTTTTTTGTACAATTTCCCCCTTTTCTCTTTTTCATGATTACTATTGTTAACTGTTTCCCTCCATCCTATTCCCTTCCTCAAGATATTTACTCTATTATCTATCTTCTTTCACCCTATCCCTCTTCAAAAGGGATTGGCTTCTGTCTGTCCCCTCCCCCAATCTGTCCTCCCTTCTTTTGCCCCTCTCTCTTTATTCCCTTACCCTCCATTCCAACACCCCTGCTAGACTTTCTATTACTGTTTTTGTCTTCCATCCTATTTGCATTCTCTAGTAAAAAAAGTGAGGTTGTTTTTTGAGGGGGGACTAGATCGGGAGGCTAGCTCACCCAAGAATTAGAGGCTCATCATGAATCTTATAAAATAAAAGTAGATTTATTAGGAGAGCAATATATGGCCAGGAACAGATCACCTTGCTGACTGTCCCATTGGAGTAAAAGAAGACATGGTCTTTTGTACCTTTACAAAACAAGGGGGAGGGAAGGTCATTACAAAGAACTGGGAGGAAAATGCAACAGGGAGGGGATTGGAATAATGGGGCATATGCAGCACCCATCCATATCTTGTATATCATCTTTTGGGGGGGGCAGGGCAATGAGGGTTAAGTGACTTGCCCAGGGTCACACAGCTAGTAAGTGTCAAGTGTCTGAGGTCAGATTTGAACTCAGGTCCTCCTGAATCCAGGGCCAGTGCTTTATCCACTGCACCACCTAGCTGCCCCTCTTGTATATCATCTTGATACTGCTTATCAGCATACTGGGATCATGTCCTGTCACACTTTATACAGGAGGTGGGAGAGAGAGAGCTGTTTAACCCTTTGCCTTGGGGTTTGGGATCTCTAGGTTTCTTGGGGTCCCACAGCATTCCCATAACAATTGTATTTAAGAACTGTTAAATGCATTTATTTCTCATAATCATTATTTTCAGATTTGCTCTTCTGTTACCAGTTTAGAATTTTCCTTTCTCTTGGAACAAGAAACAAATATGACATTTGTACTTCTGCTTACTTTCAGAGTGGGGCACTAGACTTATTCAAAAGGAATATATCCTAAGGGAAAGCTTTTTTGTTTGTTTTTGGTGAGGCAATTGGGGTTAAGTGACTTGCCCAGGGTTACACAGCTAGTAAGTGTCTGAGGTCAGATTTGAACTCAGGTACTCCAGGGCCAGTGCTCTATCCACTGCACCACCTAGCTGCCCCAGGGAAAGCATTTTTAAAGAAGGCTCAACCTTGTGAATGATAATGAAAAAAATAGGGATGATCTTTAGAATTCTATGTTGGGAGGGGGTGAAGACATGAGAAGAGCCACTTAGGCAAAAATTAGTAAGGCAAAATTTGGCGCAAGTAGCAGTTGATGTGGGATGGAATTAGGGTGATCAGACTGATTGTGAGTCATCCCAAAGAATTACAAGACTCAGTGACTCAGTTTCCCAAGTTTTATTGAAAGACTGTTGAACACAGGAAGAGTACCAAAAAATGGAAAAGTATCTCTCCAATAGGGAAAGAAAAGACAGTTATATTTATAGTATGGATAAACTGATTATCAATCTCATTATATTAATCTCCACCTTAGGGAGGTACAGAGGAGGGCTTATCCTAATTTAGACTTCCTGGGGTCCTAAGCCAATCCCCAAGGTGGGTACCTTTTTCCATAGAGGTGTGTTTTGGGGTCATACACATCATAAGGTGAACTGGAGACAAATTTGTCCTTTTCTGCACGTTACCTCAACTTGCCAAGGTCAGAGTATCCCTACGTTTTTCATTCCCAGGTCTAGTTTCTGGCTATTAACATTTATCAATTAGGATTTCTATAGCCTGTCTCTATGTTTTTGTTGTAGTTAGGGTCTCTGTGACCTGCCTCTTTATGTTCTTGTTATGAGTGGTGATTAATGGGGAAAATTAATAGGAGCCAGACCTACAGGTACCAGTTAACAAGAACCTAGGCCCTGACTTGTATTGATGAAGGCCCAAGTCTTAAATTGTCCATTAATCCCTTTCAGAACTGGGGTCTGAATCCCTCTTGGAATTCGGATATAAATCAGAGCTTGGGTATTAGGTTTGTCTGTTAACCCCTTTTTTTTTTTTTTTTTTTTTTAGTGAGGCAATTGGGGTTAAGTGACTTGCCCAGGGTCACACAGCTAGTTAAGTATTAAGTGTCTGAGGCCGGATTTGAACTCAGGTACTCCTGACTCCAGGGCCAGTGCTCTGTCCACTGCGCCATCTAGCTGCCCTTGTTAACCCCTTTTTGCTACTATTGATAGGTTATTTGTTAACCCTTTTAACCTCCTCCATCACAGTTACTTGTAAGGGACTCCTCACCGGGAAGAGAGTCCACAAAGGTAATGAATTTGGAAGGAAGCCAAGACCAACAGTTCTAATAGGAGAGAGAAGCCTTAACAGTTGCTTCTGTCTGTGTTTATACTCTCCCAGCTCATAATGACTTCTTATAGTTTCTTTTTCTTAAAGGCCCATGCATATTTTCCTCATCAGATCAGAAGCAGACTGTTCTGAGGCCTCATGGAACTAACTGATCAAGGTTACTCAGAAGAGTTGCCTATCATACTCAAACCTATTGCTGCCTTTGTGATTCACTCAGTGGACACATTTGAACCTGAAAAAAGGATCACCTGACTGGCTGGATTTTTACAGTTAATTTAATATATCATTATTAAATCACTTTTCAGTGATTAAGTTTGTGAAAAACTATCCCTTACATACAGCTTACTCAACACCAAAGAACTCATATTTGAGAGGTCTTTTATTACAATGAATATGGGAAATTTTTCAAGATTATTCAGAGATTTGATAAGGGAGAGAAACTCTTTAAAGAATGTAAGAAGAGGGGCAGCCAGGTTGCACAGTGGTTAGAGCACTGGTCCTGAATTCAGGAGGACTTGAGTTCAAATCTGGCCTCAGACACTTGGCACTTACTAGCTGTGTGACCCTGGGCAAGTCACAACTCCAATTGCCTCACCAAAAAAAAAAAAAAAAGAATGTAGGAAGGTTTTTAGGTTAAGATTATGTCTTATTCAACATAAAATTCCTTGTACAAGAGAAAACCACTGTAAATGCAATTCATTATTATAAAAAGCTTTCAGGCACAGATCAACCTTTGGAAGGAAAATTTAATGCTGGAAAATTCATACTGGAAAAAATACCTATTATGTACTTAATTAACATTGGGAAGGCTTTAGGTGGAGTATACTACTTATTTGACATCATATAATTTGTACTGGAGAGGAAAACTTTGCAAAAAAAATCATTTGGGAAAATTTTGTAGCCAGAGAACCAAGCTTTCCCCATATCAGAAACTTCATGGAAGGATAAAACTCCAATAATTTAATGAATATTGAAAATATTGCTCCAATATATCATTATTTGCACCATAAAAGAGAGTTGGCATAAGAAGAATTAATAATACAATTCTTTAAGTATAATAAAACCCTTTAGAAAGAGTTAAAGCTTTATTGGAAATAGTATTCATATTTAAGGGAAATATTAGACATAATCAACATGACAGAATTCAGACCAGAGAGAAAAGACATTAATGTCACACACACATTTTTCAATGAGCAAAAATCCAGCTTTTCTCCCTTTCCAAGTCTGCCTCCCCCACAACTGATAATTAAGGAAAAATAAAATTAATTGTTACAAATATGTATAATCAAACAAAACAAATTTCCACATTGGTCAAGACCAAAGAAAATATATGTTTCATTCTATATTCTAACTTCTTCGTATTTCTCTCAGTGGTCCTCTGGACCTCTTTCATCATTAGTCCTCTGGTCATTATGCTGATCAGAGTCCCTAATTCTTTCAATTTTGTTTGTCTCTACCATGTTGTAATTGTATCAATTGTTCTCCTGGTTCGGCTCACTTCACTGCATCATTTTATATAAGTCTTCCCAGGATTCTCTGAGATCAACCCTTCATCATTTCTTACATCACAAAAGCATTCCATCATATTTATATACCATAACTTCTTCTATTCCCCATTTATGGGCAACCTTCCAGATTCCCATTCTTTGCTACCTCAAAAAAGTTATAAACATTTTTATACATCTTTAGAGTTTGTTTTGCTTAGAACGAATTTCTTCCTTAACTTACCCTCTTGCTAATTCTCCTTCCCCTTCTCCGTCCTTGTTCCTTGTTGAGTGAAATGTATTTTTGCATGTATGTAAGTATATATTCTTTCCTCCTTTGACCAGTTCAGATGATAGTTTAGTTCAAGTGCCAGCCACTCCCGCATTGTTTGTAAAGAGCAAGGGTTTTGTACTTCTTGTGCCAAGATATTAATCCAGATAATAATAATCCAAGATAGCAATCCAAATTAATAATTAAGAAATTATTTCTTCTATAGTTCTCATTTCATTTAAATTTTTTTTCCTCTAAAGCTCTCATTTAATTTATAAAGGCATCTTAAAACTATTTTTAAAACTCTGACTTCATCTCTTCTAGGAATTCTAATTGAATATGAACCCAATCTGTGTTTTTTCTTTGAGGCTTTGATTATAAATATTTTAGAGTCATTTTCTTTATGTAGGTTTCTGTCATCAATGTCTCTGTCACCATAATGACTTTTTTTTTTTACCATAATGACTTTTTATGGTGGAATTCTTTTTTTGTTTGTTTATTCTTCCAGCCTACTTCCTTATTTTGGGTTTGAAGGTAGAATCAGTCTCTGTACATTTCTTGGGGGGAAATTTAGGTCCTGCTGCTGCTTTCTTGGGGTATAGAGTGTTGTGTTATTCCTGGAATTCTGGGATTGGATTGTCATCTTCAAGCTTTCAGTGCTCCCAAAGTGGTGTGATCAGGGCAAAGTTTGATTGCTGCCCCCTGGTGTGAGCTCTGCAAGCCCCTGATCTGGCTTTAGATCTGAGCAATAGTAGATGCTGCTGGACTCAGTCACCACCAGCCAGCTGGGAAGCTCTCCTGGTTCAGGGTAACAGACCTACAAGTTCCTCTTTGGTCTGAGATTCCTGACCTGGTTATTCCTCTGCAGGCTTCAAATTGGGATAGAAGTAGGAACTGAGACCCCACTCTACTTTCATGGTCCTATTGCTTCTCCTTGCTTCTGAACTTCTTCACTCCACACACAGGCCAAGGCCTACACCTGCTCCTTATGCCAGAATGCCACGCCTGGATACAGGTCCCCTCAATTCACCCTGGATCTATGACTGGAACAGCAAAGCTGCCAACTGGCAGTGTCCCAGTATAGATTTGGGCCCTCTTCTTGCCCTGGTGTGTAGCCTCTCCCAAAGCACTGGAGTGCTTCTTGTGGACTTAGCCCATTTCCAGTGTCTACAGACATCTCTATGCTAACTTCAGCTGGAAAAGTGATTCATTGTGACTCTTTCTTAGATTTCCCCATTAGGATTCAGTCTGGTGAAAATTCTAGATCTCTTTGGAAGAGTTTGGGCAGGGGTAGTGTGGAGTTCATTGGGCTGCTTCCTGCTACTCTGCCATCTTGGCTCCACCTCAAGGCTATTCTTTTTGGGGGCTCATTGATTTCTCTCTTTCCTTCCCCCTCCCTCATTTTTATCTCCGAGTACCTGGGCTCCTTTCAACCTTTTGTTTGACCATCTTGCCTCTTCTGCAAAGTGTGCTTACTTTGAATGGCTACAGTAAGTATTCCCTCTGTTTCTTTTATGTTTTTGTATTTCTACCTGGATAGTCAGACATCTGGATTTTGCATCTTGCCTTCCATTCCATGGTTTCATAACTTCAAACAGTAGCTTGAATTTAAAAGTTTCTATTCTTAGTACTTCTTTTCACCCTTGGGAACAAGGTCACTTGGATTAACATCCTCACTCCACCATGTGTAATTAAGCAAGAATTCTTTGTATACTCTCAGGATTTCCTTTTCTTACCCTCAGTTGCTTACTCCCTGTATTAACCCAGGTGACCAAGCATATCATATTAGAAACACCGGCCTACTTTGTTTAAGACCATCTATTCTAGACCTTTCCCAGGAAAACCCACTAACTCTTGTATGCAAAGGCCTAAGGAATAGAGAGGAAAAGTTTTTTCATTACCATAGCGCCACATGAAAGCAGTCCAGGAAATTCTAATCTCATCCATTAGATATCCTGGATTGTGAATATATCTCCAGAAAATGACATGCTCTTTAATCTTTCTTCCCTTTTCTCTTTCAAATTTTTCTTCTCTGCCAAACCCTTTGTATTAGAAGAAAGAAATGTAGTGAGGGAGGAAAGAAGGGGATCAGGGAAAGAAATAAACAATTTTGGAATATAAAGAGATTTAGAGGGCAAAGGTGGAGGTGAAGGGAAGACCACATAGGGGAGAGGAAGAGGATGAACAGGGAGGGTATTGAACATTAACATTTATACTTTAATTTCTGTTAAAATAAAATAAGATCATACATGACACTATTTCCCATTTAAAAACATTTATTCACTGAAAATGTGGACAATAACAAGGCTAAGGAAGGAGAGCCTGTAGCATTGGAAATGCATTTAATGTGGAGCTAGGGGCCAAGATTCCCACTCTTTCATTGTGCCAAAGTTTGGGCTTGACAAGATGGCATTTTGGTTGGCCGATGAAAAGAGCTGTTATCCCTCCTCAAGAAAGATATCCAGAAATTAGGAGGAGAGTAACTTTTCATTTGCAACTGTATTCCTTAGTTCTTCAGAACTCAAGGCCATTACCTAGAGATAATAGAATAGTCTGTGTTTTGGGTTATCAGCCATGCTTCTCTATTTCCTTGAAGATCCCAGTCCAGTCTAAGCCAAGTAAAATGATGGTTTTCCAGAGAGCCTTTTCTCTTGATAAAGAAGCTCTCCAGGGGGCGGCTAGGTGGCGCAGTGGATAAACCACCGGCCCTGGACTCAGGAGTACCTGAGTTCAAATCCGGCCTCAGACACTTGACACTTAACTAGCTGTGTGACCCTGGGCAAGTCACTTAACCCCCATTGCCCTGCCAAAAAAAAAAAGAAGAAGAAGAAGAAGTTCTCCAGGCTCAGAGAGAAGAAATGGCTTTTTGCTAAATTAGATGTTCAGACACAATTCTCATCCCTAATACCTCAGCCTTGTCTTACTTGCTTTCAAGCATGGAGGCTTGAACTTCTTCACTAGAAGCCTGTAGTACCTTCATCTCTACTTATAACACTTCTCAACTCAGAAATAAAGAGATATACAATAGATTAAATCCAGAGACACAAAGAGGTACTGTAATCATTTTTATTAGCAAATTTCTCTATTCCTTAACTCAGGCATGCCTAAGGGAACAGAGGTAAAAGACTACTAGGCATTGGCATATATTTTTGAGATGGTAACTTATGTCAGCATTGCATAACAAGTTGGCCCTTCTGCTTTCCATGTCAGGGGTGTGTGTAAGCACTCCTTGTTCTTCTGTTTTTGTTGGTTCTCCTAATTGTATATACATCTGTCTCTCTGATTTCTTGCTTGGTTTTACAAAACGTTGTTTTGTCACTCACAAGGGCATTTATTCAGTCTTCTTTATTAAGTTATTTGATTGCACAGTATATTATGGGAATATTATTTTTATACATAAGAAAATAAGCTGTTTGCACAAATGATTACTATAGAGCTACTATGTTTCTAGATCTTCTATTTGGAAAAGATAAAGGGATACCCTGTGGAGTGATCGTTTCTTGCCAAGTGGGTCTCTCCCTGTAAATAGGCTACTCTTGTAATGCTTGGTGGAACTAGCTCTTTTAGGTCTGATTTTAATACTGGATAAAATTTCATCAAGCTCATACCATGGATGCCTGTTGACTCTTACAGCTCATGTCTCTCTCTAGCCAGGAGGAAGGACAAGAACAAGTCTATAAATGGCAGTGATTAAAGAACTAAGTTCCATCCTCTCTACACTTATGATTATCATATGGTCCCACATAAGAAAGATTATGACCTATGAAACATAAATACAACAGACTCACTCTCTTTCCTTTTGCAATCCCATATGCCAAATAAGAATAGGGAATTGATCTTGGGGTTAATCTTTTATATTATTTTCCAAATTCCCATTTTTTTTTCTGGTGGGGAAGGGGCAGGAATTGGGTGTCCCTATCTTACACTTATGCTAGAAGTATAGTCACTCATGGACCTGAGCTTATTGATAATCTGAACATAACCTTTGACCTATTCTTGTTTCCATCCTGGGCCTGCTTATCCTACCTTAGGTAGCCTGGTTGCTCCCTGCTTCTAGAGAATCATTTTGACACGATGTGGACACCTGATCCACTTTTGCCATATTGAAACTCTAAACTTCCACGTTCAAGGAATCTATCAGCCTGTTCCAATAGCAAAGATTACAGATATGGGCCACCATACGCAGTTCTCTATCCTTTAAGTCCTAGTTCAAAGTCTCTCATTTCCTTGAGGCCTTCCATGATATCCTTAGTCAGAAATATCTTTATCTCTCAAAAACGGTTATAATTATGATAATTACATTAATAAGATAATTGTTATTTATTTATTTATTTAGGTGGGGCAATGAGGGTTAAGTGACCTGCCCAGGGTCACACAGCTAGTAAGTGTGTCAAGTGTCTGGGGCCAGATTTTAACTCAGGTCCTCCTGAATCCAGGGCCGATGCTTTATCTACTGTGCTACCTAGCTGCCCCCAAGATACTTGTTATTAATGAAGATTATGAGAACCGAACTAGTAGAAACCTTCATGGTTTACAGAGCCCTAAGCCTTACCCAAACCCTGTGAGGTAGGTATCACAGGCATTGTTATCCTCGTTTTGACAGATGATGATACTGAAGTTCAGAGAGGATAAGAGAACTTGCTCATGGTCATCCAATTGGGAACTGTCAGAGCTGAGATTAGAACTCAGGTCTCTGACCGTAAGTTCTGCACTCTTTTCATTACTATACATTATCTCTCATTAGCATCCTTCTGGGGCACATAAAATTTTAGATAAAACATGCTTTTCTTATTTATGAAACTTAACAGTTTCATAGGGAGAAATAGAACTAATCCCAAGATAATCAAAGTTTTTAGAATCTCAGAGTTGGAAGGGACCTCAAAGACCATCTAGTCTGAGCTCTGTTAAAAGAAGGATGGCAATCATTTGGATGTACAAATTGTTATGTTTATTTAAAATAAACTTGTTCTTTTTAAAGATATATTTCATAATCAATCCTTAAAATAGAAAATTGATAGTTAGACACATGAATCAGCAATATAAACATCATTGGATCAATTTCTCAAAAAGTAATTAGGAGCCCTCAAATATTCCCCAAAACCTTCTCAAAGATCTCTCTGAAATCTTAATTTATCTGAACTTATTCAACAAGGGTATAACTTCTCTTTTCCAGTTTGGTATAATTCAAATATGATATGAATTATAAAACCATATAGTGATACAATAATAATAAAAATTATTTTGTGATTGTTACAATTTTACTCCATTCAAGTGATTTGTATACATTTGAGAAAACTATATATTAATCAGATTATAGTTGATGAGATATAAGGCTTGTTTTCCTATTAAAATTGAATATGAACTTGTTGTTTGAAAATGACCCCCTATCTCATATAGATAATATTGGCCATCATATCAACTTAAAACCTTTTCTAGGAATATAACCTGCTATGGCAGTGTAAAAACTACCATATTTTTTAAAAATTAATTTGCTTTAAAAATGTTACCTTTTCTTTAAAGCACATTGCTTTATTTAAAAATATTTTAAAAGTGTAATGATTTGATTTTTAATATAAACATGTTAAAGCTTATTGAAGTTTGCTGTTTTTTGAAAACTAAGTTCAGCATAGTTCCTACTTAGATGTATAGGCCTTTGTAGAACATTATTGCTACATGGTAAGAGTCAATATATTTAGAGGAGAAATAGAAATAAAGGGATTGGGTACCCTTTTATGTCTCAGCTAACCCAAACAAAATCACAAACTGTGATTAGTAACTGAGACATTTTGATTTGAGAGTGTTTAAGCAAAGGACCATACTGAAATAAACCTTGCCTTTATTCACTACATTCCTAAGGTTCCATTGTACCTATTGAGACAGAGGAAACATGAGAGGTTTCTGCTTATAAATTATATGCATAGGATTTTCTAATGTTGAGTGAGATCTTTTTTATAGTCACTCAGCTACTAAAGTTTCTTCCTAATATGGATCCTCTGATGTCGAGTAAGGTTTGTGCTCTGACTGAAAGCTTTCCCACAGTCATTGCATTCATAGGGCTTCTCACCAGTATGAATTTTTCGATGTTGAGTAAGGTCTATACGCCACCTGAAGGCTTTCCCACATTCATTACATTCATAGGGTTTCTCTCCAGTATGGATTCTTTGATGTTGAGTAAGGTGTGTACTCCGGCTAAAGGCTTTCCCACATTTTCTACATCCATAAGGTTTTTCTCCAGTGTGAGTTTTCTGATGTTGGGAAAGGTCTGTAGTCCACCTGAAGGATTTTCCACATTGACTACATTCACATGGTTTCTCTCCTGTATGAATTCTCTGATGCCTAATAAGATGTGTATTCCGATTAAAGGCTTTTCCACATTCATTACATTCATAGGGTTTCTCTCCAGTATGGATTCTTTGATGTTGAGTAAGGTGTGTACTCCGGCTAAAAGTTTTCTCACATTTAATGCATTTAAAGGGTTTCTCTCCAGTATGAGTTCTCTGATGTCGAGTAAGATTTGTACTTTGACTAAAGGATTTGCCACATTCATTACATTTGTAGGGTTTTTCTCCAGTATGAGTTCTCTGATGTTGAGTGAGATCTGTACTCCATCTGAAGGTTTTCCCACATTCACTACATTCATAGGGTTTTTCTCCAGTATGAACTCTTTGATGTTGAGTGAGGTCTGTACACCATCTGAAGGCTTTCCCACATACCTTACATTCAAAGGGTTTCTCTCCAGTATGGACTCTTTGATGTTGAGTGAATTCTGTACACCACCTGAAGGCTTTCCCACATTTCTTACAATCATATGGCTTTTTCTCTGAACGGATTTTCTTTGATTTGATTGTGTCTGAATGACACAATCTACTGGTATCACATTTATCATCACTCTCTCCTTTAGGAGTGTTTTGCTGTGTAACAGGGCCTGAATTCTGATTTACACTTATTCCTAATTCATTATATTCAGGACCTCTATTTCTAGTGAGGATTTTATTTTTAGTGAATGTCTTCTGACTCAAATTTCTCTCTTGGATCTTCTGAAGATTCCCCAATGGACCATCACTTTTTAATTTTTTACCCCTTGTAAGTCTTTTCTTTATCATTTCCTGGAATGAGCCTTTTTCCGAAATGCTGTGATTTTGAGCTGATTTCTTATTTTCAGGTTTCTTATTTTCAGTCTCCCACACTGAAGGAAATAAAAAAAATATGCACATTTCCTGTTCCCTGGACTAGGAATAAGAAAATGATTATAGAGCTAATAGGAGAATTAAACTGGTAGTATTAAGTACAAGGTGGAGAGTCAATATGGTACAGTAGATGGAAGGTTGGCCTCAGAGTCAGGAGGACCTCAGATTCTATTTCTAATATACTGCCTGTGTGGCCTTAGACTTAACCTCTCAGTGCCCTGAGAGCACTGCACTTGTGGAGGGATTTTCCACACTAAGAGTTTTCTATACATATGCAATCATAGGTACAAATGAACAAACCAAAAAATGAGTACAAGGCTTAAGTGGCTTTGACAGGTCTTGAACAAGGCCTTGCAGTCTGGAAAGTGAATATGTGCTTTATAAAGTGCTTTGTATACATCATCTCAGGGTGGCTTGGTGGTGCCATGGATTGAATGCTGGGATCAAAGTCAGGAAGACTCATCTTCCTGAGTTCAAATCTGGCCTCAGATACTTATTAGCTGTGTCACACTAGACAAGTTCTGTTTGCCTAGGTTTTCTCATCTGTAAAACAAGCTGGGGAAGGAAATGGGAAACCACTCTCGTATCTTCGCCAAGAAAATTCCAAATAGAGTTATGAAGAGCTGGATGTGACTGAACAACAATACCTTACCTCACTGGAGCCTCACAACAACCCCGTGAAGTAGGTACTACAAATAGCTATTATTCCCATTTTACAGATGAAGAAACTGACTCAGAAAGGTTAAGTGGTATCACAGAGACTAAGAAGAAGAGGGGAAGACCATTAAGAAGGGGACATGAATAACTGTTAGGGAACTGATGCAATATGGAAAGTGATCACAGGATGAGAAGGGATCATTAAGGCATACTAAAAGTTGAGAACAGTGATCAGTGAAACAGGCTAAATGAGGAAGGGGGGTGACTCTCTGGACAGAGCAGAATCATGGGAGGTAGCCTGGGTTCAGAGTCCAGGTCTTATTTTGTGCCTGTATTATTGCATTGTATGAGACGTAATGTATCTTAGTAGATAGCTTATGCTGGACTTGGAGTCAGGATAATTGAGGTTTAACTCTCACCTTTGATACTTGTTAGTTGTGTGGCTATGGGCAAATCCCTTAACCATTCTGAGTCAATTTCTTCATCTGTAAAATGGGGATCATTAAGAGTTGTCGGGGGCAGCTAGGTGGCGCAGCGGATAAAGCACTGGCCTTGGATTCAGGAGTACCCGAGTTCAAATCCAGCCTCAGATACTTGACACTTAACTAGCTGTGTGACCCTAGGCAAGTCACTTAACCCTCATTGCCCTGCAAAAAAAAAAAAATTAAAAAAAAATAGTTGTCTATATTACCTCGTACACCTAGTTGTTGTGAGGCTCAAATGAGATGATGTTTGTATAGCACTTTATGAAGACCCAAATAAATGTTACTTGTGGTTATTATTGCAATAGCAGTCCAATAAGTCTTGCACCTAGTTCCTTGCTTCTTCCTATCAGTTCTAGACATTTTTCCCAGATGAATGAGCAGTGACTGCAGGGATGTGAGTATATACCATCATGTCCCATCTCTCCCATATTCACTGACTTGTAATTAGAGGGTCCTGTGTTTATTAAACTCTTGGTACTATTTGACTCTTCTTTCTCCTTGGATCAAGCTAACTTGATTAGTGACTGATTGAGTATTATTAGTCTGCCTATTTAGCCTACTATTTCTTCTTGTTAGCCCGTGACTCCCCACAGCATTCTTCACCATCATATCTCATCCTAGGTATTCACTTAAAGCATCTAGCCGACAGCATGCTACTGCTCCTCAGCAGAGTCATCACCTTCACACTAGTTATAGACCTCCAGAATCCAGACCCTGTTCCAGTTATCTCTCACTTTCTACCTCTTGCCCTGGTCATGGTAATCAAATCAATATGACCATTGCTTTTGAAAAGGGAATATCAATTCAATGCCCTATGAATTTAACCATCCTTTCCTATGATTCCCCAAACCAAAACTTTCTTCGCTAGACATCAACTTGATGTTATCTCCCTGTTCTAAAATATAAGCTTAAGGTCAGAGATTATCTCTCTAGTTTCATTTGGATGCCCAATGATAAGCACTGGACCTTGTACAAGTGTCTTGTACACAGAAAGCACTTAATAAATGCTTTTTCATCAAGCAATTAGTTAATGAATGCTCCTTAACCTCCATAGCCAATTCTATCTCTACAAATATGATTGTACCATTGTACTCACAATCTCTCGATTTTCATAGCTACCACCCTAGAACAGGCTTTCATCTATGTGGAATATTACAATAACTTCCTAACAGTTCTTCCTGCCTTTACTCTTTCCCTATAATGACACCTCTCACTATTGTGAGATTATTTACAACTTGTATGATTCTCCTGCTAGATGCTTATGACAATACTCTTTCTTGGTTCTCCCATCTGTCTGACTACTCCTTATCAGTCTCTTTTGCTGTATCATCATCTATATCATTCCCTCTAACTGTGGTTGTACCCTAAGGATCTGTCTCTTCTTTACTCTCCTTACACCCCCTCCTTTGGCAATTTCATCAGCTTACGTGGATTTAATGATGATGTCTATGAAGTTGATTCTCTGGCTTTCATAATAGAGAAAGGAAGGAGGAGGACTCCCAAGTAGAGGGCACAGCATATTTAAAGCCAGGATTTTAGGATGGAGCACAGCATCGATCAAAAATCACCACACATTTAAGTATTTACAAAGTATCAGGCACTATGCTAGGTGCTGGGAATATAGAGACCAAAATTTAGTAGCCCTTGCCCTCAAAGAGCTTACATTCTAGCCTGAGAAAACAATATGCACATATAGAGGTATATGTAAAGTAATACAAAGTAATTCTGAAGAAATGAGCTTGAATTTGGGAGGTCAGGAAAGGCTTCATGCAGGAAGCAGAGCTTTAACTGAAGGAAACTAAGGGTTCTAAGAAGTGAAGATGAGGAGGGAGAGCATTCCAGAAACAGGGGACAGCCAATACAAAGGCATGGAGATAAGAGCTGGAGAGCCTTCTAAAAGAAACAGTAAGAAAACCATTATGGGTGCACCAGGAAGAGAAGCAATGTGTAAGGGTGGAAGGGTAGATTGTGCCAGTTTGTGATGAGCTTTAAAAGTCAAACAGAGGGAGCAGCTAGGTAGCTCAATGGATAAAGCACCAGCCCTGGATTCGGGAGAACCTGAGTTCAAATCCAGCCTCAGACACTTGACACTTACTAGCTGTGTGACTCAGGGCAAGTCACTTAACTCTCATTGCCCCACAAAATAAAATAAAATAATCAAATTAAATCAAATTAAAAAGTCAAACAGAAGAATTTGTATTTGATCCCTGAGGACAAGGAAAGGCAGTGGAGTTTATTGTGCAAAAGAGGGACATGGTCAGACCTCTGATTTTAGAAAGTTACTTTGGGAGCTGGGTAGAGGATTGTTAAAAGTGGGGAAAAGACTTGGGGGAGGGAGACCAATTAGGGGTTTGTTGCAATAGTCCAGCCTAAGAAACATTTCAAAAAAGAAAGCACAAAGATTGGTGACAATTGTATAAAATGTTTTAAAGGACAAAAACAGTAGGACTTGGTAGAGTTTAGTGCTTTGGAGGAAGGAAAGATGAATATAGGCTGAAGTAGTCAGGGAACGTTTCAAAGTAAAGAATTTTAAAATTTAAATGGAAATTTTTGGGGGGCAGGGTAATGAGAGTTAAGTGACTTGCACAGGGTCACATAGCTAGTAAGTGTCAAGTGTCTGAGGCCGGATTTGAACTCAGGTCCTCCTGAATCCAGGGCCGGTGCTAAATGGGAATTTTTTTTTTTTGGTGAGGCAGTTGGGGTTAAGTGACTTGCCCAGGGTCACACAGCTAGTAAGTGTTAAGTGTCTGAGGCCAGATTTGAACTCAGGTACTCCTGAATCCAGGGCTGGTGCCTTATCCACTGCGCCATCTAGCTGCCCCTAAATGGGAATTTTTTAAATGGATATGCATTGAGGAAAGAGAGAGTATTCCAGGCAGAGGATAGAAGACATTCAAAGCCACAACTGCAGGAAAGAGTGTGAATCATAAAAGGGATATGAAGTCAACCTAAAGAAATTCAAGATTAATAAGAGTTAACAAGAAAATGGCAACTGTGGCAGTAAGTATTGGTTATATAATTGAAGGAACTATAAGTGAAAGGGAGAAAAGGAAGATTCTAGAGAAGAAAGAAATAACCAGAAGATCAAAGTTTTAGAAAAGGATATAATCCATAGTGTGCACATCTGTAAAAAGAGATTGGATTATATGGTCTCTAAGGCTCTTTCCAGTTCTAACATCCCATAAGCCTATGAGCCTAAACTGAGGGAAACGTCCTTTTCTGAAATAAAAGGGAAGGAGGAAAGAGTAAAGGACACATACTTAGATGCACATTATGGCCCTACTCATGGAGTAGGCCCTGTGGAGTAGGAAATAGAATAGCTTGATCAAGAGAAGAGAGCTAGGTCCCATGGATAAAAGTTATAAAAAAGCAAATCCATCCCAAAAGAATGATAATCTTGTGAACAGTCAGCAAAATGGAATAGGGCACCTCACAAAGCAGTGAGCTTGACATGAAAAGCACTCAGGCCAAGGCAGGATGTCAAAGAAGGGATTCCTGCACTGGGTGGGAAGCTGATTAGATGACCTTCCATATTCCCTCCTACTCTATGATACTCTGAGGTTTCTGAGGAGACTCCTGCCAAATGGCCTCAGTTTTCTCCATAAGCTTGGGAAGCTTTGAGGAGAATTATTCAACAACCATTTCCAAGATTCTATTTCCCCTCAGTAACTGTTACAGTGATTCCTGTCTCTTTGGTTTTCATTTAAGGATTAGAAACTGGAGATGTGTAGCTTAGAGAAGCCTTGAAGGGTTATGATGCCTGTCTTCAAGTATCAGAGGGACTGTGATGTGTTCATGTTTAAGAGGGATTAGACTTGGTTCTGTTTGCCCCCAGAGGATAGAACTAGGAAAGATGGGTAGAATTTATAGAGAAGGCTATCTAGATCTAATGTAAGGGAAAGTATTCAAATAATTAGTTATATGAATGGACTGGGCTTCTTGGGGAGAAACAGTGGGTTCCCCTTAACTGAGCTTCTCAAAGCAGAGGATGGATGACCATTTGTTAAACATGCTATAAAGGTGGGTTGGATTTAGTAACCTTAAAGGTCCCAGCAACTCAGTGATTCTGTTTCACTTACTCACCTGGACTTTTTCTCTTCACCATCCAAGGCTCTTTTCCTTGTTCCAACTGGGAGATCACATCAGGTTTGGAAACTTGATGCCCTGCTCATGAGTGAAAACAAGGACTTGGGTATCTGTGCTAGGCATAAAGACTCATCCTAGGATTCAGTCCCATCCCCTTGGTCTTTAGGATCTCTGAAGGGTGAAATAAGGGCAGTACCATGGGAAGCACAATGAAGCTACCCAATTATGAATATCCTGTTTCTAGGTCCCAGAGGGACCCATGGATTTTTAAGAACCATGAAAATAACATTGGTCCAACGGACAGAGTAAGTCACCGGGGACGCTACCCTTACCCAGGGAGACCAGATTCCTATAGTTCTCCAGCATCACATCCCTGTACAGGGCTCTCTGAGTAGGGCCCAGGCGCTTCCACTCCTCTTGGGTGAAGTTCACAGCCACATCCTCAAATGTCACTGATGCCTGAAATGGTAAACACATTTCTGTTCAATCTGAGACTATCCCCCAACATGGCATTGAGGAAAACTGGTAGCAAAGAAAGTAGATGGGATTATATCTTCTGATTATGTGAAAACTTCTGAATGTTCCAAGTCAAGTCAAGTATTTACTGATTTGCTATTATGTGCATAACTGTGCTAAAATCTGTTGGAGGAACAAAGAAATATGAGGCTTGGTCTTTACCCCTAAGAAGCAATGTCTCCCCTTTGGAGAAAAACAAATACACGGCACAACTTAACAACAGAAGATTGTATCTAGTTATTGCTTTTTTCTATCCTCACTTTTAACCCCCACCTACTATCTGTGTCTATATATGTATGTATGTGTGTATGTGTGTATATATGTGTGCATATGTGTGTGTGTTTGTACTTATTTATCTCTGAATATATTGTTTTCCCCAGTAATGTAAGCTAGTGGCAGGGACTGTTTCATTTTTCTTTTTTCTTTTTTTGGTGAGGCAATTGGGGTTAAGTGACTTGCCCAGGGTCACACAGCTAGTAAGTGTTAAGTGTCTGAGGCCGGATTTGAACTCAGGTCCTCCTGAATCCAGGGCCAGTGCTTTATCCACTGTGCCACCTAGCTGCACTGTCATTTTTCTTTTAGATCACTAGCACCTACCGCAGTGCCTAGCACATAGCAGGCACTTAATAAATGCTTGTTGAATTTAATTAAATTAATTTCATCTGGGTCCTTCTTGATGCTTGGAAATTCTTGACTCTTCTTTGACTATCACATTCCCTACAGTAGTTTTTCTAATCCATCTCATCTTTCCAGGAAGACACGCTGTTCTCCCTCCCTTTACACTTTACCCCAGTGAAAACTAGTTTTTCCAGTGGTACCTTTCCTTCCATGTGATTTGCCAGGGCCTCTTTGGTGGAGAGAGCATGTCCATACCCCACGAGTTAGACTAGGTGACCTTGGAGAGTTGTTCTGAGATTCTTTGCCCCCTCCCCTCCCCCCATGGGGCAATGAGGGTTAAGTGATTTGACCAAGGTTACACAGCTAGTAAGTGTCAAGTGTCTGAGGATGGATTTGAATGCAGGTCCTCCTGAATCCAGGGCCAGTGTTTTATCCACTGTGCCACTTAGCTGCCCCTGTTCTGTGATTCTATCCCCTTCACCACTAATGCAATTGGTTTTCCCTACCACTTAGCTGAATGTGTCTTATTCTTAAATTATTTTCATATTATGAATGATGCAGTTGATTTGAAGGCCTGGTTTGTGCTATTAGTCTCAAATATAAAAATTACTAGTTATGGCTCTGGTAATTATTATTATTTCATAGATGTGTCATTTCCACTCCCCACCCACCAAGAAGATTATAATCTACTTGAAGTAAAGAACTGTACTTTATCTTTCTGTTTTGGCTCATTCATAGATCTTAATATAGTTCTGAGCACTTCAAAGTTCTGAATGCTCTGTCAAATGAGCATCTGGCAGACACAAGAGGGCCATTCTTGGAGGGGACTAGGCAAATTCACTTATTCATTCATCCAACAAGCAGTACATATCTTTTATGTGCCAGACACAGTGCTAGGCACTAGGAATAAAAAAAAAAACAACCAACCTAATAAACAGCTGCTGCCTTCAAAGAGTTTATAGAACACTCTCCTGAGGTTGGAAACTATGCCATGATTTCTTCATATATCAGAGTATCAGAGCCTTCTGACAGTGAACAATGAGGACTAAAATCCCTGTGGAGTGTGTGTGTGTGTGTGTGTGTGTGTGTTAGCGTGCACGAGTGTGTGTAGGAAGCCTAACTTACCTTAGATAAGGCTTTTGTGCTCCAAGAAGCCATTCCCTCCTCTTCTTTGGTGCTCCCCTCTTGAGGAAGGGCAGAGTCTTGAAAAGTCAAAACTGGGCTGGGAGGAAAGGGACCATGAGGGAAACCATTTGACCTTGTAGATTTCAGTCTCATCAGACTCAACCCCATAATATGCCAATTGGATATCATCACCATATTCCTTAAGAACACGTGTCCAAAGTTAGGTTAGAAGAAATCCCATCCTTTTCCATGAATAGGAAAAAAAGGCCCAACGATAAGACTTCCTGCATATTATACTCTGTCCCTGTGGTCCTAGCGGGTCCCAGGAGATAGAACTATATCTAGCCTGAAATTCAGGACACATTTGCTTGAATTTGCAGCTGTTCTCATGTGTAATATGGGGTAAGAAATATAATCTTTCTGAAGTGCACTCATTTAATGAAAAAAAATTCCTATTCCTGTATAGGCAAGCTACTGAGGTCCCTGGAGAAAACAGCGTCATAAGATATTCAGCAACCATTCAATTTATAGCCAAACTCCTATACAAAGCCTTCTACATTCATTGCACCTGGCTTTGACGCCACCACTTCACTTATGCTGATATCCCCAAGGTTTCCAATTATCCTGAAATTGCTAAATCCAATGGCCTTTTTTCACACACACCCCCCACTTTCTTGATCACAGAAGCATTTAACACTGCTACCCTCTTATCCTGGGTATTCTATTTTACTTTGACCTTTTTGACACTTATTTCTTTCCTGGTTCAATTCAAGCATTTATTAATTGCCTTATATATGCCAAGTTCTATCCTACATGTGGGAATACAAAAATAAAATTGAAACAGTCCTTGCTTTCAAGGAGCTAACATTCTATCATGGAGAGACAACATGTACACATATAAATAAATACATGTAAAATGAAAAAGTAATATATATGCACACATATATACCTATATACATACACACATATAAATTAAATACCTAAAGAAAAAAAACTGGAAGGGGGAAGGCACTCACTAGCAACTAAGCAGATCAGGAAAAACCTTAGGTAGTTGGTGGTACTTGAGCTTTAAACTAAGGGTTTAAGAGGAAGAGATAAGGAGGGAGCCTATTCCAGGCCTAGCAGACTGTGTGCACAAAAATAGAGATGGGGGGGGGTGGGGGGAATGGAATTTTCTGTGTGAGGAACAAGCAGGCCAATTTGGACAGACCAAAGAGTGCATGAAGGGAAGTAAAACAGAAGAAGGCTGAAAAGGTAGGTTTGATCCAGGTGGTAAAAGGCTTCCTTGAAATAATTTCTATCTTTAACTGTAATAGGGTTAGATATAAGGAGAGGTTTTTTTCACCAATTTATATATTTTCTGGAAAAAGATAAAGAGTCCAAGGTGACTTCCACACCAAGACTGAGCTTTGGAGAATTTTAATGGAGGGCTATTACTTCAGTAATTAACTTACAATTTAATGTAACATTAACCAAAATACTTTGTAGAATTAAATAAAATAAGACAACGTATATTTAGAAAAAAATACCTAAAAAAGGCCAAAATTCAATGTTGTTGGAGATGTGGGGAAAGAGACTCTCCATTGCATAGCTAATGGAATTAGAAAATGATACAATCTTTTTACCAAGCAATTTGTGATACACAACATTCTTATTATGTATTGCATAAACATATTATTATATCCTGATATAATAGTCTAACATGATGGCTACATCCTAAGAATATTGTCAAAAGGAGGAAAAAACTTCATACAAATAGCTGCTTCCCTTGTCATAGTGAAGACCTGAAATTAATGTATAGTCTAACAATAGGAAATGGTGAATGTATTGGAGTATGTCAGTGTAATGAAATATTATTACATCATTAAACATCAAAATATGAGGATTACAAAGAAATATGGAAAGTTATGCAAAGTAATACAAGGCCAAAAAACCAGGATGAGAATAACAACCTATATTTTTAAGTACAAAAACAGAAAAGAGATCAGAGAAGGAAACATCAACTAAGCTATTATTATTTCTTTTAGAAATATTATTACATGGTTTTGATTGTAGTCATTGAGATATGATTAGGTGTATAATTTTTTAAAAGATTAAATTAATAAATTCTGCAACTTTGTCAAGGATCAGCATGTCCCAAGACACCAGCTGTGGTGGTAGTAGTTATGGACTAGGTGTAGTGGAAGGTGTGAACCAGCTAAGAGCCCAGAGCAAGCCAGATCAGGTGAAAGGTAAGGAATTGGACTAGTGTGATAGAAATGGAGGTTAACAAATATTGTTCATTTCCCATCTGAACCATTCTCTCATACATATCACCACTCTAAAATACTTGATTCAAATTCTCCATGATCATCCTGCTTCCTTCCTATTTTCTGGATATGACAACTTTACCTACATCCTTATCACTGGAGAGACATCATGGAAGAGCATATGGAGCATTGAACTTGCAGTAGGTTCAAATCCAGCCTCAGGGACTTACGAATAGCTGTGGGCAAATCACTTAACATCTATGTGCCTCAGTTTCCTCATTTGTAAGATTATGAGGCTGGACTTTGTGGTCTCAAAGTTCAGTTTCAGCTCTAAATCTATGATTCTGTGGCCCCAGGCAATATGGGCAAGAATTGTTCCAGCACCAATTATCCTTGGGCCTGCTGCTTTCTGTCAGACACTAGAATCTGAAATCTAAAGGGAGCCTACATAGCTGTCTTTGCAAATATCTAAGGGGTTGTCACACGGAGGAGGAATTAGATTTATTCTTATCAGCCCCAGAAGGCAGAACTAGAACAATGAGTGGAAATTTAAAAAAGACAAATATAGGCTTAATATAAAGAAAAAATTCTAAGAATTATAGCAGCACAAAAGTAAAGTGGCCTATCTTGGAAGATCCGAAATGACAATCTGGAAAAAGATCTTAGGTCATGTATATTTTGTCCTCAGATGGATGCCTGTTCCCCAGAGGCATCTTTCTTTGTCTTACTGAGAAACTGGGGCCTTGGGACTCTGAGGCAAGATACAGACCTAGTATTCCAGGATGAATACCTATAGATTCTATCCAGGACCATTGTGGCCAGAAACAGGACAGAGCAAGCATGAGGGTTCATAAGGATATGGATATGCAAATCTGTTAATGTTGCTCATTTCTTCTGTATGAATGAGAGAAAAGCTCTGTAGATTGTAACAAAGAGGAAAGTAAAAACTTAACATTCAAATGTATTGCTAAGAGAAGAAGGGTAGTTGAAAGGGGGAGCCACCAGTATACCCAGTAGTCACGTTGGGGGACATATATGGGGTCCAGGTTATTAAAACTGAGAGAGGAAAGCCAAACAGTGAAACAGATGACAGAGATGGCATAGAATCAATGAAATAATTGCTTATGTTTGCCCACCATATATCTCATCTCTGAACATCTTTTACAGTTTTCACTTACTTCCTGATTTTCCATGTGCCTGACCTTAGACTAGTGAAGAGCTCAGAGAGGTGATTTACTCCAATGTATCTTCCCCTGGCCTCCCCATAATTCCCTCTTCTATAATATTCTTGAAATGGATCTTCAGGCTTTAATGAAAGAAGCCAAGTGAAAGGGAAATAACTATATCCCAAGATAGCCCACTTTATTTGTATGTAACTAATTCTTACAGGCATTTTTCTGTATATCAAGACTATATTTGTCTTTTTTAAACTTCCAGTCATTGGTTCTAGTTCTACCTTCTGGGGCTGAGCAGAATAAATCTAATTCTTCTTCCATGTGACCACCCTTCAAATACTTGCATAGACAGTTACCTAGGTCCCCTTTAGTCTTCTCTTCTCCAAGCTAAACATCTCCAACTCCTTTAATCGATCCCCACAGATCATGAACTTGAGGCCTTTTTTCATCATGATTACTTTCCCCTGGGCCATTCTTCAGTTTCTAAGCATCAGTCCTAAAATGTGGTGCTCAGGACTGACCATGACACTTTAGATGTGGTCTGATCGAGGCAGAGTCCAGTAGGACCCTCACTAGGATTATTCCTGAATACTCTCTACTGCTTCTAATGTGACCTACAATTGCATTAGCTCTTTTGGCTCTCGTATTGTTCTGCTGATTCAACAAGTTTGTGGTCCACTAAAAACCATATTGTCCCATCTTGTATCTATGAAGTTAATTCTTTTTTAACTGAAGTAACTGTCTTTGCATTTGTCCCAATTAAATGTCATCTTCTTTGATCTGATCCAACATTCTATTCAGTCAAGATTTTTAAGATGACATACAACCATTAAGGACAAACGATTTGGATCGGTCATTCAACCTTTCAAAATCTAACCAATTGTACTATTGTCTAGCCCAAATTTCACCATCCTCTCCAGTAGAATAGCATGAGAGGGTTCATTAAATATTTTGTTAAAATATAGGTAAATTATAGCTATAGCAATCCTCTGATATACCAATTTAGTAACCTTGTAAAAAAAAAAAGAACTAAGGTTATGATATCTTCATGATAAAGTCACTCTGGCTCTTTGTAGCTATTTCTTCCTTTTCTTGATACTCATCAATCATTCCTACATTTGCCCTTCTCCAATTCTTATGCTACCTCTCCCACTCTCTATAATCTTTCAAACATTACTGACAGTGGCTCACCAATCACTACAATTCTTTCGTAACCCTAATGCCTGATGATTTAGGGAAGACAACTTGACTTTTTTTTTTTGACAACTTGACTTTAAGAGTAGCTAACTATTCCCTTACTGTCATCCACTCATCTATGCTATTGACACTTATTAGTCATTTTTGCTTTATCCTTTCCAATCTAAACATTACTTTCCTTGGAAACAAGCACAGAAGCAATACAAGAACTGAGCAATCCTGAATGGTCTGTGATCACAGTCTCATCCATCTAGAGCAGAAATACTCTCCCTTCTTGATCTTCCTCTTTTCCCTAGTTTTTTTTTTTTAACTCTCATGGAAGGGGGAGTCAATACAGCTTTGTTTCCTCTATATTCTCAGGTAGTACTTTAGGGTAGTCCTTGATTGAGGAAACTTGTGATGTCCAGGGAATGGGGACTATACAATTCTAATAAAAGATGAACTGTAGAAGTGGGCGGATCTAGGAAAGAGGACCAGAGACAGGCTCCTAGTTGTAGTTTAGGGTACAATCTTTTACAGGAGAGAGAGAGAGAGAGAGAGAGAGAGAGAGAGAGAGAGAGAGAGAGAGAGAGAGAGAGATTGAAGGTTTGTTCAGAGACCAATAGAGATTCCAAACAGATATATGGGCACATGTCTCTACTTAATTAACATTTAGACTCTCCATAACCTCTTACAATCTGACTTCAGTTCCATCCAAATACTGAAGATTAATCAATAAATTCAGTGGTCATTTATTTATTTAATAGACATTTAAGGGACTACCGTATGCAGAGAACTGTGCTAGACACTGGAAGAGATACAAAGTTGAGATATGGTAAAAATCCTCTCATTGAAATTACAGTTTAGTAGAGGCATAAGACATATACAGGCAAATATAATACACAATGATAAATGATAAATACTTAAGAGAGTCATAAAATTGCCATGTTAAGCTTGAGAGGGAGACTGTACTAACCAAGTTGATCAGGGAGAATTGAAGGGGCATTCTTACTTTAAAGATGGATGAGGCTTCAACAAGTTCAGAGGGAGAGGTTCCAGACATAGGGACCTCTGTGAGCAAAGATATAGAAGCTGGAGAATGCATGTTTGAAGATGAATAGTAGTCAGGCTGGTTTTGCTGGAGCATGGACTACATGAAGAAGAATCATAACACATAAGGGAAGAAAGGTTTGCCATCCCATTGCAGAAGACTTTGAAAGCTATTCAAAGGAGTCTGACCTTTAAGAGGCAATATGGAGCTTCTAAAGTTTTAAAAACAGAATGATGACATGTTTAAGAAAGATAATTTTTGTGTAATAGTATAAGAGATGGATTGAATGTAGATGGGAGGACTTATTAGTCATGTAATAGTCCAGATAAGTAGCAAGGAGAACTTGAAGGAAGATGAGGATGGTGGGAATAGAGAGGAGGAAATGAAATGTTACACAGGTGAAATTAACAGAGACGGAGGTGAGGAAGGATAGTATTCTGGGCATGGGGACAGCCTGATATGATTTATCCCCCCACACACACACTTATTTATTTATTTAAAGTTATGAGTTCCAAATTCTATCCCTCTCTCATTCCCTCCCTCTCTACCCTCCCCCCTCCTCAAGGTTGCAAGCAATCAACATAGGTTATACATGTGCAATTATGTAAAACATTACCATATTAGTCATCTGATATGATTTCTTGAAGCAGTTCGGTGTCACAGTGTGCAAAGCACTGGAGTCAAATCCTACCTCAGACATTTACTAGTTTTGTGACAGTTTTGTAGGCAAGTTATTTAACATCTCTGTTTTTCAGTTTCCTCTTCTGTAAAGTGGGGTAGTTGAACTTGATCTCTAAGGTCTCTTTCAACTCTATATGATCCTATGATAGGACTTAGAAACTGATTGGATTTGAAAAGAAAGAGGCTCAAAGACAACCACAAGGCCACAAACACAGGAAAATGGGGGAATAATGAATGGTTGGGGAAAATAGTGAATAACCTTGGTTTGAAGCATGTTGAATTTTAGGAGGCAGCAAGATCTCTAGGAGGGGATGGCAAATGGGGATGTGGGTCCAGAGCTTGTTTCTGTTGTCATTCTCCTTGACCTTTCTGCAGTAATTGTTACTGTTACCAACCTTTTCTTTCCCCAGCTTTTGAAAAATCATTCCCTCCTGGTTACCTCATAGATTTTCAACTACTATTTCTCTCTCCTTCATTGCTTCAGCATCTTCTTTTTTTGATCCCTTTGGATGGATGCTCTCCAAGGTTCAGCTCTCTGTCATCTTGTCCTCTCTATATACTCAGTTCATTTGGCAAAATCTTTCATTCCTATAGTTTCAAATAACCATCGCTATGCAGATGGTCTCCCAAATCTATGCCTCCAGCCCTGATCTCACCAACCAACTTAGATTTTGTTTTGTTTTGTTTTTTCACGACAATGAGAGTTAAGTGACTTGCCCAGGGTCACACAGCTAGTGTCAGGTGTGATCTTCTTAAAGCATAGAACTAACTATATCACTGTAGGTTTACTCAATAAACTCCAATGGCTTCCTATTACCTCCAGGATCAAATATATACCCCTCCATTTGGCCTTTAAAGCCCTTCATAACCTAGCCCCTTTTTACCTTTCCACTCTTCTTATATAGAAGACTTTACTCCCCTTCACATAGTCTAGGGTCCAGTGACACTGGCCTCTTTGCTGTTCCTTACACATGACACTCCATTTCCCAGCTCTCTGCATTTTCACTGGCTGTCTCCCATGCCTGGAATGTTTTCTTTCCTAACCTTCAACTCCTTAAGTTGAAATTAAAATCCTACCTTCTGCAAGAAGCCTGTCCTAGCCTCCCTTAATACTACTGTCTTCCCTCTGAGTTTACTTCCAATTTACTCTGCATGTATATTTCATGTACATCTTGTTTGCATACTGTCTCCCCCATTAGAATGTGATCTTCTGGAGGGCAGGAACTCTTTTGGCCTTTATTTGTATGCTCAGTGCTTAGCAACATGACTGGCACAAATTGAGTGCTCAATAAATGCTTGGTAACTGACAACAAAAAGGTGTTTAAAAAAAGTTATATTGGGGGAAAAGGAGGAATGAAGAAGGGTTGGTAACAATTTCTATTTTCTCAGCAAAGGAGATTAACTTTTACACTGGAAATGACAGAAGAAAAATGACTAACAAAGCTGATACCCAAGATAAGTAAAGAGAAATTAAATGAACACTTAGCTAACCTTCATGAATTCATCACCTGTTTCAGGTGAATGACATCTCTGGGTCCTGAGAGAATTGGCAAAGGTAACCAAAGAGCTACTGTGAGTGATATGAGAGATTATGGAAAACAAGACAACAAGATTGGAGAAAGGTAAGTATTATTATTGTCAAAAAAGGAAGAGAAAGGAATGCCCATTAATTAGGGAATAGCTAAACAAGCTGTGATATATGATGGTGATGGAATATCATTGTGCTATAAGAAATGACAAGCAAGATGATTTCAGAAAGGCCTGGAAAGACTTGTATGGACTGATGTTTAGTAAAGTGATCAGAACCAAGAGCACATTGTGCACAGAGACAGCAATATTGTTTGAAGAACTGTGAATGACTTAACTATTCTCAGCAATATATCCCAAAGGATTGATGAAACATACTATCCACCTCCAAAGAATGAACTGATATTGATGGAACACAGACTGTAGCATGCTATTTTTCACTTTCTTTCATTTTTTTCTTTATTTAAGTTTTCTTATACAAAATTATTAATATGGCAATGTTTTACATAATCGTATATGTATAACCTATATCTGATTGCTTACCACCTCAGGGAGGGACAAGGGAGGGAGGGAAAGAGGGATAAAAATTGGACCACCAAACTATAAATAAAAGTGTTTATTACTTTAAAGAAAAAAGGAAGAGAACAAAAACTGAAAAAATATAGACCAGTGAGCTTGACTTCAATTCCTGAGAAAATTCTTAAAAGGTTTAATAAAGAGATATTTGCTTGACTATCCGGAAAGGAAATCAGTGATTAAGAGCCAGCATGGCTCCATCAGGAACATGCCAGAATAACTTCATGTCCTTTATTGGCAGGATTTTTTAGACTAGTAGATGAAGGGAATGCTATGGATATAGTTTTCTTAGATTTTAGCAAATCTTTTGGTAAAGTACTGAAACTATCTCATAGTATCCTTTAAGAGAAGATGGGAAGATATGAATTAGACGTTAATATAATTAGATGGATTCATAATTGGCTGGGTGGTTGGACTCATAGAGTAGGGCTCCGACACAGATTAGTATTTGAATAACAGGGTTATTCTCTGACACGGAAATACACAGGGATTTTTCTCTGATACAGAGACATACACAGCAACCTCTGAAACAGTCGCAGATATAGAGAGCTGATGCATAAAGAGACCTACCTACAAAAAGTTCTCTGATACACAGGGTTCTTTTTCTGACATGATCAGAGGGCTCTTCACAGGGTCTTCCAAGGAAACCTATGCACAGGGCTCTTTTCTGACAAAAAGACGTGTGTTTGGGGTGTTCTGAGGTACACACAGCTACGTATGCAAGGATCTTCTGACAAAAAGTCTCCCACCCCCCCACCCTACTGGGTTTTCCCTGACACTGAGAGGCCCTGAGAGACAAACATCTGGTACCTCGCCCTAACTTCACAACATAAGGAACTGAGCCTCTGGGCTCAGGAGGAGTCAGCTCCTCCACCCAGGCTTGAATGTGTCCAGCAAGAGCTGGAAACCTCAGTTGAGTTGCTAAAGACACCCATATGCAGAGCAGGAAAGAGAAGCCTAGGTTCCTCTAGCCCCCCAAATAGATAGTTACACACCCGCACGCAAATGTCACTCTCCTGCGCTTTTTCTGAGTATGTGTAAATATGTAACTTCTTACACAGTTCCCTTCTCCTGAGCCTTTCAAACAGACTTCCCTTGAATTCCTCAGCTCTCTTTTCTTCCCACCCACTCATCTGTTCAGTCACTAAAGGGGCGTCCAGATCGAGGCTAGGGAAGAGGAAGAGTCACGGGAGGAGCGAGAGACAGAATGGGAAGCACAGGATCCTATGGAGAGGGAAAGTGCGGGGATTCGGAACACGATACACTAGAGGAGAGGGATGGTGATGGAAGGGCATGCAGGGCGGGGCAGGGGGCTAAGGAGAAGCTACCAGGAGTTGGGGGTGGATGGGGGAATCACAAGAGAAGGGATGAAGATCTTGGGGTTCGACTGGGAGGAGGAGGTGTGAAAAACAGGGAGAAGGAATTTGGAGCAGCTCAGGAGTCGGTGAGTGGAAGAGGTGTGGGAATGTGGGACGGGCGCTGTGCCACCGGAGAGGGGATCACTTGGGGAATGGCAGAGAAGGATGCGGGGCAGGGGAGTAAGGAAGGGGCGCGAGGAGGGAGGACTTAGAGAAGGGGCGTATGGAACTTGGGGCGTGCAGAAAGGGGAGCATCGGAGCTCCGTGAGGAGCTGGCTGAGGGCCCCCGAGGCTAGGGCCACACTTACCACCACGCGGAGCAGTTGCACAAAAGGGGATAAAGTTCTTGGCCAACTTACAACCGCGCCTGCGCAGACTGAGCCTCGAACTTCGGGTCTTTCTGGCTGAGCTGTTTCCTCCTTCTTAGGCCTTTCCGCACCCTGAAGGCTCTCCAGGGACCCGATGATAGAGACATAGAGAGCCCGCATAAGCTGCTCGCAGCTTCCGGGAGGACCATGGGCTGGCTCCAGGAACTAGCAGCCCCTGGAAGCAGTCTGAAATGCATCTTAGGGACTCCGTCAAACACTGCTCAATCGAAAATAATTGTATTCAGTAATATTGTTGATAATAATGGCTTACATTTATATAGTACCTATAGGTTACAAAGCACTTTTCTCACAAGGATCTTTTTTTAACTTTTTTTTGTTTTTATTTTTAAATTTTTTATTTTTCTCAATTACATGTAAAGATATTTTTTGAGTTCCAAATTTTTCTCTCACTCTCCCTACCCTTCGCTCTCCCGAGGCCAGCAAACAATTTGATATAGGTTATACATTACTATCATGTTAAAAATGTTTCCACTGGGGCAGCTAGGTGGCGAAGTGGATAAAGCACAGGCCCTGGATTCAGGAGGACCTGAGTTCAAATTCGACCTCAGACACTTGACACTTACTACCTGTGTGACCCTGGGCAAGTCACCTAACCCTCACTGCCCCACCCCCAAAAATATTTCCACATTAATCAGAACAAAAGGAAAAACAGTGAAAATAGTATGCTTCAGTTTACATTCAGACTCCATAGTTCTTTTTCTGAGTGTGGAGAGCATTTTCCACTGGAAGTCTTTTGGCATTGTTTTGGATCATTGTGTTGCTGAGAAGAGTTAAATCTATCACAGCTGATCATCACACAATGTTGCTGTTACTGTGTACAATGTTCTCTTGGTTCTGCTCATTTTACTCAGCATCAATTCATGTAAGTCTTTCCAGGTTTTTCTGAAATCCATCTGCTTATCATTTCTTACAGCACAATAGTATTCCATTACTTTCATATACCACAACTTACAATAATCTTTTGAGGTAGGTACTGAAACATTATTATCTCCATTTAAGAGATGAAGAAGCCATGGCCCAGAATCAAAGAATCTCAAAGTTAAGAGGGACCTCAGGGGTCAGCTGATCTAACTTATGTTGAAAGAATTCATACTTTCTTTGCAACATCATTATCAAGTGCTTGAGCACCAGGTGTGTTGGGAGGTTTACTTTTTATTGCCCTTTATTTTAATTGGTTCTTGGCCTATACATTTGCCTCTTCAATGTATCTATTGTTCTCTGTATAATCTACAGAGGTGACCACAGGTGACAGGAATCTGGGTTGGATTTGTGAGATAAGCTCTGAGAAAGGTAATAAGCAGACAAACTTCACCCAGGAAGGTGGTGACAAAAAATTAAAATAAAAGACTCTTTCGAGGCCCTGTAATTGGAATATGTATACTTGAAATCCTTTTTAAAAATTAAAAATTTTTGTCAAATTATCAAGCTTTTGTTTTTTCTCTTTCCCACTTAGAGAAAAAACAAAGCCCTTGTGACAAATATTCATAGTCAATCAAAACAAATTTCCAAACTGGTTGTATCCAAAAATGTATATTTTATTCTGCATATTTAGTTCCTCACTTGCTCTATCAGGAGGTGAGTAGTTTTCGTCATCACCTTTTTCTTTTAAGAGGCAATGGTTAAAGTGACTTGCCCTGGGTCACACAGCTTGTAAGTAGCTGAGACAGGATATGAACTCAGGTCCTCCAAACTCCAAGGCTAGTGTTCTATCCACTGTACCAGCTAGTTGCTCCTTCCATCATTATTTTTATGCTCTGGCAAGCCAGTTTCTGGCTCTGTATGACTCCTCAATTAAAGTCCTCTGACTGAGGGGGTAGAAGAATTGATGACTTGCAAATAATTACTTCTTGCTCCCCCAATCCCTCTGATTTTAGAGATGAAGTAAAAAACCCATCACTCTCATCCCTTTCTCATTCATCACTCTCCCACCCCTATTCCTTTCCACTTCTGCCCTTCTCTTCTTCCATTGTACATTCTGGAAACTTTTTCTATTAACAAATTCCCTTCCATCCTAGATGTTTTCCTCTCATATTTTTTCCATCTCTTACTATTAATAGTGTTGCCCAGTAAAGGTCACTGTATTTGGCTCAGAATGTGATTTTCTCTAGAAGTCTCTACTTACTTACTCTCTCTAGTGGAGGGAGAAAAAACCCAAAAGCTTTTGGTGCAAAGATAACAAGATTAGCTTGAGAGGGTATTAGTCAAAGGCAAAAGTCTTAGTTCCACATGTCTAGGCTGCTAGTTGGCATAGTGGATAGAGTGTTGAACTGGAAGTTAAGAAGACCTGAATTCAAATCCTACCTTATGCACTTATTAGCTGTATGACCTTGGCTGAGCAATTCACTTAAACCTTTTCGTCAGCTTTCTTAACTGTAAATAATAAGAGAACCTACGTTCCATAGTTGTTGTGAGGATCAAATAAGATATTTGTCAAGCGCTTAGGACATTGCCTAGCACAATGTAGGTGCTTAATAAATGCTTATTTCCTTCCTTCCCTGTAGAGCTAAAAAAAAAAAAAAACCTTAAAATAGAAATTGAAAATATGATTCATAAAATGTTTTGAGCACCCAAGCAATCTATTGATAGCCAAGCTAGGATGGTGATCTCCCAACCACCTGAAATTCAGCCCAATCAAATATTTACAGGTATTCCTTCTTTCTTATACTCTCTATAGCAACAACAAAACAAAACCAAAAACAAAAAATAAAACAAACCACTAACTCATTAAAGTGTTAAAATTTTCATTTAATCTATTAAACCATTAAAAAATAACCAATAGGAAAATGTCTAAATAGCAAAGAAACATTTAGTAAATAACCTTACTGGCAGTGGCTAGGGAAATTTTAAAAAAAGGAAGAAGTGGAATAGATTCATTACTCTTCCCATCACTCTCTGCTAGATTCTCTTACTAAGCCAAGCTTTAAGTTAGGGAAAGGAAAAGGCTCCAGTCATTACAAACTTTAAAGTCAGTGTCCTAAGAAGAGTTGTCACTTTGCCTCCACTGCTCTCTGTTTCCAGAGAAAGTTTTCAAACTCCTCCTGTACCAGAAACTCCATCAACTGTCCTGATCCCACCATAAGGGTCTTCTTTTTTCTAGCTTGAAAGAAATACAACTCCCTGGGGCTTTAATGAATTAGGTCTCCTCTGAGGCAGTCCAGTGTTGCTAGAATGGTTGTTGAAATAGAAACTTGACCTTTTTGTGGAAAATGTCTCATCCTTTGTCACTCTCTCAAGGCCTACCTGCTGCTTCTCTTTGCCCAACAAACTGGATCAAGAGGAAGAATCAGGATACTCTTTTCTTTCTACTACCACCTTTAGTTCCTCCAGCTGCCCCTCTCAGCAGTTTCTCTTCATTTGAGGTCCATTCCGTCTGTCGCTGTCACCCTATCTAGATCCTTACTGCTTCCATCTATTGTACCCCAGATCACCCTGAGTCCTTTCTTAAATAGATCAGTACATATCTCGCAGGGTTCTTCTGCACCCCAAACCCTATTCTCATCTCATTCTTGGTAGGACTTCAGTATTCATGTTGATGTCCCTTCAAACATTCTTGCCTTCTAATCTGCCTCTCTCCTCAATTCCTGTGAGGTCCACCTTCCATGATCATCCCAAACCAACCACCACACTAAGATCTCATTATTATCCAAAAAGTGATCCCTGTACTGGCCTTGATACATTATGAATTGTTGAGAAATAATCATACTTCTAAATTAGGTAGAAACTCGGGCTAAGAAAACAGGGAGTAATTTGAACATGGTTTGTGGTATGAAGCACATGTTAGGTTTGAACACCATCTGTTGGCCTTTGTGGATTCTGCACTTAGCTACTAAACTATTCCTCCCCTGTGCCAATGTAAAGCAACTGTCACTGTATGTGGGCACTGACCTTTACACTTCAAATGCCAGTAGGACATATGAAATCTCTGGGATATTTGCTCTCTCTGGGCCAGCACTAAATCCATAAAGCTCACAGAAGATTACAAATTTACAATAAAACCTGGAAGTTTGAGCTCATGTATCATAAAGGTATAAGGTGAAGGTGGTCAGTTTGGAGATGAGAAGTTAAGTGGAAATCTCACAAACACCTTCTCATTGCAACAAACAGGGTAGTTCTTGGGATAGTTCCTTTTAATGCAAATACTTGCCCAAGCACTGTAGGTGGGCTGTACAATGCATGTTGTGCTTCATGAGTTGTGATGTGCTACCTCTCCTCCAAGTGCCACCAGATCCTAGCAAGGAGACTTAGGGAGTTCTACAGTGACTGTCACAAGGTTGGCCATAACTGAAGTGGTGACCCTAGGTGTAAACACTGTACGTACAGAACTGAAGGTTGGTTGGTAGCTCTGTCCTCTTGGGCAGATTTACTCAAAATGGAAGTAAACAAAACAGAGTGATCCAAATAAAGGTATTTCATGTTAAACTCTGATTTAAAAACTTTAAAAGGCTAACAGTATATTTCTATCACAGTTTCTTTCCCCTATGGCAGGTAACAGATCAACTGATTAGCAAATTGAACTGAGGGAGGTTTGTCAAAAGTCTCCTTGGTCTCCTAGAGAAACCTTTCTTTATTTCCTAATAGGAAGTTATTATATAGTACTTCAGAGGGTCCAGTCAGGCTGGACAGAAGGGTGCTTTGACTCTATTCATAATGGATCGTAGGGATAGACATCCATAAGCAATTTGCACTAGGCTTGGAACCTTCTAAGGTCCTCTGTCCACTCTGTAAAAAGGTGTCTGGGTAATTGCAGGTGCTAAGGTTAGGGATCCTACCTCCCAACTCCTATCTAAGACAGAAATTGTCAACCTTCAGTCTCTAATGCTCCTTGTAGAATATGGCCGGTTTCCGATGCCTGAGACATGGTCTCTGGAGCCCCCTGCTGGAGACCTTCAGGAAAACAGGCAGCTCTGTTACTATTTTAGAGTCGGGGCTTAAGAGGTGGGTTTGAGTTGGAAAAAGAGCAAGAACACTGAAAAGCTAATCAGGTTGTTTGCCTATGTGCCTGTGGAGGTCTGAGATCTAAGGGTCCAAGACAATTCAATGTAATTTATTTTTATTTTTATTTTTGCGGGGCAATGAGGGTTAAGTGACTTGCCCAGGGTCACACAGCTAGTTAAATGTCAAGTGTCTGAGGCCAGATTTGAACTCAGGTACTCCTGACTCCAGGGCCGGTGCTTTATCCACTGCGCCACCTAGCCACCCCCCTCAATGTAATTTAACATACATTTATTAAGCAGCAAGGCACTGTCTCAGGTGCTGGGACAAAAATGAAATAGTCCCTACCTTCAAAAAGTTTCCCTTCTATTGGTGAAAGGAAACATGTATAGTCAAGCAAAACTAATTCCTACATTAGCCATATTCTCTCTCAAAATTTGTACTGGAAGTCCATCACTTCTCTAACTGGATACAGGTAATATCACAAGTCTTCTGAATTTATGGGGTCATTGTATTGATCAGAGTTAAATCTTTCAAAATTGTTTGTCTTTACTATGTTATTGTTATTGTATTAATTATTCTGGTTCTGTTTGTATCAATTTATGAAAGCTTTTCCAGGTTTCTCTGAAATGATTCCCTTTATCATTTCTTACAGCACAATAACATTCCATAGTATCCATATACTATAACTTTTTCAGTCATTTCCTCAGTTTACAGTTCTTTGCCGCTACAGAAAGAGCTGTTACAAATAGTTTTGCATATGTGGGTCTTTCCTCTTTATTTGATCTCTTTGGAAGTATAGACCTACTGGTGGTATTACTAGGTCAAAGGGTATACAAAGTTTGATAGATTTTTTTGGGAGGGGGCAGGAAACATAGTTCCAATTTGCTTTCCAGAATAGCTATAAACCATTCGGTTTTACCAACAGTGCATCAATGTACCTGTTTTTCCATAATCCCTCTAATATTTGTAATTTCCTCCTTTTTGTCAACTTTACTTGTCTGATGGGTGGTACCTTAGAATTGTTTTAATTTGCATTTCTCTATTAGTAATTTAGAGTATTTTTTGTCATATGGCTTTTGATAGCTTGAACTTCTTCCTCTGAAAACTTATTATTCATAGCCTTTGACCATTTACCAATTGGTGAATGACTCTTATTGTTATAAATTTTCATCAGTTCCCCATGTATTTTAGAAATCATACCTTTATCAAAGAAAGTTTCTGCAGATTGATACACCCTTTTCAGGGGCAGCTAAATGGTGTAGTAGATAGAGCTCTGGGCTTAAAATCAGAAAAACTCATCTTCATGAGTTCAAATCCAACTCACTATGTGACCCTGGGAAAATCACTTAACCCTGTTTACCTCAGTTTCCTTATGCATAAAATGAGCCAGAGAAGGAACTGGCAAACCACTCCAGTATCTTTGCCAAGAAAATTCCAAATGGGGTCATGAAGGGTTGGATATGACTGAAACAAAACAACAACAAATAAGTGATAGAGTAAGGATGACAGAGGAGGCAAATCTGTTGGAGGAGATGGGATAGAATGGTATTTCTGGTTGGTGTTTTTATTTTTGCGGGGCAATGGGGGTTAAGTGACTTGCCCAGGGTCACACAGCTAGTAAGTATCAAGTGTCTGAGGCCAGATTTGAACTCAGGAATTCCTGAATCCAGGGCCAGTGCTTTATCCACTGCGCCACCTAGCTGCCCCTAGAATGGTATTTCTTAAGCACATAGAGAAATTAATCTTCATCAGGATTAAGGCCACCTCATCATATGAGACAGAGGTCAAAGAGAAGATAGTGGTAGAAGGCATATGAGTGATATGATATCAGGAAAAGAAAAGAGGGAGCTCTTAGCAAATAACCTCAATTTTTCTGTAAAATATGAAATAAGGTTTTCAGCTGAGAGGGTGAAGAGAAGGCGAGCCATAGATTTGAAGAGGAAAGAAAAAGTTTGGAAGAGCTGCTATGGAGAGTATAATAGTGAATTGATGAGGTAGGTATGAGTAGGTTTGCCTAGCAACACTGAGGGCCCCATTGAGGCATGATTTTCCCTTTATCATTTCTTACATCACAATAGCATTCCATTGTATCCATATACTATAACTTTTTTCAGTCATTTTCCAGTTGATGAACACACAATGTGGGTGAAGAGTTGGGTTTGGTAATGGAAGGCAGAAAGACAGATGAAAAGGCAATAGATTATAGTCAGATAAGGGGATTTCAGTGTTCTTAAACATGGAGGTAGTACATTTGTGGGTGAGTGCAAGTGCAAGGGTCTGATCATCTTTGTGTGGCTGAGGTGGGTTGGAGTAGTAGGTCATGGGATGTAAGTAGGCTAAGGAATTGATTGGTTAGGGCAAAGCTTCCCCATATGGGGTCATGTAACTGAATGTGGGGGTTGTGAAAAATTTGGCAATAGTAAAAGTTTATGTATATACCTATTATATACCTATGTGTCCGGCATCACGTAAAAGTATCTTGGGCAAAAAGGAGTTGCAAGTGGAAAAAGTTTAAGCCCTGAGTCAGTGTGTTTGAGGGAGAATTAATATGTATGTTAAAGTTTTTGTACAAACAGAAGCAATGCAGCCAAAATTAGAAGAGAGGCAGAAAGCTGGGAAACAATTTTTACAGCCAGTATTTGTGATATGGGACTTATTTCTAAAATATATAGGGAACTAAATAAAATTTATAAGAATATAAGTCATTCCCCAATTGAGAAATGGTCAAAGGATATGAACAGGCAGTTTTCAGATGAAGAAATCAAAGCTATCTATTGCCATATGAAAAAATGCTCTAAATCACTATTGATTAGAGAAATGCAATACTCTTCCTGAGTTCAAATTTTGTCTTAGACACTTGCTAGTTGTATGACTTTGGGCAAATCACTTAACCCTTTTTGACTCAGTTCCTCATCTGTAATATGAGCTGGAGAAAGAAATGGTAAACCACTCCAGTACCTTTGCCAAGAAAACCCTAAATGGGTTGAATACAAAGAGTTGAATGTGACTGAAACAACTAAACAACAACAATAAATTCCCCTAGTATGAGGACAAGAGTTGGGAAGGTGAGAAAAATTGTGAGTTAAGTACCAAACTCATTGAGAAAGGAAGAAGAGTAGCTAATAGCTTCCAGGATTTTGATTGAGTGCTAGTGATAAATAGCATGAACTTTAAAGGAGGAGAGGTTACTGAGCAATAAAGTAGGGAGAGAACTTGGAAGTAGCTAGGAAGTGGAAGGAGTATTCCAATTCCCCTGCCTTAACCAGTGAGCCAAGGGAAATAAGTGAAGGTACAGCTAGTACTGGAAAAGGTGACCAGGGAGGCTGTCACCAGGGGAATTCAGTTTTCAATAATACTTAGAAGACAGAAGGAATGAGAGGGCAAAATATTTAGGATAAAGGGAAATTTGTTGCCTGAAAAAAGGCATTGAGGTGGCACAGTGGAAGGAGTAGGTGGTATTCAGTTGGAACTTTGGGATGAGAAGACTGAGGGAGATGGGGTTGGGGGATGAGGTTTGGACGATGACCTACCAGGATTCACAATTACTGGGATGTGTAGGGTATGACCAGATGTATGAATGTCCATCATTGAGTGGAGGACACTATTTCTCTTCCCACAGGAAGCTAAAGATTGGGCTAGAGACAAGTGTAACATGAGATGGATGGCATACGGTTGGTCAGATGGAAGGCCCTGTTTCACTATTCCTCTTCCTTCCAAAGCCTGGAGATTAGGCAGGAAATGGTACAGCAGGAGATAGAAGTCAAACTTGCACAGCAGAAGGAGGTCCTGCTCCCCACTGACTTTCCTATTCTTCCTTCCTCAAGGGACAGAAGCAGCAGGAGATGGAAGGCCTAAGGTCAAAGGGAAGGTTGCTTCTCTTTGCACTGGAGGTTCTCCATATCCAGGTTGGGAGATCAGGCTGGTGACAGGAGGTGTTGCCTTGTGTTAGCACAGATGGAAGTCTATTTTGGGAAGTTGAAATGTTAACTTGTTCTTGTTGTTGTTGTTATAAGCTTGTTCCTAACCACCATTAGTTAAAGCTATGTAAGTCAAGAATGTATTTACATAAATCCATGTCTTCTCTGCATTACTCTTGATCCTTCAACTATAATGATATCTCTCTCTGCCATATATCAAACACTGATATAATTTGAGGATATATAATAATTAATAAGAACTCAGTTTTAAAGCATTGAAAAATCAAAAGAAGACAATGGATAGATAGTCAGTGCTACAGTGATATATATCCACCATGTTGGGTAGATTCTGTTTAAAGGATTTATGGGAGGACATGAATAAGAATTGCAAAGCATGAGTAGGCATGGATGGATTGCCATCAACATTCTAGGATTCACAATGACAAGATTGCAGATTCCTTTAAGATCCCAGCTGGAGGGGCAGCTAGGTGGTGCAGTGGATAAAGCACCAGCCTTGGATTCAGGAGGACCTGAGTTAAAATCCAGCCTCAGATACTTGACACTTACTAGCTGTGTGACCCTGGGCAAGTCACTTAACCCTCATTGCCCTGCCCCCCCTCTTCAAAAAAATCCCAGCCAGAAGGATTCCATTTTTGTTGTAGTCTGGAAAAACCTATTGTTTATTAATGTATATTCTTTCTCTGTACAATAAGCTGCCTATGCCTTCATCTAACACCTTCCTCCTGCCTTCTGCTCTGCATCTTTCCAGGAATGCTGTTTTGGACTTGTATATGGAATCTTGTATGCTTAGAAACTTTGTTAGAGGCTTCAAATTTACTAGCTGACAGCCACTTCCTTCCCTATGATCTCTACATTTGTGTGTGTGTGTGTGTGTGTGACAAAGGGCAGATTGCTTTCAGTATTGAATGTCTTAGTCATTTTTTTCTTCAAAGCTCTTAATTTTTTAAAATTCTGAACTTAAATTCCAAGAAAAGAGCATCCCCTCCTACGTTCACAACAGAATTCAAAAAGATTATTCTATATGGAACCATTTATTTCCATTGAATACTGCTTTTTTAAGTATTTCATGTATTTATTTTAAATCTGTTCTGCTTGCCTTTTCTTCCTTAACTTCCTTCTGTTTTCTTTGTGCCTTAAAAAAATTATAGTCTCTTTGTCCTTTGCTCTGTTTCTGTTTCTCTCTCTGTCTCCCATTATTGTTATTAACCCTAGTTCTTCCAACCCTATTTCTCTCATTTTAAAAATGGAGATAAGAGAGAAAATAAAACCTTCTTGTTCTTGTTTCTTCTTCGTTTTTGAAGAGGACCAATGACATCATGAGTGATGTCTTGACACACGTGAATTGGATTTAAGTGAGTCAGCTTCACTGTCTCTCCAAGTCATTGAAGTCCAGTGGCAAGACAAAAGTCAAGATGACTGGTGATGGTCTAGGATGCAATGGATGACCTTGGTGTCTTCAGTGTCTGACCAAGCTCTAAGTGATCCACAGCACCTGCTTCAGTAACAAATAAGAAAAATCAAGCCCAATGAATCATTACAGTGTCCATGTTGTAATGTTTAAAACTAAATGTGTGGTTGCCTTAAATTAAAAGCTTTAGCACCAGTCTTTGGTCATTAAAGTATTTATTTCTTTTTCTTTTTTTCTTTTTTTTTTTTAAGTGAGGCAGTTGGGGTTAAGTGACTTGCCCAGGGTCACACAGCTAGTACGTGTTAAGTGTCTGAGGCCAGATTTGAACTCAGGTCCTCCTGACTCCAAGGCCGGTGCTCTATCCACTGCGCCACCTAGCTGCCCCCATTAAAGTATTTATTAAAACTAAGAAAAGGCCTATGTAGCCTAGAGCTCCAGCCTGGTATGGTTCTTCCTCAAGTCCTCCACCATGAGCCTGCTTCAGCCACGAAGTGCTAGAGCAAACTTCATGTGGAAGCTTTTTATAGGTCCAGAGGAGAGGGAGTCCTTACATACTGCTTCAAGCTGATTGGTTAGCATCATCAGAATTCATTTGTTTACTGGACTTGAGGGTGGTCTTGTGTTGATGTCATAGTCCACAGCCTCTGAGAACACTATCCCTTGGGAGTCAGCCAGGTGTGGCTTTAATTGAATTAACTTTAAGTAGGTTAATCAGCAAAGTCAATCACTCTCAGTCAGTCTCAATTTAATCAGTTCTAAATCAATCTTCAGGTGGGGCCTTTGGGCATCTGCCAAATCCCATTATTTTCTCACAGTGTCCAAAAACGTGTCTCTCCGTACCTGACCTTGTGTCTACCATTTCTCTGTCAGGAGAAATTTCTCTGTCATGCTTAGTCATGGAATCGATCAGAATGCTAAGTCTTTCAAAGATGGTTTTTCTTTCCGTGTTGCTGTCCTTGTATAAATTAGGTTCTAGATCTTTCCCCCTCCCTTTTTTTTTCTTTTTAGTGAGGCAATTGGGGTTAAGTGACTTGCCCAGGGTCACACAGATAGTAAGTGTTAAGTGTCTGAGGCTGGATTTGAACTCAGGTACTCCTGACTCCAGGGCTGGTGCTCTATCCACTGTGCCACCTAGCCGCCCCCTCCCCCTCCCCCTCCCTTTTAATCTCCATTTCAGGATCAGGAAATTTGTTTTGCTTATGCATATTTTCTCCTCAATATTTTCCTCTCTCCTTATTCTCACTGGTTTCCCTATTGCCTTTGATGTATTTCTGCATCAAACAAGAGTATTTTCTACCCTCCTTTGTCTATTTCAGATGAATGGGGTTCATCTGATTCCTAGCTCTCACACCCCTTCATTCATCTTTGTATACTTCTCAGGTACCCCAATTATGAAAAATCATACAGCTCCTTCCAATTTCTCAAATAAATTTACCTTTCTAGGTTTCTTTGGATTCTTGTACTGCTTCAAAATTCCTACTCAGCTCTGGTTATTGCTGTCAGAAATGCTTGAAAGTCCTCTGTTCCATGAAATATTATTCCTCCCCGCCCTGAATTATATTCAGCTGTGCACAGTATTATTCCAGGTTCATAAACTTAACTCTCTTGCCTTTTGGTATATTATATTCCAAGATCTCTTCTCATTTGTAAATAGAAGCTGTTAACTCTTGTGTGATCCTGACTGAACTTCCTTTTTTCTGGATGCTTATGGTGTTTTCTCTTAGATGTGGGAGCTCTGGATTTTGGCTGTGACAATCTTGGTTCTTTTCCTTTTGCAGTTTCTTTCAGCAGGTTATCAATTGACTTTTTTCTATCTTTACTTTGCTCTGTTTCAAATAGATCTAGGCAGTTTTCATTTATAAATTTCTTGAAACATAATGCCCTATACCTTTTCTTAATCATGGTTTTCAGAATCCTATGATTCTTAAATTACCTCTCCTTGACCTGTTTCCTACATTAGCTGTTTTTAATATCAGCTATCTTGCATTTTTTAATCATTTGATTTTGGTCTATTATTTCTTGTTGTCTCATTGTTTTCTATTTGATAGAGTCTAGTTTTCAGGGAGTCCATTTCTTGGATATGGTTTACCACTTTGTCTTCTAGGCCACTTTTTCTACTTCCTATTCTTGAGATTTTATTTCATTCTTTACCATTTTTTTTTCATTTCTTCTGGATTTTAATATGTGGAAAAATCTAGAGTTTCTTTTGAGTCTCTTCTTATAGTTGTAGAATTACTCTTCCCTTTTTAGGAATATCCAGCTTTGCAATAATTTTGGATAGTGGTCATTTTTCCAGCTTTAATTGCTGAATTGTGGCTTTGTGCCATATCCAGATCCTTGCTGTACTTTTGGATGGGGTGTCAATCCTGCTTTGTCTTGTTCTGGGTCCCTGGGCTGATTTCCACCTTCTGGGATTAGCTTTCTATGGATCTCTGAGATTCAGAGTGCTGGATCTCAAGAGCCCTCTTTAACATCTCAGGACAATTCTAGGCAGCACAGAGTCCCTGGGCCTCGGTTGTCTGGGTCACAGTGCTGCTAGTCTGAGATACCAGGCTAGTCACTGTGTCCATACTTGTTGCTGCTCCCTGGGTCTTTAAAGTCCCCAACCTGGAACTTTTTGACCACCCTGGAGATTTCTCAGAGGTTTTTTTTTTCTCCCTGTACTCTTGCTCTCTCTGGACACAGATCCTTGTAGGTTATGTGTATCTCTCTCTGGTCACATTGGCACTTACTGTGCTGGAAAAGTTCCCTTTCTTAATTGCCTGTGAATTTCTGGATGACTTTTTGTGAATGTCTTGGGTGGAAGAACTCACTTATTGTCATTTTTCATTGGATTTTTTTGATCATTATTCTATCTAGTATGAACTTTGGGATTTTGCTGAAGTCAACATATGGGAGGTGGGCAATCTGCCTCCCTTACAGGAAGCCATCTTGGCAGGAAATTTGCAAAACTCTTTTTTAAGTCCCTCAAACAGGTCCAGGAATCCTTCCATCAAGCTCACTACCCAATCACATGAAATTTTCTTTCTTTCTTTCTTTCTGGGGCAATGAGGGTTAAGTGACTTGCCTAGGGTCACACAGCTAGTAAGTGTGAAGTGTCTGAGGCCAGATTTGAACTCAGGTACTCCTGAATTCGGGACCTGTTCTTTATCCACTGCCTTCCAATTTCATAATGATGAATACTACCCTATCTGCAAAACTGTTTTTAAGAGGCACTCTTCCATCAGTTACTATCCAATCACATGAAAACCCTCCCATTTTCCTAATAATGAATACTATCAATACCTGATCTGATGAAGAAGTATGGGGCTGAGTCTGAGAGACAAACTTACACAAACTGCCAAGGCCCAGGAAAGCTCTTTCTTCCCTCTGTCAGGGGATCATAGATTTAGATTCTAAATGGAGCTTAGATATCATCTGATTCAACCCTATCTATTTTACAGATGAGAAAACCAAGGACCCTAAAGGTTAAGTGATTCACTCAACATCATACAGATAATAAGCATTTGAGCCAGGATTGGTCTTTTGACTACAAACCCTGTGCTCTTTCTACCGTACTACACTGTCCCTGAAAAATAGGCAATGCCATAATCATAGACATATGGCAATAGAGCAACTGCTGTAGCAGACATTGAAGTGGTATTGAGCATAATCTGCTCGGGGTGTTTCTGTTAAACTGCAGTCCTTACAGTTAGTGCTCATAATTTCTGCACATGTAATAATAATAATAATAATAAGTATTATTATTATTATTATTATTATTATTATTTACAAAGGGCATACTATGTGCCAGGTACTATGCTAAGCACTTGACAATCATTATCTTATTTGATCCTCACAACAATCTTGGAAGGTAGGTACTATATGTTTTTGGTCTTTTTGTTTTTGTATTTTTTTTTGTAGAAGGTAGGTACTATAACCCCCATTTTACAGATGAGTAATCAGAGGCAAACAGAGGTTAAGTGATTTGCCCAAGATCACACAGTTAGTAAGTGCTTGAGGTTAAACTTGACCTCAGATCTTCCTTACTCCACACCCACCACTGTGTCCATTGCACCAATAAAAATTAGTGTTATTTTGGGTCCATAGTAGGTAAATGAAAAGAATTGTTCAAGTAATCCTACTTATTTTCCCTTGTCATTCAGCAGTGAATGATCTTTTTATGAGTTATGTGTTGAGCTAGCCATTACACCAAAGAAGAAAAAAGAGCACACACACTTGAGTTTATATATCCTAATGAGATTTATTTTGTTATTTTTCCAGCCAGAAATCTTGGCAGGTTTAGATATTGGGGTGCTATAGTTCTTCAAGTATGCAATTGGTTCTCCATCTATCTGGGTGGTGCAGAGGCCTGAAGTTTCAATTTAGCTCAGGGGTGTGGCAATCCCTCACTCTTTATGACTCCATGGACCATAGCATGCCAATACTGTTCATGGGCTTTTCTTGGCAAAGATACTGGAGTAGTTTGCCATTTCCTTTTCCAGTGGATTAAAGCAGACAAAGGTTAAGTGACTGTTGGAGTCATACAGCTAGTAAGTGTTTGAGGCCCTATTTCAACTCAGGTTTTTCTGACTCCAGGCCCAGTGTTCTATCTACTAAGCCACCTAGATGCCTCAATTTAACAATGAACAATTACAATTAACCTGTACCTCACCCGAAATGTTTCTTCTGCATTGGCAGAAAAGACATGAAAATATTAGTGCATGTATACAGAACCCACTTCTCCCTCACTGTGCTAGGGACTCTCCTTTCCCCAAGCTTTGCTTTGCTTTCCCTCTGACAAATGTGATGGTCCTTTCATCCTGCAAATCATTGCAAGGCATCTTTCACACTGTTGAGCCTACTGGAGATCACACGGCTCTTTCTCTCATAGTCCTGCTCTAACCTTCAGTTAGGCTTCTTTAGGGACACCTTTCTAGATCAGTAGGCACTTCATTTGGGAATCTGTTTTGCTTGACTACACATAATTCTAATGTGTTTTATTTTCTTGGCTTCTCAATGGGTGGGGACATGGGAGGTAGGGGGGAAAGAATTCAGCCCTGAAAATAAAATAAATAAAATGATGGAAATTAAAAAGAAAAACAGATGAACAGGATTTGAATTATGTTGTCCCTGCCCTTAATGGAACCTGAAGATCTTAATGGAACCTTATGGTCTTTGGGACCTTAAGATTAGGTTAGAGAGGGGCAGCTAGGTGGCACAGTGGACAAAACACCGGCCCTGAATTCAGGAGGACCTGAGTTCAAATCCAGCCTCAGACACTTGACACTTATTAGCTGTGTGACCCTGGGCAAGTCACTTACCCCCAATTGCCTCACCGAAAAAAAAATATTAGGTTAGAGAACTGGATGACAGGGATGGGTTGGTATGATCAGTGATATGCCACAAATGAAACCGACTAAGAACCACACGAATGCGTAGGTATTTATTTCCAGATACTAAATATGGCTGTTTCCCATTAGTGACATTATAGAGAGAAAATGAGTACAGAGTTTATTGGCATGTTCCTGCTTACAAGAGTTCGGTTATAGAATCTCACTCCCCAAACAATCTCATGGCCTTCTCCCTGCCACACAGCAGCTGCCTTCTCTGATATACCAGATAGTTCCCTGTTCCTACTCAGAGAGGAGATTCTGGTGGAAAAGGACCCAGTTGGACATCAGTTGTCGGTGACATTTTGTATATAAAATCTCAGAGCAATGTATTATCTACTAATTCCTGGGAAGAACTATCTTTTTCTTCCCTTCCCCCAAACCAGGAGGGTCTTTGTTAGATCTTAGGTAACTGAACTTATAACTAGAAAACATTATCAGAAATGCTGGATGGGTGTGAACTGGTCCAACCATTTTTGAGAGCAATTTGGAACTATGCCCAAAGGTCAATCAAACTGTGCATACCCAGGGCAGCTAGGTGGCACAGTGGATAAAGCACAGGCCCTGGATTCAGGAGGACCTGAGTTCAAATCCAGCCTCAGACACTTGACACTAGCTGTGTGACCCTGGGCAAGTCACTTAATGCCCATTGCCCCACAAAAAAAAACCCCAAAACAAAACAAAAAACCAAAAAACAAACTGTGCATACCCTTTGATCCAACAATACTACCACTAGGTCTGTATCCCAAAGAGATAATAAGAAAGAAAAAAGGACCTATATGTACAAAAATATTTATAGCAGCCTTTTTTGTAGTGGCAAAGAATTGGAAATTGAGGGAATGCCCATCAATTGGAGAATGGCTGAACAAGTTGTGGTATATGAATGTAATGGAATACTACTGTGCTATAAGAAATTATGAACAGGCAGATTTCAGAAAAACCTAGAAAGACTTACATGAACTGATACTGAGTCAAATGAGCAGAACCAGGAGAACATTGTACATAGTAACAACATTGTATGATCAACTATGATTGACTGAGCTCTTCTCAGCAATACAATGATCTAAGACAATTCCAAAAGACTCATGATGGAAAATGCTATCCACACCCAGAGAAACAATGATGGAGTCTGAATGCAGATTGAAGTATACTATTTTCACTTTTTTTGTGGGGCTTTCCCCTTTTGTTCTGTTTCTTCTTTTACAACATGACTAATGTGGAAATGTTTTTGTTTTGTTTTTTTTAAAGAAATGCTGGATGGAGTAGATTATCGCATAAAGGTGTTTCATCTATATTTACCCAACATTACCTATAATTTAATCTTTATTTATCTGCCCCTCCCCTACTAGGTGAATGCATATTAAAAGACAAAGATACTGGATATCAATCCCCACTAACTAGGATTCCCTGCACCCTTGCATTTCCAAAAATAAGGCTTTCTGTGCTTAAAAAGGAAATCCCTCTGAAAGATGTTAAAACTGATATGAAACTCATTTCCACTAAGGTATTAATTGCTGAAATGAGATTCTTTCCCAAGGGTAGGTTCTCATATAGAAAAGGGGAAGAGTGAAGAGTATGAGACCACCTGAATGCCTGAAGAGAGAGAAGGAGCAACACTGAAGACAGAAACTAGAAAGGAGAGAGTTTAGAGGGAGAGTATAAGGAAACACTTTTTAAACTTTTGCAGTTTTGTCTAGGGCAGAAAATGTACAAACACATGTTGTTTATAACGTTTTCTGTGGTGATAAATATTAGAATAAACACTGAAGTGATAATGTCAGAATAGGTCCTTGTGATATATTTCATGGTCATACAATTGTTCTCAAGATTCAACATATAATAGATGTCAACTGAGCCCTGAGGATTTTGTAGACAGTGGCATGATTGAAAGAATAATGAGGTAACTATCTCATTGAACAGGAGGAAAATTATTGTAAATAATGGCAGATCATAATTGATATATCATTTTCAAGTTTTCAAAGCACACACTTCATGGCAACCACATGAGATAAGCAGTGCAAGTATTAATATCCCCATTTTATGGGTAATGAAACTGAGGCTCTGAAAAGGGAGACACTTACCTGTACAAAAAAAAATGCTCAGTGGCAGAACCAGGACTCAAAACCAGGTATTATGACTCTATTCAAATATAAATGAGCATGATTTGTCAGAGGAGAGGCTGTTTTCATTTTATGGCCCAAGTAATCACATACATGAAGACTATTCATTTTAATTATTTTCTACTGGGCTTTCAGGAAGGAATTAACTTTAATGAAGAACACCTTACCTGAGATCACAGAGATCACTGGAATCTCTAAGGTCCCGATTCTATGTCTAAAATTCCCATACTTGCTGTCAGATCTCTGCATGATCACATAGCACTCATAAGATTTATGTCTCTAGTCCTATATAAACTCATTCCTCAGTGATTATCATAGTTTTCCCATCTCTAGTGATTTTTGAACCCTTAGCTTTCACTGTACACATCCTGTTTGACCACCCCCCACTGCCCACTCCCTTGTTCTCATCCTCCTTCACACTTTTACCCCTCTCTTTTGCTGTGCCCTCTCCATAGGTAACAAACTTTTTTAAACCTACTCTTATCTCAGTCCTTCCATCTTCTTGCACTCACTGAAACCTGGCTACTTTCTTTAGACACAGCTTCCCTGGTCCCCCTTTCCATCACTCATTGCACTTTGTGAGATTTAAAATTGGATACAAGAGCATTAAACTCCCCTTTAACCTTTCCCTTATTTATCTCCCAGACCAGTAAGTGGAAGAAGCCTCTGATTTTTAGTTAGAGCTTTTATTGTTTGGGAATTACAAGGTGATATTGATCAGAGAGATAGGAAAGTAGAAATATAAACAAATAGTCTTAAATCTAAGCTTAGTCTATATTCCCTATAGAACTCACTAAAAACCCAAGGCCACCTCTGAGGCTGAGAGCCGCGTCAAGCACGTGCTGTTATGGAGAACCAGGCTGAGTCGAACCTAATCAGCATCTGTGTGTGCAGAGCAGCCAGTGGGTGAGGAGAGCAGAAAAAGACCTCACTTCCATTCTCTCCTTGCCTTTTAAGCTCGCCCCCCGGAAGTGGAGTGCTTAGCAGACAAACTGGTGGTTTGTCATGGTCTCCTCCCCGAAAGGGTGGTCCTTCAAAAAAACTGGCGTCTTTCAGTTATCGCTAACCGACTGTTTAAAAACTTTCACTTTTTTTTAAACCACAACTTTCACTCAGTTTGTCCCCTCTATCAGCTCCACAGGCTGGTCAGAGCTAGCAACCACAACACACAAAGCTGGGTGATTAGCAAGTTGGTCTGGGGTCATCTAAGGACCAGGGAACAGGCCGGGCAAGTGAAGAACCTGATTCTCCTTAAGTCATACCACCTAGGACTTCTTAAGCTTGGGATACTGCAGCCTGGAAACAGTGCCCCACTTTAAGGAGCTAAAAGTCAAGTAAAATAAAGGCAAGATGAGCAGACAGAGAAAGGTGAGGACCATAGAAAGTTTCTTCAATAACAAGGAAGACCGAGGGGCACCCTCAGAGGAAGATGTCAACATCAGGGCCCCTATATCTAAAGCTTCACTCTCTATAATTTGTAATCTCTCCCTTTCTACTGGCTATTTCCCTGCCTAAAAACCCATCCATGTCTCCTCCATCCTCAAAAAATGTAATTTGATCCTTTCATCTCCACTAGCTTTCACCTAACCTAAGACCATCTACAATTGATGCTTCCACCCTCTCTCTTTCCTTGACTCTCTGCAGTCTGGCTTCTGACCTCATTCATCATCCAACTGAAATTGTTCTATTTAAAGTTACTAATGACCTCTTAATTGCAGAATTCAATGGACTTTTCTCAATGCTCATGCTGGACCTCTTGGCAGCTTTTGAAACTGCCTTCTCTCCTCTCTATAAATTTTCCTGACCACTATCTCTCCTGGTTCTCCTCTTACCTTTCTGATCACTCCTCCTTTGCTGGATCTTCATCCAAGTTATGCCCTCTCAACATGGGTTCTTTTCTTCCTCTGTAGCTCTTTGCTTGGTGATCTTATCTGTGCCCGTGGATTCAACTACCATTTCTATGGAAATGGTTATTGAATCTATTTATCTAGCCCCCACACCTCTGCTGACCTCCACTCTCACATCTCCCATTGCCTCCTGGACATCTTGAACATAGATATCTTAAACTCAACATGTCCCAAAGTGAATTCATTATCTTTCCCCTAAAACCCTACCTTATTCTTAACTTTCCTACTAATGACTAGGGCACCACAATTCTCTTAGTCATTCAGGCTGGCCATCTAGGTATCACCCTTTATTTTTCACTCTTTCACTGTCCCTCTAATCTTTTACCAAGTCCTGTTGATTCTACTTGGCAGCATTTCCTGTATATATCCCCTTCTCTCTTCTATCACTGCCATCCCCCTGTTGCAGGCCCTCAATATCCTATGCCTGAACTAGTACAATAGTCTTCTAGTTGGCCTTCTGGCCTCATGTCTAGTCCATTTTAGTCCATCCTCCCCTCAGCTATCAAAGCAATCTTAAAGCACAGATCTGACCATGTCATTATCTGCCTAACCTATATCAATAAACTCTACTGGCACTCTATTACCTCCAAGATAAAATATAAAGTCCTGTTTGGCCTTTAAATGCTTTTATAACCTGCCCTATTCCTACCTTCCCAGTCTTCTCTTTTGATTTGTTTTTTGTTGTTTTTGTTGTTGTTGTTTTTTGCAGAGCAATGAGGGTTAAATGACTTGCCCAGGATCAATCACAGTTAGTAAGTGTCAAGTGTCTGAGGCTGGATTTGAACCCAGGTCCTCCTGAATCCAGGGCCAGTGCTCTATCCACTGCACCACCTAGCTGCCCTCCTTCCCAGTCTTCTCACACCTTACTCTCCTCCACCTACTCTACTGCCCTGACACCAGGCTCCTGGATCTTCCTGGCACATGATACTCCATCTCCTAACTCTGGATCTTTTCACTGGCTCTTCCCTAGGCCTAGAAATCCCTCCCTCCTTGATTCATCCAAGTTTCAGCTAAAGTTCCTCCTTCGGCAAGAAACTTTCGCCAATCATCCTCTGGCATTATCTGCAGTTTATTCTGTAAAAACTTTGTTTTTACATAGTTATTTGCATGTTGCCTCCTTCATTAGATTGTGAACTCCATGAGGTCAGGGATTATTTTTACTTTTATTTGTACCTCCAGTGTTTACTGCAGATTGGCACAGAGTAGGCGCATAAATGCTTGTGAACTCCCAGATCTGCATATCTTACCTCATTTTCTCTCCTGAACCTCAGCCCCGCATCACTAACTCCTTAACAGACATTTCTGAATGGACGTCCCAAGGGCTTCTCAACTTCAACATGTCCAAAATAAAAACTCATTTATCTTTTCCCCCCCAAATCCTCCCATTTTCCTAACTTCCCTGATACTGTTGAGTGCCATTCTCCTTGTCCCCTGAGTTAACCACAAAGTCATTCTGGATGTTGTCCTCATGCTCATCCCTCATATCCAATTAATTGTCATGTTTTGTCAATTATACCAGTGTTTTGAATCAGTCCCTTTCTCTCTATTTATACAATAACCCTTCAAATTTAGGCCTTCATCACCTTTCACTTAGATTATTACAACAGCCTACTAATTGGCCCTGCCTCTAGTCTCCCCTCTCTCCAATTTATACCCATAAGCTGTTAAATTGGTATTTCTGAAGTACAGGCCTTATTGTCACTGCTCTGGTCAAGAAGTTCCAGTGGCTTCCTTTTGCCTCTAGGATAAAAAACAAAATCCTCTTTTTAGCTTTAAAGGCAATTTAAGTAGCCTATTATTGTTTCCCTAACTGGTTGATTTACAGTAACTACAAAAAACTCCTTCAAAATGGATTAAACATAGTGTTGTGGGTTGTCTTTTTTATATAAAGGAAAATTACCATCAGTCCCTTGGTTAGGAATGTGAAATCTTATAACATTTCTTTTTTTGGGGGGGGGGACAATGAGGGTTAAGTGACTTACCCAAGGTCACACAGCTAGTAAGTGTCAAGTGTCTGAGGCTGGATTGGAATTCAGGTACTCCTGAATCCAGGGCCTGTGCTTTATCCACTGCCCCCAATATCATTTCAATTGGAAAATTAGATTCAACTTTCATTATTTCAACTTTGGCTCTAGTAATGTAACCTGCTATTTGCATTGGTGTCATTCAATTGCTCTAAAAGATTTTTACATTATTTTTTTAACTTATATATGTAAATATGTGTGTATGTATGAACACATATATAAGCTTTTAAAAATATGTATGTATATGTGTATGTGTTTATACACATAAAATCTGGAATACAACTAGATGTCATCTGAAAACTGAAACCAGCACTCTACGTTCAGACTTCAATTGTGATAGGAATCCTGAAAGGGACCAGAAGATATAGTAGGAGAGAAAGAAATAAGGGAGAAAGTATCATTGTCATTTCTCAGATGCTAAAAATAAATTCATGGCTAGTGATGAACTGTTGCATATTAACTTATCCTTGGTGGGCTTAGACCACATTTGGAAGATGGTGTTCCCTTCTAGGAACCATATTTTAATAAGAATAACAAAGTGCAAGACACAGTTTGCTCAGAGGTGGGGCACCAACAGGGCCTGTCATATAAGAATCCATTAAAGTAATTAGGAATGTTTGACCTGGAGAAGACTAGAAGAGACATGACAACTGTCTTCAATTAGAAGACAAAATTAAGAAAAATGAATGAAGTGACAGAAAAGATAGATAAAGCATTTATTAAGTGCTTACTATGTGCCAGGCACTGTGCTAAGCACTGCAGATAAAAATACATGAAAAAAGATAGTCCCTACCCTCAAGGAGCTTACATTCTAATGGCAGAAGACAATATACAAGAGAGTTAAAAAATATGGGGAAAAGTAGATTTCAGTTTGATTTAAAGGAAAAGTTTCTAACAACTGAAGCTGTTCAAAAGTGGAATGAACTGTCTCAGTGGGGAAGGATAATAAATTTCCCCCACACTGGGAACCTTCAAACTGAGGCTGTGTGACTACTTTGCAGAGGTGTTTTGGAGAAATTTCTGCTTGGGAATGAGTTGGACTAAATTATGTCTGAGGTCTGTTTCAAGTCAAATTATGTAATTCTAAAATTCAAGAATATTTATGAGTCTGAAAGAAATTTCTCTAAATTCACTTCATTTTCAGCATTATTCTTTAGAGACTTTGTAGTGGTATCCATTGAGGTCTGAGTTTGTACAAGAAAGGTCTCCTTCATCCATAGGATTCCTTTCCAGTATGAATTAATAAGATGTCTATTTTAGTTCAATAACTTTCTAAATTAATTTAATTCATAGGTTTCTTCTCCAACATGAATTCTCTGATGTTTAGTAAGAGAGGAGTTGCGGCTGAAGGCTCTCCCACATTCATTACATTGGTAGGGTTTCTCTCCTGTATGAATTCTCTGGTGTTGAGTAAGAGATGACCTGTCACTGAAAGCTTTCCCACATTCATTACACTGATAGGGTTTTTCTCCTGTATGAATTCTTAGATGCTGAGTAAGATGTGTTCTCCAACTAAAGGCTTTCCCACATTCATTACATTCATAGGGTTTCTCACCACTATGAATTCTCTGATGTTGAATAAGCGATGACCGGTTGCTAAAGGCTTTTCCACATTCACTACATTGATAAGGTTTCTCTCCTGTGTGAATTCTCTGATGTTGAGTAAGGGCTCTGTGCTGCCTGAAGGCTTTTCCACATTCATTACAATGATAGGGTTTCTCTCCTGAATGAACTCTCTGATGTTGAGTAAGGGCTGTTCTTCTGCTAAAGGCTTTTCCACATTCATTACAATGACAGGGTTTTTCTCCAGTATGAATTCTCTGATGTTGAGTAAGAGCTGTACTTCGGCTAAAGGCTTTTCCACATTCAATACATTCATAGGGTTTTTCTCCAGTATGAATTCTCCAATGTTTATTAAGGGATGAGGTGATGCTGAAGGCCTTACCGCATTCATTACATTTATAAGGTTTCTCACCAGTATGAATTCTCTGATGCCAGGTAAGGTGTGTACGCTGGCTGAAAGTTTTCCCACATTCATTACACTCATAGGGTTTTTCTCCAGTATGGATTCTCCGATGTTGGGTAAGGTATGAAATCTGGCTGAAAGCTTTCTCACATTCACTACATTCATAAGGTTTTTCTCCAGTATGGATTCTCCGATGTTGGGTAAGGTATGAAATCTGACTGAAGGTTTTTCCACAATCATCACATTCATAGGGTTTCTTTCCTACACAGATTTGCTGATGTTTAATTAGGTCTAAATTATGCTTGAAAATCTTTCCGCATGTTTCACATTTATTGCATCTCCTTCCTACAGAACTTCTTTGTTGGGTAACAAGTATTGATCTCAGACTAAGGCTTATTCCAAGTTCATTACATTCAGAATGGTTCTTACCAATTAAATTTTTCTTGTGGGTGACAGACATTTGGTTTAACATTCTTTCCTTGATTCTTTTCTGTTTCCCTAACTGGCCATCACATTCCAAGGGCTCTCCAAATGTAGAACACCAAAGACCATCCCTTGGGAATCTTTCCATTATCACCTCCTGGGATAATTCTTCTTCAGCAACATCTTCCTTTGGAGCTGATTCTTTGGTTTCAGGTCTAGTTTCCCAGTCTGTAAGAAATAAAACATGAAAATGTCTCCTGTGCTGAGAGCAGGGAAACTGCTATAGCATGCTATGCATGAAACTGAGAAACTGAAGGCATGTATGGCTTTGAAAGCTCTCAAATATGGCCTTCCAATCTGGGAAGAATGGAAAACAGAAAGGGTAAGCAGGGATAAAGGGGCACAAATGATTGTAGGAGAGATAATCTAGCATGAGAGTTGAACACAGAGAACAAATAGTTTATCAAAACATACTGGATGGCAAGAAGGATAACTGGGGGAAAAGGCTAAGTGGAGGGGATGTAGGAATGAGTTAGAACCAGGAGATATAGTCTGTTAACAATGGTCTTTATCATCTCATGTCTGAATTATTGTTAATAATATGATTACTGTTAAGTAATCTATCTTCCTAGTACTGAGCTCCTACCCAAGCATCTCCTAGTCCTGGAACCTATCTGACCATCAGTGCTCTAATGCTGTAAGGTTGCAGCTATTATCAATTGCCTTCACAAGAGCATCAGTCTCTTTGCCACTCTAGAGTTGCCCCAATACCCGTAATAGGACAATGTTACTCTTTTGTTGAAAAAACTTCCAATGGCTCCCCCATCCCTACAGGATGAAGTCTGTGGTCTTTATCTTATCTGTTGATCAGATATCACCAGTCTGGCATGGTCTTACCTATTCAAACTTATACTCTACTTCTAACAAGTACCAATACTTTAGTTCACCCAAGCTCCTGTCTCCACATATGCCATACTCATTCAAAAATTCAAGCCTTGAATTTGTTGTTCAACATACCTTGAAAACCCTTTTGGGATCAAATCCTAAACATCCTCCAGGGACCAGTTTATGTTCTACTTCTTCAAAAAAGACTCTAAAGCCATTTGGCCCTTACTAACTGATGTTTTCCTTTCATGGAATTTATCCCTAATATAGTTTTTTCTTAATGTAAGCATCTTATATTCACTACTAAGCTTCATAGCATATTTATTCCTTTATATCTCATATATAGTGCCTACACAAAGTATGGACTTTGTACATAGTAGGGCCACAATTAATACTTCTTGAATTTTACTTCTAAAGTATGTCTATACTATTATCTACTTTATCTATGTTATCTTGCATGATTATTCATGTTTTATTTTCAGATATGTAATATTTCATGTGGGGTCTACTTTATCTTTCCAACCACATTCTGAGGTCCTATGTGTAGGAAAATACATTACTTACTTCTTCTGTCTTCCTCCATAGACATTCAACAAATGCTTTTGTGTGAATGAATGAATAGAAAAATCACTCCCTTTTGGGGTTATCACAATCAGGGAGCCAGGGCAGTAGAGCTGTGGGAACAGGAAGGCAGCAGAAGCTGCCAACAGCACTCACATCATCGTGATTATCATCATAACTGACATTTATATAGCACTTTAAAATTTGCCATGCACTTTACATATTATCTCACTGCAACCTCTTCACAATCCTGTGAGGTAAGTACCATGGATATTGTTATCCTTATCCTACACATGAGGAAACTGATGCTCACAAAGGTTAAGGGACTTACCTTTGGTCACGCAGCTACTGTGTAACAAGTGTGAGATTCAATCCCAGGTATTCCTGATTCCAAGTGTAATATACTGAGCTGCCTATCATGAGTCTATTTCTCCCCCTGAAAGTGCTTGAAGGTAGCATACACAAGATAGGAGAAACTAGTCCTCTGGTCTGGTGTTCCCAAATTGGTCTTTTTTTTTAACTGTAGAGTTGATTACTTTGGAAAGAAGATAAGCAAAAAAGCTGGATGAGACCTCTTCGTGGCAGAGTGTAGCTTTCCTTGTGTCTATATTACCCTGGGAAAATCTTCTGCACTGGCCTATAGTAGAAGTTGTCTTAAGTATAAGGCCCAAAATATGCCAAAAGCCATAGGAATGATGACTTTGTATTGTAAGGACATTAATAGCTGTATTTCTTATAATACTACATGAACCCTTCCAAATTATCTCAGGTTCACCTGTATCAGCATTCACAGGACTACAGCAGTCAACAATATTGGGATTCTATCACATGGCTCTATAGTTACCAACCAATCAATTAATTACCAAGTATTTACCATTTAAGCAGTACGGGAGATACAAGGGGAGGGTGAGATAAAGGTCATTCCCTCCAAATACCTTACTAGCTAGATAAGAATGTGTTAGTACACATGAGAAAAATTAAAAATAGAAGATAATATAAATAAATGGTAGGTCTATGTGGCATAGACTATATGTGCTTTAGAATTTCATAAAAAAGGAAGATCAACATAACATATAGTAATCAAGGTTTCCTGGAGGAGAGGAACTTCAGTGGACATTAAAGGCTTTGTTGTTAGGATTTAGTAGACAAAAAGAAAAGGGTAAGGTGTTCAAGACAGAACAGAATATATTTAAAGCCACAGCTGGAGAAAAGAGCACCATCTATAAATATATGAAGCAGAAGCCAATGGTTGAAAAGTAGAAGTGGGGGCAGCTAGGTGGCGCAGTGGATAGAGCACTGGCCCTGGAGTCAGGAGTACCTGAGTTCAAATCCGGCCTCAGACACTTAACACTTACTAGCTGTGTGACCCTGGGCAAGTCACTTAACCCCAATTGCCTCACTAAAAAAAAAAGAAAAGTAGAAGAAGTAAGATTTAGATGTGATTTAGGAGGCAATCGGTAGTCACAGAACACTGAACAGCATCCTGATAGGGTAATGACTTTCTTATATTCCTTTTGTCCATTGAGGGTCTGTTTCTTTAAAGATTAAAAACCATGGAACCTCAAGAGATATTTGGGGAAAACTGTTGTCTAATATTTCTGATTTCTTTAGGATAAAGACAGAAAGTATTTTTTCCTCCATTTTCTAGAAGTTATGAACTTCTAGAATCATCGGTTTAGAGCTTGAATGCATCTTAGGGGCCACTGTGGGGCACAGTGAAGTTAAGGGATTTGCCCAGATCACACAGTTAATAAATGTTTGAAGATAGGATTTGAATCCAGGTCTTTCTGACTCCAAGTCCAGTATCCTGACCATTCTACTGTAATACTTCTCAGAAATGTCTTTTCTTTGCAGAGTTGATGGTGGGCAGCTTCAATGTACTGATCATCATAAATTAATTTGATAATCACATACAAGATGGATTGGAGGGAAGAAAAACCCTACCATTACAATGACGGGTACAATTAACATTAACCATGGACTCATACAACTTAGAAACAGAAGAGAATGAAAACATTCAACCCTCTGTTTTATTTTGTTTTGTTTTGTTTTGATTAAAAAAAACTGAAACCCTTAGGAGGGAAATGAATTACCTAAGATCTCCTAGGATATGAACCTGGATCTTGTGATTTCAGATTCAGTGTTCTTTCCCTCATACCACAAATTCAGCTGTAAGGTAATGTAGACTTGGCCTAGAATGATGAAGAGTAAAGGCTGAGTCCTAAGAGATTTTAAAAGAACAGGACTTGGTGATAGATTGGACATGAAGGAGATGGATTATTTAACATGATGCTATAATTTCTATATTAGGAGAGTAGTAGTATGATTACTAGCAAAAATGTAGGATCTGATAAGGTATTTGGGATAAAATATGATAAATTCAGTTTGAAGTATATTGAGTTTGAAGTAAACAGTGGGATATCTTAATAGAGATATAATAGAGGCAGATGAAAATGTGACTAGGACATATGTGACACATCTAGGTTGGAGGCATAGATTTCAGAGTCATAAGCAAAGAAAAGGCAGTTGAAATAATCACAATGATCAAATTCTCCAAGGGACCAACTACAGAAAAGGAAGAATAGAGAGCTGAAGATACTGAGACTTATAATAAAGGAGAGGAGGGAGGAAGAAAAGTCAGTGAAAAAGAGTAGCATGGTAGAGCATCATATAAGCCAATGGATGAAATTAAAAAATCAATATCAAATGGAAGTCATCACCATCAAATACAATGAAAGTAAAGAAGATGGAAACTGAGAAAAGGCTATTAGGAAAATGTGAGATGTGTGTGTGTGTGTGTGTGTGGGTGGGTGGGTGGGTGGGTGATGGAGGGAAATTAGGATAGCAATGGAGGGAAAATAGATGCCAGATTGCAGGGGTTAAGTGCCCTGTAAGCATTAAAGTACTATAATTGCAAATTAGCATCATCTTCATAATGGAAATTGAGGCAATCGGTATAGATTACAAATTTGAAGAATGAAAATATAGGGAACCTTTGAATAGGAAAAGATTAATGATGTTAGAAAGAGAATTATAGGGTCTAGATCCTGGAAAATGCTAGAAGGGACAAATCCAGATTTTGGGGGTGGGGGAGTTTACCTTTATATAACAAGGACAACTCTTCTTCTGAGACTGGGGCACAGATAGAGAAAATTTAGGAGACATATGGGAACTGACTTCAAATATTTGTAGGCCTGGCATGCAGAAGAATGAGTAGAATTATTTTCCTTTACAACAAAGGCCAGAACTAGGACCAATAAATGAAAGTTGCAGGAAATCAGGAATTTGCATAAATTCACTCAATATAAGGAAGATCTTTCTAAAAATTATAGTTGTCCCAAAATAGAACAAGCTTTCTTGTTGCCCCTTGGAAACTTTCAAGTAGAGGCTGTATAGCTAGCTATCTTTGAGAGATAATGTAGGAAAAAATCCTATATGCATTGGGATGTTACATGACATCTAAGACTCTTCTGTGACACAGCAAGATAAAGTCAAGGTATTCCAGGTAGTTCTCAAATGGCTCCAGTCTTCTCTATAGGTATTGGGATTTTTGAGGAGGGCCACCCAAACACCATTCCCCAAATTCCACCCCCTCATGACTCTTACTTACAGTGACTCCTACTTGCCTCACTCTCACCACTCACCTGGGCAGTTCCCTCTTGGGATTTTTCCTTCCATCATCCAAGGTTCTTTTCTTTGCTCCAACTGGGAGATCAAATGTGGTTTGGAAACTTGATGCCCTGCTCATGGGTAAAGACAAAGGACTTGGGTGTTTGTGCTAGGGACAAAGAACAATTCTAGAATTCAGTCCCAGTGCCTTGCTCTTCAAGACCTCTGAAGGGTAAGAAAGGTGTAGCATAACGAGCAGCACACTGAAGCTGTCCATTTCTAATGCTATGAAGTATAGACCTTTTACTCGGAAAGAGGGAGCCAAGACACCCTGTTTCTCTGAACCCTGAAGTCCAAGCCCAAATTCTGCTAATGCTTCAGAGGCCCCACAATATTTAACAATTGAAGAAACAAAGCTACTCCAAAGGGCAGATTCTGAATCATACAGGGAAGCTACCCTTACCCAATGAGACCAGGTTCCTATAGTTTTCCAGCATTACTTCCCTGTACAGGTCCCTCTGAGCAGGGTACAGTTGCCCCCATTCTTCCGGGGTGAAGTCCACAGCCACATCCTTGAACGTCAATGACTCCTGAAATTCCAAAGACATTCCTGCTAAACCTAGAACCATCAGTAATGTAGCTTTGGGGAAAGCTGGGAGCATCAGATGATGTGGACAGGTTTTAAAAGAAGTGGTCTTAATAAGGATATATGAACCAGCATGAATCAATCAAATCTAAATCATGTTATGCTAAATTAATTTCATTTAAAAATAGATTATTAGATTGGTAGACTGGGTGAGTGCCATAGGCATAACATATACTTCAATTTCTTAGTCTTTCATTATATCACTTAAGACAAGATGGAAAGATGCAGATTGGATGATGGCACAGTTAAATTTATTCAAAACTACTTGAATGTGGAACCTGAAAATAGTAGTTAATGAGCTGATATCAAGCTGAAAGGAAATCTCCAGGGGAGTACTGCAGCACCCTTTTTTGGATCTTTTCTGTTCAACATTTTTACCAATAAATTCAATGAAGAGAGAGATGAAATGTTTACCATATTTGCAGATGACATGAAGCTGGGAAGGATAACTAATATGGTGGAAGTAAAAATCAGGATTCAAGAGATTTTGATGGGCTGAACAAATGGGTCAAATAGGGGTGAATAACATCCTCTAATGGCTTTTAAAAATCAACTATATGGGACAGCTAGGTGGCACAGTGGTTAAAGCACCGGCCCTGTATTCAGGAGTACCTGAGTTCAAATTCAGCCTCAGACACTTGATACTTACTAGCTGTGTGACCCTGGGCAAGTCACTTAACCCCCATTGTCCCGCAAAAAAAAAAAAAATCAACTATATGTGTAAGGATGAGAACATGGCCTGACAAAATTCATCTGAAAAAAAGACCCGGTGGGGAGGGCAGCTAGGTGGGGCAGTGGATAAAGCACCAGCCATGGATTCAGGAGGACCTGAGTTCAAATCTGGCCTCAGACACTTGACACTTACTAGCTGTGTGACCCTGGGCAAGTCACTTAACCTTCATTGCCCAAAAAACAAAAACAAACAAACAAAAAAAACCCTGGGGATTTTATTGGACTGCAATGATGAGAAACAGTATAACACAGAAAGTCAAAAAAGCTAACACAAAATTTGGCTGCATTAATGGAATTGTAGAGTGCAGAATAAAGGTGGTGATAGTCCCACTATATTCTGCTCTAGTCATATACATCTGGAGTGTTGTATTTGGATCCAGTTGTCACATTTTGAAGGAAATAAACATAGCATTCAGGGGAAGGGAATCAGGATCTACAGAAGGATACAGGAATGTTTAATATCAATCAATTGCCAAATTTTATCAATTAAATCTCCTCAACATCTCTCACATTCATCTCTGTCTCTATTCAAACCACTAGTTCAGGCCTTTATCACCTGTTGTCTGAACTGCTACATTAGAAGCTTAACAAGAATCCCTCCATCTCGTCTCTTCCATCAGCAATCACTCCTCCACCCCGTTGCCAAACTCACATTCCTAAAGCACAGGTGTCTAACTATGTCAACTTCCCTATGAGAAAAAACATCACTGGCTTTTCTTTTACAATCAAATGTAAACTCTTCTCTTTGTACTCTTTAGAATAAAATACAAACTCTTCTGGTTCCAGCCTATTTTTACAGGATAGTTATGCACTATTACTCTTCACACCCTTTTAATGCTCCAGCCACACTGGCCTACTTGCTCTTGGCCCCACATGATGTTCCATCTCCCAACTCTGTGACTTTGAAGCAGTATCATATGCTTAGAATGCTGCCTTCTTACCTCCAATTCTTGGAAACTCCAGGTCCTTCAAGCCTCATTTCAAGCACCACCTCATTGAAGAGGCCTTTCCTAATTCCCCTGTTAGTACTCCCCCATCACTATATATTTATTTTCTATAGATTCTGAATTTATTTATTGGTGAATGTCATATTCTCCTATTAGAATGTAAGGTTCTTGAGAACAGGGACTAATTTTTGCAACTCTATCCCTAGCACCTAGCACAGTACCTGGCATTGTAAACATTTAGTAAATGCTTGTTAAATGGTAGCATGGAAATATCTGAAAGCTTCTCATGTGGAAGACACATTAGAATCATTCTGCTTGCCATAAAATGTCATACCTTGAGTCAATGGGTGGATTTCTTCTCACAATAAGGGAAAACTTCCTAATTGGAGCTGTCCAAAAGTAGATTGGGCTATGAGAAGTGGGTTCCTCATCACTGTAGGTCTTCTAGATCTAGATGCCTACCAGGTTGGGATGGTAAATGGAAGTTTAATGTTTCAGGTAGGGTTTGTCTCATGACCTGAGATGCCTTCAAACTGAGATTTTATAAACATATAGAATGCTAAGCATTCCAAATCAACTCAAAAATTGTTTTTCATTATGTAACCAGTATAATAAAAAAGTATGAAACATTGCCTTTGCCTTTGCCTTTAAGGATCATACATTTTTTGTTCAGAATGTAAGCACACAAATCACATGAGAGAACAATATCAGTTTTTATTCAACTTTTCAATTGTTTATTCGATACACCTTGTATGCCTGGTTAGATAAGCAATTGATAAAAAACACTGAACAGCATAGGACAAAGAGCAGATCCCTAAGACACTCAACACCTACTTCCAAGATGACATTGAACAATTTGGATCATTTGACCAAATCCAAATCTACTAAGAGCCCACATCCCTCTATCCTGTCTATAAGGAGAACATGAGAGGCTATTTCAATGTCTTCCTGAACATAACCTGTTTTATTTAATCTAATGTTTTGAAACCCTGATGGATTTGTAATTACATGACTGTTGATGTTGATACCACTTCTGCTGGTGCAGTATGCAAGCTAAATATGTCTTCTCAATCTATACAATATAGGTCTATGTCTTGCCATGAATACTCCATGGAAATCCAAGACAATTCCAAAAGACTCATGATGGAAAATGCTATCCACATTCAGAGAAAGAACTATGGAGTCTGAATGCAGATCGAAGGATACTATTTCACTTTTTTTTTTCTTTCCTGTGGTTTTTTCCCTTTTGTTTTGATTCTTCTTTCACAACACGACTAATGTAGAAATATATTTTACATGATTGTACATGTATAACATTAGATTGCTTGCTGTCTTGGGGAGGGGAAAGGGGAGGGAGAAAATTTTGGAACTTAAAATCTTACAAAAATGAATGTTGAAATATATATATATGATTGGAAAAAATAAATACTATTAAGTTGATGGGAGGAGGAGAGAATAGTACATGGAAGATCTACCCATTGTGCTAGAGGACCTCCTTTGGGTCTTTTGTTATTTCATAGATTCCAGTACCTTTGGGTCACGCATCTATTTTTCCTTGCTCTTGCTACATGACCAGCGCATTGCCTTCTGTCATAAACATTTTGTCTTTTATGTATCTTGCATACAAGTCATTAGTAGAGTGCTGCAGCTATTTAAGATAACCCTATATTTCTCTATTTTCCTTTGGGTCACCTACAAATTTGATTCTTTGAAGATGATGGTATTTAATGATTCAGTTATGGAGCATAATTGGGAAAATATTGGCATTGAAAAGACAGATGCTGGTGAGCATCATAAGGTGTTGAAAGCAATGTGTAATTTCCTAAGTGCAACTAACTTAGCCAATTATCTTATTTATGTTCAATTCTGGGCTCACTTCATGTCTATTTACAGTGCTTGTGCAAAATATTGTGATATAATAACTGAATAGGCTGTCCATCCATGTAATAATCTGGGTCATATGCATTCTTCATCAACTTGATGTATTATTAAAGATCTTATGAGTGGACAAGCATTCCTTTGAAGAGAGTCTGAAGTATTTAAGAGCGTGCTACAATCAGCATGTTACCCACAAACAAGAATACCTAACCAATCTATATGAGATCCGTATTCCATATGAGTTTTGTGGAGGAGATCCTCCATGATAGTTATAGTTATAGTTATATATAGTTATATTGTCCTGTTTTATGTCTCAATGTTGAGATTGAGAGAATTACTGCACAAAGTTATCACTGGATTTATCTCTCAAGGAATCTTGTTATCATCTTACATGTAATAGAGATGCACTTTATAAGTTTTTAAAATACAACAAAAAATGACCTTTGACTCTAAATCCAGAGATATGTGAGGATATCCATCTCCACTAGGATAAAGGCATGCTTTCAATGAATTTGGAAGAAAAGAAGAATAGTTTTAGAAGTTTTTTGTTGTTTTTTTTTTTTTTAGGGGCAGCTAGGTGGCGCAGTGGATAAGGCACCAGCCTTGGATTCAGGAGGACCTGAGTTCAAACCCAGCCTCAGACACTTACTAGCTGTGTGACCCTGGGCAAGTCACTTAACCCCCATTGCCCTGCCAAAAAAAAAAAAAGTTTTTTTTAACTGGACTTGAATATTAATAGTTATAATTAGGAAACCCCCAATACTTAGAGATAGAAAAGCTGGGGAATTTTCAAGCAAAAAATGTATTATTTTAATTTATGAAATGTGGGTCTCTCTTTTTGACTCAAAATGAAATTTTGTACAACATAGATGGCTCAAGAATTTGAAGTTTTCCTCAACTTTTTGGTCTTGCTTTAAGAATAAAGTTAGATAGGTTGAAAATTCACATTTTCATTATACCAGGGTTGAAATATACACCTCTTTTAAGATTCATGCTTGGAAATACTATTATGGGGTTCAGATTTTAGTTTTTTTAAGTGACATCTCATGATTTTATTCATTCAACAAGTACTACATTAGATTTTAGGTGTCTTACAGCTTTAAAATCTTATAATTCTACTGTTGATAATCTACTAAGTGGAAAATATGGGGGGGGGCAGCTAGGTGGCGCAGTGGATAAAGCACCGGCCCTGGATTCAGGAGTACCTGAGTTCAAATGTGGCCTCAGACACTTGACACTTACTAGCTGTGTAACCCTGGGCAAGTCACTTAATCCCCATTGCCCCACCAAAACAAAAACAAAAACAAAAAAAGAAAATATCATGTTAGCTGGTGAGGGTAATACGAAAAGCATAACTCCAACCTTAGTTTACAATCTCTTGTTCAATCATATTTAGTCATGTCTGACTCTTCATGACTCCGTTTGGGGTTTTCTTGTCAAAGATAATGGAGTGGTTTGCCATTTCCTTCTCCAGCTCATTTTAAAGATGAGGAAACTGAGGCAAACAGGGCTAAGTGATTTGCCTAGGGTCACAAGCTAGTAAGTATCTGAGGCAAGATTTGAACTCAGGAAGAAGAGTCCTCGTGACTACAATCTAGATGATTTAAAAATGATTTTTTAGGGGAAACTAGGTGGTGCAGTGGATAGAGCACCGGCCCTGGAGTCAGGAGTACCTGAGTTCAAATCTGGCCTCAGACACTTAACACTTATTAGCTGTGCGACCCTGGGCAAGTCACTTAACCCCAATTACCTCACTAAAAAATAAAAAGATTTTTTAAAAAAAAAGGATTTTCCTTTAAGTAAGTAGAAATGTGCCATAATTTCTGGACTATTTTTTTAAAATCCTGGACACTATTTTTACAGGTTTCCTTGCCTTGTGGATATTGGCATCTACAATTCAAGGTTAATTATCATTCGCAATTAATTTTATCATTTGAATTGGAGGAAAGAAAGGATCATTCTTTCCAACAATCAGGTGGCTGTGATATTGAGAACCCTATAGTAGTCAGATGACCTTGGTTCTAACCTTGAGTCTCCCATGAACTAGCCATGCAACCTGGAACAAATCGCTTTTCATCCATGGGCCTCAATTTTAGTCTTTGAAAAGTAAGAGATTTAGGCTAAATGATCTAGCTCCAAATTCTAGGCCAAGGATAACAAAATGAAGCTCACTGTAAAATTTCTGAAAATGACCAAAAGATTTGGATTGGTAATGTGGATTTTTAAAGTTATTTGATCATTTAACAAATATTTATTAAGTACCCACTATGTGCAAAGCACTATTCTAGGCACTGAAGATACACACACACACACACACACACACAATTCTGCCCTCAAAAAGCTTATATTCTACCTGTGGAATCCAACAGTATACAATTAAGTAAATTGAAGATAATGTAGTAAGGGAGAGAACATTAACTGGGGAAAGGAGTGCATGGTGAAAGGGAAAGGGGATGTGCTTATCAAAGCCTTTGAACAAAGAGGTGGCACCTGAGCTGGGGACTGAAGCTAAAGACAGTAAGAGGCAGAGGTAAGGAAGGAGTGCATTTCATGAATGGAGGGAGGCCTTGCAAAGGTACAGAGAAAGGAGATGGAATGCTTCTAGGAACAGTTCTTGACTAGTTTGGCAGGAACACAAAGTGTATGAAGGAGAACAATATAAGTGTGGAAAGGTAGATTAGAGTTAGATTGTAGAGGGTAAATGCCAGCCCCAAAAAGAAGCGAAAGGGAATGATGTAGTCAACTCTGTGATTTAGGAATATTAAAGGGCTATGGTAATAGTGCAGGTAAGAAGTGATAAAGGTTTTAATTAGGGTAGTAAGCAGTATGAGGGGAGAGATGGAAATGGATATTAGAGATGTGCAAGAACTGAAGATTTGGCTATTGACTGAATAGAGGGGGTGGGACAGCAGTGAAAAAGACAACCTGTCTAGAGTCAAGCTTGCAGACCATAAGTTCTGATGATAAGTTGACATTTAACTATCAGTATAGCTCCATGTATGTGGAATGTAAAAGGCCTAGCAATTAGGAAAAGCACAAATGGAGTTGTTAACTTAACTTTATATGCATTTTGCCACTGGACCCAGATGGCTCTGGAGGAGAAAGTGAGGCTGGGAACTTTGTACAGTCCTGCCTCACTTAAATCCAATTCACTGCAAGTCATGGCATCACCCTGTCATCATGGTCCTCTTCAAGAGCAAAGGACAAGGAACAACATAACTCATTAACGAGTTGTAGGTCTATGTATATGTTTGTGATGGTAGGGCTGAATGTACTATCCTCTCCTTTTGTATCTGTATTCAGAAATACAATCTGTATCCAATTTGGATCCAGTCAAATAACACATGAATCAACTAGTGTCTATTTTAGAAGTAAAGGGACTGGGGCAGCTAGGTGGTGCAGTGGATAAAGCACTGGCCTTGGATTCAGGAGGACCTAAGTTCAAATCCGGCCTCAGACACTTGACACTTACTAGTTGTGTTACCCTGGGCAAGTCACTTAACCCTCATTGCCTTACCAAAAAAAAAAAAAAAAGGAGGGGACTGAAACTCTGAAAATGACAGTAATATTGGATAAGTCATATCTTTTAGCACGCTAATTTTATACCACTAACTCATGGTTGAAATAATTGATATATAAAGGTATTATGATTGGTTACCTGCTTTGAACATCTCTTGAATATAGTTTAATTTTCTTTTGCTATGATACTGCTTAGTTCCTATATGTTTATGGTTTCATTCTGCTTTTAACAAAAACTCTTGCATTCCCCTCAGAAGGGAAATACAGGCAGAAGTCACGTGGATAGGTTTCTTTCCTTATAATACGATGTTTGACAATTGGACAATAACTGTATGACAATTACTAGCATTTTCCTTCAGACATTTAATTCTCTGAAAATATCTGGTTTATTTTGAGCTTTCAAAAAAGAAATCTAGAGGACTGACTCCTTTATTTGTATTTTTCCCCTTAAGTTAATTTCATCTTGAAAACGTTCCCTCTCTTATGTCTATAGCAGTCATTTACTCTTTTAATTTCATATGACAGGGACCAAGAAGCAAAATAAACAATAATAAGGTCAGCATATTACCTTCAGAGAAGCAGGGAGTTGTGACACTTCTGGATATTTCCAGAGAGTAAGATTGGGCATCCAAGGTGATTATTAATTTTACACATAGTTAAAGCATTCCATAGTCAAAGATTCCCTAAATAGGACTATCCTCATTGGCTGTATGCTCTCCAACAATGGAGATTATGAACTAATACAAATTAATCACCAAAATATGACAGTTAAGATTCACTAGATTACTTCAGAAAAATAAGTTTTGCAACCTTTTCTTCTCCCAAAGTCCTCATAAATTGGATAACTGAAAAGACTGATTAAGTTGGTGTCACATATATGCAAAAGTTCACTTAAAGAATTTTAAACTGGGCAAATTCTTGTCTACTTCACTATGGACAATATAGCCATAAAAACATAAATTAGGTATTTAACTTCCTCTGGGTCTTCATCCCCATTACTTTTGTTTTCTTGTTCAGAATGTGTAAACATCTAGCTTCTAGGAAAATGGCTAGGGAAGGTTGTTCTGCTACCATACTTCTAATAAATGGAGTACTCCTCTGAAAAATCTGTAAGAGTTATGACATTTGGGTTGGTTAGTGAAAAGGTTTTCTTTCCCATGGGAAATGTTTCAGGGAAATGGACTAAAACTGTCATCATATCCATGTTTACTATCAATAGAGTCTCCCATCAGATATGCCCTTGTTATCTTCCCTTTCTTTGTTCCAGCCAACCATCCATTTACCACTTCTTTTCCCTGTCTCAAAAACAAGTGGTCTCAAATTCTAGATTCCTGAGGATGCTGGCATTCAAGGCCCTCTACAATCTAATTCCACCCTATATTGTTAATCCATTTTCTGCTATTCTCTAACATGATCCCTCTACTTTGGCTAAGCCAGTGTAAAAATTCCCCATTCTGCCTCCAAGACTTTGTTCATGATGGTCTTCCAAATGGAAGTCTTTCCAATTATACAAAAATCTATCTAACCTCAGGGCCAGCTCAAATCCCAACTCTAATAGGAAGTCTTTTTTGACCACTCTTGCCTAAATTGACCTGAATTCCTTTATCTATTGTCTATGCTATTTATTTTGACATTTACTAGTAAATTTGTGTTTTTATTTATAAATATAATAAAAATTATTTTGTATGTGCGTCTTTTCCCCCAGTGAGCTACAGCCAGTTAAGAGTACTAGATAGGGAGTCAAAGGTCCCAGGTTCTAGATCAAGTTCAATAACTACCTCTCTGTCTAGTATTGGGTAAACCACATAAACTCCTTTGGTTTTTCAAAGGTAGTAGGTGCCTTAAGGATCATCTAGTTTCATTCCTTTATTTTTATTTATTTATTTTTTTAAGTGAGGCAATTGGGGTTAAGTGACTTTCCCAGGGTCACACAGCTAGTTAAGTGTCTGAGGCCAGATTTGAACTCAGGTACTCCTGACTCCAGGGCCGGTGCTCTATCCACTGCGCCATCTAGCTGCCCCTCATTCCTTTATTTTTACAGATAAGGAAACTAAGAGTCTAAGATAAAGTAAGCTTCTTGAGAGTGAGAGTTGTCTTATACATTTGTTCTATTCACAGGTTGAGTGGATGCTGAGCAAAGAGACTAAGAATACTGAGGAGGACACTAAAAAAGCTAAGTTGAGAACATTTTCTACTAGTCATTCAAATACCAAAAACTCCTCTAAGAAAGAATTAGAGCTCATGTCCTTGGGCAGATAAGCAAAAAGAATGAGAGAGGAAATGTTTTTACCCTCTGACACCTAAGATGGCATTTCAAAAGAGAGAAGCAACCCCAACTCACCTGGGATTTGGCTGTCAGGAGCCCAGAGTTAATTCTCTCTTCCTCCATGCTTCCCTCTTGGGGAAGGGTAGAGTCCTGAGAAAGCAGAGCTGGGGAAGAGAAAGGAGCCATGAGGGAAACCCTCCTGCTTTGTGGTTCCCAGACTCATCAGACCACATGCTAGACTAACATGCCAGTTGGGTGTGATTCCCCACACTGCTTAGGAAGGAAGGAGGACCAAGGGAGACCCCATTCCCACTGAGTGAACCATAGGCATTGCCATTCAGGACCCAGAAGCTACTCTTGTGTTCCTAATAGCCCCAGTGAAAGTACACTTTCAAAAACAGCCAGACAAATAAAGGTGTAGTTCTGAAAGCTTTTATTAACGCGAATGAAGCTCATCAAAACATTCTGCTGTGTCTTTCCGCTAATTCACAATCTTCAGCTTCATAGATATAAAACATGAGGTTTTCAATTGGGGAGAAATATCACTTAATGAAATAAACACAGGACCATAGTCAGAAGACCTGGATTCAAGCCCTGATTCTCCCACTAACTATGAAACTGCAAGTAATTTACTTGATCTACTGAGTCTGTTTCCAAACTTGCAAAACAGGAAAGATGATAATATCTATATATAATATACCTGACTCATAGGGTCCTTGGGAGAACCAAATGAGATAACTGATGAAAAAGGTTTCTGAAAAGTAAAAGGCTAAATGTACTGACTAAGGTGAGGATGGTAGAAGCCTTTGGAGAAAATGGCTTAAAAGCAAGTATGATGGAATAATACTTTCCCCCTGCTTCTGCACCTATTCTACCAGATAGCAGCAAAAACAGCTAATAGTGAATGTTGGGAAGAACCTTGGCTTGAGAGGACATGTTACAAAGGAGAACAAAGATATGGCTGGAGGATAACACAGGGAACCAATATTGAGATTCCAATCATTCTCACTCATTGAGCTCACCATACCATAAGGCCAGAGAGATCTACTTCTCCCTTTCTTTTTTATTTATTTTGTTTTTGTGAGGCAATTGGGATTAAGTGACTTGCCCAGGGTCACACAGCTAGTGTTAAGTGTGTGAGGCCAGATTTGAACTCAGGTCCTCCTGAATCCAGGGCTGGTGCTCTATCCACTGTGCCACCTAGCTGCCCCTCTCCCTTACTTTCTAATCCAAAAATATACAGAGGGAAAGTGATCTTTGAAGTGCTGAAATGTTCATGTTTGCTGATGTTTGGTCAGTTCATAAAGAAAAAAAATTAAAGAAAATTATCTCAATATTCTTTAAAAAGCATAGTACATACCATATTATGGTAATATCAACCTGACAACACTGGTCATGACTTTGATATAATGTATAAATACTGATATATAATGGGTTTCTCCTCTTTCTAATGAAACCTGACCCATTAACTAATTATAAATATACTATCCCTAATAACCAAGCCTAGCTCCAAAGAGGGGTAAAATAACGCACTTTCCCCCTACTTCTTTGCAAAAGTTAAGGTCTGTGTATATCAGACTTTTTCAATATGGTGGTCAGTTTTCCTGAACTTTCTTTTTCTTCTTCTTTATGACTCTGAGAGTAGGAAAGGGAAATAATACACTGGGAAATATAAGTGATATAAAAACAAACAATTTGTATGTGTTTGTATGTGTGTATGTATATATAATCCATTACCTGAGATCCAAGTACCAAATTCAGCACCTCCCTGAAGTGAAGGAGGAAACACAAGAAGGAACACTTAAAATTTACAAAGGGGAGATGGGCAGCAAGGTTCCCCATACAAAGTTTAAGATAAAAAGGAACCAGGGTCAGATGCCCTACAAGAGCTAGCTAGACATAATAGCTTCTGCTGACCAAAGAATCTGGTCTGGGAAAGACTTGAGTATTATTCAGATAACTGTATACTAGAAACTTGCTGTTTTGAGTCTTTTACTTATATTTTCTCTTAGGTTCTCAGTAAAAGTTCTTTGTAGAAAAACTGCAAATTGATCTAAGAGGAAACAGAATTGTTCTCTATTTGGGACAGAATAGGAAGGTGAATCCTTATTACCCTCAGAGATCAAAGTGATGATAGCTGTGGGACCAAACAAGTTTAGAACTTTTGGACTTGAAAGATAATCTCTATGTGTGTACTGGAGAGGAGGAAAAGGAAAACAAAGTTTGCATAATCTTCAAATGTTGATTACTTCCCTCCGGGCCCATTTACTCACACTCCTTTTGAGATAAGTTTTCCTCTACCCATCCTGGGGTACTTGTCACCTTCCCTCCCCTTCTGTAATTCTCACCTCTCTCCCCAAGCATTTGGGTCAGATCTTCCATGGTCACCCACTTCTCAATGGCTTCTGGATGTTCTGCTGTCACCCAATTGCTATCTAACCAGGCGGGTAGATCAGAAAAATGCTAAAGCACCAGCAGCTCCAGGACCTGCTCCTTTCTGCCCCAAAGCTCTAGCCAAAGATCTCAAGTCAGGTGTGGTATCTTCCTCCACATTCACCTTCTTGCAGAGCTTGGACCTTCCTTCACTCTGGGGCTCTCTGATCTGTCTCCCCAGGAATGAGTCCTCCCTCTGTTGCCCCTGTAGCTACCCAGGGCCGATTAGGCAGAGTCAGGAAGGAGTCAGCAGGAGGGACCCAGCAGCCTCAGTCAGAGTAGGCCCTCAGAGACCTGCGGAGATGGCCACAAACCCTGGATATACAAAATGGACACAAGGTGAATTTGTCACTCATTCATTCAGTCAACGAGCATTTATTAAATGTCTACTATAAAATCCAAAACAGTCCCTGCCCTCAAGGAGCTCACACTCTATTGGCAGCACGCGGTGTTGTGGTCAGACAGGGTAAGCAAAGCTGCTGGAAGCGGCCACACGTCCACACGGCTCGGCCACACAGTCCCGGCACCCCCAGGGCAGGCCCCGCGGCGCACATCCAGGGGCGGAGGGTGGCCCCAAGCTGTCACGCCCAGGGAACACAACAGGTTTTCTTCCCTCCCGGATCTGCTCCTATTAGGGCGAGAGTGTGAATAAGGAACGGGGCCGGACGCTCGGTCACTAAATACCTGGTCACCGGATGCGGGGCCTGGACTGACACAGAAGCGACTTGAAGACGATCATCTTTTCCGATCATGGCGGCGAGCATGCGCATACATCTCTAGGGGCAAGCTTGCAGCATAATTGCTCAGAGACCTAGGGACTACAATTCCCAGAATGCTAGGGGCTGTGGGCTTTCCCCATTCCTTCCCCCCTTCCCTCCTCCCCTCCAGCCTCTTCACCCACCTCCCCCAACCCCTAACCTATAGAGGTTTGTCCTGATTGTTCTTGAACTGACATTTAATCCCTAGCATCTAGGTTCTAGTCTCCATTGGCTAAATTAGAGAAGAGGGGAAGCAGCTTGACTTCTATACCATTCAAAAGTCCACCATCGTTATGCTTCCTTAAGAACTGCTCCATTTTTCTCCTCCGCCCCTCACCTGTCTTGGGACCTGAAAGACATTTTTTTGGGGATGCTCCTTAAACTGAGGGGTCCATTTCAGACGGAGGAGCTTCCACTTAGGTTTACCCCTAGAGAAAAAAAAAAGGAAAAAGGGAGGAAATGGCTGTATCAGGTGCACATTAAACTCTATAACTAGCATAGTGTAGGTTTTCAGCAAATATTAAATGCCAAGCATAAAGCTCTGTGATAGAATTCTAGGTCTCAGGTAAAACAGAAGAATGTAAAGTTCAGTCCATATAATCCTTGGCTCTATATAGCTACTCTCACAAGTTTTGTTTGTGGGTTTTGAGATGGAAGGGGTTTGGACAAGGTAGATTATATGATATTACTGAATGTGGAGCTGAACTAGATGGAGCTGAAGTATACACATGTTGTGATGATGTTGCTAGGGGAAAGGATGGTTGGCATGTTTTTTTTTTTAATGATTGTGTGACTTAAAAACCTTGGGTTCTGGTCCATCTAAGTAGATATCCTTTGCACTTCTTTTCTGAGTTTATGTTGACATTTTTCTTGGCTAGAACCTTTACTTGCCATGGCAAGATATCCCTTGATTCACTCTACCATTATATCCTACACTTGCATTTCACTTTGGCTAACAAATACAATCTTAGAATGATGAACCAGAGTCTCAGAACAAGTGTCATATCAAAAATGTACTTGAATCTTTCTCTAAAAGACCACCTCATCACAGGATCAAACCTTTCATAAAAACTAAACCCTTGCCATGCAAGTAAAGTGCCAAACATTGAGATAGAACACCAGGCAACTGCGGAAGTGATATTCATATACATCCCCTCTCTCTCTGTTGCTTCCTTGTCAATTAGTATGCCAGGAGAGTGAAATAAAGAAATGATCACATGTGGAAATTTTCTTCTCATTAAATCCAAATAATGGGGCTACACCCCAGTCCCATAGTCTTACTTGGTTCTGAATCTCACTCTGCAAATAATCCAAAATTCCTAAATGTCACCATAATCAGTGAACCTGATTAGTATACTAACAACCAGTAATGACTCTGTCCCCCTTTAAAATATCATTGATAATATCTCTTCCGTATGTTGAAGAAATTATTGTTCAGCTGTACCAATTATATTGCTTTTCCTAAGGGTTTCACTTAGCCAGTTGCTATTCTGTGCTGCTGCTACCCCTGGCCATGGTCCTGATGGCTTCTCTAATAACTAAAGTAGCACCTTGGTGTCTTCATATAATTTGAAATCTTCTGAAACTGTGGAACAGCGAACACAGAGAGGCAAGTTTAAAACATTAAAAAAAAATGTGTTTCTACAGAGGATACATGCATTTTTCTTTTATCAGAATTTAGTGAAGATTTAATAAAACCACAAACCCAGTCTAGTGAGGGCACAATTTTTTCTAATGATCTTAAGAGATTTGTTGAAACTTGGGTTTATAAGAATATAAAATATAAAAAACATAAAAATTGGATATATGTTGGGTATAAAGATTGTATATACAGCTGTAAAAGCTGTACATTTTATCCAAATCTGTATTGACTCTACAGCTATCTTCAATTTATTAATAATAATAGATGTTTTGTAAATTAGGACTTTTTATTTGCTCAGAAAAAGACATTTTTCTCTGTCTTTCAGAGAGTCTTTAGTTCACCAAGGTTTAATAGACAAGTTATTTTTCTTCCCTCCATTATATCTTACATTTTTTCAGAATTTAGCTAACCATAAATAAAATTAGTTTCCTTCTGCAAATTAAAATAGAAAAAGATTACACACAGAACTGAGTCTCTTTTATGTAGTTTGCTTTTCCATTCAAGTATGTAATAAATTAAGTACATAAATTATGCAGCTGTCCTTTTTGTATTTTCTCCTGTTATCTTTTGTTCATTTAAAAAACTGTTCCAGTGACCTTTTTCCTTCCTTCCTTCCTTCCTTCCTTCCTTCCTTCCTTCCTTCCTTCCTTCCTTCCTTCCTTCCTTCCTTCCTTTCTTTTTTTGGCCAACTTTACTGATATTCTCCCTCTCTCCTCCAAAAAAGGCTGGAAAAAAAGAAAATCAAACCCCTTTTTTTCTTTCTTTCTTTTTTTTTTTGCAGGGCAATGGGGTTAAGTGACTTGCCCAGGGTCACACAGCTAGTAAGTGTCAAGTGTCTGAGGCTGGATTTGAACTCAGGTCCTCCTGAATCCAGGGCCAGTGCTCTGTCCACTGTGCAACCTAGTTGCCCCCCTTCCTGGCTTTCTTACACCTTACTCTTCTCCAACTACTCTGTGATCCAGTGACACTGGGCTTCTTGCTATTGCTCGACCAAGACACTCCATCTCCCAACTCCATGCAGTTATGAATTTTCACTGGCTGTCCCCCATACCTTTAACCAACCCTTTTTCCTCTCATTTCTGCCTCTTAGCTTTCCTAGTTTCCTTCAAGTTCCAGTTAAAGTCCTACTTTCTTTAAGAAGTTTTCCTTAGTCCTGAATCTTAGTGCCTTCCCTCTGAGATTATCTCCAATTCATCCTGTATAAACATCTTTTTTTGTACAGTCATTTGCATTTTGTTTCTCCCATTAAGTCTGAACTCCATTGGAGTGGGGACTGTTTTTCCCTCTTTCTTTGTATCCTGAGTACTTAACATAGTGGCTGGCACATAGTAGGTGCTTAATAAATGTTTGTTGAAAGGTCAAGAATATCAAGGGAACTAATAAAAAATGCACAGGAAGGTGGGTTAGCCATACCAAATCTGAAGCTATACTGTAAAGTGGCAATAATCAAAACTATTTGGTATTGGCTAAGAAATAGAGTGGTGGATCAGTGGAATAGGTTAGGCACAGGAGACACAATAGTAAATGACTATAGTAATCTACTGTTTGATAAACCCAAAGACTCCAGCTTCTGGGATAGGAACTCAGTATTTGACAAAAACTGCTGGGAAAACTGAAGGATAGTATGGCAAAAACTAGGCATAGACCAACATCTTACACCATATACTAAAATAAGGTCAAAATGGGTACATGATTTAGACATAAAAGGTGATACCATAGGTAAATTAGGAGAGGAAGGAATCATTTACCTCTTGGATCTATGGAGAGGAGAACAATTTATCATCAAACAAGAAATAGAGAGAATAATATGAAATGCAAAATGGATGATTTTGATTACATTGAATTAAAACCTTTTTGTACAAACAGAAGCAATGCAGCCAAAATTAGAAGGGAAATAGAAAACTGGGAAACAATTTTTACAGCCAGTGTTTCTGATAAAGGCCTCATTTCTAAAATATATAGAGAACTATAAGAATGCAAGTCATTCCCCAATTGAAAAACGGTCAAAGGATATGAAAAGGCAGTTTTCAGATGAAGAAATCAAAGCTATCTATTATCATATGAAAAAATGCTCTAAATCACTATTGATGAGAGAAATGCAAATTAAAACAACTCTGAGGTACCACCTCATACCTATCATATTGGCTAATATGACAAAAAAGGAAAATAATAAATGTTGGGGAAGCTGTGGAAAAATTGGAAGACTAATGCATTGTTGGTGGAGTTGTGAACTGATCCAACCATTCTGGAGAGCAATTTGGATCTCTGCCCAAAGGGCTATAAAGCTGTGCATACCCTTTGACCCAGTAATGCCACTGCTAGGTCTTTATCCCAAAGAGATCATAAAAAAGGGAAAAAGACCCACATATACAAAAATATTTATAGCAGCTCTCTTTGTGGTGTCAAAGAATTGGAAATCAAGGGGATGCCCAGCAATTGGGGAATGGCTGAACAAGTTGTGGTATGTGAATGTAATGGAATACTATTGTGCTGTAAGAAATGATGAGCAGGCAGGTTTCAGAAAAACCTGGAAAGACTTAAGTGGACTGATGCTGAGTGAAGTGAGCAGAACCAGGAGAACACTGTACACAATAACAGCAACATTGGTGTGATAATCAACTGTAATAGACTTAGCTCTTCTCAGCAATACAATGATCCAAGACAATTCCAAAGAACTCATGATGAAAAATGTTCTTCACATCCAGAAAAAAGAACTGTGGAATCTGAATGCAGATTGAACCATACTGTTTCTACTTTTGTTTATGTTTTTGGTTTTTCTTTTTTTGAAGTTTTTCCCTTTTGTTCTTTTTTATTCATTCATTCATTCATTTTTGAAGGGCAATGAGGGTTAAGTGACTTGCCCAGGGTCACATAGCTAGTTAAGTGTCAAATGTCTGGAGTCAGATTTGAACTCAGGTCCTCCTGAATCCAGGACTAGTGCTTTATCTACTATGCAACCCAGCTGCCCCCTTCCCTTTTTTTCTGATTCTTCTTTCACAACATGACTAATGTAGGAATATGTTTGATATGATTATACATATATAACCTATATTGGATTGCTTTCTGCCTTAAGGAGGGGGGAGAGAAGGGAGTGTGTAATTTAAAAATCTAAGTGTGGGTTCTAATTTGTCCCCCCCTAGCTTTGGGGGGGAAACTGGTTTTTAAAGGGTTTATTAAAAGATATAAGATAGTAAAGAAAGAGAAAGATTGAAAACAGATTTCTTTTTTTTTTTTTTTTTTTTTAGTGAGGCAATTGGGGTTAAGTGACTTGCCCAGGGTCACACAGCTAGTAAGTATTAAGTGTCTGAGGCCGGATTTGAACTCAGGTACTCCTGACTCCAGGGCCGGTGCTCTATCCACTGCGCCATCTAGCTGCCCCTCAGATTTCTTATAGCATGGAAATGCTAGCCTTCCTAAACCTCTCACTTCTGAAGTCCTCTGCCACCACACCAATGTCTCCAACCAAAAGAGCACACCTTCCTCCGTCAGCATCCACTTCTTCCTTCATGTTCCCCTCCCATAAATGGGAGGTTCTTCAAGCTGATTGGCTAGTGTCATTCAAATTCATTGGTTCACTTGACCCGAAGGTGGTTTCCAGGTAAAGTTCAAAGTTTTTAGCTTCTGAGAACAATACCCTCTTAAGTACCAGCCAGATGTGCTTACAAGCCAGTCAGCAGTCAGTAGCTCTTACCCAATTCAATCAGTTTAGATCAATCTCCAGGTGGGACCCTGAGTATCTGCTAAATCCCTTCATCTACCACATTCCATTATCTTGACACAGGAGGGAGGGAGAAAATTTTGGAACTCAAAATCTTTTAAACACAAATGTTGAAAACTATCTTTACATGTAACTGGAAAATAATAAAATACTTTTATGATTAAAAAAAATGTTTGTTGACTAAGCAACTCACACACTTTGAAACTAAACTTCTACCTTTCTGTCCACTCAGAAGATAGAGATTCTCCTGAATTTTATTCTCCATGGACTTACTATCTCTATGCCTGCCTCAGACTTGGAGATTTCACTGTTCACTCTTACCTCAGGATAACTTTATAAAAATATTAAACATCAAGTTTTAGCCCTGACTCCTGGGTACTCCAGCATTTCTACCTTTCCATTCAAAAAGATGTCTCTTTCCCACCTCCAATCCTTTGTTTCCTGTCTCTCAACTAGTTCCTGTTCACCATTAAAACAAAACAAAACCGGGGCAGCTAGGTGTCACAGTGGATAAAGCACCAGCCCTGGATTCAGGAAGACCTGAATTCAAATATGGCCTCAGATACTTGACACTTACTAGCTGTGTGACCCTGGGCAAGTCACTTAACCCTCATTGCCCTGCAAAACAAACAAAAACACAAAACAAAACCTGCCCTGTGACTTCATTGGTGTAGAAAATCTATAGGCACAAATTGGTACCTTGCATGCCAATATTTCCGTATATTTCAACATACACAAAAATAAATACAAGGTAAATAGGAAAGAGCACTACGGGGATGGGGGAAAGGATGAGGTAAAATTTCACAGAGAATGTGGAACATGAGCTGAACTTTGGCAACAGACAAGGATTCTGGGAGGTTGGGTAATGAAGAAAGTGAATTTCAGGCATAAGACTACATGCGTGTAGTGTGAATGCATGTGATTGGGAAAATGCACTCACAAGGGTGGGAAATTTGGAGTACTGAGTTTGGAGAAACAGCTGGAATCCTTTTGGTTGGAATGTAGAGTACATGAAGAGTAATATAAGAAAAAAAAAAAGCAGGAAAGGGGAGCGCCTTGAGAGTAGGGGATGTTTTTCAGCCTTTGTACTCTTAGCACTTAGCATATACATATCCGGTGCTTACTAAATGCTGAGGAGTTTCTATTTTATTGTTTCATGAGGAGAGTGGCATAGTTAGACCTGTACTTAAAGAAGATTATTTTGCTTGCTATTTAGAGTTTTTACGTTACATGGCTTCCTATCTCTCTAGATCTCCAGTTCATTAGATAGGCGTTAATTTCTCCATTATAGGTAAAGACTATTGCTTTTTCTACTTGAATTTGCTCCAGTCCTAAAACTCCACCCCCTCCTCCTCGCTGACCCCGCCCCTGGAAAGTTGCTTTTACGACGGCTCTGCCTTTCGTCGATCGTATTGGTTCCCTCCGCCTTTTGAAGCCCAGCCTCCAAGTGAGGCGGGTTTGTAACCCTAATGGGACTCAAACTCTCGAGAGTGAATTGCATGCACAAAGATGGGCTGAGATACACCTGTCATGGAGAAAACCTAGGATTGTTTGGCGTTGGGGGAGGGATGCAAAGCTATCCTCGCAGAGAGATCGCTCCGCGTCCCCTTCCGAAGCTGAACATCGCTTCTGGAGTGGCGGAGCGTCGGACTGGGAAGATAGAGAAGGCGCTGGGAAAGTGTTGCCTAGTGGCCACGACCTGGCCTGGGGGCTGGGGGCTGGGGGCAGGGGTATAGGAAAGAGACAAGCGGCCCAGTTCCCGTCATTCTGGGAGTTGTAGTCCCAGGAGATTCTCTAGGCGCAAGCGCACTTTCGAGCTTTGTCTGGTAATGCGCGCGCAGGCTTGACGCCATAATTGGTTCTTCAGCCGAACCCTCTCTTATTGGAGGTCAGGCCAATTCCCGGACTTAGTGCCAGGTACTTAGAAGCCAGACATCAACCCCGGTCTCGCTGTCGACTGGAGCCCGGTTAATGGGGTGGGGAGGGGGCATGTTATCCCCTTCATTCCCTACCTTGAGAAAGAGATAATGTGTGTGGTGTGTGTGTGTCTGTCTGTCTGTCTGTCTGTACATAGAGGTACCATTAGTCATTATATATTCACATTCCGACAGAATAAGTGCTTTCAGGCTAAGGTTTCCTTGTCTGTATCTCCAGGTCCTAGCACAGTGCTCTGCATATAGTAGGTGCTTATTAAATGTTTATTGAATCGAAGTGTTTGTTGAATGAATGAAATGCATCAAGTGCCCATTTGGATGCCCGACTTTCTGGCATTTTCTGAAGTCCCCTGCAAGACTCAGTGTGACTGAGGTTGCTAGGTTCTGTATGCTGACTATCATTTTCTCTCTGTCCACAGCAGCCATGTATAAAGTCTACAGGTTTCCAGCCCTGAATACCAGAGGAAGGGTTTCTTAATGAAGAAGCAGAGATTTCAGCTCCACAGTGAAAGTCCTGGAGAGCCACCGAGCTCCCAGGCTCTGGGAATAAGAAATATATGCCATGAGCACGTAAGGTCGTGAAAGTGACTGGTGCTGAATCATTCCTGACCAATCTGCTTGGGTAAACAGGATTGGGGTGAAAGTAGGATATCCAGAAACTAGCCTTGGAAAATCTCACTCAGACAGGTGAGAAGTACTGACTTTGGGGACAAAGGGTCAGTTGGCCAGAGAGGAATCTGTGCCCTAGACCAGGGCTTTTTAAACTTTTTCTGCTGGAGACCCCTTTTCACTGAAGAAATTTTTTACATGGCCCCAGGTATATAAAATAGGTATACATAACCTTTTACTATTGCCAAATTATTTGAGACTCCCACATTCAGTTACTCAACTCCATACAGGGTCCCGACCCACAGTTTAAGAAGCTTTGTTCTAAAGTATTGTAATGAGCAGGGAATATAGATTTTTTGTTTTTGTTTTTGTTTTTGTTTTGCAGGGCAATGGGGGTTAAGTGACTTGCCCAGGGTCACACAGCTAGTAAGTGTCAAATGTCTGAGGCCGGATTTGAACTCAGGTACTCCTGAATCCAGGGCCGGTGCTTTATCCACTGCGCCACCTAGCCGCCCCCGAATATAGATTTTTTAAGATTTTGAATCGGAGAACTGAGGCGTACGTCAAAATGTTTAGATTTAGTTGGTGCTTTGAAAGTGAGCATCATTTAAAAAAAAAAAAAAAGCCCTCTGAACAACACCTCAGCTGGTCTGATTATCTTTGGAGGTGGTTTTTGGTTAGGACTAGAAGCTGTGGTTGTTAACATGTAGAATATGTGATAGAGTTTGGGCCCAGAAGAGTACTTACAGATCTTCACTCTGATCTGCAGCAGCCAGGTGTTGCTGTGGATAGAGGGCCAGGCCAGGAATTAGGAAGACCTGTGTTCATATATCTGGCCTTAGACACTTAATAACTGAGTAATTCCAGGCAAGTCACGTAACCTCTGTTTGCCTCAGTTTCCTTATCTATAAAACTGGAATTAAAAATAACACTTACCTCCCAGGGTTGTTATGAGGATCAAATAAACCAATTATAAATCACTTAATAGGGGGCAGCTAGGTGGTGCAGTGAATAGAGCACCAGCCCTGGAGTCAGGAGTACCTGAGTTCAAATACGGTCTCAGACACTTAACATTTACTAGCTGTGTGACCCTGGGCAAGTCACTTAACCCCAATTGCCACACTAAAAAAAAAAAAATCACTTAACACAGGCCCTGGCATATAGTAAGTGCTATATAAATGTTAGATATTATTAGTATTAGCTAGGATTACTGGGATGGGATTACTTCTAGGTCTTCTTTGACTTTCCTCTTCCTTCATAACTTTTAGGCAGGGGACACACCTCTCTGTCCTTTGCTGCCCAGTGAATGTAGGAAACAAGGTAGGATCTTCCTAATAATTCTTTTCTCTTTTTCAGCTTTGCCTTTTGGGGAATCTGCTCTCCACAAGAGGGCAGCACTGAGAGGATAGGAATGACTTCTGAACTTCGGACTACCAGATCACAGGTGGGTTGACATTTTAGGACAAAGAAGAAAGCTCATTTCTCCAGTTTCAGGGTTGAAACATTTCCTTTCCTCTTCCTAGAGCTTCTCTTTCCAAAAAGTCTAGTCCAGAGACTGAGCCCCAAATGTTCTCACCTAAGACACTAGGAATGTTCTTCCGGTTCCTCTTCTCCCTGCCCAATATTCATTCCATCTGATGGTGTCCTAATGTACTGAGTTTGGGACTGTGAACAAGACAAATGAAGTAGAAAACACTACCCTTGTCCTCAAGGACCACACATTTTCCCTGAGGAGACAAAATATGCCTATGACACGATGACTATAATTTTAATGTAGGTAAAAATTAAATCATATACAGAAGTACATGAGGGTGAGGTCAAAGCAAATGGTGTAGACATATCATAAAAGTTGAGAGAAGGGAAAGGTCAATGTGACTGGAATGGGCTAAGAAGGCTTTCTGAAAGAGATCAGATTTCATTGAGCTTGAGGATAGATAGAATTTATATTGTTGGGACAGCTAGGTGACACAGTGGATAAAGCATCAGCCCTGGATTCAGGAGTACCTGAGTTCAAACCCGGCCTTAGACACTTGACACTTACTAGCTGTGTGACCCTGGGCAAGTCACTTAACCCCCATTGCCCTGCAAAAAAAAAAAAAAAAAGAATTTATATTGTTAAAGGATGAGAGAGAAGCATTCCAGGCAAAGAGAACATCATGGTTCAAGGTGTGGAACTGGAGTGAACATGTCCTCAACAGAAATCAGTGAGGAGACTGGTCTGGCTGGAACAAAGGGTGAATTTTAGGAAGTGGTGGGAAGTAGGTAGGTTTGTTCTCCAGCATGAAGCCCTATCAATAGAGAACTTTGAATGGCAATTTGAAGAGATATAAATTTATCTTGGATTTAGCTGAAATAACTTGAGTGGCTTGGGGAAAGAGAGGAGCTGAGATGGGGATAAAAAAGAAAGCAGTGTTTGAAAAAGCAATGACTAGGGGCAGCTAGATGGCGCAGTGGATAAAGCACCGGCCCTGGAGTCAGGAGTACCTGAGTTCAAATCCGGCCTCAGACACTTAACACCTACCAGCTGTGTGACCCTGGGCAAGTCACTTAACCCCAATTGCCTCACTAAAAAAAAAAAAAAAAAAGAAAGAAAAAGAAAAAGTAATGACTGATTTAGTAGAAAGGACAAAAGGGTTGGAGATGATTTGAGGATTTCCACAAAGGCAAAATGATGATGTAGGTAGTAAAGCTGAATATAACTATCCATGAAAAATTCTGATTAAGTTATTCTTTTGGAAAATTTGAAGAAATATGGGTTAGATTATACTACCCTTATATGGATATGAACTGGTTGAATGACTGCACTAAAAAGAATTGTCATGAATGATGGCACATTAATATGACAAGACTCTGAGACTTGGCTCTCTATCTGCTAGTTCAATGTTCTCCCTTTTCGCTATTTTAAAAAGTGTTTTAAAGACAATCTGGTAGAAAAGGGATTACGCTTGTTTTGTTTGCTCCCAGACAGCAAAACCTGGAAAAATTGGGTGATTGCATAGAAATTTAGACTTGATTTCAGTAATCCTTACAATTAGTTATCAACTAGTCAGATGGCCTGCCTTAGGAGATAATGAGTTTTCCTTCAAGCAAAAAATGGACAATAAAAGCCATTTAATGTTTTTTGACTGAATGGTGGGAATCTGTTTTGGAGCCTAGATGGTTATTGAGGTAACTTCTAGTTCTGAAATTCTATGACTCTCTGACTTTTTGAGGCCAGGCCCCACTATAATAAATAAATAATCACTGAAACATGTCCTTCATGAAATGGTTTTCATATATTAAAAAGTTCAGGGGGGCAGCTAGGTGGTGCAGTGGATGAAGCACCAGCCCTGGATTCAGGAGGACCTGAGTTCAAATCCAGCCTCAGACACTTGACACTAGCTGTGTGACCCTGGGCAAGTCACTTAATCCCCACTGTCCCTCGAAAAAACCCAAAACAAAACAAAACAAAAGTTAAAATATTGTTCTTGTCCTGGGAATTCTTGCAGTGGTTTGGGAAGGCCTGCTGAGATCTGTCCTAGAAATGTAAGTTTGAAGATACTTAGTATTTTCCTGGAAACTTAATATTTACATTTTTATTGACAAAATAAAATTCCAAAGGCAGCTTCTCCTAGGAGAGATTAGATATGTAATCTAAAGTTTTACGATTTTTATTGTCGATAACAAACCAAGTGTTATGTTACTTAGCTATTTAGATTTATCATGAACCACATTTGAGATTTACAAGTCACAATTTAAAAACTGAACACCTTTTTTCATAGCTTTGGGAGAAAAGAGGCTTCACAGTTCATGTCATAATAGAAAATAAATAATCTGATTGACTAAGAACTCTCAGATTCCTAAACTTTATTGGAACATATAACCCTGTCTATTCCCTCTGATGCTGAGTCTTCTCAATATTGTTAATGGATGGCCCCAGGTTGACCTGAAATGTGTTTGGCATTTTAGGAATCATTAACATTCAAGGATATAGCTGTGGACTTCACCCAGGAGGAATGGAGGAAACTGGACTCTGATCAGAGATACCTATATAGGGATGTAATGCTGGAGAACTACAGGAACCTGGTCTCACTGGGTAAGAGTAGATTTCCTTTGAGACTCAGGGTCACAATAGAATATTTTTGTTTTCTTATATATTAAAATGTGTTTATATATGTGGAAGTTGGGGGAAAGCACTTTAAAGTGTTTATATGTATTAGGATGAGGAATTAAGTGATCAAAAAAAATCCTAATCCCCTTTGAATACAGGAACAGGGTATTCCTTCTCCTTCTTTCCTTTTGAGAAGTCAACATTTTGTAAAGTCTGAAATGGATACCTATCTTTGATGTTGCCATGATCTCATCCTTAGGAGTCCCTAAAGAAGAAGGGATTTGGATTTTTACAGGACAGTTGTTTGTCTTATGCACAAATACCCAAATCCTTTGTTTTTTCATATGAACAGGGCATCAAGGTTCGAAACCATATGTGATTTCCCAGTTGGAACAAGGACAAGAGCCTTGGATAGTAGAGAGAGAAATTTTAAGGGGCGACTGTAAAGGTGAGTAACAAACCACATTGGAGTCACTGTAAGTAACAATTAGAAGGGTTTGTGATCTTCAAACTATTCATGTAGTCATTTTCCTCAAAGCCTCCCTGGCCTATTAAGAAGACTGAGGTCATTTGGCACGAACTCTTTCAAGTGTATTCATTTCACCTCAATATGTCATAAATTTTTGTCATGTTAGAGTTGAATTAGCCTTAATTTAATTTAATTAGCCATAATTTAATCCAAACTCTCACCAAATGCAGAAATCCTAAAAGCCAAAGAACATCAGAACCAAATAAAAAACTGTGTTTTGAAGTAGAGAGTCTGGGTTTGGGTCTGCAAGGATTCAAACAAATTTATAAACCCATTTCCTCTTTGAAGTATATTTTTTGTTATTTTAGGCCCAGGTATATGGGGAGAAGTGGTAGTTCATTATCTTTTTGACAGACATGAAGCTTCTACTTGAAGATTTCAAAGGACAGGAATTTCTTGACTTTCTGAAGTAGCCTGCTACATTTTGGAAGGATCATAGATCATAAAGCTGGAGAGGAGAATGTAAGTGGCATCTAAGTAACCTCATTTTACAAATGAGGATGAGGTTCAGGTAGATTAAATGATTTGCCCAAGGCTACACAGATAAAGTGAGCAGCTGTGGGATTGGAAACTCAGGGTCCTCCGCCTCCAAAGCCAGTGTCCTTTCCAGTGTACTAGTTGTGATTTTTTTTTTTTCTTTAGGCAATGGGGGTTAAGTGACTTGCCCACAGTCACACAGCTAGTAAGTGTCAAGTGTCTGAGGTCAAATTTGAACTCAGGTACTCCTGAATCCAGGGCCAATGCTTTAACCACTGTGCCATCTAGCTGCCCCCTGTGATTTTTAATGAAGTCCTTTTTATGTTGATCTGAAATTTGTCTTTATATTCATCCTAGTTCTGCCCTTTGGAGGGAAAAAAACTGAAGGTGCATTCCTTGTTCTACATAGTAGTTTTTAATATATTTGAATATTATGTTAATCATACATTTTCTTCCTTTTGTACACCTCTAGTTTCCAGGAAATAGGAGTCCCTCATCTTCTCTAAAGAATTATGAACAAAGATGACACAAAGATAAGAAAGAAAAACTGATGAATTAGATGACAGATTCTGAGTCTGAAAAGACTTTGCTTTACAGGCTAGAACATCTTGCTGAAACATTGACACATTGTGGCAAAATTTAATTTTAATTTAATAGGGATCAGTGTAAAGTCTTACACTTAAACAAATCAACCTCAGAAGTACAAGAGAGGAACAACATGGCTCCTTAATAGTTCACATGAAAAAGCTCTGCAAGTTTTAGTATACTGTAACCTTCATGTGAATCAACAGTGTGATGTGGCAGCCAAAAAAGCTAATATTAAGAGTGGCATAATGATCAGGACTAGGGAAGGTCCCTTTGTAGTCCCCCTGTCAGACCAGATCTGGCGTATTGTGTTCAGTTCTTCATACCACATTTAAGGAACTGCACTGAAAAACATCTATAAGGAAGGCAGCCAGGATCGTGGTTAAGAAGCCTCAAGATTGGTTAAAGAAATTGTGGATGTTTAGCCCCCAAATTTGAGAAGTTAGGCAGTACATGATGGCTCTTTTTGAGCAGTTGAAGGGCTGTCTGTGCAGAGGATTAGACTTGTTCTGGTGGACCATACAAGGGAAAGTAGCACCCTGGGTGGAGGGTGCAGGGGAAGTGGACTTATACTTTATGTTGGGAAGACACTTGCTAACAATGTCCCTAACGTAGAATGGGTACACCCAGCGGGTGGTGTAGGTTTCCTCTCACAGGAAGTCTTCAAGTAAAGGCTTCACATCAGTTTGTTTGGGAGGCTGTAGAGGGGATTGTTTTTTGGTGTTGAGAAGAGTATTTCAAAGGCCATGTCTATAAAAACATCAGCGAATACATTGAGATTCTGTGATTCTTTGATTCTGTGATCCTGAAAGCTATTTCTTTCATCATACTCTGGATCCAATTCCTAGTATGTTCTTCCTAAGCCTGAATTTTATGATTTCCTTCTGTCTCTAACATTCAATCCATTAATAAATATTTATTAAACAACTTAATAGTAACTGTAGTTTGTGTTTTTCTGTGTACATAGTCCCTTTTATTTTCTCTTATTCCTCTCATTCCATTCAATTTCTCAAACTTCTACTTTCTACCCATTGCTATAATTTTTTTTTGTTGCAGTCTGGTTTTTGTTCCTTCCCCCTCCCTTAACCCTGCTCCTCAAAACCTTACAAAAATAGGTCTTGGGATGTCAACTCTGACATCTTTCTGACTGAACCTTATGACTTTTCCCTTTTTTTAGCTTTCCTTACTCTTTGAAATTATTGATCATCCTTTCTTTCCTTCTTTCTTTTATGGGGCAATGAGGGTTAAGTGACTTGCTCCGGGTCACACAGCTAGTGTCAAATGTCTGAGGCTGGATTTGAACTCAGGTCCTCCTGAATCCAGGGCTGGTGCTTTATCCACTGTACCACCTATTTGCCCCTTGATCATCCTTTCTTGATCCTCCCTTAACCTTTCCTTACTTAGGTGATGCTGCACAGTATCCTGATCTTTTTTTTTTTAACCCTTTACAGAGTTTCTTTGCCTTATTGGCTTCTTCCTGGAATTACTCCCTAACTACAGGTGTTATTACTGTCCTCAGCACTTGGTTTTTCTCTTTCTACAGTCTGTCCTCCTGAAACCTCATTCCTTCTGATAGCTTCAGTGTTCTTTGTATAGTGATAACTACCGTCCTCAGTTCTAGGCTTTGTCCTACAAGTCCACAAGGCTTACCTTCCATTTGCCCACCAGCCCTTTCTACCTGAATATGTCATACTGAGTGAGCCTGAATTAATTTCCTCCTGGACTAACACCCTTTAGAATCTTCTGCATTACCATTTCAAAAACTAGACTTACTGTCAAAAACTAGGCTTACTGTCCTTTTCCCCAAATCTGTTTCTCTTTCTGATTTCACTATTTTGTTTGTTGGACCACTGCCTTTGTTTTCTCACTTATTTCTTATATCCAATTATATATATATATACACACACACACACACACATATATATATATGTCACTTATTTCTTATATCCAATTAGGTCCTACAATTACAGTCTTCATAATATCTCCTGCTTCTACCCCTTCTTCCCTGTTCCTAATACTATCACCTTTTTATAGATCCTCATTTCTACCTACCTGGACTGTTTGTGATTTTCACCAGGTCTTCTGTCTCTACTCTTTACCTCTCCAACCAGTCCTTTCCAGGCCTTTCAAAATAACCTTTTTGGTCATTTGACTCCTTTGCTCAAAAGTATTCAGTGGCACCCATTTGCCTTCTGAAAAAAAATTAAATTATTTTATCAAGTATTTAAGACTTTCCACATTCTGACACCACCTTGTTTTTCCAGCCTTAGCTGAAATTATTACTATATACTCTGTTCCAAGCAGACTAGTTTGCTCTTTACTTCCCAGAGATGTGCTATATGCCATCCTGTCTCCAGGCTTTTGTTCAGGCTGTTCTCTATCCTTGGAATGTCCATTCTTCCCCATTTACTTTTTGAGTTCCTACTCATCTTTCAGAAAAGGAAATTGTTGATACACTTTGTTTTGACACAGTATACACTTACTAATAAACTCCAAAATAACTATCTTTACAAAGCATACTTCCTGAAAAAGATAGTTTATGGAAAGTTATAAGAAAAGGCAGGGAGTATGTATCCTTTAAATTTGATGTAACACTAACGGTCATAATTGACCAGAATTTTTGTCCCCTCTTCATGTTGCCTTTACTTAAAATTGTTGTAGTCATTGTGAATATTGGTTTTTTAACTCTGCTTTCTTTACTGCATATCACTTCATACAATTCTTTCCATATTTCTCTGAATCCTTCACATTTGTTATTCTTAATGATCTAATAAAATAATACTATTACATTCTTCTGACATAATTTGTTAAAGCATTCTACATTCATTGGACATATATTTTGTTTCTAGATTTTTATTGTCACAGTAACGCTGCTATAAATGTTTTCATATCTGTAGAGTGTTTTTTTTTTTAATTGTCAATCATTTCCTTGGAATATAGTCCCAGTAGTAGAAACTTAGAGCCAGAAGACTGGTGATGTCCCCTCCAGTTCTAAGTCTGTAATCTATGGTCCAGAACAAATCAAGAACAGGTTTTTGTTTTTTGGTTTTTTGCAAAATTAAAAATTATGTTCCATAATTATTGAACTAGTTTACAACTATATGAGCCAGGAATTGAAATGCTTATCTTTCCACAGACCTTTCCAAAAGTGAGTTTTCCTGTTTTTAGTATCTTTGTTAACTTGATAGATATGAAGTGATAATTCAGTGTAGTTATCGTTTTTTCTACTACTTAAAAAACTTTTATTGTTATCTATTTTTTTTGTGGGGCAATGGGGGGTTAAGTGACTTGCCCAGGGCCACACAGGATTGTTATCTATTTTTATGTCAACTTCATTTCTGAATAGATATCTCCTCCCTCCTTTATCCAATGAGCCATCCTTTGTAACAAAGAATAAAAAAAGAAAAACAATTCAGCAAAACCAACATATGCTTCAAAGGTTGATTATTTTTTATAGTGATTTAGAAAATATTTTCAGGTGATGATTGATAGTTTGTATTTCTTTTTCTTCTCCCCTCACCACCAAAATATTTATTCATGTCCTCTGACATGATGTAGTCCTGTCCTTACTGGGTAATGACTCTTTGTGGGTTTTTTTTATTTTTGTTTTTGTTTTTGCGAGGCTATTGGGGTTAAGTGACTTGCCTAGGGTCACATAGCTAGTACATGTCAAGTGTCTGAGTCCGGATTTGAACTCAGGTCTTCCTGACTCCAGGGCTGGTGTTCTATCCACTGTGCCACCTAGCTGCCCCTGGGTAATGACTCTTAACCTTGTTTATTTGTGTCAGTTCTCTAGAGATTTTAGGTATTAGACTTTTATCATAATTACTCCCAAAATTATTTATTTAACATGAAGCTGGAGATCTATTATGAATAGCTTGAATGAATGAATTAATGAAAATATTTTCCCCAATCTATATCTTTTTTTTTTCCTGATTCAGGCTGCATTGATTTTACTTGTGCACAAACTTTGAACCTCACAACAATACAGTAAAGCAAGTGTTATAAGTATTATTATCCCCATTTTACCTCTGAGGCTCAGAGAGGGTAAGTGATTTGCCTATAGTTATAAAGCTAGTAGGTGTCAAAAGCAGGATTTGAACCTAGGTCATTCTGATTCCAACTCTAGCTCTCTATCCACTTTTACACTGCCATATATGTATGAGTATGAATTCCCTTCAACTATAACTGAGAAATAGGTAACCTTAAATTCTCCTCTAATTTTTAAAGGTTTGATTTTATATTTGTGGTTTTTCCTCCATTGGAATTTATTATGGCATAAGGTTCAAAATCCCAAAGAGAGTTTGCCCTGCCTGGAAGGCCCTTCCCCTTTGCCTGTCATGTTCAGCTTCCTTCAGGATACCATCTTTTCAGACTTGACTCAAGAAAACAGTATAACCCATTTCTCCCCGCCCCAGTCATGGCTCCAAAGTTGTCGAGTAACTGGGACCCTTAGATAATTAAAAAAAAAAAAGTGAACAGCCTTATTCATCCTGTTGACAGGTGGGTCAAAAGGGGACTAACTAGTGTGTCCAGGAATGATCTCAACCATACAGGTTTGTTGTCTGTATAAATGTAAGCTCCATGAGCACTCTGTTTTATCTCTTTTATCTCCATCAATGACTGTCTATATTCTATATGTTCCAGAATTTTCTAGGCCTTTCCTTCCATGACCAGCTGATTTTGCTGATGTATCATATAGCATAACATCACAACATAACCTACTACAAATTTAGATTAGAGAATCTCATATGGATCTTTAATTGGTTTTTGCCACCTCCTGGAAGAATTCACAGATTTTCTTGGTTGATTATTTTCTTCTACTGACCTTGTGTAGTACTTTGTTTTATGATTCTTATATGCCTTATTTTGAAATATATTTTAAATCTTGTTCCTCTACTAGACTGTAAGTTCCTTGAGGGCAAAGATTTGCTGTTACCTAAACTTTCTTTCTCCCCTAACACCTAGCAGAATGATCTGCACAAAGAAGGATAATCGATGCATGCTTATTGAATGAATGAATGAATGTACCTAACATAACATAACCAAATACAACACACTTCCTTGAGCCTTGTATTATATCACAGTATCCCCCTATCTTTTATTTAAATTATTTATTTCAGTACTTCAATGGCTTTAAACCTGTAGGTTCCTTCATAGAAGAGCTACTCAACAAACTAGGCCTCCAGGTTTCTATTATAAGAATAACAGGGCAGCACTTAGCCTATCCATCTATTATTTTTGAAATGTCACTGACCTACCTAATTTTCTAATTTGTATCTCTAAAAATATTTTATGCTAATTCTGGTATGTCATTCCCATTTCCCTGGGTGTCAACCAAAATTTAGATTCTTTAGAGATTGTGGTATTCTGTGATTTCCAGCCATATAGCACCATTGGGTGAATATTGATGTTAAATTATATGTTTTGGTGTCAGGAAGAGCTTAGAATTTTTGAAGCACAGTTTCCCCAAATGCAACCCAGCTTACTCTTTTCTTCATGTTTAATTCTGGACCCAGCTCATTCTGTCCAAGTAATGTGACTAACTCCACCTGAAGACAGAAAGAGCCAATTCAATGAGGAAGAAAGGTGGGAATCATTCATAGACACTAATGTGGATACACAGGGCACTCATCATCAGCTAACTTAGTTATTTTAAAGCTGTACAGAAGATGGAAGCAAATAGAATGAAGGATGAATGCAGAAGAATAGCATGGTCCTGAAATAATGGTGGTGTGAAGTTGGTGAAGAAATCAGAACAACAAAATGAATATTTAGCTATATTGGGGAAAAAAAGAGGAGCAAAGGAGGGAAAGGACCACAGTTTGGGGTAGAGATGATAGTAACTAGTAAATGGAGAAATAAAAAATACAATAAAAAGGAGGCATGAAATTCGGGGATAGGAAAAATCAGTATGCTCAAGGAGTCAAAGAAAACTTTTTTATTTTGAAAATAAGAGTAATACATAATTTGGTACCTGAAGAGTTTTAAATATTTGAATACAGTGAGTGGAAAGGATTCTATTGGGCATTTAGAAGAAACACAATTTCACTCTGCCTTTTAACTTTAAGTTTGTCAGAGACACTTTTTTGTTTATGTAAACAATTTTGGGGAGAGCTATTAGACCTACAGTTTACTCTTTTACCAGCCAAAGAACTGATTACAATTTTCAACCAGTATACATAACAGAAAATAAAGAAGCAAAATCAAAGGCAATTAGGATAGATCACAAGCTATTACTAAATATAAGAAATATGGACAGAGTATGTACTTCTCAGGTATGGTTTTGTGGCATCTTTCAAAATTGCTCATTACAGGGACAGCTATGTGGCGCAGTGGATAAAGCACCGGCTGGAGATTCAGGAGGACCTGAGTTCAAATTTGGCCTCAGACACTTGACATTTACTAGCTGTGTGACCCTGGGCAAGTCACTTAACCCTCACTGCCCTGCAAAAAAATTTTTAAAATTAAAAATTGCACATCACAGTATTGATAGGAACACTGGTGATAAAAGGGTTGTGTTATTGGTTTGAATTCACAAAGAAGAAGAGCTGATGTTTACATAACACTTAACTATGTGCCAGGCACTGTGCTAAGTACTTTACAATTATTATCTGACCTCACAAAATCCCTGTGAGGTAGGTACTATTTTACAGATGAGGAAACTGAGGCAAACAGGTTAAGTGACTTCCCCAGAGTCACATAGCAAATAAGTGACTGAGGCCAGATTTACTCTCAATACAATTTTACATTGACTTCAGTTATTTAATTGGTGGGGTCCCCAAGGACTGTGGTTGACTTTGTGTTTAAAATTTTTGTCAGACATGGATAAAGGCATTTTTTAATTAAACAACACAAAGTCAAGCATAAGGTACTAAGGTACTCTAAGGTACTCCATTGGATATTGCTTTCTTAACATTAATGACTATTTTTTGGGTCCAGCCATTCCACTAGTTCCAAATTTATCTAATGGTACTATCTTGTCTAAATCTCTCCATGTTTTCCACAAGAAAGGCATGAAAAATTTTATTAAATGCTTTGCCAAAATATATGTAAATCCTGTCTACAGCATTTCCATGATCTAGTAGTTTAGTAAATATGTCAAGAAAGGAAATAGGGTTAGATTGTATGATCTATTCTTGATTAAGTCGTGCTGGTTATGTGAACATTGCTTCTATTTCTAGATGTTCACATACCAGATCTTTAATAATACATTCTGGAATTTTGCCAAGAAATCAAAATTAACTTAATCCCAAAATTAATTTCTTTATTGTTTTTTTAAAAATCTTAATAGTATTTTATTTCCAAAAGTAATTTCTTTAAAATTTGATAGCTTAAAACTACATTAAGAATTTTGCAGGGGCAGCTAGGTGGCACAGTGGATAAAACACCAGCCCTGGATTCAGGAGGACCTGAGTTCAAATCTTGTCTCAAACACTTGACATTTACTAGTTGTGTGACCCTGGGCAAGTCACTTAACCCTCATTGCCCTCCCTCCCCCCCAAAAAAATTGAAACACTGTACTTTGGAGACTTCTTTCTCTTTACTTTTTTGAAAATTAGAGTAACATTTATTATTCTCCAGTCTTGATGTACCTTTCTCATTTTCTATAACAGTGGCTCAGCAATTACTTTGACCGATTTTTTTTTAATACTTAAGGATTGGGGCAGCTAGGTGGCACAGTGGATAGAGCACTGGCCCTGGATTCAGGAGTACCTGAGTTCAAATCTGGCCTCAGACACTTGACACTTGCTAGCTGTGTGACCCTGGGCAAGTCACTTAACCCCCATTGCCCCACCAAAAAAAACAACCCCAGAAATGAAAAACAAAAAACCAATACTTAAGGATGTACTTCATCTGAGCCAGGTGACTTTAATTTATCAAGGAAAGCTAGATGCTTTTTATCCTTCATTTATATTCAGTATCATTTCCTATTTGCCATTTTCATTCTTTTTAGTCCCAACGTCATTCTCTTTGGCAGAAAAAAGTAGAGGCAAAATAAAAATCGAGCAGTTGTCTGTTATCCATTCTACTCCAAGGTCTTATCTTTAACCCAATCTATCTTAAAACACACAACCCCCCCCCCAACCACCTTTTTATTGTCCTCAGTTTTCTTCACCAGCTTGAATTCATTTTTGGCTTTATAATTTTTTACTTTATTATACCGTTCTTCACTTTTGTAGTTATCTTTTTTATCAGTTTTTACTTCCATCTTCTATTCATAGCTTTAAAAAAATCTGTGTTGGTTGTTAATTTTGTGTATTCACATCTCTTCAAAGAATGCTGCTTTTTTCTTTCTATTTGAATTCCTTCTTTCAGAATTTCATTTTCAGAGCTTCTCAGACCTACAGGACTGATCTCCCCTATAGAATTTTAGTCAATAGAATCCTACCTATGCTTCCTCTTAACCCTTTAAAATCTCCTCTTAGAACAGGAAACCACTTTTGTACCTCCACCCACACTTGTCAAAGGTCCAAGGGTGGCCAAAGATCTGAGAATTTGGGAATTGGAAGTAAAATAGAGGAAGTCAGGTATGAATGATTAAAATAGGTCTCAGCATTCAAAATAGATAAATGTATAAAATCTAGTAATTACAGAATAAAACTGGAGAATGTAGAAGTGATGCAGATAATAGAGTATCAGTATTTTGCCCTTAAACTCTTTAACCTCCTGCTGAATGAGGCTAACCAGGAACCTATAGCAGTGTGTAGGAAGTGACAATAGAGGTAGAGATAGGTAAATATTATATCATTGTGGCTACACATGATTCCTGATTATAATTAGGGAGAGTAGGAGAGCTCATGCTACAGGGGTGTTGTCACAGATGTGAAATGGTTACTTAAAAGGATTTCTTTGGTAGCATGTTGGAAGGGTGCCATTATAATAATGGCCTGGGGCAGTGAAGCTGTGGACTTCCTAGATTGCCTATTTCCCAGTATCCTGCTCTTTACTTTTTGCCTACATCCCGTCTGTTTATCCTAGTTCAACAGACACCCATCACAATCTGATCTTCCTTAATTGACTATGCTTTCATTGCACACTAAATATGTTTCTCTTCAACCACCAAGGTTCTCTTCTAATTGATCCTTACCTACTTTTTCTATTTTCTCTCCGTATTGCAAGGTCTTATTTTAAAGCCACTTGTTTTATACTAATTGTTATTTCCCTCTCCTATTCTCATGTTAGCAATTTCATTTCTTCAAGCACAGTAGTTTCATATCTTCCCACACGAGCAATAGGACACAGTCGCATTTTTTATTTCTTTCTTTCAGACTGGGGTACCCGGCCTGAACCCAAGGATCCAATTCCCATACAGGACATTTCTGAAGAGGAAACATCCCAGGAAGCAACAGTGGAAAGATTCACAAAGGATGGTATCTGGTACTCTAAATCAGGAAAAACCTGGAAGTCTGATGATCAGTTTGGGAAACAGCCAAATAACAAAGAAAAATATCTGAAACAAGGTACAGTTTCCTCAAAGAAAAGTTTCCTTGGGAAGATAGATCCTGAATGTTATGAATTTAGTCTAAATTCAATCCTTGTTACAGGACAGAAAGTTTCTACAAGAGAGAAAGACCTTGAATGTGATGTATTTGGAAAAACTTTCAGGTGTAATTTGCATCTAATTGGAAACCAGAAAATCTGTGTAGGGAAGAAACCATATGAGTGTAATGAATGCGGGAAGGCTTTTAATAAGGGTGCCTTACTTAGACAGCATCAGAGAATCCATACAGGAGAGAAACCCTATAAATGTAATGATTGTGGAAAAGCTTTCAGACTTCGTGGAAATCTTACTCAACACAGAAGGATTCATACTGGAGAGAAACCATATAAGTGTAATGAATGCGGGAAAGCCTTCAGACTGCATGGACACCTTACTCAACATAAAAGAATTCATCCTGGACAAAAAAATTATGAATGTAATGAATGTGGAAAAGCTTTCCATAGGGCTGTACTTCTACTCCAACATAAGAGAATCCATACTGGAGAGAAACCCTATAAATGTAATGACTGTGGAAAAGTTTTCAGTAATAGTGCCCTCCTCATGCAGCATCAGAGAATCCATACTGGAGAGAAACCCTATGAATGTAATGAATGTGGGAAAGCCTTCAGACTCAAAGGAAACCTTAATCAACATAAAAGAATCCATACAGGAGAAAAACCTTATAAATGTAATAATTGTGGGAAAGCTTTCAGTAAGGGTACACTACTTATGCAGCATCAGAGAGTCCATACTGGAGAAAAACCCTATGAGTGTCATGAGTGTGGAAAAGCCTTCAGACTTCGTGGAAATCTTACACAACATAAGAGAATTCATACTGGAGAGAAACCCTATAAATGTAATAATTGTGGAAAAACCTTCAGTCAGAGTAAACACCTAACTCAACATCAGAGAATTCATACTGGAGAGAAGCCCTATGAATGTAATGAATGTGGGAAGGCATTTTGTGATAGATCATCCTTGACCAAACATCAGAGGATTCATACTGGAGAGAAACCTTATGAATGTAATGAATGTGGGAAAGCTTTCAGTAGGGGTGCACTTCTTACTCAACATCAGAGAGTCCATACTGGAGAGAAACCCTATAAATGTAATGATTGTGGAAAAGCTTTTAGTAAGGGTGCACTCCTTAGGCAACATCAGAGAGTCCATACTGGAGAGAAACCATATAAATGTAATGAATGTGGAAAAGCCTTCAGACTTCGTGGACACCTTACTCAACATAAGAGAATTCATACGGGAGAGAAGCCTTATGAATGTACTGAATGTGGGAAAACATTCCGTCAAAGTACAGACTGTACTCAACATCAGAGAATCCATACTGGAGAGAGACCTTATGCATGTAGTGAATGTGGGAAAGCATTTTGTGACAGGTCATCTTTGACTAAACATCAGAAGATTCACACTGGAGAAAAACCTTATGAATGTAATGAATGTGGAAAAGCCTTCATTCGAAGTTCATATCTTGTTCAACATCATATAACTCATACTGGAGAGAAGCCCTTTGAATGTAATGAATGTGGAAAAGCCTTTAGCCTGCATGCCAATCTTACTCGACATCAGAGAATTCATACTGGAGAGAAACCATATAAATGTATTCATTGTGGAAATGCATTTAGGCATAGTTCAGCCCTGATTAGACATCAAAGAGTTCACAATGGAAAGTAATCCTGGGAATTTAGTAAATGTTGTAGCCTTTTAGATGTAACCTTCATTCCCTATGGTCATGATATCACAGTTTATTATTATATGTGATTGTATTTGGTGTGTTTTAATGAAAAAATATGCTTCTAGTCACATTTCCCCATCCTTCCTCTTCCATGTACTTTCTTTCCTTGTGTGTGTGTATCCTGTTCCTCCAAGGGAGCTTATATTAAAAAGAAAATCATGATTAATTTTCCTAAAGATTAATTCAACCAACAAATTTTTAAGACTACTAATCATGTTTATATTTGAGTTATGTTAAATGACTAATTTTATGTTTTCATAAAGCTCCTACTAAGTATTTTTGCATCACTTTTCATGATAAAACACTAGAGTTTAAACAAGAGTTGATACTATTAGAAATTACATTTTTTAACTTTAAATTAATTGGGTTGTTTTTCTTAAAATTAATATTCTACAAGACTTAGTGTGCTTATATAAACTGTCTAGTGAAGCCCAATGAACTTCTAATTTTCTTTAAAAGGACAGAAATGATTTTATTTTAAAGACAGAAATCATGGGATATCAATCCAAGGTATACAGAGAAGACTGAAGGAAACCAGATGCCCCTACTACAACCTGATTATCATGAAAATTGGATAAAAATTCATTCAAAAGATTTAAAAGTAACCAGAATTTAAAGTGAGCAAAATAAAAGTGTTAACATAATTTAAAAATACTGCCAGACATGTGAATTGACTAAAATACTAGGAAACCATGCAGTTATTCCATGAGATGTCCTGAAGTGAGTAAACAGAATTTGCAAAGAAATTGAGTAAAACATGGCAATGCTAAGAAAATCACTTTATCAAATAAAAAAATTTGAAGGAAGAAATTAAGTGAGATTTAAGAAATATAAAAAATAAGAGTAAGTGGAAAATATGATTTAAAAACCTCAGAAATCTGTATCAGTTAAAACTAGACTTACTTTAGTGGAAAATGGAATTACATCAAAAAAATCAACTGGAAATCCTGGCTCATGGAATTATCCAAATTATTGGAAAACACATCCAAGTGACAGACCTGAATGTTTTGTCACAATGCAGTAATTTCAATGTTATTGACACCTCAGAGAACTTTGAAAAACAAAAGTCTGGATACTGTATTTCAGGAAATTTCCTCTTAACTTAATGTAGGCATATCAAACTTAACATATTTACAACAGAATTTATTATTCCCCATTCCCACCCTACCCCAAATGCATACCTCTTTCTAACTTCCTCATTTCTGCTAAAAGCACCATCATCTTTCTAGTCAACCAACTTTACAACCTTAGAGTCATTCTCCTTACTCTTCCTTATACTACACTTCCAAACAGTTGCCAAGTCTTGTTTCTACCTCCACAATATCCCTTGCATCCATCTCCTTTTAATTCAGAGGGCCACTATCTTAAGAGTACACCTCTTATGTGAACTATTGCAGTAGTTTAATTGGTCTCCCTGCCTCTAATATCTCTCTTCTCCAATGCATCCTTTACTCAGCTACCAAAGTGATATTTCTAAAGCACAGGTCTTACATATAGTCCCCTATTCAGTAAACTCCTATGGTCCCCTATTCCCTGTGGGAACAAATATAAAGTCTTCTGTTTGGCCTTTAAAGTCCTTCACAACTAACACCAACCTACCTTTCCATCCTTATTATATACTATTGTCCTTCACATGCTCTGTGGTCCAATTAAACTGGCCTTCTTGCTGTTCCTCATGCATGTAGATGCATGCATGCATACATACATGCATGCATACATACATATATATCCTTCCCTCTTCTGTGTCTGTGCCTTTTCATGGATAGCCCCTCATGGTTAGAATGGGATAGCCCCTCATGGTTAGAATGCACTCCCTTCTCACTTTTACCTAATGGAATCCTTAGATTTCTTCAAAACTCAGCTTAAACAGCACCACCCATGTGAGGCCTTTATGTTCTCCTCAGCTGCTAGTGCCTCTCCTTGAAATTGCCTTGTATTGATTTTGTATTTATTTCTATGTATGTGTCTTCCCTAATAGAATGTAAACTCTCTGAAGACAGGAACTGTTTCATTTTTATTTTTGTATCTCTGTCACCTACCACAGTGCCTGGCACATAGTGGACACTGAATAAATGCTTGTTGATTGATTGACATTGTCAAAGGATATTTTCAGAATTGGTGAAAACAAGTAGCTAAATATCAATAGAATAAAAAGGATACTTCCAAAGAAAAATAAAATATTTAAACACATCTAAACATATCATATTGGAACTATAACATTACAATGATAGGAAAAAATACTACCCATTGTTATAGGAAGTGAAATCACTGATGCAAAAATACTAATTAGCATCAGAGAAGACTTTTCAAAAAAGAAAAAGCAAAGAATGACAAAAGTGGAACCCAACATTTACAAAATTAAGCCACATAAACCATGAATCCAGTGCTATTGACCCAGGAAATAAAACATGTTTCATATGAAGAAAGTATAGATATTTGAGAAGCAAATATACTTTTTAAAAAATAGAGCTATGTCTTTGGGCAGTTCTTCAAAAAGCCAACAGGTCACTCTTAAGATACATACTTTAAAACAAATGATAAAATGTGAGGCCCCTTAGAACATTATATTGATTAAGTCACTGGCAGTTTTAGAATATGCCAGATAAACAGAAGAAAAAAAGCCTCACTATTTTGTTTTTTTTTTTTTTTTGTTTTGTGGGGCAATGAGGGTTAAGTGACTTGCCCAGGGTCACACAGCTAGTGTCAAGTGTCTGAGGCTGGATTTGAACTCAGGTCCTCCTGAATCCAAGGCCAGTGCTTTATCCACTGTGCCACCTAGCTGCCCCTAAAAAGCCTCACTATTAAAGTGAAAGGGGAGCAAGGTAATCCCAAATCAAGGCTCCTGTTTTTGATAAAAGGGAAATCCAAGTTCAAGTAACTGTCATAGTTACTAATATAAGTCCAACAACAACTTTGTTTAAGGGTCTTCTGTTCAAAGAAGTTGTATGTTTTCTTCTGAATGGATTGAGAAAAATCTTGGAGAGTTACTTAAGCCTCAGAGAAGTTAAGTATGTACCATGACTAAACTTAATTCAGCAAACTGCAAGAAACTCAATTCAATAAATATTAAGTGCTTACTATGAAGTAAGTAAATTTTTTCTGAATTAAGTAGCTTGTTCATCATCACATAGCTAGAGCTAAGTGTCAGAAGCAGGATTTAAACCCAGGGCTTCCCAACACCCTAGACCAATACTCTCCACTATTTCATACCACCTCTCTGCCAGAACAAACTTAAGAACTATAACTGAGCACAAATTGGACAAGCCCCCCAAATAAACCGCAAAATAGGCATACAATGTTGTTAACAACAACATGCTTATGGGGAACATTTAATTCAGAAATATCAATAGATTCGAAATGGATGGTGGTCTAAAATTCACCATGGTGCTGTGACGTCATGAAAAGCATGAGTGGCAACAATGATATTGATTAAAATTCAAACTGGAAAGTAATAAAAAAGTTAATATATTCTGAAATTCTTATAAATTATGAATTAGGATATAAAGGTTTTAAATACATATAAATACATATAGATATATTCACCTAATAATTCTGCTGCACAATTCATAAAGAAAAACCCAATAGCTTTGCAAGAAGAAATAGATTTAAATGAATGTATTTAAGAGATTTTAAAACTTCTTTATCAGTATATGATAAATCTATCAAAAAGATAGAAATCATGGAGCCAAAAAGTATTAAAGTAGATATAGAGAGAGAACTGTATAGATTAAACAGATTCCAAATTCCCAAAATTCCTTTTTTTCATTTTTCACTGAACTTCTATAAAAGTGAATAATGGACTAAGCAAATATAGGAAAGAAGAAACTATATACTGTTTTATATGCCATAATGCAATAAAATTAATAAAGATTCTCTGAGTGAAGGGTATAGGTCCCTATGGAGATTAAACTATGAACACTGAGTAAAAGAAGAAATTATAGAAACCATACTGATTACACCAAAGATAATTACATTATAGATAGTTGTATATTACAATCTATGATATGCAGGAAAAAATGTGTTTAAAAGAATCCATGGCCCTAAAAGCTTCTATTAGGAAGACAAATAAAATTAATTAATTAGGTCTGAATTTTAAAAGCTTACAAAAGAAACAAATGTATTGTTGGGAAGGCAGACTTATGTGATAATTTGGGAGAATATTTTGGCAACATGCAGTATGAGTCACAAAACTTATTCCTACCTAGTGATTTCATCACTAAGTTTCTACTCTGAAGACAACATAGAAATGAAAATGAACCTATTGGTATAAAATATTCATAGCTTTTCTCTATATAATGGGAAAAATTTGAAACAACCTAAATGTATAACAGAGAATGGTTAGGTAAATTATTATTAACATAAATCAATATTGTGCTATTTTAAATGTTAAATATGAAGCATATGAAAAAATGTGAAAAAATTAGATGATTTAGAATGAAATCAGAAGTAGAACTGTATAGACTGACTGAAACCAAATAAAAACAAAGAGAAGTAAAATAGGGCTAAAGGTTGCAGAACTCTAGATAGTCCTAGAAAAAGTCTCAGAAGAAAAGCATTTTCCTTGTCTGGGGTTTATTAATTTGTTTGGTTCTGCCTTGTTAAATTTTTTGGGAAACTATTTTGCCCATTGTATGTTTATTTGTTTTTGTTATTATTGTTGTTAAGTTTATAATAAAAATTAAATTAAATCACTTTTAGCCACAGTAATTGATGAAATAATCTTCTGAGGAATGTGTGTTGTCACCCAACACAGGAAGTACCCAGACTTTAAAAACATAAAAACAAACAAACAAAAACCCCACTAAACCTTTAGAAAAGGTTTAAAACAATGTAATTTAGGAAAAATAATATCTAAGAACAAAGGAATTAAACAAAGAAACTACAGCCAATCCTTATATCAGTGGGAGAAGCATTTTAAAATCAAATACTCTTCAGTCCTATTTAATTTTCACATAAGAACATTTTATAATAGTGGACACATTTGTGACCAGATTCCTGATACCTAACTTTTTGTAGCTATGACAGCAGATACTAAATTAGCTTAAATGGGATATCAGTATATATCAAGCATTTTGAAGTGTACATAATTCAACAGACAACAGTAACATTCAAATGTCACTTAGTATGATACAATGCCCATTATATATCAATTTCCTATCTGTCCTCTTTGTAATTCCTTCCTTTTTTGTACTGTAGCAAATCAGTAAGACAAGGCTTTACTTAGTGGCTTTTGGAGAAACTGATTTGGGGATGTGTTTTGTTGCCCTTATCACATTGAGAATTTCCCTGGAGTAGTAAGCACAGGAATCAAGTGATCTTTTTGTTGGTCATTGTGATATTTTTGAAAACAGAATATCTTTCAATTTTGTTGAACTTATAACTCAATGGCATAAAAAAACTTCATCTTTTATTCTTATGTTAGTCAGGACAAACTTGCCTTGAAAATATATGAATCAACCCTTGCTGTCACTGATATTTTTCACTTTTTCATTCATTATCATGTTGAAGATTCATATCTAAAACTTTGGTTTTAATGGTCACCAAACTCATGAAATAAATCTGTAAAAGTCAAGACATTCCATCTATAACCCTGCATGCTATCCCAAAACACTGGATTATGAGTAAAATGGTTTTTCCTCAATTCTTTTTATTAGCTGTTTTGAAGGGTGGTTGGTGATGAGACTGTTCAATTACTGAAGTGGGAGTAAGGGGGAAGATATTATCTCTGTATGCCCCAGGTATTTGTATTTATATTTTTATTCGTGCATGTTATTACCATTAAAATGTTTTTTTTTAATCTTGCCTGATTATGGAAGGTTTTTTATTGGACTTTAGCTCAGTTATACCTATCTACTCAGTTCTACTAATGAGTATGGAGCTAGGACAAAGCTGAAGAGACAGAAGTATAATCTGAGAGCTAAGTTAATGCTTTAAGCAGCATGAGTAGACAAGACCTTGTGGACCAAGCAATGGTGATTAATTCTGCTAAGAAAATTCAGGTAATAGGATCTCGTTCAGTCAAAAATTGAGATGAGAAGAGAGGAGTGAATAAGTGGATTTCCCAAGGGGTCATAGTATATTAATTGCAGGAATCCTTCAGATTATGGGGAAAGCACAAGGCCTGAAATCTGAAGGACTAAAATGACTTGATGACTTAGAGAACTGACTTAGACTTTCTTGTTTGGGAACCAGCAGAACCAAAAGGAAGAGCATTCCATATTCATAATTAATAGTCTAGGATGAAATATCATGTGATTGAGGAAATGAGAGTTTCCGAGAGGAAAGTGCATTTTTCAGATCTTAAATTTCTATTCCCATAACCAAAGGTTGAGATGAGCAGATTCAGGAAGGTTAACATTGAGCTTGCATGGCAAAGGAGCTAGAAATAATTTAAATGTCAAGCGTAGAATCTTTTGGAAGATTATGCAGGGGAGAAGAGGAGACTTTAAAAGAATAGACCAAATTCTGGTACTTGGAACAAAGAACTAGGATTAAATCACTAGGAGCTTGCAATTTACAAGCCTCCTCTCCCCTTTTTACCTTTTATTGTGACTTCTTACTCTATAGTAAGGTTTGATGTAAATTTACATCAAACCCTAAAGCAAATTATTCACCATGGTTAGTGTAAGCCTGATTCAAATTCAGAAAAATTATCCATGTAGGGTTTTTTTAAACCCTAAGAGGATGATGGGCTGTTTGGGGAAATAGGTGAAAGGAAGAAGAATGTATGTGTTGAGTTTGGAAAAAGCATCCAAACCCTTTTCCATGATGAACTGGGAACCAGAAACTTAAGAACAGACAGGCTAGATGGTAGCAACTTGAACCCAGCAGATGAGAGTAGCCAGTATTGGGTTCCTGCGCTTACTGATGCAAATGGAAAACTTACGTGACATTGGATTTGGAAGACGGTAATATTGGCCCCTTGTACTCTAGGTCTGGGCTTTCCTATGCTACATGTGGCATGGTTGGATCTACTTGGATGGAGGTTGTGTTATGACCATCCCACGCAAAAGCCTTCTGCGGCAAAGACAACTAAATATTTGGAGTCAATATTCAGTCAGTCATCAAGCATTTATTGAAGCTTATTATGTGCCAGAAACAGTGCTAAGTGCTTAGGGACACAAAGAAAGGCAAAAACAGTTCCTGCTCTCAAGCAACATGCATTCTAATGGGAGAAACAACATGAAGATAACTACATATAAGCTATATACAAAATAAATGGAAGGCAATCTGAGAAGGGAAGATACCAGCAGCTGGGTACAGGGACAAGTGTCCAGTGTCTACTCACCCTGCAAGTACATGTGTTATGCTCATTTAACAGATAACTAAAACTGAGAGGAATGACTAGCGTATAATCATGTAGCTAGTTTATTGGTGTCAAACTCAAGTAGAAGTGGAGGCCACTAAGTTGTACATAAGAATCCCTGTTGGACCATATATTAACTTTGAAAACCACATATTAACATTATTTATGTTTTATTGTATTTCTATTTATTTTGGTAAATACTTCCCAATTACATTTTAATCTGATTCCAGCTATACTGGAGAGAGTTGTTGGCTGTAGTGTGGTCTGTGGATTGTATGTTTGACACCTCTGGTTTATATGTATAATATATTTCATCTCTTCTGTGAAGTAGGTAGTGCAAGTCAGCCATTCATTTAGTACCTATTATATACTAAGCGCTAGGGATACAAAAAGAGGCAAAAGACAGTCCCTCCTCTCAAGAAGTTTACAATCTAATGGACAAATATTTAAGATGCTTTGTTAAAAATTAATACTGAATATAAATATAACTAATTAATCTTGTTTATTAGCTACATTTAACTTATTTTTCAATATAAAAATATGATAATTTTCCATTCTTCCTCTGTCTCCATCTAGATTCTTTTTCCACTTATGTTTTAATTTGCTTTTCCTCATATATGGTATTTAATGGATCTGCTATTATGCTTTTCCCCTTTTGCTTGATTTGATAAAGGTGCTTCCTGATTTCTTCACATTCCTTACATTTGTTGAACTTCATTGTATTATGGTATTCTATTACATTAATGCACCACAATGCACTTTACCATTCCTTATTGTTGGAATTTTAAGTTGCTTCAAGTTTTTTTTTCAATTATCAATTACATATAATGCTGCCATGAAAATCCTAAAATAACTTTTGAAGGTTAAGGATGCAAGATTCATTCACCAGCTTTTCCCCCCAAGATTCCCCTTGATATACTTGTTCATTTTTACCCCATAGAATTTTAATGTCATATTATCTACTTCTGCAAAAAAGCCCCTTAATATTCTTAGCACTATATGAAATATAAATTAATTGGACAATATCAGAATTTCCAGTGTTATTCCAAATAAGTTGGCAAGAATGAATATGCTTATATTGTATCTGTTTTTGATGGTGATGCTGCTAATATTTCTCCATTATATACTATGTTAGGACTTCATTAAGACAGATGCTTTAAATTGTGTTGAGGAAAAAAATACACACACACACACACACACACACACACACACACACACACACACACACACACACACACATATATATATAGGGGGGTGAGGCAATTGGGGTTAATTGACTTGCCCAGGGTCACACAGCTAGTAAGTGTCAAGTGTCTGAGGCCACATTTGAACTCAGGTCCTCCTGAATCCAGGGCTGGTACTCTATCCACTGTGCCACCTAGCTGCCCCCACACATATTTTTTAAATCAAGAATAAATATTGAAGTTTATCAAAGGCTTTTCCTATATCTATTAAAAATAATAATTTTGTGTTTTTTGTGATTACTTTTTTTTTTTTTAGTGAGGCAGTTGGGGTTAAGTGACTTGCCCAGGGTCACAAAGCTAGTAAGTGTTAAGTGTCTGAGGCCAGATTTGAACTCAGGTCCTCCTGACTCCAGGGCCGGTGCTCTATCCACTGTGCCACCTAGCTGCCCCTTGTGATTACTTTTTTTGTTTGTTTGTTTGTTTGTTTTTTTAGTGAGGCAATTGGGGTTAAGTGACTTGCCCAGGGTCACACAGCTAGTAAGTGTTAAGTGTCTGAGGCCGGATTTGAACTCAGGTCCTCTTGACTCCAGGGCCAGTGCTCTATCCACTGCGCCATCTAGCTGCCCTTGTGATTACTTTTTACGTGGATAATTTTTCTGAATTTGAATCAGGCTTACACTAACCATGGTGAATAATTTGTTTTAAAAATCAGTGCATTCTGGGGCAGCTAGGTGGTGCAGTGGATAGAGCACCGGCCCTGGAGTCAGGAGGACCTGAGTTCAAATCTGGCCTCAGACACTTAACACTTACTAGCTTTGTGACCCTGGGCAAGTCACTTAACCCCAATTGCCTCACTAAAAAAAAAATAAATCAGTGTATTCTGATGAATAATTTGTTTAATATATTAATGCATTCTGTTAGGTCACATTTAGTTAGTGTTGCATCTGTATATTCATCACTGGTATATAATTTTTGCTTTTAAATGCACTATGCTTGGAATCAGGAAGACTCATCTTTGTGAATTCAAATCTGGCTTACTACCCTGGGCAAGTCACTTAACCCTGTTTGCTTTAGTTTCCTCATCTGTGAAATGAACTGGAGAAAGCAGTGGCGAACTACTCCAGTATCTTTGCCAAGAAAACCCCAAATGGGGTCATGAAAAGTCAGACATGAGTGAAACAACTGCACAGTCTCTGTTTTAATACACATACAGTAAGGAAGACCTGAAAGTTTGATACCTGTGTGATCCTGGGCAAATAATGTACCTTCTCGCAGCCTGTTGCTCAAGGGTAAAATAGGAATCATCCTATTGATAGCACACCATAAAATTGTTTCTAGGATTACATGATATGATGTATGTTGTCAAGTGCTTTACAAACCTTAAAGGGCCATATCCATGTCATTTGATGTCGTTTTTTCTCACCATTCGTGAATAAGTTATTAGAGTGATCATTTATTCTTGGGGGGTTTGGAAGAATTCCAAAGTGGCAGTAAGTGTGGTGAAAGGCAAACTAGCCCTGGAGTCAGAGAATTCAGATTCAAATACATCATTGACACTCTCTGGCCCTTGATTTTCTCAACTGTAAAATGAGGTTGGACAGTAAGGCCTTTGAGGTTCCTTCTAGCCCCAAAGCTTTGATCTTAAGAGTCTATAAATTAGTTGTGAATCTGTCTGGGATAAGTGTATTTCTGCCAGATAATTGTATGATGACTTATTGTTTCCTCTGAGATTAGTCAATTTAAATGATTAATTTTCCATTTGTCAGTTTTGGTCATTTATGTTTCTATAATTAATTATTCCTTTAAAGTCTATACTTTGTTAGGATTTAGGTACATGCAGTGTACCTTGATAATAGTCTTACTATTTTTTGTTATAACTCCTTTTTTTACCTATAATTTTGCTGATTTACATTTTTCCTTTAAAAAACTTGATTTGCTAATTTTGTTCTTTTAAAAAAGTTCCTGGTTTGTTTATCAATTTAATTATTGTTTGATTTTCCATCCCTTTTTGGGGAGGGGAGTAGGGCAATGAGGGTTAAGTGACTTTCCCAAGGTCACACAGTTACTAAGTGTCAAGTGTTGGCGGCCGAATTTGAACTCAGGTTCTCCTGAATCCAAGGCCAGTGCTTTATCCGTCGCGCCACCTAGCTGCCCCCTCTCCCCCATTTCTGTACCTACTTTTATATGAACACAATACCTCAGATATTGTCTGACCAAGACAGAGTATGAAATCACTGCCACCCCCGCTAGTCCTGGACATCATGTCTCCCTTAATGTAACTTGAATTGCATTAACTTTTTACCATATGACATTATTTAATTATGTTGAGCTTGGAATCTATTGAAGATTTTTTCAGACCACCTGCTACACAGTCATGATTTCATCATCTTGTAATTAATTTATTAAGCTCCAAGTAGTATAAGATTTACAATTTTCCATATTAATTTTTTAAAAAAATTTGATGTAAAATATTTTACATTGTAACTTCCTATTGCTCTTCCAATACAGGCCTGCTATAACAAAAAAGTGCAGTTAATCAAAACAGACCATCACAATGACCATGACATGTTTTACAGATGACAAAGGATTATAAGATCATAGATTTAGAGCTGAAAGGGACCTGAGAGGACATATAATCAAAACTTCCTATTTTACAGATGAGGAAACTAAGACTCATGAAGAATAAATGACTTGCCTGAGGTCATTAAGGTGGTAAGCATTAGAGATGTGCTTTGAACTTGGGTCTTCTGGCTCTAGAGTTTGATAGTATGTGTTTTATTCTATACCTGTAGTCTAATCTCTCTGCTGAGAAGAGGGAAGTGTTATGGGTCTTTGAAATCAAGGTTGGTCATTGCACTTATTTGAATTCTGACCTATGTTAGTATTATTTTTCTTTACATTATTGTAGGCATTATGCTCATTACTGTCTTTTATTTCTGTTTATATCACTCCACATCATGTTCATATAAATCTTCTCAATTTTTTCTGAAATCCTCATATTCATAATTTCTTTAAGGGCAATAATATTCCTTTACATTCACATAGCACAGTTTGTTCAGACTTCTCTCAACTGATGAGCACCCATTTCATTTCCATGTTTTTATTACCATAAATTTCCCCATTAATTTGCACCTTATTATTGTACCCCAATATTCTAGCCATTTGAAACCATTTTTGGATCCTGACTCTACAGTATGTTAATTCTCCCTCTGGCTTTGTGTCGTCTTTAGATTTTATAAGCATGCCTTCTTATCCAAACCTATGTTGAAAATGTGAAAGTGTATAGGTCCAAAGACAGGTCCCTAGAGGGCATTTCACTATACACCTCCTTCCAATTTGATATTGGACCATTAAGGGACTTTTTGGTATGGTCATTCAACCAATTCCATATCCACCTAACTGTACCACAGTCTAGTCCAGGAGATGCGAATGGACACACACAAGGAATGGGAACCAGTGATTGCTTCAAGATAGTTTATAAGAACACATGTGCCATCAGTCATTCCAGTTAAAGATTTACTAATCACTTCTTTATGGTTTATGGTTGTTAATAAATCTGTCCTTGGCCTATATCTATAGGAGAACTCATAATTCTGTTGATATAATCTCTGAATTCTAAGGTATGCTATATACAACATCACACTTAGCTATAAGTGCTCAGTGATTCTTCCCTTTTCCTTTTGTGCTACTTTGTTTTAATCCTAAAAGATTATTCCCTTCTGCCTCTTCAGATCTTTTTACCCAGAATTCTTTGTTCCATTTTTTCAAGAAATATTTCATTCTCCCCTATAACTTGAAGAGTAAAGTGATGTACTTCTAGCCCTTCTGTCTCCTCTTCTAGGGGGAAGATCAGTGTGTACTTTATAGATGGTGGTTATTTGCCATAGCAAAAAGACAAACATGATTCATTCACTGCAAAATTATTCTTGCAGTCTATCAATTGCAAGATCAATGGATAGATCAACAGTTTCAGTAAAGTAACCAGATACAAAACAAATTCATAACAATCATTAGCTTTTCTATACAGTATTGGCAATAACAACAAAAACTCGGGAAGAAATAGTAAGGTAAATGCTAGTAAGAAAACCCAACAACCACCACAGAATACATAAATATCTGGAGGTTAACCTGAGACAGTAAATACAAAAATTTATGTAAAAATGACTAAAACACTTTTTATAGAAATAAAGGCAGACAAATAATTGGAGAGATGTACACTGCTCATGCTGGGCTAGGTCAATATAATTTTTAAAAATGCTGCCTGATTGATTTAATTTACAAATTTAGTGCTATACCCATCTGATTACTGAAGGGTATTCTTTATAAAACCCATAAAACCCATAAAACCAAAATATTAATGGCCCTCTTTTCTTGCAGTGATAATAGCAAAGTAGTGGGAAAGGGGACAAATGGTGCTTAGAATTCCACATTTTTCAGACCATCAACAAATTTCCAATTTGACTATTAGTATCCTAAATGTAAAATCCTTGTCCAATGACCAATGACAAATTTTTGGGAGAATGTAGACAAGACTTGCATAGGATGGACAGTCATGTATATTTTACTATGTATTATTTAAGGGATCTTCTATATCATTGAGGTCCTAGATCGCTTTGAGCATGGTAATTGTTTCTTTTTTTGTTTGTTTGTTTGTCTTTTGCAGAGCAATGAGGGTTAAGTGACTTGCCCAGGGTCACACAGCTAGTAAGTGTCAAGTGTCTGAAACCGGATTTGAACTCAGGCCCTCCTGAATCCAGGGCTGGTGCCTTATCCACTGTGCAACCTAGCTGCCCCCTGGTAATTGTTTCTTAATGTTGAACCATCTTTATATGCCTTGTATCATGAATTTTGTCTTCCTGTATTCTTTTTGTGAAAAATTTAAATTCTGCATTAATTAGTGAGATTGCTTTACAATTTTTTCTCTGTTTTATCCCTCTTTAGTTTGGATATCAGTCTTATTTGTCTCATAAAAGGAGTTTTGTAAAATCTAATCTTTCTCCTGAGGAAAATGAATCACTGGGAACAATTAATATAGTGTAAGTATTAACAGTTTCTAAAACACTTGATAGAATTCACTTATATTTGAACTATTTTTTTCTTGGGTAGTTAATTTATGACTTTCTTGATTTCTCTTTCTGAGATTAGATTAAGATCTCTGTTTCTTTTTTGGTTAACTTAGGTATTTTATAATTTTGTAGATACTCATCAATTTCCTTTAAATTCTCATTTTGTTGTCACCAATTTCACATAATAATTTCTTCTTATTCTCTTTACTTCCTCTCTACCCACTGTGAATTCATGAAGTGTGTGTGTGTGTGTGTGTGTGTGTGTGAAATTTGGCTTTCTTTTTGGTGATCAAATTAGCTTTTAAAAATTGATTGTTAGTCTTTTAAAAAGTATCTTTTTTGTTTATCAGATGAAAGCCTCATGGAGCTGGTGAAGGTAAGTATCTCTGACTCTCTCTGTCTCTCTAATTTTTTTTTTTTTTGGTGAGGCAATTGGGGTTAAGTGACTTGCCCAGGGTCACACAGCTAGTAAGTGTTAAGTGTCTGAGGCCGGATTTGAACTCAGGTACTCCTGACTCCAGGGCTGGTGCTCTATCCACTGTGCAACCTAGCTGCCCCTCTGTCTCTCTAATTTTAAGAATAGTGTATTATGACTTACGAACTTTGGGTTCTAGTCCTGACTCTGCTACTAATTAACAGATAGCACATATGTAGGAGAAGGGATATGTATATACAGAAACTCACCCCCTCCTACCTTTTCTCTAGGAAGCATACGGGGGAATAGAAGAAAACATCTAAATGGGGAATGTAGTATGTAGTATAGTGGATACAGTGTTGGCCTTTGTGTCAGTCATAATCCTTCCTTAGATGCTTTTTCAGCCTCAGTTTTCCCATCTATAAAGTGGAAATAACAGTACCTATCTCACAAAGTTGTCATAAGGGTCAAATGAGATGACATGTATAAACACTTTGCAAACCTTACAGTGCTCTCTATAAATTCTATAATTAACCACAAGGTTTATCTGCTTTGAATCTTTTTTCTGCAAACAATCCAAAATACATAAAGGCACCAAAGCTACTCCATCCTTATAATTGCAACCAGTCCTTCCTCTGCCTTAAATGTCCTCTGTAATGTCTACTCAGGCATGCTCTTCATGATGATGCAATGCAGCCCAGCTGTGATAGCTTAGTTGTTCTTCTATGCCTTAGTGTCTGGTGTTGCTATCCTTGGCTATGGTGCTGATAGTTTCTCTAATAATAGTCTTCATATTTTGACCTCTTTTCAGTTATAACCCAAACTCGCCTGAAACAGTAAAGCAACAAATGAAGGTCACTTTAAAACATGGAATAATTGTATTCATATAAGAGGAATAACCACATGTATGTAGACAGAAGGACATATTCACACCCAGTTTCTTCTACCAGAATTAAATCAGGTTTTAATAAACCTAAAGATTGAAGTCATTGAAGGTAGTTTTGGTTTTTTTTCCCCTCACAACTTTAAGGGATCTATTGAGGAGTGACTTTAATAAAAATGTGAGAATTGGAACATGGGGTAAGAGCCAATGTAGGGGCAGTACAGGATGTCCTTCATACCTAACTCAAAAGGTTAGGACTCTAATATTCTAGTTCTCTAAAATGACCTATAATGGATCTATTAGTCATCTATTTATCTAAGCCATTCTTGAACAGATATTTTCACTCTCTTATGGGCAATAGGTACTATGTAAATTAGTACATTTTGTTTGTCAAAAAATTACTTCCCTCCACCTTCAAAGTAATAATAGCTAATAATAAAATAATAGCTAACATTTATTTAACATTTACTATGTGCCAGGCACTTTGATTATCCCCCTTTTACAAATGAAGAAACTGAGGCAAACAGAAGTTAAGTGACTTTCCTAGACTCACACAGCTAGTACATGTCTGAGGCCAGATTTCAACACAGGTCTTCCTGACTTCAGGCCCAGGAGTCTGTGCCAGCTAGCTAGTTCACTAAGCCTTGGTGAACAAAATCATATTCTACCTATCATACTCTTCACGATTTTGTAGGTGTTAATATGACCCCTTCTCCATCCCTGTCTCTCCAGGTGAAGGTGCTAATCATTTATTTATCAGATTATACAGCTGTATCCTCATCTTCTTGGTCACGGTAGTTCCCATTTTCTGAGACTTCTACAGCTTTGACATGTGAGTAATGATATAAATGCTTTTCTGGGTGCAGGTGAACCATGGATTTTTGCAAAGGTAGAGAAATGTTTTTTGTTTCGCTTCCGTGTTTTGTTTGTTAAACCCAAAGACGCCCAGGGATTTGTGGTTACAATGGGTACAGGACATCAAGAGAGCAATCTACCAATAGTTTGGTTCTTTCCTTGGTTCGTGTCAGAGTGAGGCACACATCATCCTATAGATAGAGTTGTAATTATTTTCCTCTAGTTGAGTTAGCTTGTTTTTACCCACAATGAAATTCATTTGCTACTTCTTTGTCTACTCACAGAATATCCAGAGATTCTCCTGCAGCTTGTCCACCGTGGAGTTGGCATCTCGGTGCCTAGAAGAGCTCAGTGACTGCTGCAGGCTCCGACATTTTATCGTGTACTCCACTTTCCAGTCATTTGTAACAATGTTAAATATCAAATCCTAGCCCTGGGTACCGCAGTATTAACACTTTTCCATTCAAAGTGGTCTCAGTATTTCAACTTCTCCCCCTTGTCTTTAAACGAGTCCTGCCTCCATTCTGTCTCGCGAAATAGGGATCCCATGAAAACCTTGTCGTTTTTTGAAAGTCCAAATTAATCATTCGATTCAATTCCACAAACATTTATTATGCCCTTATACAAAGTGCTGAGGATACAAAGAAACCAGTTCCTGCCCTCAAGGAGTTTGCGTTCTAAGGGGAGGACGAACATATACAGGGTAAGCATTGTACCTGATAATTTGGTGAGCAACAGAAAGGCTTATTCAGTGGTTTCCAGGAAGAGGCGGTATTGGAGCTGCTCGTGGATGGACGGAAGTTAAATCGAGCAGTCGTCAACTCTTGGGGGCTTGTGGTGGTGACTCTGAAAAATATCTAGAATTTCTGTCCTTTTTCTACTGACAGCTTAGCTCTTGTCACTGCCATGCTCTGGGTAAAGGGATAGGGTTAATCTTGGTGGTGCTGTGAAGCAATCAGATTTGGCACTACTTGGGAACGCGCTAAACCTTTGGGCGACCAGTCACCGGAATTCTGGGAATTGTAGTTCTGAGGCTGCCTTAGCGCAGGCGCACTCCCGAGCCGGGCCTGAAGATTGCGTGCGCAGTATCAACGCCATCATTGATTCTTTGGCTTTGAACCAGCTACTAATCGGAGGTCAGGCCAGGCCCGGACCCAGTTCCAGGTATTTAGTGACCAGGCAGGTTCCCAGCTACCGAACCCGAGCTGGGCGGATCCGGGAGGGGCCGGGGGCCGGGCTTGTGAGCAGAGCTATTACCACCCCTGTCAGAGGCGGGACAAGGGGCGGGCTTATCCACTGCGAAGCCACTGGGGAACTGGGGGGGAGGTTCCTTCTGTGTGCGTGCATGTGTGTGTGTTGGTGTTGGTGTTGTTGAGAGACAGTCTGTGATTGTGCCTAAGCCTAAGTGAAGAAAACTGTGTGAAGAATCCGTGAGGTGTGTGAAGCACCTCACGTGTGTCTTCTTTCTGTGAAGAGCCTGCCCATAGCGTGCCGTGTGTGTGTGTGTGTGTGTGTGTGTGTGTGTGTGTGTGTGTGTGTGAGAGAGAGAGAGAGAGAAAAAGAGTGTGTGTGTAAATTGCAGTGACTGTAATTGTATGTGAGACCCACGTGTGTCGGTACGAAACATCCACAAAATGTCTTATCCATGAATGAAGAACTGTGTGTATGTATATATGAAGAACTCCCAGTTTGTGAAGAACCCAACAGAGTGTGTGTGTGTGTGTGTGAGAGAGAGAGAGAGAGAGAGAGTGAAGAATATACAGTGCATTCTGTGTCTCTGTGTGAAGAACCTGTAATATGTCTTTGTGCTTTGAAGTTCTGTGCATCTATTTGGGAAGAGCCTGAACAGAGAATGAGTGAGTGAAGAACCTGATGAATGTATGTGGAGAAACTTCACACCGCATCTGTGTGAAAAGCCCCACAGTGAGTGCCTGTTTGTGTGTCTGTGAAGAACTTACAGTGTGTCAGTATGAAGAACTTTAAGTGAATGTGTTGTGAAAAATCTGTTGTATACTTATATTCTGAACAACCCACTTTGTATGTTGAATGTGTGAAAAACCTGTCTTCTAAAGTGTGTCTTTATATATGTGAAGAACCCCTTGGGTATGTCTGTGTGAAGAGCTCAAAGTATCTGTTATATGTGAGTGAAGAATTCACAGTGTGTGTGTGCCCACCTGTGTGGTTGAGAGACACCCTGTGGTTGTGTATAAGTGAAGAAAACTGTCTGTGCGAAGAATCCTCAGGGTGTGTGAAGAGCTTGCCCCTACCGTGCTGTGTGTATGTGTAAAGAACCTGCAGTGGCTGGGTATTTTTGTATGTGAGACCCACAATGTATATATCTATATGAAACACCCACAAAGTGTCTTACCCATAAGTGAAGAACTCTATGTATGTGTGTTTGAAGAACTCCCAGTTTGTGAAGAACCCCATAATGTGTGTGTATGTGAAGAATCCATAGTATGTTTGAGTACATGTCTATATGTGTCATTATGTGTTTTTTATGAAGAATACATGGTGTAGTTATTCTGTGGTTCTGTGTACTAAGAACCTGATGTGCATTTGTCTGTATGTAGGGAGACTTCACAATGTGTGAGGTGAAAAACTTCACACTATGACTGTATTTATACATGTTTTTGTGTCTATGAAGAACTCACTCTGTGTGTGTGTTTAAAGAACTTGCAGTGAATGTGTGTTATGAAAAATCTGTTGTGTACCCATGTTCTGAAGAATTCACGTTGTATGTGTGAATGTGTGAAGAACCTGTCTTCTAAAATAGGCATTGTGTGTGTCTATATGTAGAACCCTCTAGGTGTGTCTGTTTGAAGAGCTTGAAGTATCTGTTTTACGTGAGTGAAGAATTCATAGTGTGTCTGTAAGTGAGGAAACTATAGTATATCTGTGTAAGGGTATAAAGAGGACACAGTACACAGGATCTGTGTGAAGAGCCCATTGCATGACTCTGTATAAAGAACTCTGTGTGTGTGTGTGTGTGTGTGTGTGTGTGTGTGTGTGTGTGTGTGTGTGTGTGTGTGTGAGAGAGAGAGAGAGAGAGAGAGAGAGAAAAGAGAAAAGAAAGAATTCACAGTATATCTGAGGTGAAGAACTTTGAGTATGTGTGAGTGAAGTACTCCTAGTTTGTTAGTCTGGGTGTCAGAACCTCCAGTGTGTCTTTGTGTGTGAAGAGAACCCATTGTTTACATACCTGGAGTATGTTTTTCTGTCTGTTCATGAAGAACCCTTATTGTGTTTGGCTGTGTGTTTCTGAGAAGATTCTGTGGTTTGTGACTGTGTCCCTGCTACTGGGAAGAACCCAAGAACCCACAGTGTGTCTTTGTCTGTGAAGAACCTGCAGTGTGGGCTGTCTGAAGAATCTGCAATCTGTGTGTGTGTGTATCTGTGAGGAATCTGCAGTGTGTCTCTCTTTGTGCTTGCCTATGAATATCTATAGTGCCTGTGTCTGTGAAGAATCTTCAGTGTGTCTGTCTGTAGGCTTGTCTGTGAAGAACCCACAACATATTTCTGTCTGTGAAAGATCCACAGTGTGTCTGTGTGATTATGTGAAGAAACTAACCTGAGTGTATTCATGAAGAATCTGTTCTCTGTGTGTTAAGAACCTGCACTGGGTCTTTGTGCTCTAAAGAACTACAGTGTATCTGTGTTTGCAAAGAATCTTCACTGAACTTTTGTGTTCTATGTGTGTGTGTGTGTGTGTGTGTGTGTGTGTGCGCGTGCGCGTGCATGTATAACCTGAACTGTGTCTTTGTGTTCTGAAGAACCTACTGTATGATTGCATTTGTGAAGAACTCACATTGGGCTGTGTTCTGAAGAACTCATATCATGTCTTTGTTTGAAGAACCTTCAGTGTGAATGTGTATTGTGAAAAATCTGTTGTGCCAGTGTTTTTTGAAGAACCTTCTATATGAAGAAATTGCAGTGTCTTTTATTGTTCTGAAGAACATATACTTATATCTCTGAATATGTATGCATCTATGTAACATATATTACATATCTGTAGTATATGTCTAAAATACACATATTAGAAGAACCTGAACGATGTCTTTGTGTTCTCAGAAATTTCTGCGTATCTACTTGTGAAGAATAGTCAATGTATCAGTCTCCGTGTATATGTGTTCTGAAACACCCAATCTGTATCTTTGTTTACAAAGAACCTGCAATGTATAATTTATATGTATTTGTGGGGAATTCTATAGTATGCATGTGTTCTGAAGAATTCACACTGTGTTGGTATGTGAAGAATAACAGGGAATGTGTCCTGAAGATTGCGTTGTGAAGAAACTTGTGTGTGTGTGTTCTGAAGAATCCACTGTGCATCTGCGCAGCTCTTCCAAACCTTTTGCTCTCTCCTCAGACTTCCCATAGAATTCCTCATATTTCACTGAAAAAACTGAGGCCATTTACTGACAGCTCCATCTTCCTCATCTCAAATTACTCAGAAATTTTCCTTACTCTTTTCCTCTGGATGAAATGTAGAGGTGTCCCTTCTTACCAACACTTCTACATATACACTTGATTCCTTCCCCTCACATCTTTTTCAGCAAACTCTCCTATTGTCTCCACTCTTCTTTTATCTTCAACTTCTCCCTATCTGCTGGGTATTTCCTTGATGTTTACAAATGTATATATCTCCCATCCTTAAAAACTTTTGCTTGATACTCTCATCCCTTCTAGCTTTCGTCCTTTTCCCTTCCTAGGCTAAAATACTGAAGAAAGCTGTTTATAGTAGATCCTTCCACTTAATCTCTTTTCAGTCTTTTCTAAGTGCTTTATAGTCTGGTTCTTAACTTCATCATTCAACTGGAATTGCTCTCTCCAAAGTTACCATTAATATCTCAATTGCCAAATCTCATGGTCTTTTCTCAGTCCTCATCCTTTTGGACTTCTGCAATATTTGATACTGTTGATCACCCTCTCCTCCTGGATACATTCTTCTCTCAAAGCTTTTGTGACACTGCTCTTTCCTGATTCTTCTCCCTGTCTGCCCAATTGCACCTTCTCAGTCTCCTTGCTGGTTCTTTATCTGCGGGTGTCCTTTGAGTTTCTGACCTGGGCCCTCTTCTGTTTTCTTTTTATACTATCTATCATGGTGATTTCATAAACTCCCATGTGTTCAGTTATCATCTCTATGCAGTTGATTCTAGCCCTCATCTCTCTTCTGAACTAAAGTCCCACATTACCAGCTGCCTTTTAGACATTTCAAACTGGATGTCCTATAGTCACCTCAAACTCAACACATCCAAAACAGAACTTATTTCCCTACATGCTTCCCTCTTGCCACCTCCCTTGTTACTGGGAAGGAAAGTGATTCTACCATCCTCCTAGTCATTCAGTCTCACAGCCTTGTCATCCTTACCCTTCACTTTTACTTACTTCATACATCTAGTTAGTTGCCAAGTCTTGTCATTTTTACTTTCATAATATTTTTCATATATATCCTGTTACAGGGTTTGGGAATTTCGGATTATTAAAGTTTAAACTGGCCAGCTAAACTAAAAACCTTGAGTCTGGGGTAACTCTCCTTGTGAAGCTAAACTTGAGAAGTAAGGGAGATAAGCTTATTAGGCGTGGTTGCTGCCTGAGTGAGACCAGGGCATAGAGATAACTCAAGAAGTCCTCTCATTCAAGCCTGCACTCCACCCAAAGGGAACTTTCCATTGTCAGGTAGTGACCCCCATCCGGTCACCCCATCTACCATCTATAAAAACTATGGCCTTTTTCCTGTTTGAGGAGATAGGTATTTCAGAGAATCATGTCTCTGTGCTATCTCCCCTTAAGAGAAGTTTGACTTCTCCCTTGGTTCCTTTCTCTAATGCCCAAATAAAAGATTATTTTATTCTAATTGGATTTGTGTGCAAGAGGAATACCTAAGGACCCCTACCACAACCTATTTCCCCGATGACATATCCCCTTCTTTACACTTAGACGGCTACTATAACCTTTAGTCCAGGCCTTCATCACTTCTAACTGAGATTTTTGCAATAGCTTTCCAATTGATCTCTGCCTCAAGTCTTTTTCTCACTCCAATCTATCCTTCACTCAAATACCAACGTGATTTTCCTAAAGCATAGGTCTGATCTGTCACCACTCCCTGCACCTGATAAACGCCAATATCAAATATAAAATCAGCTGGCATTTAAAATTTTTCCTAACCCTTGTCCCTTCATAGCTTTACAATTTTTCTACACTTTATGATCCAGCTACTCTAGCTTATTCACTGTTACTTGCACAGTCTCTGCCATCTACTCAGTGTCTTTGAACCTTCATGCCTGGAATGTCTTCCTGTTTCACTTCTACTTCTTAGTTTCTCTGGCTTCTTTCAGTTCAAAACTCAAATCCCACCTTCTGCCCCAGGCCTTTCCTAATTCCCCCAGATGATAGTACTTTCTGTTCTGAAATTACATCCCATATACCTTGTATTTATTTCCTGTTTGCCTTGTTATTTACATGTCTTCTCCATTAGAATTTGAGCTTCTTAAGGACAGGGACCATTTTTATCTTTCTTTGAATTCCCACTTTGCTCATAGTAGGGACCTAAGAAATGCTTTTGATTGATTGCTTTGTATCTGTGCGTGTCAAAGAACCCTACTATGTCTTTGTATTCTGAAGTACTCAGTATTTGTCTGACTGTGGGCAAAAAAGGTCTCAGTGTGTTTGTGTTGGTATCTTGTGTGTGTGTGTGTATGTTAAACCTTCTGTGTATCTGTGTGTGTTAAGAACTTATTTTATCGGGACAGCTAGGTGGCGCAGTGGATAGAGCACCGGCCCTGGAGTCAGGAATACCTGAATTCAAATCCGGCCTCAGACACTTAACACTTACTAGCTGTGTGACCCCGGGCAAGTCACTTAACCCCAATTGCCTCACCAAAAAAAAAAAAAAAAGAACTTATTTTATCTGTGTTCTACAGAACCTGTTGTGTGCCTGAGTGTGAAGAATCTGCAGGTATATGTCTGAGTAAAGAACAGGCAGAGTAGTGTCTGTTGATGTATGTAAAAATCCATTGTGTCTGTGTATTCTAAAGAACCTATTGTGGGTCTGTACATATGAAGAATGTGTACTGTCATCATGTCTAAAGGACCTAATTCATGTATGTTATTTTCTAGGCCTTTGTGTGGAGAACCCACAAATTGTGTGTTCTTAAGAAGTACAGAGTGCCAGTGTGTTTTAAAGAGCCTGCTGTATGTCTTTATGTCCTATTGGATCTGTATCGTGTCTCTGTATGTGGAAAGAACCTAGTTTTTGTGCCCTAAAAAACCCATTGTGAGGGGCAGCTAGATGGCGCAGTGGTTAAAGCACCAGCCCTGGATTCAGGAGTACCTGAGTTCAAAGCCAGCCTCAGACACTTGACACTTACTAGCTGTGTGACCCTGGGCAAGTCACTTAACCCCCATTGCCTGCAAAAACCAACCAAACAAACAAAAAAACCCCATTGTGTATCTGTGAATGTGGGAAGGATCCATACCATGGCTTTGTGACTTAACCGTGTGTGTGTGTGTGTGTGTGTGTGTGTGTGTGTGTGTGTGTGTGTGTGTGTGTGTAAATGATCTACACTGTCTCTGGTTTCTAAAGAGCTCTATGCATGTTCTGGTGAATAGCCTGTTTGTGACTGTAAAGGGCATGCAATATGTATGAAAACCCCACACCTATCTTTGGTATGAACCTGCTGTGTGCATGTGTTGCTGAAGAACCCACAATGTATCTGTATATTCTGAAAACCACATAGCGTTTGTTCTGAAGAGCCCTTTGTGTGCTCTGTTTGAATGACCCCCTTCCCACCTTTATGTCTATGACATTGCAGAGCCTGCACCATATTTGTTATAAATCAACCCATAGTGTGTATACCTGAGATTTGTGGGTGAAAGATATATAGCATGACTGAGTATACTGAAGAGCTCACGTTGTATATGCGTGTGTAAAAACCCTATCTTGTGTTGTTGAAGAACCCATGGCATATCTGTGTCTTCTTAAGAACACATGTCTGTGAAGAACATTTTGTACATCTCTACATTCTGAAAAACCTGCTGTGTATTTCTTTATATATGGAAAAACATGCATTGGGATTTTTTTTATGTGAAAGTTTTAAGTATGCCTATGTTGTTGTCCTTCTTTGTGTATAAAGAAATCTCTGTGTGTTTGTTGAAGAACCTGTTGTGTTTATTTTGAATCGTTGTAAGTCTTTATACATGTGAATAATCCCCACTATGTCTTTGTGTTCCACAGATCCTGCTGTGTATATGTGTGTGTGTGTGGGGGGGACTGCTGGTGTTGTAAAGAAGCCTCATTGTGTCTGTATGTGTATAAAGAACCTGCTTTGTGTTTGTGTGTTCTGAAGGACCTGTTGTGTGCTTGTGGTTGTGTGCAAAAAGGCCACAGTGTGTCTGTATCTGTTTTTGCATGTGAAAAACTCAGTGTCCTGAGACTGCATTGAATCTTTGTGTGTTGCAGAATTTGTTGTATATCTGTATACAGATGTTGACACAAATACAGTGTGGGGTTTCAGAATATACAGAGACATTGTGGGTTCTTCACCAACACATGCACGCAGCAGATTCATCTCAAAAATAGGTGTGGTGTAGGTTCTTCCCATATATTGCATGCTCTTTATAGTCATAGACATACAGAGGAACTCTTCAGAACACAGACTGTGTGGGTCATTCACATATACACACAGGAGACATCACAAAGACACAGTGTGGGTCCTTCCCACATATATAAATATATAATAATCTGTTCACTGACGTGTATGTTCTGAAGAAACAGCTATATGTCTGTTTCGTGTGTATGTGTGAGAAGTCATGTTTATACACTGGAAAATCAGCTGTATGTCTATGTCTCATATATCTTTCTCCATAATGCATGCTCTGGGTATGTGGGTGTGTTCTCAAGAACCAGATGTGTGCTTGTGTCTTGTCTATATGTCTGACTGTGAAGAAGCTACTATGTATCTGTGGTCTAGTGAACAAGCTGCATGTCTGTGAAAGACCCCTGTTTGTGTGTGCACTGCAGAGAACAAGCTGTGTGTCAGTGAAGATGATGTTGTGTCTCTGTTCTGGAGAAGCAGCTTTATGTGTATCTTAGAGAACCAACTATGTCTTTGTTATGTTGTGTATGTGTGTGTGTGTGTATGTGTGTATACAAAGAAGCCACTGTGTCTTTTTTTGGGGGAGAGAACCAACTCTATGTGTGTGTATGTGTATATGTGTCTGTGTTCTGGAGTGCCAGTTCTCTGTGTATGTGTATGAGTGTATGTGTACCTGCGTGCATGTGTGCATGCACATGTACTGGAGAAGCAGCTATGTGACTGTGCTACAAAAAAAGCTGCTGTATGTATTCTGGAGAATTAACTGTGTGTGTTTGCGTTCTGAAGAACGAGCTATATGTCTTTTTTTATAGATAAGAAATATAGTATATGATTTTTATTTATTCAATTGACAAGCATTTTTAGATTAATTTGTCCTCAGATTAAACGAAAGAAAGAAAGAAAGAAAGCCCTCAATAAATATGTACATAATCTGGCAAAACAAATTTCCACATTAGCAATGTCCCCAAAAATATATATCTGCTCTGAATTTTATATCTCTTTTTCTCTCTTTCTCTTTCTTCAACTCCCTCTGTCTCCCTCCATCTCCCTCCCTTCCTCTCCCTAATGCTATGCCCTGAGTCCATCACCTCTTGGTTAGGAGATGATTTATGTTTGTGTATTTTATAACCTGAAGTTTTTCTGAAAGATTTTAATTGTTTCAATTAATTTTTGGTTGGCTCTCTAGAGTTCTTTAAGTATCTATCATATCATCTATAAAATGTTCTAACTTGGTTTCTTCCTTACCAATGTATATTCCCTCAATTTATTTTTCTTATTGCTATAGTCAGCATTTCTAGTACTATGTCAAATAGTGGTGACAGTGGACATCCTTGTGTCACCCCGATTTTATTGGAAAGTATTCTAGTTTATCCCCATTACATATAATGCTAGCTCTTGGTTTTAGATAGATAATAGTTATCATTTTAAGGAAAGATTTGTTTATTCCTAGTTTTTTTTAGTGTTTGTAATACACAATGGCCATGGCTTGTGAAGAAACCTCTTGTGTATTTATGCTATGGAGAACCACCAATGTGTCTGTGTCTTGTATATTTCTCTTTTTCTGAATATCAGAAAAATCTGTTTTGGAGAACCTACCATATGTCTATGTCTTGTGTGTGTGTGTAGCCCATGTTATGTTTTATTTCTGTATGTGTCTTTCTACTTTTTTTTCTTTTTTGGTGAGACAATTGGGGTTAAGTGACTTGCCCAGAGTCACACAGCTAGCGTTGAGTGTCTGAGGTTGGATTTGAACTCAGGTCCTCCTGAATCAAGGACCGGTGCTCTATCCACTGCGCCACCTAGCTGCCCCCTGTATGTGTCTTTCTATGGTGACAAATCCATAGTATATCTTCAGTTGCATTTGAAATATATCTATCCCTGTGTGTATGTGTAAAGAACTTGCAGCAATATGTGTCTTGTGAAGACCACACTCTTTCTGAGTATTCTGAGGAATAGCTGTGTCAATCTGTAAAGAACCCAATATATTGCCTGAAGAGTAGTTGTGTGTCTGTCTTGTGTGACTTTCTGTTTTTAAAGACCACATTATTTGTTTTCTGAAGAATAGCTTTGTGTTTCGGTGCATTTTGAAGAGTCTACCTTATTTCTATTCTGAAGAACCCACTTTTTACCTATGAAAAGAACCACACTGTGCTTTATGTGGAGTCCACAGCCTGTTGTCATCAGTGTGAGAAAAGCAATCAGTACATCTTAATATACATCACCCACAGTGTGTATGTTTACCCAGTTTGTCTATGTGTGAAGAAGCTACAGTATCCATCTCTGTGAAGAATAATGTGTCTGTGAACCTGTTTTTGTCTGTGTGTTTATGAGTGAATAACCTCCTGTGTGTCAGAGTGTTCTGGAGATCTTAGGTATCTGTGAAGAATTTGCATGTTGGTGTATTTGTGAAGTGCCTTGTGCTTGTTCTAAAGATTAATTATTTTTCTTATTATTTTTCTCAGTTAAAAGACCTGGGTAGGGGCGGCTAGGTGGCGCAGTGGATAAAGCACCGGCCCTGGATTCAGGAATTCCTGAGTTCAAATCCGGTCTCAGACACTTAACACTTACTAGCTGTGTGACCCTGGGCAAGTCACTTAACCCCATTGCCCGTGAAAATTAAAAAAAAAAAAAAAGACCTGGGTATCTTTATCTTGTATGTGTATGTCTGTGAAGAACTCACTCTGTTTTTGTGGGTTGTAAAGAACCCACTATTGTTTGTGTCTGTGTGTTCTGATGAACTCACATTGTGTCTTTTCATTTGAAGAACCTGCATAGTGTCTATGTGTTCTGAAGAATCTAGATCTCTCTGTGTGTATGTGTATATGTAAAGAACGTGCCCTGTGTCTATATGTTCTGAAGGACCCACTATGTGTCTCTGTCTACATGACGAACTTGCACTATATTCTTGTGTTCTGAAGAATCTGCAGTGTATCTGTTTTTTAAAATAACCTCATTGTGTCTATATATCTGTCTAGAATCTAAAGTGCATTTGTGTATTCTGAAGGGCCCACAGGATGTCTGTATCTGTCTTTGTATTTTGATTAACCCATTTTATGTCTTTATGTAGAATCTGCATTTTATGCCTCTTCTCAAGAATCCATTATGTCTGTATCTGTGTGAAGAACTTGAACTGTGTCTGTGTGTTCTAAAGGATCCACTTTGTGTCTGTGATGGTGAATAACCCACAGTATAGCTGTGTCTATATCTGTTTTTGAAAGTATGGAGAGACACTTGGCACTTACTAGCTATGTGACCCTGGGCAAGTCAGTTGACCCCCATTGCCCCACAAACAACAGCAACAACAAAACCCCCCGAAAGTATGGAGAATCTGTAGTATGACTGTATATTTTGGAGAAGCCTCTATGCTTGTCGCACATTTCTTTCATTACCATCTTCATATGTCACTTATCTTTAATCACTCCTTTTCTATTAACTCCTTACACACACACACACACACACACACACACAATTTCCCCTATCCTTAAAAAAAATCATGTTTGATCTTCCTGCCTTTCCTGATAGTTTTTGTCCTCTATCTTTTTCTTCTTTAACTAAACAACTTGAAAAGGTTTTCTATACTTGGTGCCTCCTCTTTTTTCCTCTCTTTTATAAACCCTCTCCAACCCTACCATTCAATTGAAACTGCTTTCTCCAAAGTAATTGTTGATCTCTGTTAACTGTACAATCTAATGGCTTTTTATTAATCCTCATCCTTTCCATAGCATTTGATGCTGCTAATCAACTTTTCTTCCTGCATATTTTCATCTCTCTCTTTTTAAAATCCCGCTGCTCTCTCTCGGTTCTCCTTTTGACTGCCTTACTGCTCCTTGCTGGATCTTCATCCATGTCATGCCCCTTAGCTGGATAGAGCTCTGTCCTGGACTCTCTAATCTTTTTTCTCTATACTATCTAACTTAGTGATCTCATAAACCCCCATGGGTTCAGTTACCGTTTCTATGCAGATGATTCCCATCTATATGTCCTGGATCTCTATGTCCACTCCGAATCCTTCCTCAACTCCAATACTGCATTACTAGCTGCCTTCTAAACATTTCAAACTGCATATCCTATAGGCATCTCAAATTCAACTTGTTTAAAACAGAACTCATATTTCCCTTGGAATCATTCCCTCTTCCTAACCTTTCTTTTATTCTTGAGGGCACCATCATCTTCCTGGTCACGGGTTTGTAGTCTTGGTGTCATACCTGACTCTTGCTTACTCCACATAGTTGCCAAATCTTGTTTCTACCTTCACATCTCTTATATGTATTCTCTTCTCTCTGGTGGCACAATCACCACCTGAGTTCTGACCCTTATCACCTCTCATCTAGACTATTGCAATAGCCTTCTAGTTGGTCTTCCTTCCTCAAGTTTCTCCCCTCTCCAGCCAAAATGATTTTCCTAAAGTGTAGGTCTGATCTTGTTATCTCTGCCTCTCTACTCAGTAAACTCCAGTGACACCTTATGAATTCTAGGGTCAAATAGAGGGTCTTCTGTATGGCACTTAAAGTTCTTTATAATCCGGCTCCTTTCCAGAGCTTTTCTCTTTACTCTCTAAGTATCTTTGATGTAATTAATTATTTATGTGGTATTGCCTCCATGACAATGTAGTAAACTCCTTGAAGACAGGTACTATACTTTTGCTTTTCTTTGTATCCCCAGAGCTGACCACATTACCCAGCACACAGTAAGTAAGGATTGATTTACTCTGTGTGTGTATGTGTGTGTAGAACCTTCAGTTTGTATCTCTGTAAAGAATGTGCTGTGTTTCTGTGTATGTCTAAAGAATCTAAACTATGTGCTGGTAGTTTTTGTACATATAAAATTCCATTCTAGTCACAATTTTTAGATAACAAGGATATTTGTGTCATCGATAACTTGGTCAGACTATTCCTTAGAACTAAAATATATATGTTGTTGTTGTTGTTGTTTTTTTTACCCAGCATTCACTGCACTACAAGTAGAAGAACGACAACTTCTACTCAATAAACATAAATGTTCTTTTGGGAGCAAGGGCCAGAGCCCCCGTAAGTGTGTGCAGCAACATTCTTAAGTAGTCCCAATGGCTTTTATTTCTACTTGCCACCAAATATCCTGTGGTCTTCTCTTAGATTTTTATCTCTAAGTCCCTAGCCTTAAACTTCAGATCTAAAGATCAGAAATGTGTCCAAAAACCCATCAATTTTATAACAGACATTTTAATAAGTTAGAAAAATAATCATGGTAGACGTATTTAGTTCATTTTTCTAATATGTCTGTTGTTCTGGCCTTCCCCTTTGCTAGTGTTTCTACCTTCCACAAAATGTGTTGTCTTTTTCTTCATTCCACCCTGTGGTAAGGTCATATGATGGGCTACAGGTGGTGGTTGACAGTTTTGAAGTACTTGTCAACAGCATAGAACTCATGGATCAAATCCTCCATGAAGATTATTTTCCATTTTTACCAGAAGATTTTGCAGTACTGTTCAGTCAGAGTAATTCACTATTTCCTGATCTTGCCACAACCACATTTGTAAATCAAGCCATTTGCAGACTTCCGGTTTGGGTAATCTCATGGAATTGATGGTTCACAATTCTCAACATCCTCAAGCCTTATTGAATTGAATAAATGTGCAATTAGAAGATATGGTAAAGATGCAGAAGCTGCAGTACTTTATGTACCTCTAATTCTGATCACAGAGGCTCAGTTGGGCTTATCAGGGATATAGGAGTTGCCAACTTTTTGTGCCTTTCTAACCAAATGAACTTCATTTCTGTGTGTTCTTCTGTATTCCGTATGGTAGACTTTAACACTTTTATAAATAACTTCCTGAAGCTTTTTTATAGACACCTTCTCTAAGTGTTTTATCTCCAGTTAGGTTTTTCAGAAGAGATTCTTGGACAAAGGGCAGCTGTTCATTTTTTCTCTCTGTGCCTTCCTCGTCCCCTAGCCCATGATTCCAGTAGGAAAAGAGCTGTGTTTGTGCTCTGAAGATCATACATGCATGTATGTAAAGTACCTGTGGTGTGTGTGTGTTTTGAAATATATCATGTGTCTGTCCTTAAGCACCTGTTGTGTCTCTTTATTCTTAAGAATCCTTGCTCTTTTGTGAAGAACCTACATCACATCTTTATATTCTAAAGAAGCCAGTGTGTGTCTGTGGGTGAAGAGCTCACATACAGTATGTTTTTGTGTTCTGAGGAATTCAGTGCAAAAGTTGTGTATTTGCAAAACCTCATAGTATGTTTCTGTGCACTTTTGTCTTTCTATGTGAAGATCACACATTGTGCAATTTTTTTGGTTTTGTGTGAAGAATCCACTGTGTGTCTATATCTATGTGAAAAACCTGCTGAATAAATGTGTTCTGAAGAGCCTGTTGTGTTACTGTTGTGTCATTGTCAATATATGTGTGAAGAAGCCACTAGTGTGTCATGGGGTGAATAACCTGAGTGTATGTCACTATGGAGAACCTACAGTATGTGTCAGAAGAGTCCTCAATGTGCTTTTGTCTTTGTTTTGGTATCTGTGAATATGTGAGGAGCCGAGAGAAAGAGAGAGAGAGAGAGAGAGAGAGAGAGAGAGAGAGAGAGAGAGAGAGAGAGAGAGAGAGAGAACAGTGAGTTTGTGTTTTCATGATCCTATATTTCTGTGTATGTTTTAGAACACATGGTGTGTCATTGAAGAACCTGCAGTGTTTCTGTATATCTCTGAAGAACCCACTATGGATCAGTCTACTCTGAAGAACCCACAATGTGTTTGTGTGTGTGTGGTGTAACAAAGCTGCAGTTTGTCAGTATGGGGGGCATGGAAGGAAGAAAGCTTAATGATTTTTTGTACAGGAGAAGAAGCCTAGTATGTCTGTGAGGAACTGCAAATGCTTTCTCTCTGTGTGTAAAGCTACAGGTTATTTCTGGGAAGAACCAGGAGTCTTTCTCTGTTTGTCATGAAAAAAACAGCAGCTTGTGTCTGTAAGAGTGGAGATCCTGTTGTATGTGTCTTTGCATGTTTTTGTGTTTGAAGAAACTTTGGTATGTCTACCAGAATCTTCTGGGTTTATGTCTGTTTGTTCCAATATCTGTGTCTGTCTCTTTGAACAACTCATTATGTGTCTTGTTCACTGTATGCCTATGAAAATTTGTGAAGAGCTCAGTATGTATATGTGTGAAGAATCCTCAGTATGTGTATGTGTGTCCTTTAGAAAAATAGCATGTGATGTGTGTACATGTATTAAGAAGCCATTATGTGTCAGTGGATATGGAAAACCCCACAATGTGTGTTTGTGTGGAGAAAACATAAGGTGTTTTCCACAAAGTCTTTGAAGAACTCACTGGGTGTGAAGAACATGGAGTGCATTTGTGTCTGTAATATGCAGTGTGTATGAAGAACTGTTTGTACATGTGAAGAGCATGTCATATGTATCTTTGTGTGAGAAGAACTTGAGTGTATCCCTGGGCCTGTGTGCAAGGGAAGAAGCCACAGGTATCTGTGTCTATGTGTGGGAAGAGCCCACTGGGAGCTGTGTGATATCTAGAGCACCCCAGGTGTATCTGTGCTTGACTTTTTGAAGAGTGCATTCACATGTGTTAAGAACCAGTGGTATAGGGGCAGCTAGGTGGCGCAGTGGATAGAGCACCAGCCCTGGAGTCAGGAGTACCTGAGTTCAAATCTGGCCTCAGACCCTTAACACTTACTAGCTGTGTGACCCTGGGCAAGTCACTTAACCCCGATTGCCTCACTAAAAAAAAAAAAAAGAACCTGTGGTATGTGTCAGTGTGTATGAAGAAGCTTCAGTGTCTGTGTGTGAAGAGCCCCCAAATAGTCAACCAAAATGACTGTGAATATGAAGAATCAGTGGCAGTGAACTGGTGGCACAGTGGAGAGAGTGCCAGGGCTGGAGTCAGGAAGAACTGCGTGCAAATATGACCTCATACACTTACATGATGCGTGACCCTGAGCAAGTCATTTTGCGTCTTTGGGCCTTGGTTTTCTCATCTATAAAGTAGAGAAAAATAATAGCATCTACTTCCAGAGATGTTGTGAGGGTATAATAAGATAGCATATGTAAAGCACTTTGTAAACCTAAAAAGACTATATGGATGCATGCTAGCTGCTATTCTTTTTTTTGTGTGTGTGTGTGGGATAATATGGGTTAAGTAACTTGCCCAGGGTCACACAGCTAGTAAGTGTCAAGTGTCTGATGCCGGATTTGAACTCAGGTCCTCCTGAATCCAGGGCTGGTGCTTTATCCACTTCGCCACCTAGCTGTCCCCTGCTATTATTTTTATTATGAAGCATTTCCTGTGGGTCTAGGTTTGTCTTTCTGTATGTTCTTAAGAACTGACAGACAGAGAAGAACATACCGTGTGTCTGCATTGTTGAAGAACCCTCAGGCTATCTTTGAGGGAGAAGGGCCCACAATATATCATTCTCCATAGGAAGAACCCCGGTTTGTCTGTGTATAAAGAACTTGAAATATGTGTGTATATAAAGAACCCTAGAATTTTTGCCTGGCTGCCTCACTGTCTGAAGACCCTGTTGTGTGTGTCCATGTATGGAAAACCTGTAGCTCATCTGCATTGGGGTGTTTGAGGAACCTGTGTCTGCGTACGAAGAGTGGGTATGTACCTGTGTGTGCTGAAGAGCCCATAATGTATCTATGCCTGTTTGTGGGTAAAGCCCATCAGATGTCTCTGTATATGTGTTAATTAGGGATTTGAACATTTTTTACTCAGCTAGGAACTGGGGATACTTCCTTCCAGAAGCTTGCGGTCTATTGGGGGAGACAGCATGTACCAAATAAGAATATACTGGGGGGCAGCTAGGTGGTGCAGTGAATAAAGCACCGGCCCTGGATTCAGGAGGACCTGAGTTCAAATCCGGCCTCAGACACTTGGCATTTACTAGCTGTGTGACCCTGGGCAAGTCATTTAACCCTCATTGCCCTGCAAAAAAAAAGAAGAAGAAGAAATGGGCATGGTCTTATGCTTTTTTCTGTGGGTATCTTTGTGTGTCAAGAACCCACACTTTCTGACCGTGCACAGGGCTTGCAGCGTGTGACCGTAGCACAGGGGTGTGTGTGTGTGTGTGTGTGTGTGTGTGTGTGTGTGTGTGTGTGTGTGTGTGTGTGTAGGCCCCATAGCATGCCTGTGTCTGTGAAGGTCCTGAGTCTTGTGTATATTTGAATATGCAGTGTGTCTGTCTTTGACTACATGAGAAAAGCACTCAGCTATTTGTGTCAACTATCTGTGAACCTGCAGCATGTCTGTGCATTTATATGTGAAGAAATCTCAATGTGTCTGTGACTGTAAACCTGCAGTGTGACTGTTTGTTAACCTACAGTGTCTCTCTATGCCAAGAACCTGAACTATGTCTGTGTGTGTGTGTGTCTGTCGTATGTGTGTAGTATAGCTATAAGTATAGTATAGTACATATAATGTAGCTAACAAGCATTAATGAAGCTTTTACCATGTGATAGATGAATGTACTAGAATTATCAAGACAAAAGTGAAACAGGCCTTGTCCTCGTGGAACTTACATTATAATAGGGGTACCTATAAATAATAGGGATACCTATTATTAATACCTAAGTAATAGGGATACCTATAAATACACATATAAGGGGCAGCTAGGTGGCACAGTGGTTAGAGCACCGGCCCTGGATTCAGGAGGACCTGACTTCAAATTCGGCCTCAGACACTTAACAATTACTAGCTGTGTGACCCTGGGCAAGTCACTTAACCCCAATTGCCTCACCAAAATAGATAAATAAATACACATATAAGTAGATTTGATGCATGTATTATACATACATGAATAGAAGAGGAGGAAGAGGAAGGCACTGGTAGCTGGGGGTGAGGATCAGGAAAGGCTTCGTTTAAAAGGTGGTCCTCGAGCTAGGTTTTGAAGGGAAAAAAAGGAATTCCAAGAGGTGGGGTGAGAAGGGAATGCATTCTACTGCTGGGGGACTGCCAGTACAGAGGCACAAAATCAGGAGAGAGTGTATGAAAGTGTGTATGAAATTTGGCTCAGTTCCCTATATGGTTGAGAAATGAAACCTTTATCAGAGTAACTTACTGTAAAAACTTTTCCCCACTTTCCTGCTTTCCTTATGAAGGGCTTTAAAGGGCAAGAAGAGGAACTTACATTTGTTCTTAGACATTATAGGGAACCATGGGATTTATTATATAGGAGAGTGTCTTAGCAATGCCTGTGCTTTGGCAGCTATTCAATGGATAGATTGGAACGGGGTGATGGCTATAAAAAAATCTAGGCAGAATCTAGGAAGAGGACACATGGTAGGACTTCAGGAGTGAAGAGTGGGTGTGGCTGAAGAATTCAGTGTGTAGGGAGAAAAATCCCGAATGCATCAATGTGTTTTTGTGAGCGAGGAGACTCCTCAGTTTTTATTTTATTTTTATTTTTTTAAATCATAAAAGTATTTTAATATTTTCTAGGTACATGTAGAGATAGTTTTCAACATCCAGTTTTATAAGATTTCAAGTTCCGTATTTTTCTCTTTCCCTCCCCCCTCCCCAAGACAGTAAGCAATCTGATATAGGTTATATATGACAATCACATTAAACATATTTCTGCATTAGTCATGCTGTGAAAGAAGAATCAGAAGAAAAGGGAAAAAACCTCAAAAAAAGAAAAACAAAAAAGTAGAAACAGTGTGGTTCAATATGCATCTAGATTCCACAGTTCTTTTTTCTGGATGTGGAGAGCATTTTCCATCATGAGTCCTTTGGAATTATCTTGGACCATTGCATTGCTAAGAAGAGTCAGGTCTATCACAGTTGATCAACACACAATGTTGTTGATACTGTGTATAATGTTCTCCTGGTTCTGCTCATCTCACTTAGCATCAGTTCATGTAAGTCCTTCCAGGTTTTTCTGAAATCTGCCTGCTCATCATTTCTTACAGCACAATAATAATCCATTACATTCATATACCACAACTTGGTTAGCCATTCCCCAATTGATGGGCATCCCCACAATTTCCAATTCCTTGCCACCACAAAAGAGGAAGCTATACATGTGACTCCTCAGTTTTTTAATATGTTTGGGAGAGAAGCCATAGTGTGTCTTCCTATGTCAAGAAACCAGTGTGTCTTTTGAGAGGAACCTGTTGTGCCTCTGTTTGGGGGTAAAGAATCTTGTGTGAGAGGGAGCCATACAATTGGATCTGTGTGCATGCAGAAAACATGAACTATGTGTATGAGGTTTTGCACTTTGTATGTGCAAAGAATCTATACTTTGTGTGTGAGAAAAATCCACATTGTGACTGTGTGAGAAGAACCTGCCAGCGTGTATGAAAAATGTATGCGTGTGTAAGAACATGCAGTATATTTGTATGCAAAGGTATATCTCTGTGAGTGTGTGTTATCTACCCCCAAGTCATCTGTGGGAGGAACCTCAAGTATATGTATCTTTGTGAGTGAGGGGAAGAACTTAAAGTGTATGCGTGTTATCTTATGTGTGTGCATACATTTGTAGGAAGAACTCACAATTTGTGTGTGTCCATGTGGAAGACACTCCTTCCCCTGTGTGCTTATGTGTTAAGAACTTAGTGTATCTGCGTATGAATAACCTGTGGTTTTCTCTGTGTGTGTGAGTGTGTGTGTGTGTGTGTTTATCTGTGTGAAGAATCCTCTCTAGTGTGCTTGGGTGTGTTTCTTTATGTCAAGAATTCACAGGGTGTCTTTTGTACTTCTCTGAGATAAGTAGCCACAGTATGTCTCTCACAGTATGTGTCTTTGTATGTGAGACAAACCTACAATGTGTGGGCCTGTGTGTCTGTTTGAAGGACTTGTAGGAGGTCTACGTGTGGGGAAAAATAATCCTCAATGTGTTGATAAATGAGCTTGTGTGGGATGGACCCCAAGTATGTGTCTGTGTATGCTTCTGACTATATGAAGAGCATAGAGTGTGTGTTTGTATGTGTCAATAGATCCTGCACTGTATGTGTGTGTGAAGGATTAACCCATAGACTACATGTAAAGAACATGAAGTGTGTATACATGTGTCACATACATATACATAGACACATTGTGGGTCAGAACCTATGGTCAGTAAGTGTGTGTTGAACCTGCAGTTTGTGTGTCATTGTGTATATGAGCTGAAACCATAAGTCAGTGCACATATGTGTGTGTTGCTGCAACCCTTTAGTATGAGGAAGCTGCAGTAGGCCTCTGTCTGAGTGGGAGAATTCCCTTCCCCTCTCTCCCTGTCCCCACCCCATGTTCATAGGTACCTGATTATGCAAAGAGCTTGGTGTGTCTCCATGTGTGCACAGGATTCATTGTGTCAGCATATGAAAACCCTAAAGGATCAATGGATATATCTACATAGCTATACATATATACGCACATATACATATGTGTGTGGGAAATACATTGTATTTGTGACTCTGAGGGAAACACCCACAGTATATTTGTGTGAAAAAACCTGCAGTGGATTTTCATATATGAGAATCCACAATGTGTGTATTTGTGTAAAGAAATATCAATGTGTCTCTGTGTGTGCTTGAAGAATTCACAGAGTAGCTCTGAATGTCTGGGGAAATCATATGCATGTTCTATATGAAGAATATACAGTGTTTGTGTGCCTGTGGAAAACCCATAGTTTGTCTGTATGTGAGTCTGTGTTGGAGGAACTCAAAGCTTACCTATATGTGTGTTTGGTGTGCCTGAAGAACCTACAGGTTGTGTCTAGTGTGTGGAAAGAATCTATAGAGTTGTGTGTGTGTATGTATACAATTTATAATGTATGAAGAACTCAGTATTTGTGAAATGAACCCATAGCATATAAAGGACCCGACTCACTCTGTGTGTGTGTGTGTGTGTGTGTGTGAGAGAGAGAGAGAGATGTGCCTGTGACATGAGCCCATAGAGGATATGTGTGTATCTAAGTCCATATGTGATTAACTTATTTTGTATCTGGGAATCCAAAGAACCTAAAGTGTGCCTGTGTCTATGTGTATAAAGAAACAAGTGTGTGTTTGTGTAGAAAGAGCTCCTCCGTGTGTCTGGGTGTCTGTGTTGTATGTGTCTGGCTGTGGCATGTGTCCATCTGTCAAGGTCCATTGGAGGTGTTCTTTTTGGACTGTGTGACCGTAGTCATATGCTGTCTGACATTTTATGCTTCTTGAGATCAGAGACCTGGTTTTTTTTTTCATCTTCTACAGTAGCTGCCATAGGATTCTTTGAATACAGTGGGTGCCCATTAGATACTCTATTATGCCTGCAACATCCTTCCCTCCTCAGATTACCTTTTTTTAAAAAATCTGTATACATGTTGTATCACCGAGCAGAGGCTCCTTGAGGGCAGGATCTGTTTTTTTGTTTTGTCTTTGTATTCCCAGCAGCAGCATAAGGTCTTAGACATAGTAGGTTCTTAAATGCTTGCTGAATTGAATTGAATTCAATATTTGTTTAATGAATGCAGTTCATCATGTGCTCACTTGTATGTCTGGTCCTCTGGCTATCTTTCCAGTGCTCTTCAGGTCTCAGACTATGACTGAGGCTGTTTAATTCTATCTCTTGATTACCTCTTCTCCCCCACAGCAGCCCTGCAAAACTACTGCAGGTTTCTAGCCTGGAACACGAGCGAGAGGATTCCCCTCTGGAGAGCTCAGAGATCTCAGCTCCAGAGTGAAGTTTCCAGAGGCTCCAGACCTGTGAAATCCATTTCAGGAACAGATGCAAGCAGGAGACCTCTAGTCAGACGTTCAGGAAGAGGCAGGTCTTGGAGAAGCTGATGCTTGAGCATTGCCTGATCATTCTGCTGGAATAAATAAGACCGGGGTGATATCAGATATCCAGATACCCTTGCGGAGTGGATGACATTAGGTCAATCTGACCCAAATGCTTGGGGAGAGAGGTAAGAAAGAAGGGGAGGAAGCGTGAATTAACTAGAGAGGAGATTGCATTCTCTGCTAGTTGCCAGAGTAAACTACAGTATTTCAGAAAAGCACATTATTTGACCTGGAATTGCCTTTCCTTTAGAATGATTGTTAATTAGAGAGTTACTATGCTCCCTGGGGAAGCTAAAGTGTACTTTTCACTAAACTACCATTCTTTACTCACCAGGGATGGTTTTGGGAAGAAGTCAAAGGCAGGATATTTCGGTATATTTTAGTGATCTTCTCCTTGGATCTTGGAATGTGGAGAAATGGGGGTTTATAAGATTTTGAATTCTGTGCAATGAACATGAAGTGAGATATTTTGATTTTTGTCTATGCTTTAAAAATGAATGAGGATCACCTTAATAACAACTGTCAGCATTTTACCTCCTCTGGCCTGGTAGTCTTTGGAGGTGGTTTTTAGTTGGGGTTGTAGACAATGTTAAATGCTTAGCTAAAGCCTGGATTCCAGACAGTGGTATCTTTAGATATTTGCTTTGATTTGGGATTAGGGAGGTGCTATTTATGGGCTCCCTCTAACTTCTGTGTGGCCCAGAGGAGGCATATTTGTGCCCTGTGAACATTTGTAGTGTTAAGTCTGGGAACCATAAAGCAAGCCACTTACTCTCAGCAACCTCCTCCTTCCACAGCTCTTCCTTCTCAAGAATCTGCTGTTGCCCAACTGGTGAGCACTAATGAGCTAGAAATGACTTCTGGGCTTCTGACAGCCAGATCCCAGGTGAGTTGGGGGGTTCTTTTCTTTGTCCTGAAATTCTTTTTCTGGTAAGAGAGTGAAAACATGTCCTTCTTCTATCCTGAAGCTTTTTTACCCAACAAAGTTTCATCAAGGAACCTGATCCCTGGATGTTCTAGCCCATGAGACTGGGCGTATGTCCCACTCAGAGGAACAAAGGGGGCCTCTTCCCACACAAGCTTACACTTCAGATTCTTTGCCCATGTATATGTACATAGACATATGCTCTGTGCATTCTTTACAAACACACATGACACTGTGGGAGGTTCTTCACACAGACACACAAATACAGCACTGTAAGTTCAACACTGTCTTGGTTTGTCTCTCTCTCTTCCTGTAGCCCTTCTTGACTTAGTTGCCTTCTGATCTGCTGCCATGATTCTTGATGACTGATGACTTCAGTATTTTTACACTTAGTCCATTTCCAATAATCAGCCCTTTCAGTTTCTAAACCTCCTCAATTCTTTTTTTTTTTTTGTGAGGCAATTGGGGTTAAGTGACTTGCCCAGGGTCACACAGTGCTCTATCCACTGTGCCACCTAGCTGCCCCCCTCAACTCTTATTACTACCATCTACACTCTACTCCTGCCACCCACCTGAGTGGTCACATCCTAGACGTCAGATACCTTTGAAACTATCTAGTGTCAAAAATCTTGAACTCTGAAATTTCTTTCTTTGACCAGTGTCCTGTCCTTTTACCTTTTCTACATCATTTTTCTTGAACCTTCTATTGGCCATCACCATGACTTCTATTCCCCCATCCCACCCTATTCTCCTAGGTTTTCACTTTTATTGTGGCTTCCCTTTCCACCATTATGCTTTTGACACTGTGATCAGTAATATATATAAAATGTTTTCCCACCCTCTGCAGTCTCTCGCCCCTTGATCTTTCACAGTTCCTGTACTTCTAATCCCTAATACTGGATGTTGTGTTCCAACTTCCACACATTGAAATGCTGCTGGAAGAAGACCACACACACACACACACACACACACACACACACACACACACACAATTATCTATCTAATCTTGAGTGGGCCCTTTTTGTGTCCCAGCTGTGTTGATTACCTATTACATTCCCCACAGTGGCCACTCAAAACCTTTCTCTGCAAGCCCCTAACTCTACCTTAACCTCATTCTTTTTCAGGAGGTAATGTCAACTACTACTTTACCAAGAATTAAGTTATCCAACCTGAGTTGCTTTATTTCCTTTTCTACACAATTTATAGTCTCTCTAGGACTGTTCCTATATTCTCTTCCATGTAATCTTAGAAGATGGAAGAGGCCTTTGACCTTCTTAGACCTAACCCTTCTGTTTGTGCCCTTGATCCATTCTCCTTTTCCACTGATCCATCCCCTCTTTCTCTTGTTAACCTTTGAGCTGCCTGCAAACAGTCTCAGGTCTCTCATTCTAAAAAAATTTTCCTTTGACTTTGTTATATCCTTAAACTATTAGATTATCTCCCTTTCACTACTAAATTTCTAGAAAGAGTTGTCTACATTTTCTGATCCCATTACTTGATCCCTCAGAATTCTACAGATACAAACACAGAACAGGAGAACCATAGAGATACATGAGTAAAGATATTCAAGAAAAACACTTAAGAGTTTCATTGCTTTTCCATGAAGAAGTCTCATTCAGCTAAATAGTTTTTCCTTCTTATGCAATAAAGGGTTTTGCAACAAATAATATGATGGACCAGCCTGTAAACACCAGCTTAGACTTTCTGCTTTTGTTTGATTTATCTTCTGCCTATGATCCAAGTGTCCTCCTCAAGGACTACCAATAGCTACTGCTTACAGGTTTTCCTCATTCTCATCCAGTAATATCTTTCTCCTTCTAGGTTCAATTCATGTGCTACTTCCTCCATCATTCTTCCTCAGCTCCCTTTCCTATTGATTCTCTGAGACTTTCCTCCTTGAAATTTCCTATGCATTTATTTATTTTCTGACTTTTATTATAGTTTTTCATATACATATTTCATCCCCCTATCTAATTCCATTCAACAAACTTTTAAAAATTGCCTACTACAGGGCTGGGCACTTGGGATGCAAAGTGGTAACAGTCCCTGCCCTCAAGCAGCTTGCATTCTAAGAGAGTGGGGATTAAGGAGACATATATAATTAAAAGTATAATAAAAGGAAGTGATGGAAACAAAGGAGAGATTTATACAACATGATCTAGATAGGTTAAGAAAGAACACTTTTGTCTTTAGGACGTTTAACTTACTGCAAACTAGTTATTCTCCATTGTCACATAGATGTTTTGTATGTATCTGAGAGACAAATGTCATCCCTAAGTATCTTAGATTCCTTGTGGACATCTGACTTAAGCAAGTTTTATAGGACTAAAGCCTATAATTTACAGCATAGAATAAGAAGTGACTTCTATTTTGTCCATGAACATAAGTTGGGATCCAGCACGATAGATTTCTTCATTTCAAAGTGATCAAAGTAAATACTAGATAATGAAGGTTTTTTTCTAGTTAAGTGTCTACAAGCATACAATGAAAATGTCCCATTAATTCATACAGTTCCTTTTGTTCTGATTGCTTGGTTACTAAGCTATATTCTGGCTTTTGGTTTTCAAGTTATTTTACCGACCAGGAGGATAAGGCACAGATGGCTGGCACAAATATTCAGTTTTTTTAGCAGTCCTGTTTCTCAATGTAAATGAATTGGTGGCAGAACCAGGAGAGAACACTATAACAAGAAATAGAGAGAGATAGAAGAGAGGATCCAGAGTAGGGGGTGGTCAGCAGTGTTATTTTCTACAGGGATGTCAAGAATAACAAGAGCTGTGAGAAGGCCATTGGATGTAACAATAAAAAGATCACTGGTATTCCATAATAGATAAGTAGTCAAAAATATGACCAAACAGTTCTTGAATGCCTTGCAAACTATTAACTATGATAGAGTGTGATGAATACAAAGAAGCATGAAAACATCTACATGAACTGATATAGAGTGAGCAGAGCCAAGAAAACAGTATTCACCATTACTATAACAATGTAAATGGATAGAACAATCACACACACACACACACACATATCAGAAGTGAATGTTGTAAAATTATAAAGACCAAGCATGACTCAAGAGAAGAAATATGAGAGGACACTCCCAACCCACCCCCTTGTGGAGATAGAAGGTCAACAAGTATTGCACATTTTCAGATTTTTTTCATTACATTGATCAGTTGTGCTGATTTCTCCCTTTTATTTATTTTTGTCCTTAAAAATACTTTTTGTTGTACTGGATGGCTCTCTGGGAGGGAAAGAGGAACGGATGCTGGGGGAAATTATTTTGATGTAAAAAGCAAAATACATCAATAAAAACTTATTTTTATAAAAAAAATCATTGGTAACCTTGGAAAAGGCATTTTTAGTGAAATGATAGGGTCAGAAAACAGATTGCAGGTAAATAGGAAATGATAAGTAAGTAGGTGGTAAGACAGTGAAGGCAACAAGTGCAGGCACGTTTTCTAGGACTTTTGCTGTGAAGAGATGCAAAGTTGCAGAATGAATACAGATCTAGCCTTGGAGCTGGGAAGGCCTAAGTTTAAGTCCTTCCTCTGACATCATCATCATCATCATCAATCATTATCAAGAGCTTTATTATCAAGAGCTTTAATGTTTGCAAAGTACTTTACAAATAACCTAATGAGGGGGCAGCTAGGTGGCACAGTGGATAAAGCACTGTCCCAGGATTCAGGAGACCTGAGTTCAAATCTGACCTCAGACACTTGACACTTACTAGCTGTGTGACCCTGGGCAAGTCACTTAACCCTCATTGCCCTGCAAAAAAAAAAAAAAAACCACCAATAAAACAAATAACCAAATGATGGGTGGGAAGAGCAGAGAGGTATTAAGTGACTGGAGATTGCAATGACAGTAAAGAAAAAAAATGAAAACACACAGGAATATTATAGACAAAATATAGTTTTCAGATCAAAATAAAAATACTTTAAGCAGCCAGAAAGAGTTCAAGTACCTATGAGGCAGTCTAGATGACACAAGACTATATACTTCAGTTATTCTAAATGAGAGAGAACCTTGAAATACAATATTACATATTGAATGGCAAATTGATTGTAATCCTCCAAGGAAAAAAAATGGATATTTAACAGCATAGGCAATTTCAAAGTATTCTTAATGAAAAGACCAGAGCTTAATAGAGTCTTTGAAATGCAAATATAAGAAATAAGAGAAAAGGTAAATATATTTGAACAACTAGAAGGGACTGTGATAATAATTTTTTTTTACTGCTCTATATACAACCCTTTTGATAATGAGCCACCTTTCTGTGGTTCATCATCCTCAGACTTGAACAAATAGTATACATGAGCTTAATCCTGGAATAGTATTTGTAATGCTATAATTCCTATCATCAAGATGACTAAGCTACTCTGTTCCCTGTTACAGAGTTTCTTTGTAACATATAAACTGTTTGATACCTACATTTTTCCCCCGGCACTTGCCTTAGAAATCCCATTGTGCTTAGCTGGTGAGTCCCTGAGAGAGCTGGTGACTTTCAGTGACCTCTGTTTAGCTAAAGTGGCCTAGAAATAGATACGTAGGGGGTGGCTAGGTGGCGCAGTGGATAAAGCACTGACCCTGGATTCAGGAGGACCTGAGTTCAAATCCAGCCTCAGACACTTGACACTTATTAGCTGTATGACCCTGAGTAAGTCACTTAACCCCCATTGCCCCATCAAAAGAAAAAAAAAGAAAAAAAAAAGAAAGAGATACCTAATAGTTATTGCACTTCTGAAAGCTTTTGAATTTAAGAAATATGGTCTAGACATGTCACTATAGTCTTTTTGGTAGGATTTTAATTAAAATGTTTATATCAGAACTGGTCTGTCTTATTAGGACCATTTTTGAGTAAAAAAAAAAAAAGAACTTTGTAGAATGTTTTCCTTCTCAATTTGCTTTTTTTAAAATTTTTTGCGAGGCAATTGGGGTTAACACAGGGTCACACAGCTAGCATTAAGTGTCTGAGGCCGGATTTGAACTCAGGTCCTCCTGACTCCAGGGCTGGCGCTCTATCCACTGCACCACCTAGCTGCCCCTCTCAATTTGCTTTTTTAAAATGTTATTCTTTTAAAAATAAATGTAACAGGGGCGGCTAGGTGGCGCAGTGGATAAAGCACCAGCCCTGGATTCAGGAGTACCTGAGTTCAAATCCGGCCTCAGACACTTGACACTTACCAGCTGTGTGACCCTGGGCAAGTCACTTAACCCCATTGGCCCACAAAAAAACCAAACCAAACCAAACCAAAACAAAACAAAAATAAATGTAACAGAATTTGCCCCAATATTTTTTCCTTTTACCCCTTTCAGATAGGAATAGCTATTTCATATAACAATATTTTTAAATGTTGTATTACCTTTTAATTTAATTTGTTAAACACTTCCCAATTACACTTTTATCTTTAAAAATTTATTTTAGTTCCACATTTTCTCCTTTCCTCTACCCCCTTTTCTACCCATTGAGAAGGTAAGACATATGATAACCCGTTGTACATAAGAAATCATGCAAAAACATAATATTTTGTAAAGAAAAAGTTTAATGCAACTTTATTCTCATAGTCTCTTTTCTCCGCATTACTCTCTTTTCCTAGTTTTGGTGCTTTACTTGACCTGTTCTTTTTTCTTTCTTTTTGTCTAGTTATCTAATTTCCCCATTCTTTCCCCTCTCCTTCAATTTGTTTTGTTAAGGTTTTTTTTTTTATTTACTGTGCCTTTGTCCTAAAAATTATTTTCTTTTTTCATTCTTTCCATTAATTCTCTTCCTTTCTATCCTAGATTTTTATTATTATAGTCACGATATTTATACTCCTCATGGAATTAAAGCTTCTAGGATACCTATTATGAATCCCTCTAAGCAATGTTGTGTTATTGTTTTATAGATCTTTTTCCTCCCTTTTTTCTGTTATTCACTCTTAGAAGTATCAATTCTTTGGGGCAGCTCAGTGGCACAGTGGATAGGAGGATCTGAGTTCAAATTCGGCCTCAGACACTTAACACTTACTAGCTGTGTGACCCTGGGCAAGTCACTTAACCCCAATTGCCTCACCAAAAAAAAAAAAGAAAAGAAAAGAAAAGAAAGAAAGAAAGAAAGAAAGAAAGAAAGAAAGAAAGAAAGAAAGAAAGAAAGAAAGAAAGAAAGAAAGAAAGAAAAAAGAAGTATCAATTTCTCCAGGATATAGAGAATGGAAGTATTGCTTCAGGACAGAAATTATCCTCTGTCCCAAATCATTTTCCCCAATTTGTCATAAAATCTCTTCTCAGAGTCCATGCCCTCTACCTTTCTTGATGTCAGTTGTCCTCAGGAGCTCTGATTCCCCTTCTCCTGAGGCAGAATGTTTTCTATGGACGCACAGCATTCTCAGAAGTAGTGGGGGTGGGGTGGGTCGGGTCGGGTCTCTAAGTATTGGATCCCTCCAAATTTTGCCCATTTATGGTCCCCACAGAATATCTCTCTCTCCCCATGGAAATGGTTTTCAGGAAGAACACTCTCCCACTACTGAATCAACATTTTCCCCTCTCTTTTCCCATTTCATTCCCTCCCTTTACAGCCTTGCCCATTCTTCCATAGACCCTTGCTGAGAGATTATAGGAATTATTTTCTTTTAATTGTCTACAATTGACTCGATTAGGGTACATCATGTGTTCCCCTCTTTTTTCTTCCTCTCTTTTCCTATTTTATGTTTCCCCATCCTGAAGTTTAGTCCAACAAAAAGGTAGTGTGTTGTGAGGTTTAGTTATTGGTGTTTCAAACCCCTTTCTCTTCCATCCACTACTTCTATTTAAATACTTTGTTCACCCTTGTTTCCTTGCATTCTTTTAGAAATAAATATCTTAATTATCCCTGTTATTATTTTTTGTTGTGTTTAATCCCATAGGTGTCATCCTAGTCCTCCCACACACACACACACACACACACACACCCCTTTTTTTTCCTGGAGTAATTTTTTCATTACTTGTAGTTCCCTTAGTTTCTATATTTGTTTATATTTCTTTTGTTTCTGTTGTTTGGAAAACAAATAATCTGTGTATATGTATGTATATTTTAGTAGGAATACTTTCAACATCTCTCTTTTATCAGACTTCCATTTGATGGATGATCGCTTTCCATTGATGATTATAGGCTAAGGTGTTCAGGATATGTCACTTTGGGTTGCATTGCGAACTACTAGTTCCTGTGGGTACAGAAGAGATTTGCATCATTCAAATTTCTTTTCCTTTATATTTCAAGATCTTCCTCTGAGTCTCTTGTAGAATTTGTTTGTCATTGGAATTATGAAGTTTAACCACTGTGTGTCTTCGAGTTTGCAGCATAGGGTTTTATTTTTGTTTCTGTTTTTTTCCCCCTGGAGAGATCTGTGAGTTCTTTCTATTAGAATTTCATTTTCTGTGTTCAAATGTTCTGTTTCTTCACCAATTTTCAAAGTATCTTCTTTTGTATTTATTTTGGGTTTGTTAATTTGATGATTCTCTAGTTTTTAAAATTGCATTCTCAATCTTCTCATTTTCTGTTTTGTAATGTGTGCTTTCAGAAATATAATCTTTTCTCAGAGGTCTGTTTTAGCTTCATCCTCAATCTAGTGCTCATTCGTCATTCTCCTCAACCTCTCTGTAGCTTCTGACATTGTTAATCCCTCTCTCCTCCCTGTTGCTCTCTTCTCTCTAGGTTTTCAGGATACCATACGACTCTCCTGGTTCTCCTCCTACTTACCCAACTGCTCCTTATTAGTTTCCTTTGCTGTATCCTCCAGATCATGTTCTCTAACTGTAGGTGTCCCTCATGATTCTGTCCTGGGCTCTTTTTCTCTTCTCCCCCTATACTACTTAACGTGGTAATCTCATCAACTCCCTTGGATTTATTTACCATCTCTATGCTGATGATTCTCGAATATACCCATCCCGCTCCAACTTCTCTGCTGACCTCCAGTCTCCCATCTCCAGCTGCCTTTCAGACATCTCAAACTGGATGTCCCCTAGACATCTCAGACCTATCAAAAATGAAACCCACTTTCCCCCTAAACCTGTCCTTTTTTCCCCCCCAGTCTTCCCTGTTGTGGTATTAGTGACCTCTTCCTTATAGTTTCTCAGGCTGGCAATCTAGGAGTAATCCTGGACTCCTCACTGTCTCTCACTCTACCTACCTACTCTTCTATCCAGTGACACTGACCTGCTTGCTGTTCTACAAATAGGATATTCCATCTCTTGGCTCTCTCCCCCATGCCTGGAATGTGTTCTCTCTCTCTCCTCATCTCTACCTACTGCCCTCTCTGGCTTCCTTTAAATCCTGTCTCATCTCCTACAGGAAGCCTTTCCCAACCTCTCTTAAATTTAGAGCCTCAGTTATTTCCTGTGTAATGATTGGAATGATGCCACCTGCTGGAGACTTACTATAGGAAAGCTCCACCATGAGGAGAATGCCTCTGAGGGTAAGGCCATGCAGCTTTTCCTTGGCATCGGGAAGTGACATTTGCTCATGGGTACTGTCTATCAAGGCTACCAGCCGATCAACTTGAGGAGCCTCCCATTTCTGGGAGGAACACACGAAGTAGGAAGCGGATGCTGGGGGAGGAGTTCTCTCTCTTTGGGTTCCTGACTTCACGATGGTGGAGGAGAGAGACTCCAGAGGACTTCACAAGGGAATTGAGGAAAGATAGGATTGCCAGGCTATAGGAATTCTGTTCTCAATCTTTCTCTTTCTATCTTTCAATAAACCCTTAAAAACCTAAACTCATATTATCAGTGATTTTAGTCAGTTTCCCCCCAAACTGGGGGAACAGATTAGAACCCACATTTAGAATTTTAAATTACACACCTGTTTATCCCACGTATAACTTTTTTGTACATTTTGTTTGCTTGTCATCTCCCCCATTAAACTATGAGGATCTTGAAGGCAGGTACTGGGTTTTGGCTTTTTGTCTTTTGCCTCTTTATAGCCCCAGCACTTAGCACAGTGCTTGGCATATAGTAGGTACTTAATAAGTATTTACTGACACTCTGTTTCAGAGAGAAAGACCGAGGGGTAAGAAAAAAAAAAACAGAGCTCCTCTTCTCAAACTTCCTTGTATTTAACTACCTTGTATTCTCTTTATATTTATTCCCTCTAGATTTACAAAATATATATAGACTAGTTTCCCCATATAATATCATTATTAGTGATAATAATACCACTTATGAATACTTTAAGGCTTGTAAAGTGCTTTACAAACATCTCATTTTATCCTCATAAGATCCCTAAGAAGTAGGTAGTATTACTCTACAGCTAAGGAAACTGAAGTAGAGAGTAAATAACTTGCTCAGGATTACACAGATAGAAATTTCTGAGGCTGGATTTGATTTCAGGTCCACAGGTTTTGATTTTATGTCCAGTGCTCTAGAATCCACTGTGCCACCTAACTGCCTTTTGATTAACGATTATTTCATTCATTGTATTTGTAGGCCCAGTGCCTAGCACTATACTTGGCACATAGGCTTAATAAATACTTGATGTTTGCTCAGGAGGCTGGTTGCAGTTAGATAGAAAAAAAAATTTTCTAACCTTTAGAGGGAAAAAAGTAGATTGAGCTGCGTTATGAGAGAGTGACTTCTCTAGGATTAAAATAGAGGTCGGATGACTAAACATAGTCAACTGGAGAAGGATGTATAGAGACTATATTCATTAACATGAACTTTAAGGGAGGTCAGCATTTGTTTTGCTTTTCAGGAAACATTAACATTCAAGGATGTAGCTGTGGACTTTACTCAGGAGGAATGGGGGCATCTGGATCCTGCTCAGAGATATTTATACAGGGATGTAATGCTGGAGAACTATAGGAACCTGGTCTCATTGGGTAAGTGTACTTTTCCTATGGGACTCAGGGTCATTCTATTCATTGTAGCATCTTTATTTCCTTAGTTATTAAAAAATGAGGGTGGGGGCTCTGATATATTTCTTTGGATAGAGGCTTATGGCTCAATGATAAGTGATCTATAGCCTTTTGGTCACAGAAACAAAATGTTCCCACTATCTGTTTCTAAGTGAAAGGTCATACTTTGTAGAGGATGAAATAGATGCTTTCTTTGTGCTGTCTTTGATGCTACAACTATTTTTATCCTTCCGAGATCCTGAAGAAGGAGGAGATTGGAATTTTTCTGGGATGGTTCTTTTTTCTGAGCATAACTACCTAAGTCTTTTGTCTTTCCATATGAGCAGGACATCAATTTTCCAAACCTGATGTGATCTCCCAGTTGGAGCAAGGAGAAGAGCCTTGGCTGGTAAAGAGAGAAGTTCCAAGAGATACTTTTCCAGGTGAGTGAAAGAGAACCAGGCACGTAACAGAGTGATTGTAACAGAGTCATGAGAGGTTATCATCTTAGAACTATTGATGTCATAATTCTACTTAAAGTCCTCCAGGGTTACTTTGCATAAACTCCCTCAAATATCTCAAACATCTTGTGTAAGAGTATGTCAGCTTATCAATTAACCAGTGAATCAACAGACATTTGTTAAGTTTTTATTATGCCAGGGAGTAATATGTAAGAATCCTGGAAAGGTAGTAAGGGGCTACTTTCTGAAGAGCTTTAAATGCCAAGAGAGAGGAATTTCTATTTTATCTTAGAGACATTGAGACATTGGGGACCCCCTTGGGTTTATTGAGTAGTGAATGACACAGTCATATCTATGCTTTATTAAAATAACTTTAACACCTGTATTAAGGATAGATTGGAATTGGGAAGATGCTTGAGGCAGGGAGACTGAATAGTAGACTATTGCAAATAGTCTAGGCAAGAGTTGATTAGGGCCTGAAATAGGATGGTGGCTGTGTGTGCAGAGAAGGGACTAGATTCAAGAGATGTTGTAGAGATAGAAACAAGGTTTGGAAACTGAATGAATACATGGGGTGGGTGAAAGTGAGAAGGCAAGGAAGATACCAAAGTTAAACCCAAATAACTGGAAGAATGGTGGCATCGTCAGTTGTGATAGGAAAATTTGGAAGAGGGAGTTAGGGGTTGAGACAAGGTACTGAATTCTATTTGGACATGTTGAATTTGAGATGCCTACAGGACATCCAGTGTGAAATGTCCAGCAGGTAGTTGGTAATGATGGACTAGAGCTGAGGAGAGAAACTGGTAGTGGATGGATCAATCTAGGAATCATTTGCAAAGATATGTTCATTGAACCCATGAAAACTATTGATGTCACCAACTGAGAAAACATAAATTAAAAAGAGAACACCACCCAGGCCAGAGCCTTGGGTAATACCAACAGTTAGTGAGTATGTCATGGACAGAGAACCAGCAAAGGAAACTTAAGAAAGAATGGTCACATAGGTAAGGAAGAAAATCAAAAGAGAGTAGTGTCATAAGAACCAAAAGAGGAGAGAATATTTAGGAAGACAAAATAGTAAAGTATCAAATGCTACAGAGAGATCTAAAAGGATGTAGTCTGAGAAAGGGCCATTAGATTTTGCAATCAAAAAGTCATTGATTCTTCTCTCATAACATGACTAATGCAGAAATATGTTGAATGTGATAGTACATATATAACCTATATCAGATTGCTTGATGTCTTGGGGAGGAGGGAGGGAAGGGAGGGAGGGAGAAAAAATTGAAACTAGAAATCTTATAAAAACAAATGTTGGGGGCAGCTAGGTGGCGCAATGGATAAAGCACCGGCCCTGGATTCAGGAGTACCTGAGTTCAAATTTGACCTCAGACACTTGACACTTATTAGCTGTGTGACCCTGGGCAGGTCACTTAACCCCCACTGCCCCGCAAAAAAAAAAAAAACAAAAAAAAACAACCCCACCAAAAAACAAAAAACAAAAAACCCCAAATGTTGAAAACTATCTCTAAATGTAACTGGAAAATAATAAAATATTTATTAAAAAAGTCATTGATAACTTTCTAAAAAGCAGTTACAGGTGGATGAGGTATGAGCCAGATTGCAGGAGAGAGTGAGAGAAGAAATGAAGGCACTGAGCATAACATATTCTGGGAGTTTAGCTGAGAAAAGAATGAGATATCCATAGGATGATATCTATTAGGGTTGTTGGAGACTTGGCTATATATTTAGGTGGTAGGCAAGAAACCAGTAGGTAGGGAGAAAATGAATATTAAAGAAAGGGCACCAACAGTTTAGCTTCAGACCCATTTATAGGTCCTAATGACCTTTCTAGGTCTGTATAGGAAATGATCGTAATTAGGTGGAGACTAGATCACTATGGCTACAGATGGGCTCTAACTATGGTTAGAGAGATTATTGAAGAGAAGCTGGGGATGCAGAAGAGTCCTTACTTATATACATGGAAATGTTGTTTGTGAATGATTCTTTTAGTATCAGTGGTATTAGTTGGGAGAAATAATACAAGGAAACCCAGGAAATCAGTTAGGATTCCATTACAATAACCTAGATGACCTTTTATAATACTGATATTTGACCCTAGACAAATACCTTCTATTTAGGCTATTCTAGCTTTCTTACCTCTTAATCTTCTTTGGTGGGCTTGTGTCCATTTCCATGCTCATTGTTCACACTGAATCAGCTCTTTTCAATCATCTGTGTCCTCTACTTATTTCCATTCCTGTCTTTAGAGTACAACAGTATATTTGAAAATTGTCAAAAACCACCTATGCACTTATCATTTTTATTCTCCTGTTTTTATTTTATGGTTTCCATTCTTGTAGTGTACACTCTTTTAGCACATTCTTTTAGGTACAAGGGCACAATTGCATTTTTTTTTATTCTTTCAGATTTGGAGACTGTGCCTGAAATCATTGTGTCAACTCTAAAGCAAGCTATTTCTGAGAAGCAGTTACGCCAGGAGGTGACAGTGGAGAGATTCACAAGGGATTTTTTCTGTTACTCTAATCTAGGACAAGCTTGGGAATCTGTTGGCCAGTATGGGAGACAGCAAAGAATCCAGGAGAGACATCTGAGACAAATGATAGTCCCCCAGAAGAAAATGCTGCCTGTGAAGAGGGACCCTGAATATAATGTGTATAATCTGAGTTCAGTCCTTATTACAGAAGAGAGTGTTCCTAGAAAAGAGAGATATCCTGAATGTAACATATATGAAAAAACCTTCAAATGTAACTCACATTTAATTAGACATCAGACAATTTGTACAGCAAAGAAACCCTTTGAGTGTAATGAATGTGGTAAATCTTTCAGTAAAAGTGCACTCCTTCGGCAGCATCAAGTAGTACATACTGGAGAGAAACCCTATAAATGTAATGAATGTGAAAAAGCTTTCAGTAAAGGTGCCCTCCTTATTCAACATCAGAGAGTCCATACTGGAGAGAAACCCTATAAATGTAATGACTGTGAAAAAGCTTTCAGTAAGGCTGCACTACTTATGCAACATCAGAGAGTCCATACTGGAGAAAAACCCTATATGTGTAATGAATGTGGGAAAGCATTTAGTCAGAGCATATGCCTTACTCGCCATAAGAGAATTCACACTGGAGAGAAACCCTATGAATGTAATGAATGTGGAAAGACGTTTAGATTGCGTGGACACCTTACTCAACATCAGAGAATTCATACTGGAGAGAAACCATATAAATGTAACGAATGTGGGAAAACCTTCAGTCAGAGTACAGACCGTACTCAACATGAGAGAATTCATACGGGAGAGAAACCCTATAAATGTATTGAATGTGGGAAAACCTTCATTCAGAGTACACACTTAACTCAGCATCAGAGAATTCATACTGGAGAAAAACCCTATGAATGTAGTGACTGTGGAAAAGCATTTTGTGATAGGTCATCCTTTACTAAACATCAAAGGATTCACACTGGAGAGAAACCCTATGAATGCACTGAATGTGGGAAAGCCTTTATTAGAAGTTCAGACCTTATTCAACATCATAGAACGCATACTGGAGAGAAACCTTATGAATGTAATTCATGTGGGAAAGCATTCAGCCTGCATGTACACCTTACTCGACATCAGAGAATCCACACTGGAGAGAAACCCTATAAATGTAATCAATGTGGGAATGCCTTTAGGCATAGTTCAGCCCTAGTCAGACATCAGAGACTTCATAGTGGAGAGTAGCTCTGAGTATTTAGTCAATAATGTAAAACTTTTAGACTTGTCCCTTATTTATATACTCTATAGTCACAATGTCACATAAGTTACCAGTTATCATTTTGAGTTTGTAAAATGGGAAATATGCTCCCTTTCCCTTTCTCTGCTATTTCTTTCTCTTCCTTTTTTTTTTTTTTTTTTTTTTTTTTGGTGTGGCAAGGAGGGTTAAGTGACTTGCCCAGGGTCACAGAGCTAGTAAGTGTCAAGTGTCTGAGGTCAAATTTGAACTCAGGTCCTCCTGAATACAGGGCCAGTGCTTTATCCACTGCACCACCTAGCTGCTCCCTTTCTCTTCTACAATAAAAGCTAGCACCTATGAAGTGAGGTTAAATCAGTTCATCCCAAAGCAGTTTATCTGATAAATTTGTTTAATAATTAATTCACCTAATACAAATTTTCTAAGAATAATAAGCATTTTAATTTTGATTCTTTAAAAATTACCTATTTTATAAGGATATTTTTTAACTTCCATTAATTATTTTCAAATCATTTTTGTTAATGAAACAATAGTGATGAATGAATATACCTAATAGGATTAGGAATGTTGATCATTGCCCTTAAGTGAATTGGCCTGCTTTTTTTATAATATAATTGCAAAGAAATGTAATTGGAAAGTTTTCTTGTGTAGGTTATGAGGTAATAATGCCTGAATTTCACAGTGTCTTAAAAATAATAGAAATAACTATTTTTTAAATAGAAATAATTTTTCAGTCACAGTAGCTCATGAAAACATCTACTACGTCAATTTTTTTTACAGGGCATTGGTAAAGGGAATACACACCCCATATTCTGTTATGATTATTCATGTCCTTCAAATATTTATTTAAAAAACAAATCTTTTTCAATAAAACAGTGTAACTTAAGAAAAGTTTCAGAAGAAAAGTAATGAACAAATACAGATAGCCTTTATAATTAATGCCATTTATATTACTGGAAAAGTAATTTAAAGCAAAGTAACATAATTCCCATCTGATTTTTACGTGGGAACAATTTTATAATAGGGGTCACATCCCTTACCAAAGGCCTGATGTTCATCTTTTTTTTTTTTGATGCTCATCTTTTTAAAAAAAATGTTAGCAAACACTTTTTAAAAACCAACTTTAAATGGTTTAGTCTGTGTGATAACAAATTTTCTAAAGTATATATGGAAGTTAACTCAACAGGACAACACAATAACAACAAAAAAAATCATAGTGTATTCTACCAAATTCTTAATGTTTTTATAATTGTTGCCTTATTTTGTACTATAGGAAATCAGAAAATAAAAGAAAACCTTTGTCATGATCATGAAATGGGAAAGTACCCCTTGTTACCTTTCATGTTTTGCTGCTTTTGTCTCATTACAAATTTTCTTGTAATATTAACCATAGAAATTGATACCAATTTGTTAGCATTTCTCTTATGTTTGGTAACAGAATGTCTTTATTCGTTTTGAACTGTTATCTAAGCACTAACAGTTTCACCTTATACCTTGATATTTTGCAGAGCAGAGTTAACTTGAAAATGCATGAAATAGCTCTTGCTGGCACAAAAATATTCATCCTATGATCTATCACTATGTCGTGGCTTGATAATACTGAAAAACCTCAGAGTTTTGGCTTCAGTGGTAATCAAACTCAAAGTTGTAAGTTTGATTCTGAATTTGCAAAGTATATGTTGAAAAAGTTGATAAATGTCCTAGGTATTTGTGTTTGTATTTATATTTCTGTCTGTAATAATTATAAAACATGTTTTAAAATTTTTTCCTGATTACTAGAAAGGTGAAAATTTATAATATAGTGATGTAATTTTAATACTCTTGTATTTATTTTTTTGTAAGACAAAGTTTCCAATGCCAGCTGATTCTTTTTGTTGTCTGTCAGTCAATTCAGTACTGCCAGTGAATGTGAAGCTAAGACAGAACCACCGGGGCTGGAGAGTCAGAAAAAAAATAAAGTTTGGAAGCCAACTTCATCCCCTGAGAACCCAGACCTCATAATGTCTAGTGGGGACCAGTCCAACTGGTAGAATTCAATTGGGAGACAGAATGTTTGTATTTATCTTCAGATAAATGGTGAGGAAGAAGAAGACTCCAAATCTAATGAGATGCTATAGCCTGAAGTCCAAACAGGAGAATAATATTACTTGGTAAACAGAAGAACAAGGGTAGGATGTTGCTAGGTTCATAATCTAGTGTGAAATATTCTGCGAAGGGCCAAATTGATGACTCTAAGAGCAATACTGATCTCAGACTCAAATTTTTCATTCTTGTAACAAGATTGAGGCAAGTCGGGAAAGCTCAAATTCATCATTATCCAAACCCACTGCAAAAGCAAAAGAATCAATAAGTCACTTATGTGCTAGGCACTGTGTTAGGTACTTGGCATCCAAAGTAAAGAAAATTAAATAGTCCCTGTCCTCAAGGAGCTTTATATTCTATGGAGGGATGGGAGAAGATGTACATAAGTATATAAAATATAGTTAAAACATGTTTTCTATGTGCAAAATACTGTGTTAAGGGCTGGAGATACAAATAGAGAAGTAATATAGTCTGTTTTGAAGAAGTTAACATTTTTGATAGGAGACAACACATACAGGTTTTGAAAGGTTGAAGCAAGAAATACCCTTAAAATATAAAAATTAAAACAGAATTGAAATAAGAGCCTGGGGAAGAAATCTCTTTTGCTTCAGCTGAACTCAAAAATCAGGGATGGTGTTCAGTCATTCAGTCATGTCCAACTTTTTGGGACCCTGTGGACCATATCACACAAATACTGTCTATGGGATTTTCTTGGCATAGATACTGGAGTAGTTTGCAATTTCATTTTTCAGTGAATTAGGGCAAACAGAGGTTAAGTGATTTACCCAGGGATTCAGTTAAAGCAATTCTTAGGTTTTATATCTCTTAAATAGTTTCATAAACAAAAGAGATAAAGAACAGATCAGTGAATTGGGCTTATGATGAAATAAACGTGAAAAGTAACAAAAAAGTGTCAACTACTCAACAAAATAGAAATTCTGACAAAGAACAGAGTAACAAAATTGAAGGCAATAATTGAATTAATAAATAAAACTAAGAACATTTTGGAGGGATAAAAACTAAAAAAGTAGATTAAAAGTAGTTTTAAGAAAAAAAGGAAAATGATAAATGAAAAAGGTGAATTCATGACAATTGAAAATGAAATAAAAGAAACTAGCAAATAATTTTGCCCAATGATATACCAATAAAACTGATAACTTAGATTTAATGAATAAATCTTTATGAACATATAAAATACCCAGATTAATAGAACAAAAATATATTATTTAAATAGGCCAATATAAGAAAAATAATTGAAGAAATCACAAATGAACTTTCAAAGAAGAAAACACAAGACAAGATGGATTTACTAATGAATTCTGTCAAACACTTAAAAAAAATTTTTAATATTACACAAACAGTTTGCAAAAATAGGAAAAGAAGGGATTCTTCCAAACTTTTTGTGATACACTTAGTCTTGATAATTAAACCAAGGAAAATCAAAACAGAGAAAATCACAGCTCAATATCCCTAATGAACATTGTCTTGAAATAGTAAATAACATATTAAGTTAATGCACTATTACCAGGTTGGATTTATACCAGGAATGCAGAGTTGGTTCAATATAAGAAAAAGTATATACATAATAAACCATTTTAATAATAAAAAAAATTATATCAAAATATGTTGAAAAACTTTCATAAAATCCCATGTGCATTATATTAAAAAAAACAAAGTATAGAATGAATGGAAATTTTATTAGATATTTAATGTGGCTAGTATTTAGTCAAAACTTGAAGCCATTATGAATAAAGTGTAGAGACCTTTTTAATAAGATCAATGGTAAAACAAATGTGTCCAATAGAAATTCTAACTATAGCATGTGGCAAGTAAAATTGTATGTGGTCACCCTATTTCCATTCCAAGTGTAGGGAAAATTAGCTGGGGTTTATCACATATTTGTTACTTAGAAATTAGAGGCTATTGCACCAGTTTGGGGGCATGAAGCATTTATTAAAGTATATCAAATATTAGTAAAGAGAGCGCACATGGCTCTGAAAGATATAGGAAATAGAAGAGAGAAAATGGGGAACCTTCTCACCAAGTTTCCGAGCCAAAGAGAGTGAGTATCTGTGCAAGTTCGCTGCGGGCAGGAACAGAGCCTGCCCATAAACATTGTTCAAAGCTAATTGGCTAGCATCTCTCAAATCTATTGGTTCGCTGGATTTGAGGGTAGTTTGGTGCAGTCCTGCTTATGTCAGAACCCAGAGAACAGATCCTCTGATGGAACAAGGCTTTCAGGTAAGTATGGTTTTGAATGAGGTAACTTCCTGACTCTGGGCTTGACCTTAAGAAAGATCAGGCCAGGCTCTCTCAGCAACCCCTATTATTAATAATTTTCTCACAAGTAGTATGAGAAGAAAAAGAAATTAAAGGAATATATATAGGAAAAGAGGAAACAAAAGGAAACTTTTTTTTTAGAGATGATAATCAAATCTACCTATAGAACCCCAAAATCAGCTAAAAAACTAATTGAAATAATAATTTCATTAAAGATGCAGGAGATAAAAGAAAACCTGTATAGATTATTAGCATTTCTATATATTACCAACAAAAATCAGCAGGAAGAAATAGAGAAATTCCATTTAAGATAACTACAGAGGGGCAGCTAGGTGGTACAGTGGATAGAGCACTGACCCTGGAGTCAGGAGGACCTGAGTTCAAATTCGGCCTCAGACACTTAAGATTTACTAGTTGTGTGACCCTGGGCAAGTCACTTAACCCCAATTGCCTCACCAAAACAAACAAACAAAATAACTACAGAATGGATAAATAGTTGAAGGTCTATCCATATAAAAGAACTATATAAATATGATTGCAAAGCACCCTTTATAGAAATAAAGACATAATTAATTAATTGGAGAAATAGTTCTTTGAGTGTTTATAGCTTGTTCAAATTTTTTTTTCTAGTTGAGGGTTATTTAACGTCTTCTCTTGTTCTACTAATCTGGGCAATTTATGTTTTTATAAATAATCATTAATTTTATTTAAATGGTCATTTTTATTGGCATTTAATTGGGCAAAAAATAGCCCCTAATAATTTCATTCATTTATTTTTCATTTGGTTGTGAATTCACCCTTTTCATTCTTTTATACTAGTTATTTGGTTTCCTTATATTAAAAATCATTAGCAAATGACATCTATTTTATTGTTTTTTTTAATGGCTATCAGTTTTATTTATTAATTCAAACTTTTTTTGGCTTTCGCTTTTGTTAATTTCCTTTCACTTTCAGGATTTCTGTTATGGTGTTTTTTTTTTATTTTTGTTGATTTTCTAGTTTTTTAATTGCATGTATATTTCACTGATCTACTCTATCTTTTATTGATGAAAACATTTAGAGATATACATTTCCCCCTACAATACAGCTTTGGCTCCATCCCAGAATTTTTGGTATGTTGTCTCATTGTTGCTATTATTTTTAATGAATTTTTTATTGTTTCTATGATCTGCTATTTGACCCATCCATTCTTTTTTCTATTTATTTTATTTTTCCAAGTTACATGTAAAAAAAACTTTGTAACATTCATTTTTGAGTTTCAAGTCCTTTTTCTCCCTCCCCTTCATTGAAAAGATAAGCAATTTGATATAGTTTATGTATATGTATTCATGCAAAACATTTCCATGTAAGTCATGTTATGAAAGAAAACAGCCCCCCCAAAAATAAAAAACTCTTAAGAAAAATAAAGTTTAAAAACTATGCTTTGATCTGAATTTAGACTCCATCAGTTCTTTCTTTGGAGATGGATAGCATTTTTTATCATACATTATTCAGAATTGTCTTTGATCATTGTATTGCTAAGAATAGCTAAATCATTCACAGTTGATCATACAGTATTGCTGTTACTGTGTACAGTGTCCTCCTGGTTTTTTATCAGTTCATGTAAGTCTTTGCAGGTTTTTCTGACAGCATTCTGCACATCATTTCTGATAGTACAATAGTACTCCATCACAATCATTTGTTAAAATTTTCTGAAATAAAAGGAAACTGAGGACAAAGTTACCAAGTAAGCCTGTATGATTTAATTTGCAAAGTTAGCATTCGCATATTGAATCAGGTCATCTGACTCCTCAGAGGTCAGATACCCTGAGTGATTTACAGAGCTGATTTTTATAACAGAAAAGAAGAATAAAAAAATGACAAGCTTGTTTTGAACATAATTCAGTTACACAAGGCAAGTCACCTGACTAGTTATCTTCTCCCAGACTTTCTTATTCCTATCCCAGAAGTTCTTGCCTTACAGGTGGTACCTTTTGTAACCAGAAAGTATACTGGGAATGAGGAACTTGTAGTTAGCAGTCACCTACCCCACCCCCAATCTTCCTTAAAAGATTTCATTATTCAACTTAGACTCTAGCTCAAGAAAAAAAAAAAAAACTTATCCAGTAAGACTAGAAAGAGAGGGGACAGCTAGGTGGCACAGTGGATAAAGCACTATCCCTGGATCCAGGAGGACCTAAGTTCAAATCCGACCTCAGACACTTGACACTTATTAGCTGTGTGACCCTGGGCAAGTCACTTAACCCTCATTGCCCCCTCCCCCCTCAAAAAAAGACTTGTAAAGAGGAACTTAACTGGTAGATAACCTTTCTCCACCTTCCAGAAAAGTGAACTTAGTCTCTGATCAACTCTCTTTTCTGCTACAAAGGGAAACCTTGCTTTAAAAAAACCCATAATCTTATGATTTTATTCTTCTAAATTATCTCCCTCTAAATGATAAAATCTTATCAAGCTAGTCACTAAATCTATAGTGATTTAAGAGATTATGTTAATCTGATTTAGCTGTTAGGAATCATTTTTCCTAAAGAAAGGAGTTCAATCTTATAATCAACCTAAAAATAAAGTAATCAATATGAGTTAATTCCCTTTTCATATATTCCTTAATTTGTTCAGTCATTCCCCAATCAATGAACATTCCCTCAACTTCCAATTCTTTGCCACCACAAAAAAGCTGCTATAAATATTTTGTACACGTATGTCCTTTTCCTTTTTGTTTTTTACTTGTTGGTATATAGACCTAGTACTGGTATTTCTGGATCAAAAGGAATGCAGGGTTTTATAGCCCTTTGGGCATAGTTCCAAATTGTTTTCCAGAATGGTTGAATCAGTTCAAAACTCCACCAACAGTGCATTAGTAAGTATCCTAATGTTCCCACATCCCTGCCAACATTTGTCATTTTCCTTTGCTGTCATATTAGCCAATCTGATAGGTATGGGGTAATAGCAGAGTTATTTTAATTTACATTTCTCTAATCAATAGTGATTTAGAGCATTTTTAAAAATATGACTATAGATAGCTTTGATTTCTTTGCCTGAAAACTACATGTTCATATCCCTTAACCACTTATCAATTGGGGAATGGCTCTTATTGTTATAAATATGACTTAGTTCTCTATATATTTGAGAAATGAGGCCTTTATCAGAGAAACTTGCTATTATATTTTTTCAGTTATAATTACTAATTGTAGATTTCCCTCTATCCTATTTCTAGCCCCCTCTCCCCATTTATCTCCTTTCTCCCTGTTTTGGTCAGCTAGGTGGCGCAGTGGATGAATCACCGGCCCTGGATTCAGGAGGATCTGAGTTCAAATCTGGCGTCAGACACTTAACACTTACTAGCTGTTGGCCCTGGGCAAGTCACTTAACCCTCCTTGCCCCACAAAAAAACCCCAAAAAACAAAACCAAAATAAAAACAAAGAACTCATTAAGGGGCAGCTAGATGGCACAGTGGATAAAGCACCAGCCCTGAATTCAGGAAGACCTGAGTTCAAATCCAGTCTCAGACACTTGACACTTACTAGCTGTGTGACCCTGAGCAAGTCACTTAACTCTCATTGCCCTGCCAAAAAACAAAGAAAAAGTGTTTTGCTTCTGGACACCTTCTCCCCCGATCTGCCCTCTCTACTATCAGCCCCCTTACCTTTCTCTTATTCCTTTCCTTCCTATTTCCTGCAGGATAAGAAAGATTTATATAATCAACTAAGCATGTATGTTATTTCCCCTTTGAGCCAATTCTGATGAGAGTAAGGTTCAAGCACTTCTCCCATTTCCCCCATCTTCCCTTCAACTGTAAAAGTTCTTTCATGCCTTTTTTTATATGAAATAATTTACCCCATTCTACCTCTTCCTTTCTCCTTCTCCCAGTGCATTCCTCTTTCTCATCCCTTAATTTTATTTTTTAAGATAAAGGTCCTCTGTATATATATACCGTCTAATTGCCCTAATAATGATAAGGTTCCTAGGAGTTATAAGTATCGTCTTCCCATGTAGGAATGTGAATAGTTTAACTTTATTGAATCCCTTATGATTTTTCTTTCCTGTTTACCCTTTTATACTTCTCTTAAGCTTTGAAGGGCAAATTTTGTATTCAGTTCTAGTCTTTTCATCAGGAATACTTGGAAAATCATCTATTTTGTTGAGTATTCATTTTCTCCCTGAAGAATTATACTATTTTGCTGGATAGGTTATTTTGGTTGTAATCCTAGCTCCTTTGCCCTTCAGAATAGAATATCATATCCCAAGCCCTCCATGCCTTTAATGTAGAAACTGCTAAATTTTGTGTCATCCTGATTGTGGTTCCACAATACTTGAATTGTTTCTTTCTGGCTTCTTGCAATATTTTCTCCTTGACTTGGGAGCTCTGGAAGCACTCTTTTCTGTCCTAGAAGTGTGACTAGGGTCCCACACACACACTCCCCTATAGGCACAAGCTCTAGTGTGCTAGTGTTTCTCCTTGCTCTGGGACTAAAATCCAGGACTGTGACCCAGATTCATGTATGGGTAATACAACAGAGTTTACACCCAGTGCTAGCAAAGGGACCCCTATAATTTCCTTCTGACCAGTTATCTGTCCTTCCCTTATCATCCATGAGCAGAGAGGTCTGGTAACCACCTCTTCGAGGGGTTATCCAATTGCCCCCAAGGCCTGATGCTGATTTTCTAGGGTAGCCTATAACTGGACTGCATTCCATTCTCACCCCAGTGGAACAGACTTTTCCTGCTAAGTTTCTAAGTTGCCCTGGGCTGAAAAATTGTTTTACCCTGTAATTTCGTGGGTTCTACTACTCCAGAATTTATTTTCAAACATTAAAGTTGTTTGGAGGGGAATTTAGGAGAGTTTAGGTGAGTCCCTACCTTTCTCTGCCATCTTGGCTTCTCCCCTGACCTATCCATTCTTTAGAATTAAGTTATTTAGTTTCCAAAAACCTTTAAATCTTTGCTTCCAAGGTCCTTTATTAAATGTAATATTTTTGAATTTTGTTTAGTAAAAGATGTTTCTGACTTTCTGCATTTTGGTGAGGCTTTAATACCTTAATGTTTCATCAGTTTTGGGGAAAATGTTATAAACAGCTGAGAAAGAGGTCTACTTCTTTCCTCTCCCATTCAGTATTCCACAGAGGTCTATCATATCTAACTTTTCTAAAATTCTATTCAGGCCATTAATTTGTTTTGGTTTTTGTTATGTTTATCTGGGTCTGAGAGGAGAAAATGGAAACCTTGAATGTTAAAATTTTAATATTTCTCCCTGTAATTCACTTAAATTTTAAGAATTAGGTGCTATATCATTTGGTACATATGTTTAGTATTGATATTAATTCATTATCTATGGTACCTCCCAGCAAAATGTAGTACCTCTATTTAGCTTTTTAAAATTAGTTCTATTTTGGTTATTGCTTTGTCTGACATCATGATTGCTACCCCTGCCTTTATATACTTCAGCTAAAGCATAATAACTCTGCTCCATGACTTTTTTTTAGCTCTTTGTGTAGCTTTCTATTTCAAGTATGTTTCTTGTAAACAATATATTATTGGATTCTGATTTCTAATCCATTCAGCTATTCTCTGTCATTTTATGGATGAGATCATTCCATTAATTTTCATAGTTCTTATTGCTAAATTTGTATTTCTCTTCACCCTATTCTCCTATACTTTTCTTTCTCTTTTTTCCCCACTCCTTCTTTAAGAGTGTTTTACTTCTAACCAATCCCTTCCTTAATAGATACTCTGTTGTTTTTCCCTACTGGGTAAAATGTATTTCTGTACCTAACTGTATATGTGTATTCTTCCACTAGTTCAGATAAGAGTAAGGTTCAAGTCAATTCCACCCCCCTCCACTTTACTGCATAGACTTCTACTTGTATACCCTATTTATAAGATATATTCCTATTCTTCCTTTCCTTTCCCTCCTCTCCCAGTGTCTTACTCTCCCCAAAAGGAAATTGCAGGTTTTCCTTTGGTCTGGAATTCTTGTCCTAGTTATTCCACTATAGCCTTTGACCCTGGGTTGAAAGGCTGAAGGCTAGTACCAAGTTCCAGCTCTGCTTCTGTGATCAGAGTCACAAAGCTACTATTTGTTTCCAAACTTGTTCTTTCCTCAGTACACAACTAGGGCATGCCAGCCACAACTTTTTTTTCACCACCCCTATGAATAAATTCTCCCTACCATCCCTTTCTATCAGACCCAGAACAGGATAGTAGGACTAGAGCTGTCAGGTGGCACCCATTTGCTTTACCCTGTAAGTAGTTCAGGGATCCCCTGGGATTTCTTCCTCTCTCAGTGCTTTCCTGCCCTGGAACCCAATCTTGGTTTTCTTTCAGTCCTTGGGCACACCACAGGCACTCCACTCTCCAGGACAGATTCCTGTACCTATACCTGTGACTCACTAAGCTGCTGCCCTGGGCTGGAAAGATAACTTACTATGACTTTTTCTTTGACTTTCCATTTAGAGTTCAGTCTGGTGCATTTTCTGAATCTTTGTGGAGGAGATTTAGTGGGGGAGCAAGGCTATATTTATTCTTGTTACTCCGCCATCTTGATTACACCTTGGTGCTTTTCTGAGAGTTTTTGTTTTTTGTTTGTTTGTTTGTTTGCAGGGCAATGGGGGTTAAGTGATTTGCCCAGGGTCACACAGCTAGTAAGTGTCAAGTGTCTGATGCTAGATTTGAACTCAGGTCCTCCTGAATCCAGGGCCAGTGCTTTATCCACTGAGCCACCTAGCTGCCCTGGAGAGGTGTTTTTTTTTTTCATATTTGATCACTGGCAATGGATCAAAAAATGGAAAATTCAGTGTCAGGAAGAGATGCATCATTCTTTTTCCAGGCAGACCTGATCTACTTAACATTAAGACAAGAGGTACAACTGTTAATGATGAAATAGTTCAACAAAGCAGAATTACAATCTTGTCAAACATGATAAATTGGAATCTTAATTATGATGGTTGCTAGTAGAGGGAAATTTATGAGATGAGGTTAACAGAACAAGTATCTCTTAATTTCTTTAGAAGGAACTATATGACTCTAAGTCTCTTCAAAACTTTCAAAGATGTCTATAAAAACCTTCCCAAAAGAGACTGCCTATTTCATAATTCTGATTAAAGTTTTCCTTCATCTTTGTTACAGTGTGAAATAAGACTGGACTCATGTTTTCTTAATTAAGTGAATTACCCAAAATTTCATGATTCTCTTATTATTGTAAATAAGGTTTTATGTCTTCATGATCTTTATTATTATGAAAATGCAGGTGATTTTATAGGTTAATCTTATATCCTTCAACTTAGCTAAATTCATTTGTTTCAATCAATTTTTGGTTGAATTTGTTGGATTTTTCTAGATTCACTAATATGTCATTATTGCATTTTGACCTACAAATTTTAATTATGACTCATTATTTAATAAAACTACTTCAGAAAATTGGTAAGCAATTTGGAAGGGAAGGAATTTAGACAGTACATTTTATATCATGTAACCTAGTGAATTCTAGATGGTTGAGACTGATATGAAGGCAACAAACCTTAGGGGGGAAATGGAATAGAATATTTAACTCAATTATGGGAGATAATTTTTTTTCAATTCCAAAAATGTAAGGAACTATTAGGGATAAGATTTTCTACATTAAAATTTAAAATTTCCTGATCAACAAAGACAAAGAAAATCAACGTAGAAAAGGAGTAGGAAAATATCACAAGAATAAGATGAAAAACTTGTCATTTAATTAATATATAAGGAATTGTAAGAAAAAAATTACAAGTAATAATTCCCAGTCTACACTATCTAAATGGTAACAGCATATTAATGGAACTTTCAAAAGAGGAAACACAAAATGTCAATAATCGCTTGAATAACTGCTCAACTCACTATTAGGACACATTAAAAATGCTCTAGATCACTACTGATTAGAGAAATGCAAATTAAAAACAACTCTGAGATACCAGCTCATAGCTATCAGATAGGCTAACACAACAGAAAAGAAAATATTCAAGTAGTTTCATGGCAGTGTTACATGTTAATTACAAAAAGTTAAAAGCAATTTAAATGTTCAACAACAGGAGACTTGTTGAAAAAGTGATATGTTAATGCAACGGAATATTAAAATGCAACTAAGACCAACAAGTATGAAGAATAACTTGAAGGTCCTATATAAAATAATGTGAAATTTAAAAATACCTATAAGAATGGGGTACACTAACTAAAATTATATGAGGAAAAAGTAAACAGGAAAGAAGGCACGTGGACTCCTACTGGGAACTTAGTGACTGAAATAGTGTTGAAATTATTTTAAATGTAAATAGTAACTAAACAAGTTCAGTTGTTGGTACTGATCTTCATTAAATCTCTAATAAAACATTTAATAAAACTTGAAGGAAAAAAACATTAGGAATTCTAAAGATATAAGAACTTGGTAGCATATTATTATTACAAGGTCTCATATAAAATACATGGGTTTTTCTTGTGTGATTTGATACCCCTAGGAATGTGTGTGTATACACACACATATGAAAGTTTGATATTGAAGGGATATACAACTGGAAGTTGATTAAATATGTTTGTTGTCATGTGAATAAGAAGTTAGGCAGTAGGTCCCTGGGTTAGAATGTGAATGCTACTATCATTGTTTCTGTGTGAAAATTGAACTGGAAATTAAAGCATTTCCCTTATCCTCATATAACCTGAAATAATTGAATGCAACCTGTGTTTGTTTAGTTCCTTTACTCTCAAAAATTGTCACATTTTTATTACAGCACATTTAGATTTTAAAATATATCTTCAAATTGTGAATGACAACTATTCTCAGCAATAAATACAGTGATCCAAGACAATCTCAAAGGACTAATGATGAAGCATACTATCCACCTCTAAAGAAAGAACTAATATTGATTGAACACAGACAAAAGCATGCTATTTTTCACTATAATTTTTTTCTTTTATTCAAGTCTTCTTATACAAAATGAGCAATATGGTAATGTTTTACATAATTGCACATGTATAACCTATATCTGATTGCTTACTGCCTCAGGGAGGGGAGAAGGGAGGGAGAGATGGAGGGATAGAATTTGGAACTCAAAACTTTAAATTAAAATGTTGATTGAAGGGAAAAAATAACATATATATATTTAAAGTCCTGATTTCATCAGGGTATTTCCTCCAGCAATGAACAGTATGCCACAAAAGTTTCATAAATTGCTGTGGCTGAAAACAATTTCTTTATTAGGGACAAAATTACTGCCTCAAAAATAAAAAACAAAACAAAAAATAAAAATAAGGGACAAAATCTTACCCCAAACTTCCAGTCTTTAACAAAGCAGAATCAAACAAAGAACACACACTTTCACTGTTTCCATTTCCTGTTTTGAGGGATTTGCCATTGTGCAATCTTTGTTTTCATTTCTTATAAAGAAAAAAAATGTAGCTAATGTATACTCAGTTCTGGTTCTATTGATCTCTGTAACATCTCAGTTATTTTCTTGTATTATCTATCATTTTTATGGCAGGAGAATCAAGCAGAGTGGGCTAGATTGCCTTGAGGAATTTGCAGAGCTCCTTTAATGGCCCTCAGTTTACCATGGAAACAATAGCCCTTAAAAAAAACCCACCAACCTTCTTTCTGTTCCAGTATGACTGCAAGAGAAGAAATAAAAGTTTCCAAAGAATTAAAGCTAAATATCACATGAAAGGCAATAGAGAAGCTCATGGTAGGTGTGAATAGACTTCAACATCTAAAAAATTAAGAACTTTGAATCAGTAAAAGATGTTATTAAGAAAAATGTATGATGGGAAATGAAGATGGGCTGGTCACATTGCAGGTGAAGCATTATGACAAGTTTAAACAGGAGGACTCTTCAGAATGGCAGGAAAAAGCAAGGAAGGTCTACAGAATGTTGGGTAAAACTCTTATGGCAAACTTAGGGATGACATAGATGAGTCACAGAGGAAAGACAGTCATAGAACTCTCAGGTCATGATGTCACCAATCAATTTGAGCATTAGGGCACCACCCTATTCTTTTACATAGTTATGCCATAACTTATGAAGCCATTTTGTAATTTTTGGACATTTGGCTAAGTTTCCAGTTCTTTGATTATTACAAGTCCTTCTTTTGCTTTTTGTTCTCTACCTTCTAAAATTCCCTACCCACCTCCCACACCCATCAGAAGGAATCCTTGTGATAGAATTTATACACTGAAAGGCATGCTTTATGATTTATTGCATGTGTTCTCCAAAATGCTTGCACTACTCTATAATTCTACTAATGTTTCCCTACAGCAAAATATTGTATTTTGCCAATTTTGGTATTTTTGCTGTTCTAGTAGAACAAGTTAGTATTATAAAGTTGCTTTGATTGGTATTTCTGATTGTTAGCAAGGTTGAGCTTTTTTTCTTACAGTTAACATATTGCATTTCCTCCTTCACAAATTGTCTATGTTCATATCTTGCTTTAGTGGGAAATTTTTTTATTGCTCCACAGGTCTAAGTCATTAATACTTTATAAATTCTGAATATCCCTTTTAAAGGGCTATATTTAGGGCAGAGTCAAGATGAGAGAAAAAAAGGCAGTAACCTCTTGGAACTCCCCACATGATCACTCCAAAAACATCTAAATAGGGGCAGCTGGGTGGCACAGTGGATAGAACACCGCCCCTGGATTCAGGAGGACCTGAGTTCAAATCCAGCCTCAGACCCTTGACACTTACTGTGTGACCCTGGGCAAGTCACTTAATCCCAATTGCCTCACCAGAAAAAACAAACAAAAACATCCAAATAATGCCATAAGACAATTCCTGCAACAGCAGAACCCACAAAAGGATGGGGTGAGATAATTTTCCAGCCAGAGATGGTTTAGAAGGTCAGCAGGAAAGGTCTGTTGTACTGGGGTAGGAGTGAAGTACAGCCTTGCAGCCACACTGACACAGATCCAGCCTGAGGCCACGCCAGAGAAAGAGACCTCAAGAACTTCTTAATCAGCTGCAGTGGTGTCTTCTTCTGGAACTTAGCTCATGGTCTAGTGAGAAGGTTGAGCAGTTGGCCAGGGGGAGATTACAGGGGTCTCTGCTGGCACTGAGGCAGAACTCAGTTATTTTGACCATGCTGGGAACCGGGAAGCAGTCTTGAATGGTGGCCGGCCCAGGTAGGGGAGGGGCACAGCCTCACTCGGAGCTTGCAACCACAGTGAAACAAAATTTTGTTTCCAGGTTAAAAAGCAAGTAGGCCTGGGGTTATTTAAAGACCAGAGCACAGGCCAGGAGAGTCAAGAACCTGCCTCTCCTTAAATCGTACCACCTTGGACCCACTGAAGCTTGGAACAGTGCATCCCAGAAGCAGTGCTCCATTTTAAGAAGGAATTAAAAGTCAAGAAATAGGTTAGCAAAATGAATAGATAGAAAAAAAAGGGGACCATAGAAAGTTTCTTTGGTGAAAAAGGAAGATCAAAATACACCCTCATGTTAGAAACGCAGCTAATAGCTTGAATAGTGTTGTGCAGCTCTAGTGTTAGCAGCTTGAGTGTTGCCAGCTCTAGTGTTGCTTGCAGGTCGCCACTCAAAGAATCCAAGTAGGCAGCAGTTGGTGAGTGAAAGCTTCTTTATTCATCTTCACAAAGATGGGCACTCTTCTGAATGTGCAGGAGAGTGCACTGAAGTGAGGTCCCTCACCTCTATTTATACCCCTCAAGGGTCCCTCTGGACCAATCACATTATAGTTTCCATTTACATATAGCATTACAAAAACAACCAATCACAGTATCAACCTCCCATATATGGTAACTGTAAGGACCAATCAGATTGTATCAGTTGGCCAATCAGACTTCCCCATTAACAACCAATCAGATTGCACTGTTCAACCAATCAGATTGTGGCACTAGGCCTTAACCTTACTCTGGGCAAAAATGTCCCCATTCCTCACTAGAACAGTCCTGTGTTAACACACATAACCATATATAACTTGTCAAGAAATAAAACTTAAGTTGGGGTTTGAACATCAGGGTTATGTGGGAATCACCTTGGGCCCCTGAAGGTCAATTGCCAGCCCAGCCCCACTCCTATAAAACCCAGTCCCCTCTTTAGGCCCTGCTTGGACCTAAGGCCCAGGAACCTCAACTCCTCAGAGCCTCATGTGCTCAGTGGCCCCCTACTGGGAGGTTTGGGCAACAAAGCTATAGGGCCTGAAACCAGACTCATTCTCTGCCTTTAGAGCTCTGAGAAGAGTCCAAACATAGTCTTTTCTCTCACTCAGAAGAAGATAACAGGGGCAGCTAGATGGCACAGTGGATAGAGCACCGGCCCTGGAATCAGGAGTACCTGAGTTCAAATCCGGCCTCAGACACTTAACACTTAACTAGCTGTGTGACCCTGGGCAAGTCACTTAACCCCAATTGCCTCACTAAAAAAAAAAAAAAAGAAGATAACAAAGTCAAAGCTCCTATATCTAAAGTTTCCTAGAAAAATATGAATTTGTCTCAGGCCATAGAAGTACTCGAAAAGGACTTTGAAGATAAAAAAATGGAAAGAAATGAGAGTGATGCAGGAAAGTCATGAAAAAAAAAAAAAGCTTGAAAAGCCAAATTAGCCAAATGGAAAAGGAGGTACAAAACCTCTCTAAAGAAAATAATTGCTTAAGAATTAGGATTGAACAAATGTAAGCTAATAACTTTATGAGAAATCAAGACACAATAAAACAAATCCAGATGAATGAAAAAATAAAGGGTAACATAAAATATCTCCTTGGAGAAACAGCTGACCTGGAAAATAGATTCAGGAGAGATAAATTGAAAGAATCCACCCATCATCTCCTGAAAGAGATCCCAAAATAAAAACTTCCAGGAATATTATAGCCAAATTCCAGAACCCCCAGGTAAAGGAGAAAATATTGCAAGCAGCCAGAAAGAAAAAATTCAAATATTATGGAGCCAGTGAAGATAACACAAGATCACATTAAAGGATCGAACGGCAAGGAATATGATATTCTGGAGGACAAAGGAACTGGAATTACAACCAAGAATCACCTACCCAGCAAAACTGAATATAATCTTTCAGGGGGGGGGCGGGGAATGGGACTTCAATGAAAAAGAGGACTTTGAGGCATTTGTGATGAAAAGACTTGAACTGAATAGAAAATTTGACTTTCAAATACAGATCCTAGAGAAGCATAAAAAGGTAAACAGGAAAAAGAAATCATGAAGGATGTTAAAAGGTTAAATTGTTTACATTCCTACATGGGAAGATATTTCTTTCTTTTCTTCTTTTTGTTTGTTTTTTTTTGAGGGGCAATGGGGGTTAAGTGACTTGCCCAGGGTCACACAGCTAGTAAGTGTCAAGTGTCTGAGGCTGGAGTTGAACTCAGGTATTCCTGAATCCAGGGCTGGTACTCTATCCACTGTGCCACCTAGCTGCCCCCGAGAAGATATTTCTAACTCATAAGAGCTTTCTCCGTATTAGGGCAGCTGAAAGGAATAAATTTAGACAGAGGGCATAGATGGGAATTGATTATGAAGGGATAATACCTGTAATAATTTTTTTAATCATTTTTTTTGGTGGGGTGGTCAGGGTTGGGTTTCATGCCCAGGGTTGCACAGCTGGTGTCTTGTGTCTGAGGGTGGATTTCAGTTTGGGTCCTCCTGGGTGCAGGGAGGGTGCTTTGTCTACTATGTCACCTAGCTGCCCCATGATGGCATCTTTAAAATAAAATTAAGAGGTGAGAGGATTGCACTGGGAGAAAGGGAAAGGGACAGGTGGAATGGGGTAAAATATCTCACATAAAAGAAGCAAGAAAAAGCTTATGGAGGGGGCAGCTAGGTGGCGTAGTGGATAAAGCACCAGCCCTGGATTCAGGAGTACCTGAGTTCAAATCCAGCCTCAGACACTTAACATTTACTAGCTGTGTGACCCTGGGCAAGTCACTTAACCCCAATTGCCTCACTAAAAAAAAAAAAAAAAAAAGCTTATGGAGTGGAGGGGAAGATGGGGGAGGAGTGGGGGAGTGAATGAGCCTTACTCTCATCAGAACTGGCTCAAAGAGGGAATAACACACACACCCAAGTGGGTATAGTAATATATCTTGCCCTGAGGGAAAGTGGGAGGAGGGGATAAGGGGGGAGTGATGGAGGGGGAGTCAGAAGCAAAAAACTTTGGAGGAGGGATAGGGTAAAAGAAGATAGAAAATAAAGTAAATATCATGGGGAGTGAATAGGATGGAGGGAAATACAGTTAACAATTGTAACTGGGAAAAAATTTCAAGCAAAGGCAAGAGCAATGTAAGATGAGAATGATGATGATGGTGGTACTTACCTTGCTGGGCCATTGTGAAGAAAATTTTTTGTCATGTATAAGGTACTATATAAATGTTAGCTATTATTGTTGCAATAATCAACCTCATTTTTTAAAGAAATCTCTTTTTAAAGTACTATATAAATGTAATTTACTATAAAAAAGAGATGAGCAGGACGCTATCAGAAAAACCTAGAAATACTTACATGAACTGATGCAAAGTGAATTGTACTATATACAAAATAACAGCAATACTGTAAGATGATCTTCTGCGAATGACTTAGTTATTTTCAGCAATGCAATGATCCAAGACAGCTCAGGACTTACAATCCATCTACAGAGAAAGATCTAATAATATCTGAATATAGATGGAAGTATAATTTTTTATTGTTGTTAGTTCCTTTTTCTAAAGTTTTTTGTCTACTATGTTTTGCAGGACAGCACATGTATAACTTATATTGAATTGCTTGAGTTCTTAAAGAGGGGTAGGGAGGGAGGAAAGACAAAGTTAAAAAAATCAATGTTACAATCTGTTTTTTACATGTAAGGTGGGGGAAAATTCTAAATAAATAAATAAACAAATGAACAGATGAACAGACAAATAAAAAGACTGTTTATTTTTAAAATGTTCCCCAAACGGGGCAGCTAGGTGGCACAGTAGAAAGAGCACCAGCCCTGGAGTCAGGAGGGCCTGAGTTCAAATCCGGCCTCAGACACTTAACATTTACTAGCTGTGTGACCCTAGGCAAGTCACTTAACCCCAATTGCCTTACCAAAAAAAAAAGTTCCCCAATCTATTTTTTTAAACTTTTGGATACTATATTTTCTTGTGCAAAATCCAAATGATCTCCAATGGGTTTTTTTTTTGTTTGATGAATAAAATTGTTCTTCTTCACAATTTGGAAAACATTTTATCTTTCACTTTTTCCACTATTTAAAAAAATCTGTCTTGTGGCCTATAGTGTGTGGATCTAAGCTCCAACCCTCCTTTTGAACATATAGTCATCTATTTTTTCCACAAGATTTTATTAAAGTTATTTCATTTTCATCTATTGTCTGTGTGGGATCACCAAACACTAATTGTTTCTAGTCTTTGGACTCTTTAAGTTTTTTGCCTTATCTGTGACTGCTCATATCATTCTTCATGACCCTGTTTGGGGTTTTCTTTACCTAGATACTATAATGGTTTGCCATTTTATTTTCCAGCTCATTTTGCAGATGAAGAAATGAGGGAAACAGGGTTGAATGACTTGCTTAGGGTCACACAGTTAGTATCTGAGGCCAGATTTGATCTCAGGAAGATGAGTCTTGCTGACTCCCAGCTTGGCACTCTATATACACTGTGCCACCTTGCCTCCCACTTTATTATTTTTTCTATCACTATTATTTTTTCTAGTACCAGCTAGTTTTTATAACTATTGTTTATGTAGTAATGTTGATATCTGTTGAAAAAATGTTTTTCATTTATTTATAAATTTATCCCTCCACCGATACCCTATCAAGGAATGCTGCTAGAATTTCTCCTTTGTATGTATTAGCTTATGGTTGCAAATACTTTTTTTTTTTTTTTGGTGAGGCAATGAGGGTTATGTGACCTGCCCAGCATCACATAGCTAGTAAATATCAAGTGTCTGAGGTCAGATTTGAATTCAGGTCTTCTTGAATCCAGGGCTGGTGGGTTTCAAATACTTTTACAAACCATAATATGACTTCTTCTCCCTGTATTTTCCCCATTAAAAACAAGTGTCTTTCATCAAGAATGTTTTCTCTGCACTTAGTAGTATAAATTTTCTCCACTTAAGGAAATGTTCTATACACATCATTTTCTTGGCATCATTCCTTCACATGCTATTTTAAAATCTTTCCTTACTATCACTGTACCCCTGCCCAGTATTTATAAATCTTTCTTCATCCTAATAGCTATTTGCATTTTGAATATTTCCCGTCTTCATGCAGCATATATTCTGTGGGTTAAGGGTTCAAGGTGTGTGCCTCTCATTTTGCAAATGTCTTTTTTCCAATTTCTGTTATCCTTCCTTGTTCTTGAAATCTGGTGTGGTCCTAATTGCTTAGTAATTTTTTCACTTCTTCTAGCATATACTAGCATTTTTGTTATTGTACTGTTGCATTTAACTGAGGAACTTCTAGCAAGTGTTAAATTTGAGGATTTTTTTTTCCTTCTGGTTAATCAACACATATTGACTGAAAAAACAAAAAAAATCCCTGCCCTCAAGCTTGCATTCTTGTTGAATGTTATGTATTATTTCTAATTATGTTTCACTGGTTACTTTAACCAATTCTGGGGGAAATTTTCTTCAGTAGTTCCTAGAAAGTGTCCAAATTCTCTTGTTCTTTTAATTTCTCTAGTCTGTTTACAATCCTGACTAGTGTTGTGATTTATACTATATATCAGTAACTTAAGTCTGTTTTTTCCAATAGTTTGGATAATTCAAGGTGTCCTTTGGAAGGGAATTATATTTTCTGTTGCTTCACAATTATGTGCAATTATAAGATCCAAAAATGCAAGAAATACACTATACTTTTATAGTGTATTTCTTGCATTTTTGCATCTTATATTTTTTTTGTAATCTACTTTTTAGTTAATATTGTAGCTATTATTTAACCATGTGATTTTTCTAAGCATCACCAATTTCACTTGGTTGTGTCTTCTATCTGGGAATTGAGTGGACCACACTGATCCCATCTTATAACTCAATTCTGGATCTAGCTCAGTTCCCTTTCTATTCAGTTGTAGGTCTAATCCAATTTCTATCCTGTAAGAAAACTTTATTGCAGTTTGAACTTAGCCCTGTGTGGTTGGGAAACTGGACCACCCCTACCTGTTGCTTAGAGACCTTTAACTAAGGATCTAGGTTATGCTTACCAGAAATCCAGTTAGATCCAAAGACTGATGCAAGGAGTTTTTTCACAATTATACATCTCCAGCATCCCATGTCTTATTTGAAAACTGGCCCCATCCTGGTCAACCAGTTACTGTTTCATTGTTCCTTTGACTGAATAGACATTTAGGAGGTAGGGACAAGTGGGACACCTCTTTTTTCCTGATTTTAAGGAATTGCACCTGTTCACTCTCCCCCTCCCAATTTGGAAAGCCCCTAATATTTCCTTAAATTAGAAATCAGATTACCCAATTTTGTACTCTGGTTTATATCCTATTGTTTTAATGCATAAAGATCTTATCTCCCCTATACTTGGGTCCAGTGCCAAGCTGAGGAGGTACAGTCCCAATTTGATATGCAATTGGCATGCATTGCTTAATAAACTAATATGCTTAGAAGTTTGAATCTTTGTCCCTCAGTTATTTCAGACTTCACATGTTGCATATCCAATGGGAGAACAAACCCTTACTTTTTTTTGGTTTCATAATATCCTTTTCAATCTCTCATAGTTTCTGGTATTTTACCTGATTCTATTATTCTTAAGTATTTTTAGTTGTGTCAGCACTGTTACTTTGCTCATACTAAATTCTGATTAGCTTTTTTTTCCTTCTCATGTGTGCATGTAATTTAGTTTTAGCCATTTCTCTTCCCTTTGGTGTTTCTATTGTTCATTTTAGGGAGTAGGGAAAAGTGATCAAGGAACCTGACTCCATTCAATCCTCTTAACTTAGACATCTAGGTTTAAATCCTATCACTAACTATGTGATCTTGGAAAAAAATCAAACAATATGGGCTTGTTTCCTCATTTGTAAAATGTGGTTGGATTTTATGGCTTCTAAGGTTCTTTAACATTTTAAATCTCTGATCCTTGACAATAATTTTATAAATACACATCCCACCTCACAGTTGTTTAACTTTACTTCTAAAAAAAAGCTGGTCAACTCACTTAAAGCCAATTAAAGCTAATGATCAACTTCCTAACTCTATTGGGTAGCCATGCCTCCTAGTGTGGTATTACCAGAAATCATGCGAAAATTTCAGTAGGTATTGAAAACTGTAAAACTGGGTAATTTTAAAGAATGCAAGGACAAAAATTTACCCATATCATCAGAAAACTGATGTTAGCTGAACTAATCACTGACCATAATAATTATAAGGTGATATACTTTGAAGTAAATTGATGTGAAGTTCCTTGTAGGCACTGAGGTGTATAGTAGAGCAGAAAGAAATAAAGGAGAGGAAGCATATTTTTCTCTAAGACATGACAAAATCAATTAGTGACAAACTATGACAATGACCACAAATATCTGAATAAAGGATAAATATAACAGAAAACATTTCTCCATTCACTAAAACCCCAGGATTACTCGCCACCATGAAGTCTCTGATGCCTGACTAGAGTTGAACTGTGCCTGAAAGCATTCCCACACTGATTACATTTATAGGGTTTCTCTCCTGTATGTATTCTTTGATGCCGAGAGAGATTTGCATGCAGTCTGAAGGCTTTACCGCATTCATTACATTCATAAGCTTTCTCTCCAGTATGAATGCTTTTGTGTTCAGTAAGCTGTGTATGCAGTCTGAAGGTCTTTCCACATTCACTACAAGTGTAGGGTCTCTCTCCAGTATGAATTCTCTGATGTTGAGTACACTGTCTACTCTGACGGAAGGTTTTCCCACATTCATTACATTTGTAGGGTTTTTCTCCAGTATGAAGTGTCTGATGTCGCTTTAGTTGTTTACTCTGACTGAAAGTTTCCCCACATTCTTGACATTCATAAGGTTTTTCTCCAGTATGGACTCTTTTATGTTGAGTAAGGTTTGCTCGACGACTAAAGGCTTTTCCACACTCATTGCATTTATATGGTTTCTCTCCAGTATGGACCCTCTGATGCCGCATAAGAAGTGCACCATCTCCAAATGCTTTCCCACAATCACTACATTTATATGGTTTTTCTCCAGTATGAATTCTCTTATGTTGAGTAAGTTTTCCACAAAGTCTGAAGGCTTTCCCACATTCATTACATTCATAAGGTTTTTCCCCAGGATGAATGCTCTGGTGTTTAGTAAGGTGTCCATGCAGTCTAAAGGCTTTCCCACATTCATTACATTCATAGGGTTTTTCTCCAGTATGGATTCTCTTATGTTCAGTAAGACTTGAACTCCTACTGAAGGCTTTCCCACATTCATCACATTTGTAGGGCTTCTCTCCAGTATGGATTCTCTGATGTTGCTTAAGAATTGCACCTGTACTGAAAGCTTTCCCACATTCATTACATTCATAGGGTTTCTCTCCAGTATGAATGCTCTTATGTTGAGTAAGGCTTCCACGAAGTCTGAAGGCTTTCCCACATTCACTACATTCATAGGGTTTCTCCCCAGTATGGACTCCTTGATGCTGCTTAAGGAGTGCACTCATACTGAAAGTTTTCCCACAATCATCACATTTATAGGGTCTTTCTGCTGTATGAACTCTCTGATGTTGCTTAAGGAGTGCACCTTTACTGAAAGCTTTTCCACATTCATTACATTCATAGGGTTTCTCTCCAGGATGAATGTTCAGGTGCTTAGTAAGGTGTCCATGCAATCTGAAGGCTTTCCCACATTCATTGCACTCATAGGGTTTCTCTCCAGTATGAATTCTCATGTGTTGAGTAAGATGTGCATGCAATCTGAAGGCTTTCCCACATTCATTACATTCATAGGGTTTCTCTCCAGTGTGAATGCTCTTATGTCCAGTAAGGCTCCCACGTAGTGTGAAAGCTTTCCCACATTCATTACATTTATAGGGTTTCTCTCCAGTATGGACTCTCTGATGTTGCCTTAGGAGTGCACCCTTACTAAAAGCTTTCCCACATTCATGACATTCATAAGGTTTCTTCCACACACAGATTTTCTGATGTCTAATTAGGTGTGAACTAAATTGAAAGGTTCTTCCATATAGATCACATCCTTGGGATTTCTCTTGTATAGCAACTTTCTGTTCTGTAACAAGGACTGAATTCAGACTAATTTCATTACATTTAGGGTCTGTCTTCTCTGGGATAATTTTCTCCTGAGGAACTATCATTTGCCTTCCAAATGGACCAACATGTTTCCAGGTATCTCTTAACTCAGAGTACCAGATAACACCTTCTGGAAATCTTTCCACTGTCACCTGGGATAATTCCTCTTCAGAATTGCCCTGCTTGGTTTCATGCCTGGTCATCCCACCTAAAAGAAATAAAATAGTGAATAGTATAACAGATTAAATGAGCAAACAGCAGAATTGTGGGAGCCAGAGCTCCATTAACCATGTCCAAATTATTGTAATAGAGGCCCAACTGGGTTTCCCTATCTTATCCTATCTAAAATGATCATGTAAAATGTCACCAAAGGAATCATACATAAGCAACAATTTCATGTTTATAAGAACACTACTTCAATCCTCGCTTTCCTACAATTTCCCTAACAAAAATCAGGTCTTATTTGCAGCCATAGTAATTTTTGCTCCGTCTAAGCGAATGCACTTCCTACACACATCTTCAAGGTCAGTGACAAGGAGAATGTGCAGCCTACTGTAAAGGGGCTGGAGGCCAAACCATTGGTGACACATTAAACTATAATATTTTATATTACGTGAAAAGTACATTAAAAATGTAAAACTAAAGTGTTTAGATAGGTAGGTGGGTAGGTAGGTAGGTAGAGAGATAGATAGATAGTCTGTCTAATGGAGATGGTTTAGAATGTAAACTCCCTGTGACAGGGATTATTCCATTCATTAAATTTGTATACCTAGTGCCCAGCACAAAACTTGGAACTGGTGTTTAATATTTGTTGAATGACTGATTGATGGATGGATGGATGGATGGATGGATGGATGGATGGATGGATGGATGGATGGATGGATGCTACCAACCAGGGAAATTAGTGAATGTTTAAAGGATATGCTGTCAACAAGGAAACTGAGGTTATGCACCCTAAATTTGTAAGATTAGATTCTGCTGTGTGATATTGCAGATTAATAAAAAAAAGTTTGCTACACAAAGATTACGGAACATTTTAGAATGGTGAGACAGTTAGTGAAAAGGAAAAGCAAGAAAAATGGCAGTACTTCCATGAGGTGACTGAGAATATTCTTGGCCACAAAAACTGTTCAATACTTTTTTTTTATGTTTTGAGGATGTAAATTACTCTAGGGTCTAAGAAGGGGTCAATGGGTTGGTTATACTTTGTTTTTGTTTTTTTTTTTTAAGTAAATTCTTAAGTACTATAGAGAAGGCCAAATATTAGAAGCTAACATTGGAGAAGCACCAAGCTGATAGTGAGTACAACATAAACAGAGTTGTAGGAAATTTAATGTTATAAAAAGAGAATATGAATACTTTTGAATTATAGTAGAGAGTGTTGTTAGGGAATAGAGAGATAATTAAATAGAGGGATAATTAAAGAGTAATTTGAATGCTAAGCAGAGGAGTTAAGACATGATGTAACACATCATAAGAAGTTACTATATATATATATATATTTTTGTGTGTGTGTGTGTGTGTGTGTGTGTGTGTGTGTGTGTGTGTGTGTGGAAATGGAGGTTAAGTGACCTGCCCAGGGTCACACAGCTAGTAAGTGTCAAGTGTCTGAGGCCGGATTTGAACCGGGGTACTCCTGAATCCAAGGCCGGTGCTTTATCCACTGCACCACCTAGCTGCCCCAGAAGTTACTATATTTTTAAAATGATTAGTAGTAAAAGGATGAATGTAGTATTTTAAGTGTTGTTGTTCAGTCATTTTTCAGTTGTGTCTGACTCTTCGTGACCCCATTTGGGATTTTCTTGGTAGAGATACTGGAGTGTTTTGACATTTCCTTCTGCAGCTCATTTTACAGATGAGGAAACTGAGGCAAAGAGAGTTAAGTGACCTGTCCAGTGTCACACAGCAAGTGTCTGAGGCCAAATTTGAACTCAAGAAGATAAACCTTCCTGACTCCTTCCTGGGCACTTTATCCACTATACCAATTAGCAGGCCAGTATTTAAAGGTCTGACAATAAAGCAAAATTAATTGGGGAAGAGACAATCTGCCAATAAGGACAGCAACTTTATGTTGTAGTAAGTAATGATTAACCACCCCAAAATTGTGGTAATAGTGGAGAATAAGAGCTGAGTCCTACAGATGTTTAAAAGGAAGGAAAAGCTGTACTAAATACAGACTTTAAATGACTAAGATGCCAAAGAAAATAAAGTTCAACATGAAAGTAGTCAAAAAAATATTTGTGGAGGATGAGAGCTTGGATAGACATTAAGATATTGATCTGATGCCAGAACTGCAGGAAAATACAAAGAAAAAAGTACCAGAAGTACTAATAGGTTACACCTTGTTTCTGAATGACGTTTCAAAGACGGAATCTTAAGGTTGTAAAGAACTTTGTAAATCTTAAAGCACAATCTTAAATGTCAGCTACTTTTACTATTAGTAAATATATTTTTAAAGAAATAATTGGAGTGTTTTTGACTAACCTCTTTCCTAAAGGATACTTTCTTTTTCATGGGTTTCTGGAACACTGCTCTTTCTCTTCTGGTTTTCTTCCTACCAGCCTGGCCAATCCTCGATCTCCTTTGAAGACTAATCATCCATGTCCTGTTCATATAGGGTCTTTACCCCTTTTTTTCTCATTAACTCCCATGCGTTCAATTTTCATGTCTTTGCAGATAAGTCCAAAACAACCATACAGTCTTTAACTCTCTCAGAGCTTTAGTCTTAAATTTCAGTCTTACATTACCCACGTGCACTTCTTTCTGTCACGGGCTCCACCATCTTTCCACTTAGTAAGGTTTACAACCTCATTCTTAACTCCTCCTCAACCCCTCAAATGCAATTAGATACCCAACCTGGTCAATTATACCTCCCCAGCATCTCCTATCCATTGCCTTCTCTCCATTCATACCATAACCAACCTTGTTGAGGCTCTCAACACCTCTCACCCAGAATACTGCAATAGCCTTCAACAGAGTTTTCTCCAATGCAGTTTCCTCTATGTAGCTGCCCAAGTGATATTCCTAAGCACAGGTGTGACCATTCGACTCTCTTGTTCAAGAATCTTTAGTAGTATTCTAATGCCTCTAGGATAAAATATAAACTTTGCCATTAAAGGTCCTTTACAATCTGGTTCCAGCTCATATTTTCAGGTCAATAAAATGTTATTTCCCTTTTTATACTCTATTTCAGTCAAACTGGCCTCTGCTGGTCTTTGTTAAAAATATTCTACACACACACACACACACACACACACACACACACACACACACACACACACACACACACACACAAATTTCTAGCTACCATTTCCATCCCTTTGTCCAGGCTTCTCATTATGTTTCTCATTTCCTCCAGTCTCATTTCTTGGAATCTCTCAATGCCTTTAACTCTTTATATGAAGCCATTCCTGATTTTTCCAGGTTCTAGTACCTTTGAACTTTAGTACTTTATACACATGTATGTTACAGAAAAAGTTGTCCATACATGTTGCTGCCAAACTGATATTTCCAAAGCACAGGTCAGACCATGTCAATCCTTTGATCATAAAGTTCAGGCTCTCTATTGCCTCTAGAATAAAATATAAACTCCTTTTTCTGGGTGTTTAAAGTCCTCCACAGTTGGGTTCTAATATATCCACCTAAACTGATTTTAGACAAATCTCACATCTTGATGTCATAGAGAGAATATTGGGCCTGAAGTCAGGAAGACCTAAGTTAAAATCTGGTTTCATATACAAACTAGCTATATGACACTAGGCAAGTCACTTAACTTCTGTTTGCCTCAGTTTCTTCAACAAGGAGACAATAATAGCACCTACCTTGCAGAGCTGTTGTGAGATCAAATGAGATAATATTTATAAAATGCTTAAAACAGTGCCTGGCACACGGTAGATACCATATAAATACTTATTTCCTTCTCTCTCCCTTCCTTCCCTTCCTCTTCCCCTCTTACACATTCTATGTTCCAATAAACCTAGAACCATTAATAGATTGGTCCCCATGCTTCATCAGAAAATGACAGCTGAATCTTTGTTCTTCTACATCTTGTGTTTTCTTTTAAGCAAAGCTGGTTTCCATATCCTCTTTTGAAAACCAGATCCTGTTCTGCTATCAGCTTCTAATGTATTATAATATATTACATTATCTTTCTCTCACACACAATTACATATCCTGTATATGGTCAGCTTCTATACTTTATTGTCTTTTACATGTACATATTCTACTATTCAGTACTAATAAAACCTCTTAGTCCAGCATAAAGACATTAAGCAGCCCATACCTCTACTGGATTAGAGATTATAGTGTACACTAGACAGAGACCTAATATGGATTTAATAGCTACAGATTAGAAAACCTTTGGAGACTAAACAATCATTACTGTAACATGAGAACTAGACTAGTTGATGCTGCCCTCATGGATGCTACAAGTTAGACCATAAATGGGATGGGTATCAAATTCTGGCCTTTGTCTTGAAAAGTATAGGCCCCTGCACTCAGCTTGTACAAAACATTGTTGAGTAGCTCATAGAGCTATGAATTGGTCTGACCATTCTGGAAAACAATTTGGAATTATGTGAGAAAAATCACTAGACTCTTCTTACCCTGTGACTTAGCAATCTCATTACTGAGAATGTCCCCAAGAAAATGAAAGACAAAAACAAAAATATAACCTATGCCATATATTCATATGCATTCTTTGTGGCTGCAACAAAATCAAAACCAAAATAGTTGCCCATAAAATTGGAAAATTGCTGAGGATTCTGTGGCATATTAATGCAATAGAATATTATTGTCCTATAAGAAATGACTAATAAGGAATTCAGTGAAACCTGGCAAGACTATATGAAGTGATACAGTAAAGAAAGCAGAATCAAGAGAATAACAGACAATGACTACAAATATATAGATGATTAATAACACTAAAAAGCAACTGAACTCTGGAGTACAACAAACTTCTTAGAAAAGTGTCAATGAAACATTCCTGCACTAAGTAGAAAGTGAAGACCATGAATATGGAATGCAGTAAACCCTGTTATATGAAAAGGTTCAATGGATGTGTGGGTAGTAGGGGTAAAATGGGGTTTGGGAAGAAAGAAAGGAAAATTATGGGGAAACAACTATTGTATAAAAATAAAAAGCAATAGTGCTTATAAACCTTTAGAACCAATTATAGTAATAACCAAGTTTGTGTTATGTTGAGATAAAATCTAGAATGATATTTCAGGGAAATCATGTTAAGTGACCACAGTCTTCTCTACAAGTATAGGGTACTTAAAGGAGAATCTTAGCATCAAAAAATCTCTAATGGATTAGCGTTGAGTGATAAAATTAGGGAAAGGAGTATACTTGATCCCAAGAGGCCAGCTAACTAGGTCTTTTTTGTCTACATAATTAATATTCCCTTTTCGCTAAATAAATATTACAAAAGCATAAATGAAAACTGAATACTTTTGTTCTTTTTGTTGCTGTGAAATTTCATCATTTATTTCATAACTGCTATAAATATGGGGTAGAAGTAGATTTAGAGACAATTCTTAACTAGCATCTGGAGTACTCCAATAGTCCCCTAATTTGTCTTTCCATCTCTGATCTCTCCCCTCTCCAATCTGTCACTGACCTTGTCAAATTGATATTTCCAAAGCACAGCTCTGACTATGTTCTTCCTTTGATCAAAAAATTCTGGTGGCTCCCTATTGCCTCTAAGATAAAATAAAAATTCTTTTATTCAGCATTTTAAAGTTCTCCATGATCAGATTACTGGTCACATACCCAAGAAAGTCATAGACAGAAAGCAAGATATAACATATACATATATATTCATAGGAACACTTTATGATCACAAAAAAAAAATTAGAACCAAAATGGTTGCCCATCAAATTAGCAGGGAAAACTGTTGGTTTATCCCTCTACCTGCAATAGGTTTGGTTTTTTCTTCTTTCTTTTTTTTTTTGTGGGGCAATGAGGGTTAAATTGCCCAGGGTCACACAGCTAGTAAGTGTCAAGTGTCTGAAGCTGGATTTGAACTCAGGTCCACTTGAATCCAGGGCTGGTGATTTATCCACTGTGCCACCTATCTGCCCAGCCTGCAATAGGTTTTAAGATAATAAAGGATTTTCTGATACAATTGAGCTAAATGCAGAATGAAGCTTATTTTCTTTCACAACTGTTACTTATAATAATATTCATCTGGTTCTCTCTCACTCACCTGGAGAATTACCTCTTAGGATTTCTCTCCCTACCATCCAAGGTTCTTCTCCTTGCTCCAAATGGGAGATCACATCTGGTTTGGAAATGTGATGCCCTGCTCAAGTGGAAAGACAAATGACTTAGGTGTTTTTTCTGGGGACAAAGATATATCCCAAAAAGTTCCATGCCCCTGTTCCTCAGAACTTCTGAAAGATAAAAGATGCAGTAATAAATACAGCACAAAGAATGTACCTATTTCTTATGCTACAAGGTATAGACCTTTCACCTGAAAATCAAGAACATCTTATTTCTCTGCCAGAAAGGGATTAGGAATCTGATAATTAAACCCTAGGTTTCTTTATGGATAAACACTTCAGCAGCTCAATACCCTTTATTAACTGAGGAAAGAAAGATACTTCAATGGACATCTATGACTTCTAAGTCATATAAGAAAACCATACTTACCCAATGAGACCAGATTCCTATAATTCTCTAGCATTACATCTCTGTATAGATATTTCTGACCAGGGTCTAATTGCCCCCACTCCTCCTCGGTAAAGTACACAGCCACATCCTTGAATGTCAATGATTCCTGAAATGTCAAAAATATTTTTATTCAACCACGATCCATTGACATAGTTTTGGGGACAACTGGGAACTTCAGTGAGCAGAGATTACCTGTCCAAATAAAGTTCAAGTTTTTGAATTACAGAGGTAAGTCTCATACAGTGGTTAAAATGAGTTCAGGTTCTGTTTCTGATACTTAGTGACCCTAGGCATGTTACTAAACCTCTCTAAGCCCATTTCCATTTTTATAAAATGAGAGAAGCCTTGATGACTTCTAAGGTTCTTTCCATCTATAATCTATGATCCTATGAATATTCCAAATGTAGTATATTATTATAATTCTTACTATGTACCTAATAGTGATGTTGACCATAGAGGAGATACAATAGAAATATAAGACAATATCCTTAAAGAGCAAACATTTTTCCCTGTAAGCAAAATATACATTTGGCACAAATGGGGAATCAGTACTGGCTATGAATTGGTCCAACAATTCTGGAAAGCAATTTGAATTACATCTAAAATGTCATTAAACTGTGCACACCCTTTTGTTAAGCAATATCTTTCCTAGCCAAAGTGATCAAAGACCAAGACAAAGGATAATACACACAAATACACAATATTTATAATAGTACTCTTTGTTGTTTTAGCACAAAACTGGAAACAGTAGGTACCTATAAATTGTGAAATAGCTCAATATATTACTGCCAATGAATATAATGGCATATAACTGTGCTATAAAAATTAGAGAAGGGACTGATTCTGAGAAAGCTGAGATTTGTTTGACTAATGCAAAGTGACATGAGCAGACCCAGGAATACAATGACAATATTGTAAAGGAAAACAACTTTGAAATACTTATGAATGCTTATCAATGTAGTAACTGCTCACTACAGAACACTGATGATGAAGCATGCTGTCTATCTCTTGGCAAAGAGGTGGAGGACAGTAATTGCTAAATGAGACAATTTTTCAGATACAACCAATGTGAGAATTTGTTTTGCTTAACTATAATCATTTGTTACAAGGGAGGCTTTTTGTTATGGGGTTTTGAGGGGAGTGAACAGAGTTTTAGAGACTAATGTGATGGTGGCCGTTGATGATAGAGGCTCAAAAAGGGCAGGAACTTGACTTGTGATTTCAGTGGTGTAGGGAACACCTGGTATCAAACTTCCTATACCAAAACAAGTTAAGTGATGGAACAGTCATTAAGTGTCAGAAGGGGTACTTGAATCCAGGTCTTTTTAGGTGTAAGGCCAGCTCTCTATTCACTATGCCTCTCAGTGATGCCTCCCCCTTCCCCCCACCAAAAAAAAAGAGGAAGATGAAAAGAAAGCAAAGAGTGTTAATGAAACATTTTTAAATACCCAGAAAAAATAAGTTAGAAGGTAACAAAAACAAGCAGGGTAGTAGTTAGAATAGAGCTGGGGTATTCCTGTGACTGAATTGGAGGAGCTATTCCCTCCATTATGGGGAAAAGTACAGAATTCCACAGCTTTCAGCCCAGTGCTAAGAGTACAAATGGGTGGGGGGTGGTAATGATGAGACAGGGCTGAAAAGTAGGAAGCTTTAAGCCATTAGCTAGGTAGACTTGAGTATTGAGATATAAGGGGGTAGAGAGTAGGGAAAGGGCTGAGATGTTAAGAGTGCCCCAATCTGGCAAGGATGGGGAGGGAAGATATGGGGGATTTAGTAGGAAATCTTAGTTGTCTTCAATAGGGCTCTGGATGGACAAGGAACCCTATGGAGTTCCCTGAACCATAAGGGGTAAAGGCCTTCCTGGGTTGGAATGGGATTAGATTCCTCAAATTTAGTGGATTAAGGAACTCCCTGCCTTTCTGTGCCCTGCCAATGGATGGTAGCTTCAGGTTGAGAGACTTAGGCCTACATATGGGGTAGAATAGAGACAGGGTTGCATAATTCAGGAATCCCTTAACCCAGGCAGGCAGGGGCATTAGACATGGTGGATGGCCTTCATTTAGCATCCAAGTGTGGGAGACAAGGGTAGGTCATGCATATGCACAACTGGTGTCAAGCTTTGGAACTTCAGGAGGTAGATAAAGTGCTGGACTTGGGGACAGGAAGACCTCAGGCTGAATCCTGCCTCAGTCATTTACTAGCTATGTCATTGGACAAGCTGTTTAACATCTCTCAGCTTTAGTTTCTTCATCTTCATCTAACCTTTCGTTCCTCTGAATTTTTGAGGTTAACAATAGTCCCTTACGGGGCAGCTAGGTGATGCAGTGGATAGAGCACTAGCCCTGGAGTCAGGAGGACCTGAGTTCAAATCCAGCCTCAGACACTTGACACTTACTAGCTGGGTGACCCTGGGCAAGTCACTTAACCCTCATAGCCCTACAAAACAAAACAAAACAACAAAAACCAACAGTCCCTTACTCACAGGGTTGTCATGAGGAACAAATGACATAATATCTATAAAGCTCTTAGGAAAAAAAACATTAAAGAGCTATATTAACTGCTAGCTATTACTATTAGTCTCCAAATGATTTTTTTGTTTTTCTGGGGGTTTTTTCTTCCCTTTTTTCCTGGGATAGAGAGGGGTTGTGTGGTGCTTTCAAATCAGTGAGAGGATTTGTGTAGAGCTACCTTCCCTTGTTTTAACTGCTTGCTATGTTATAGGAAGATCTCTGTCTGGATTGGGCAGTGCCAACAAACCAAAATCCCTCAGAAAAAAGATTCTAGAATTGTTTTCCCATGAACCCTATTATCATATTGATTGGGTCTCATAATGGAGAAACCACCTTCTCAGAGAATATTTATGACAGCCAATCACTTCTTTTCTGTGTCACCTGATCTTGAACCTGATGTTAGCTTCACAGAAAACCTGTATAATATAAGGAAATTATTTAGAAATTTAGGAATACAAGTCTGTAGTGTAGCTCACATAACATTGGGGAACACAATTTATTAATACATTTTGGAAATTACAGGAGGGAGCAGGGGCTTGGTTCTTGCTTAAAATATCCACAAGCTAATGGATATGTATAAAGAACAAGCAAGATATCAAACATTTCCTAGAATGTTATGCTGCACAACTGCAGTAGGGCTACATGCACTATTTACCCTGAGCATGATTTCCTAAGAAATGGGTTAAGCAATAATTAGCCTTATGTAACTCACTACTATACAACTCATCTGTGATGGATGTGCCAAAAAATTAACAATTAAATCATCTGCACACTGGAGATCAAGCAACATAAGAGGTCTTTTTAAAACAAAAGGAGATGGGGGCAACTAGGTGGCGCAGTGGATAAAGCACCAGCCCTGGATTCAGGAGGACTTGAATTCAAATCTAGCCTCAGACACTTGACACTTACTACCTGTGCGACCCTAGGCAAGTCCCTCAGCCCTCATTGCCCCACAAAAAAAAAAAAAAAAGGAGATGGGCAGGTGACCAATAGACCAAAGAACAAAGGCTCCCCAGATCTAAGAAAAGGCCTTACAAAATGAATATAGAGAAGAATACACGCATTTTCAACAGGCAGTCTGAGTTATTAGAGAGATGCAAACAGTTAAGGACTCCAAAACTGAGTAGTAGAAGCAAAGTGAAGAACTAAGAGCAGGAGCATACCAAGATTTCATGGTGGAGGGCTAAAGTGATCAAGACCTGGAAACAAAGCTGGTGTTGGGGAATGGCTATAAGAACGTAGTGGAATATTATTGTTCAGTAAGAAATAAGTATGAGGAACTTAGAGAAATATGAGAAGATTTATATGAAATGATTCTGAGCAAAATATGCATAATCAAGATAGCAAAGTACATGACTGTAACTATGCAGATCACTAAAAGGAAGATAAACCCTAAATAATGGAAAAATCAATGAAGGTCCTGGAGAAGAGATAAAGAAAAATACCTTTTCCCTTGGATAAATAATAAAGAGGTGGGAAACTAGTAGAAAAGAATATCATACACACTGTTACAAAGATTCTATTTCAAATGTTTTTTCTTTGCTACAACAATGCGTTCAATCTGGAAAGGTGGGAGAGGAAATGATTGTGATACAAAGACAAAGACATCAATAAAACACATTTTAAAAAATGATCAAGTGCGCCCTTCTCCTCCAACTAAGCCACACTTCTTACTGGTTTCTACAAAGAACAGTGTCACTCCAGCTCGAAACCTTTGCACTTGATGTTCTCCCTGCCCAGAATGTCCTCTGCCATCCTCTACAATCATTTAAATCTCATCTAGCCTTTCGTTCCTCTGAGTTTTTGATATTTATTTTCTTCCCCATTCTTCTCATGCATTAAGGTTTTTACCTGTGTTAAAAAACAATAATTAAATGATTTTACATGTATGTCTTCTCTCCCAGTGAGACTGCAAAAGTGCTTGATGGCAAGCACTAGCTTCCATTTCTTTTGTTTTGCTTACTGACTAGTAGGACATGCTCACAAAAAGTACTAAGCAGCAGACTTGACATCCTGCTGAAAGAGTTCTTGGATATTATGAGAAAAAAGGAATTCTGTGAAATGTTGTTATTAAGTTAAGAATACTTCCTGTATCCTGGGAACAAAACAGCTGGGCCTCAGGTTTCTAGATAGTAATTCCAGAATGAGAGAAAACATTTCTGCCAGAAGATGGCATTTCTGGAGACTAAGAAAAAACCCCAACTCACCTGGGATCTCATCATTAGGAGGTCACAGTGCATTACTTTCTGTTCAGTGATCCGGCCAGTGTAAATGCAGATTCCTGGGGAGCTTGAACTGTGGAAGAGGAAAAAAAATGAAAGGAGATCTTTTGTCTTGTCTTGTGGTTCCCAAACTGATCAAGCTAGAGATCCTCACAGAAGAAATTGGTGTGACTCCTCTTACACATTTTATGACAGAAAGCAGTCACAAACATAGGCCCAGGCCTCTGCCCTGACACCTACACAGACCCATACATTTGCCTCAGTACCCAAGCATATGGACTCAGGTCTCTTCTTGGCTACCCACATAGACACAGGCCTTTGTCATCATACATATACATACATATACTCAGACTCAATCTTGTCAGCTTTAGAGAAGAAGTTCTCATTTAATGGTTCAAGGCACAACCTCCTTATTAGGGAAACCTTCTGTAATTCTCACCTCTCTCCTGAAGCATTTGGGTCAGATACTCTAAGGTTACAGTGCTCACTTGGTTTCTGGATAGTCTGATGTCATCCTAGTCCTGTTTATCCGGGCAAGATAACAGGGACTGATCCAACATGAGTCTTCCAGGACTTGTTCCGTCATGAAACTCTGACCAAAGGTTTAAGCCCAAGTGTGTCTCCTGGGATGAGGCCCCTGCTCCCCAGCCCCTGGGGGTCTAGAGGCAAGATCACTTTTATCTGGGACCTTCACTCTGGGGCTGAGATTTCTGTTTCCTCAATCCAGGACTCTCCCTGGTGCTCCAGGCTTGATGCCTCAATACAGAATTGCTGTGAGCAGAGAGAAGATGGGGTCAGAGAAGAGGAACTAGCACCTAAGTCCTACAAAGTACTGAAGAGAGAGCCAGCAATACAAATGGGCATATGATGAATTTTATTCATTAAACAACAATAGAATTCAATTCCACCAATGTTTATTAATCACCTACTATGTGCAAAGCACAAGGCTAGGTCCTAGATAGGCAGGCAAAAAACCAAACCAAAAACCAGTCCAGGCCCGTATGGAGTTTACCGTCTTTAGTGGCTCCCACTGTTGTGATAAATTACAAACTCTTCAACTTGCATTGAAAAGTCTTCACAACATGGCACCATTCTATCTTTCCAGGCTTACTGGATATTACCAACCTTTTTACACTCTTCCCTGCACTTGGTATTCTATGTCTTGTCCCCATGGCTTTCAGAGACTTTCCTCAGACTCTTAGGATCCCTAGCTTCCTTAACAGCTCATCTCATGTGTCACCTCCTGTGGAACACCTTTCCTGATCCCTCTTTTTATTAGTGTTCTCACCCTCTTCAGATCATCTTATTTTTATTTACTTGTGTACATGTTGTATTCCTTCAATAGAGTTCAAGTTCCTTGAGGCAAGGGACTGGTTTCTGTTTTTTTGTTTTTTTCCTAGTGCCTCCTCCAGGGTAGGCCCTTAAATGTTTTTGTTTGGTTGGGTTTTTTAGGTTTGGATTGGAATGCAAGTATATAAGAGGAGGGAGAGCACTAAAGGATACATCAAAACTAATGGGCCCCGGGGCAGCTAGGTGGTGCAGTGGATAGAGCATAGGCAGTGGATTCAGGAGGATCTGAGTTCAAATCCAGCACCAGACACTTGACACTTAGTAGCTGTGTGACCCTGGGCAAGTCACTTAACCCCAATTGCCTCACAAAAAAAAACCCAAAACAAACAACTAATGGGCCCCTCCACTGTATTCAAGGCCCAGTGCCAGCTGTTGTGTGTTTGTGTGTGATTCTCCCACTATCTTCTCCTTTACTCCATTCTTTGAAGTAAAGTCTCTTCACCAAAGCCAACCTCTCCATATACATCCCTGCTTCATTCTCCCCCAAATTCTCTAGGAGATTGCTCCCACAAGTCTTTCTTAAATCCTCAGTATTTTCCCATCTTCTGGTTCTTTCCTAGTTGCCTACCTTAAAAAACAAACAACAACAAAAAAACCCCAAACCTAATTATCCTCCTGTATCTTGCCTCCCTTTCTCAGCCAAGCTCCTTAAAAAGGCCCTCTAAACACCTTACAAGCCAGCTAGGTGGCACACCTGGAGTCAGGAAGACTCATCTTCCTAACTTCAAATCTGTCTTCAGACACTAGCTGCATGACCCTGGGGAAGTCACTTGAATCTGTTTGCCTCAGTTTCCTCATCTGTAAAATGAACTGGAGAAGGAAATAGGAATCCACACCAGTATCTTTGCCAAGAAAACGCCAACCAGGGTCACAAAGAGTCAGACACTACTGAAATGACTGAATGGCAAGCCCCTGAGCAAACCAAAACACCTAGCCACAGCTTTTGAGATGTGTTATCTTGCTCACTTGGAAGGTAAGCTCCTTGAGGGCAGGTATTCACTTTCGCATTTATTTGTCCAGTCTTTAATACGGTGCTCAGAACAAGCATTTATTAAGCATTAAAGCATTAAATGCTTAATAAATATTCATCCATCTATCCATTCATTCTTCACAGTACCTGGCACTTAGTAGGCATCTAATGCTTGCTGACAGATTGATACAAGGCAGAAGCAATCGAGATCTCGAACTCGAGGAGGCTCAGCCCCCGCGCTTCGCGCCGCACCTAGTGACTGCAGTCAAACGCCAAAGGAGCCGCCGAGGGCCCAGCCCGTCACTCACTCATCATCCACGCACTCGGACCTCGGGAAGCGGCTCCGCCCGCCCCGCCCCCCCGCCTCTCCCGGCCTTAGACTAACCCGCCCACCTCCAGCCCCTCCCGGATCCGCGCTCCCCAGGAAGAACGGGAGGCGGCAAGCAATGGGGCTGGGCCACCAAATACCTGGAATGGGTCCGGAGCCTGGACTGACCTATGATAAAAGGTTGGAAGCTTAAGAACAAATCATGGCGTTGAGGCTGCGTGCGCATCGTCAGGGGAAGTGCGCCTGCGCTGAGGACAAACTGTTCCGGACTACAACTCCCTAATTGAGGCGGTTTGTACGACTTCTATTCCTGTTCCAACAATTCCTTTCCTAAAGATCTTTTTGGCCTGCCCGATCAAGTTCTAGTTTTTTCCAGCTCCTCCTCTCGATGTCAAGAGCTACGCTTGCTTCTATCACCATAGCACGGGGAGAACTAGGCCTCGCAGCAGTCTCTGTAGCCCCGCCCCTCCCGTTACCCACTAGTTTAAGGGCCGGAAACATCCTTTTCTGGTGTAAGCGACTATTGGCTGGGCAGGTGATTTTCGTTTTTTAGGGAACTGGGGCAACCAATGCCTACCCCAGGAGCCATTGTGGAAGAGGAATTTGGGAAAACGGACCAGAGAGTAGTGCTGTGGGCGGGATGAGCTTCTGGTCAGGTCAGGTCATGTTAGGAACTGGAAAAAATAACAGCGTTTCTGAAAGAAATTACATATGACTAACCGACTATACATCTTTGAGGAAAGAAAAGCCATGGGCAGCATCCACTTCGACATTTAAACGTATCTGTGTTTTTTGTGGGTGTGCTTGCGTTCTCCAAATGTGTACGTTGCAACCCATCTTCACATCTTGTGGAATTATGGCCATGTTCTTCACTAAGTCCTCGACAGGGAGCCCACCAAATGGGCTGGAAGCCCTTCTTCTAGATCTTTTGATACTGTGTAAATAGAACCTGGGACCTGCCGCATAAGAGACTCCAGAAAAGCCACCTCAGCTTCCCGGTACTCAGTTTTGTTGTGCCATGTTGTACTCTTCGTGACTCCATTTTTTTTTTTTTTTTTGCCAAAGACACTGGAGTGGTTTGCCATTACCTTCTCCAGCTCGTTTTACATTCGTGGAAACTGAGGCCAAATTTGAATTCAGGTAGATGAGTTTTCCTGATTCCAAGCCCAGTCCTATCTGCCTCTAGTGGCAATACCAACTCAATGGCATAAAGTCAATTCACAGCAAAGTGTATATTTTTATTACCTAGGGGATACTTCAAAACAAAATCAATCAATGAAGAAACATTTGTTAAGTGCCTACTATGAGTCAGACACCGTGCTAAGGAATACAATTAAGAAAGATAGTTTCTACCCTTAAGGAGCTTATAATCTAATGGGGGAAGACACCATGCAAAAAAATATATACAAAGCAAGCTATAAACAGGATAAGCAGTATCACTGGTGTGATACATCACTGTCTACTAGTTACTAGTCTCAGGGACCTGAAGGATGGTGTTGCCTTCTACAGTAATAGGGAAGGTAGGAAGGGGGCTGGATTTATAGAGAAAGATAATGAGTTGTTTTGGACATGTTTAGTTTAAGATGTCTACTGGACATCTAGTTTGAGATATCTGAAAGGCAGTTAGAGATGTGAGGTTAGAGGTCAGCAGAGGGGTTGGGACAGGATAGGTAGATTTGAGAATCATCAGCATAGAGATGGTAAGTAAATCCATGGGAGCTGGTGAGATCATGGAATAAAGAAGTGAGGAAGAAGAGGAGAGGGCGCAGGATAAGTTTCTATGGAACACCTATGATTAGAGGGCATGACCTGTATGTGGTTCCAGAAAAAGATTAAATTTGATCAAAAAGTACAACCAATAATGTTACAAGAAAAGACACCCTAACCCCTGCATACATGGTGTTCACTCTCCCACAGGTTACTACATCACCAGTGATGCTGCTTACCACAGAGTACAAATGATCCAGGTACATTGTGTTGGGGCACATATCAGGAACTGGTCTGACCAGGGCACATATATGGATATAACAAATCAAGAACTCATGTGGTCAGGGCACACATATGGAAATTATACACAGAGATACACATGGCCAGGATGTATATATGGCTTGGGGGCAACTCGTATCTTCAGTGCTGCAGTTAGCAGTGTGCTCTGGAGATGTTGCACATTTGTGCTGGGCATCACTTCTCTACTTTGTCATAACCTCTGCTGGGTGTCTCCAGTGGACTTGTGGTCATCAAGCAGCTCTCTGCTACCATCTGTTGAATTTCAGTAAGTAAAAGCTATCTATTCTTCTCTGTTCCTACCTGTAGTGTAGTACAGAGATGAGAAAGCCTCTCCTTGACAAAGGCAAGTAGATGCTTTCATTATATAGCCATCGTTGAGTTATCAAAATTACCCAGAGGTCTATCAAAAGTTAGCAGAGGGGGGCAGCTAGATGGTGCAGTGGTTAAAGTGCTGGCCCTGGATTCAGGAGTACCTGAGTTCAAATCCAGCCTCAGACACTTGACACTTAATAGCTGTGTGACCCTGGGCAAGTCACTTAACCCCCATTGTCCCACCAAAAAAAAAAAAGTTAAAAAGTCACTTAACCCTCATTGCCTCCCACACACACACAAAAAGAAATTGAGTCCCAAACGGCTGCAAAAGTTAGCAGAATGAAACAGACTAAGACTATGCAAAGAGAGATGGAATATCATGTATAAGGAGCAACAAGTAGGTCACTTTGGCTGAAATACAAAATGTGTACATGGGAGTATTGTGAAATTATTCTAGAAAGATAGTTGGGAACAGATTGTGGAATGCCAAACAGAGGAATTTGTATTTTGTTCTAGAAGTAATAGGGAGCCACTGAAGCTTCTTAGGTAGGAGAGTAAGATGGTCAGATCTATAGTTTAAAAGTATCAGTTTGGGGGGGGCAGCTAGGTGGCGCAGTGGATAGAGCACCAGCCCTGGATTCAGGAGGACCTGAGTTCAAATCTGGCCTCAGACACTTAACATTTACTAGCTGTGTGACCCTGGGCAAGTCACTTTACCTCAATTGCCCTGCCCCTCCCCCCAAAAAGTATCAATTTGGCAACTTAAGTGGAGGATGAGCTGGAGATGGGAGAGACTGAAGAGTAGGAGGTTAATTAGGCAGCTATTGTAATAGTCCAGACAGAAAGTTGGTTGAGAGCTTGAACTGGGATAGTTTGGGTACAGAGAAGTAAATTGATTTTAGAAATATTATGGAGATAGAACTGACAAGACTTGGCAACTGATTGGATTTGGGGATGAGGAAGAAGAGCTGCATGTGACCACTAAGTTGCAAACCTAGGTGACTAGAAGGATGATGGGATACCAGAAATAGGGAAGTTAGGAGAAAGGGTGAGCTTTTTGGGTGTGCGCAGGGGGAAGGAAATGAGATGTTTTGAACATGCTGAGTCTGAGATGCCTTTGGGACATACAAGAGGAAATGTCTGCTAAGCAGCTATTAATGTTGGACTGGAGCTTGAAAAAGAGATGAAGGTTGAATGTGCAGGTTTAAAAATCACTTGCATAGAATCAGTTAAACCCAGGGGCAACTAGGTGGTGCCATGGATAGAGTGCTGGACTCAAGAAGATTCATCTTACTGGGTTCAAATCTGGCCTCAGATACTTACTAGCTATGTGAACTAGGGCAAGTCACTTAACCTATTTGCCTCAATTTCCTCATCTGTAAAATGAGCTGGAGAAGGTAATGGTGAATTCTTCTAGTATCTTTGCCAAGAAAACCCCAATTGGGTCGCAGAGTCAGACACAACTGAAAACAATTGAAGAAAATACATATGTAGTCATGCAAAACATTTCTGGATTAGCCATGATCTGAAAAAGAAAAGATATTTAAAAAAAAACAACTAGCTTCAAGCTGCATGCAGAATCCATCAGTTCCCTCTCTGGAGTTGGACAGAATTTTTTTTATAATAAGTCCTTTGGAATCCTAATTATTTTCTATGATAATGACTGGACATTCACAGATTCATTAGCATTGGATTAGCGTACCTGTTTTTATGTTTGCTTGTTTCCCTACCCCCACCCCCCACACACAAGCCCTCCATTTGCTTTTTTCCTCTCCTGACCTCTCCAGGCTACACTCCAGATTTTTTCTATCATGCTCCAAAAACCTCTTCATCTTGGAAACCTTTCTTCACTGAAGCCCTGAAATTTACACACTGGAAGTACCTTCTACCCTCCCCCCTCTCCATTTAAAGCACCCAGTCCAATTTCATCTTTATGTCCATCGAGGTTGCATAGATCTTCTCTACTAAGCTGTGAGGTGTTTTAATTTGCACTTCTCTATTAGTAATTTACAGCATTTTCCATATGAGGTTACCCTATTCATATATCTGAAAGGTAATTTCTTCCTTGCTCCTTTAATTTGTTTATGATATGACTTTTTACATCTAAGCCATATATCTATTTGGAGATTTTCATAGTATATGATGTGAGATGTTGGTTTAAACCTATTTTTTGCCAGACTTTCATCCCAAGTTTCCAAGTGTTTTTTGTCAAATAGTGAATCCTTCCCAACTTGAGAATTTGGGTTTATTAGACACTATGGTACAGTGGTTTTTACTCTTCTGTATTTTGTGTACTTAATCTGTTCCACTAAGTGACCTCTCCTTTTTTTTTTTTTCTAATTTAAAAAAAAAATTTTTTTTGGTGAGGCAATTGGGGTTAAGTGACTTGCCTAGGGTCACACAGCTTGTAAGTGTAAAGTGTCTGAGGCAGGATTTGAACTCCGGTCCTCCTGAATCCAGGGCTGGTGCTCTATCTACTGTGCCACCTAGTTGCCCCTGACCTCTCCTTTTCTTAACCAGTACTAAATTGTTTTTTAACAATCACTACTTGGTAGTCACTTTGACATCTGGTACTGATAGATTCCCTACCCCAGCTTTTTTTTCATTTTTTTCTACTGATATTCTTGACCTTATATTCCTTTATAAGTTTTTTTTTCTAGCTCTATAAAATATTCTTTTATGATTTTGGTAGAACAATGAATATATTAATTTACTTACTATTGTCAATTCTATCATATTGGCTTTACCGACCAATGAACATTAATGTTTCTACAATTATTTAACCTGACTGCTAAGATTTTATTTTAAATTTTTGCATCAGTATTCATGAGGCTTACCAGCCTACTTATTTTTTCCACTGCTTTCTCTTTCCCTGGTTTAGTTATCAAGAACACCTTTGTATCTAAGAAAGAGATCAAAATTGTACCTTTTTCATATTATTGCATTTTCTATATTGTTGGAATTGTTTTTTGAATGTTTGATAGAATTCTCTTGTGAATGCATATGGTCCTAGAGTTTTTTCCTTTGTGAGTTCATTTATGGCTTGTTCATTTTCTTTTTCTGATATTAGGGTTCTTTAAACATTTTATTTTTTCTCTTTGTTAATTTTAGTTTTTTATATTTTTGTAAGTATTTATTTCCCCTAATAAGCACAAAGAAACAGGATAGAAGGAAATACACAATTAACAGTCACAAATGTGAATGGGATGAACTCATCCATAAAACAAAAGAGGATATGGATTACAGAAGCCAACAATAGGGGGCAGCTAGGTGGCACAGTGGATAAGACACTGTCCCTGGATTCAGGAGAACCTGAGTTCAAATCCTGCCCCAGACACTTGATACTTACTAGCTGTGTGACCCTGGGCAAGTCACTTAACCCTCATTGCGCCACAAAAAAAGAAAGGAAAGAAAGAAAAAGAAAGAAACCAACAACATGCTGTTTACAAGAAACACACTTGAAACACAAAGGTTCATATAGCTAAAATAAGGGACTATAATAAAATCTATTATGCTTCAGCTTAATTCAGAAAACTGATGGTAGCAATTGTGATCTCAGATAAGTCTACACTTTAGAGACATGATAAAAACATAAGGAAAATTACATTATACTAAAAGGCACCACAGATAAATCACTATCAGTGTGTATGTGTATATGTGTATATATGCTAGGCATCTAATAACATAACATCTGAGTGTTTAAAGGAAAATCTAATTGAATTAGAGGGGAAAATAGGAAAACTATAATAGTGACCTTAAGGCACCCCTTTCAGACCTAGACCAATTAACGTAAAGAAAAAGAAGAAAGAAGTTAAGGATCTAAATAGAACTTTAGAAAAATTACAAAGGATAGAAGGTTGGTTTTTACTTTCTTCCTTTCCTTTTAATCTTCCTTTCACATAACTCCTTTCAGCATTTTAGATTATTTTAGTTATGATTGTCACCTCACCTATTCTACCTCTTTCCACCCTTTAGACCCCTCTATGTCCCTTCCTTGTCCCTGTTTCCTACTTTCTTTTTGAGTTTAACAGTTTAATATATTTCTATACCTTTCTCTCTCCCTCTCCCTCTCTCCCCCCATTATTGTTTTCCATCTTTCTCTAATTCAGATAAAAGGAACATTTATGCATGACTTTTTCTGGATTTCTGCATCAGGGTCTAGTGAAAATAGTTCTGTCTGTAGGAGTTATGGATGAGAGCTCAGGTACACTCTTCCTTCTATGCTGCCATCTTGGCTTCACCTAGAAATACCTTTTTTTCTTCTGTCTTCATTAAATGATTCAAGGTTGCTGTTGAGAGTTGTGAGAATGGGGCAGCTAGGTGGCGCAGTGGATAGAGCACTGGCCCTGGAGTCAGGAGTACCTGAGTTCAAATTCGGCCTCAGACACTTAACACTTACTAGCTGTGTGACCTTGGACATGTCACTTAACCGCAATTGCCTCACACACAAAAAAAGAGTTATGAGAAAATGGGTAGTTGTCTCCTCTCAATGTGGACATGTCTGTCATACTTCTCCTGACCTGTTTGTAGGACAAGGATCTCAGATCCCCTCCTCCCCCTCAGGCTAGCAAGGTCACAGAGTTCAAGGAGCCCTGATCTCAATAAGGTCTGCTCCAGAATTGTGTCCATATAAGGAAGTATAAGGTCCACTCCTTAGTTATGCCCATACAAGGAAGAGGGGTGGGAATACTGTGTTCTGATTAGCTAGTTTTTATGCGTAGATTGTAACCCTTGAGTAATGGGACCAATGATGAAAAAGGAGAGGGTCCATTCGCATTAGGGACTAGGGTATAAAACAGGGCCTTCGAACCCCCTTTATGGGCACCCACTAGCTGCACACTAGGATGCCTCCTTCTCATGAGAAGGAAATAAAGAGCCTTTGTCACATTCCTGTTAAGTTCCTGAGAATTACTGAGAAGAGGATGGTTTTTTCCCTCACAAGAGTGATAAATAATATCCCCAAACTGTGAAAGAATCTTTCATGAAAGGATTAAACATTCTTCTATATGAACTATGGTTTCTAACCAGTTTCTCCAGTCTTTCCCCACATATAAAATTCTATACAATCAATGCCCTGGGATAGTTGGAGACCATTTAAGATGACTGGTACATAAATAGGGAGAAAACCACCATCACACTCCAAGGGGGACCTATGAACAAAGGAGGTGTGCTACCTATCCATAACCTCTAAACCAGAAAACTTTCCCAGAATGTGATAGAAATGGTAGAAAAAATATTTTCAGTCACCTAGTTGATAAGTTTTGCAGATGGCACAGCTAGGCTTACTCTGATTATACTCTGACTAGTCTGATTCATATTGTATTGGATGTCTCTCGGTGATTCATTAACTCTCATGTCAAGCACCTCTATACAGATAGATTTCAGATTTACATATGAAGTTGTCATCTCTTCCTGAATTCCATACCACCAGATGCTAGCTGGATCTCCTGTAGACATCCTAAACTTAACAGTATGAAACAGAAGTCATTACCTTTTCCCCAAAACCTATTCATCCTTTAATCTTTCCAATTTCTGTTGAGAATTCCACTGTCTTTCTAATCACCAAGCTTTGAAATTATAGAATTGCCCTTTACTCTTCATTTTTCTTCAACATCTCTATGCAATTAATGGTCAGATCTTATCAATTTATCACAATCCTCACAACTATCACCTCTTCTCACACCCAAACCACCCTAATTTGGAGACTCATCACTCCTCTCTTAGAATATTGCAATATACTCATACTTGGTCTCTTGATCCAGCCTTCATATACAACAATATTGATAGTCCTAAAACAAAGGTCTGTCATTCTCTTGGTCAAGAAGTCTCAGTGGGGGCAGCTAGGTGGCGCAATGGATAGAGCACCGGCCCTGGAGTCAGGAGGACCTGAGTTCAAATCCCACCTCAGACACTTAAAACTTACTAGCTGGGTGACCTTGGGCAAGTCACTTAACCCCAATTGCCTCACCAAAAAAAAAAGTCTCAGTGAATTTCTACTACCTCTAGGATTAATTATAAATTATTCTGGCATTGTCCTTCACAGTCTACTTCTAGCCTATTGTGCTTTCTCTTTCAGATAACAAGTTTAATCATTGACAGTAAATTTAGGGGCAGCTAGGTGGTGAAGTGAATAAAGCACTGGCCCTGGATTCAGGATTTCCTAGTTCAAATCCAACCTTAGACACTTAGCGCTTAACTAGCTGTGTAACCCTGGGCAAGTCACTTAACTCTCAGTGCCCCACAAAAACAAAAACAAACAAAAGTAAACTTAAGTTAAAAGTTTACAACAGAGGGAAGCTACATGTCAGGGCCTTTTACAAACTGATCAGAGGTAGAAAAAGTCTGAAAGAAGCCCTTCAATTTAATTTTTTTTTTTGTTTAATTTAGTCATGTCTATCTCTTCATGATCCCATTCAGGGTTTTCTTGGCAAACCTATAGGAGGGATTTGCCATTTCCTTCTCCAGCTCATTTTACAGATAAGGAACTAAAACAAATAGGGTCAAGTGACTCATCCAGGGTCACACAGCTAGTAAATGTCTGAGGCCAGATTTGAACTTAGGAAGATGAGTCTACTCACTTTATCCACTTTTCCACCTAACTGCCCTTCTTCAACCTAATAATCTCTACCAAAGATATCCATGTTTGCTCTAGAAGCCAGGGAAATCTTAGAAAATCTGCTCTTCATGTGGTCTGTCACCTCAGCAGATGGTTGTGTTGTTTGTACATCATTCCTGCCCAGCATTAGAGGTACACCCAAATGGTCCTGGTCATAACCTTATTTTCTTGTGGGCTGAGACAATATCTTCCATCTGAAGCAGTAGGAAAGCATTCTCTACAACCATCTTGTATATCTACAATTTCACATAACAAATGGTTCCCAAATACCCAATTTCTTCATGTCTCTACCAAAGTACCTGTTTCACCATCCATACCCCAGGTTCACAGTTCTCTTGAGTGCTCTTGGCCTAAAAGGAAGTGACCAGACATATGATATTGGTCCCAAAGAACTGTAGGGCTTAGGCCACACAGCCTTGTATGGCTACTCTTTAATGCCACTCATGGCTTGGGACTTCTTTGTCAGCACATGAGCCAGAGCCATCTTAGAATATCCACCCCCTGGCACCAGGAGAGATTTGAGGAAAAAAAAACATTTTGGCTCACTTGTATGGCCTCTCTGAGAGGTTATCCTTGATGGCTTTCTAGAGGACAGTCGTGCATATGATTTCAAATAGGTCAGTCCTAGTTCCAGTGTCATCTTCTCTTTGTTCCTCTTATCAGCTGGCAATCTGGAATTCATAGGCTCTAGTAAAATATTTATCTTTAGACTTAGCAGATAGCTGTGATAGTGGCCTATGTGAGTACTGATGAGATAAATCTGATCTGCTTTTTTCTATAATGACCACACTAAGCTTCAGATGTATAAAATTCTCAAAAAGCTGCTGTGTATATTCATCTTCTATATGTAGGATTTGGGTAAAGCCTTTCTCTAGAGTTATCTTAATGTCTGAATAGCTTTCTCCTTTGTTGTGTTCCATGGAGGAATCCAGCAACACACAAGTTCTTAATGTTATGCTACATTCATGGTCAAGTCATATCCTTGTTGAATGTGACTCCAAATAAGACATAAGACCTCAATAATGCCCAGCAATTTTCTTCCTTAGCATAAATCTTAATGTCAATATCTTTTTGCCATTTTCCTCAAAGTGTACCATCTTTAGGGGATCTGGTGCAAGCCAGGAAGGACTAAGTCTGAATACCTTGGTATGGATGACATTATGGATAATGTTCATTATTATGCCATCACTGTTAATATCAACAGGCATACTGATTTTTTTAGGTGTGTTCATCATTTCATCCAATACTTATTGGTAAATGGAAATTAATCACTATTGTTGGGTTGATCAGTTACTCTAAGAAATGTTTAGCTAGTATCTCTGATAGCATCTCTTTAGCAGGAATAATGACTAATGTAGTCCCATTCCTAATTTTTTCATCCTAAATTTGACTCATTTCAGTCATGGACTTGGCTGCTAGAAGCTGAGCTTGAATCTCTTATGGAATGTCATTGGTCATCACAATGCCAACTGTTGGGTCCAAAAGTCTCTTTATTATGAACTTTTAAAATCCCAAACATATTTGAATACCATCTGCAATAGCTTGAGAACATTTATGTTCCATGATAATACTTTTCTTCCAGAAAGGTTTTGGATGAGGGAGAATGACCCACCCTATAAGCATGAAGCTGAGAACCAGGAGCTAGGAGAAACAGCAGAACCTTCTGTAGATAAATTCCAATAAATACTTTCCAGACTGATTTTATATTTTACTTATATGATAACCTTAATAACCACCAACGAAAAGAAACAATGAAATAAACATTAAAAACCAATGAACAGGGGGCAGCTAGGTGGCGCAGTCGATAAAGCACCAGCCCTGGATTCAGGAGGACCTGAGTTCAAATTTGACCTCAGACACTTGACACTTACTAGCTGTGTGACCTTGGGCAACTCACTTAACTCTCACTGCCCCACCCCCCAAAAAATCTAACCCCCCGCCAAAACCCCCCTCAATGAACAAATAATAAGCAAAGAAAGTGTTATTTGCCCTCAATCCTCTTATGAGCTTATCCCACATTCTTCTTCTTTTGGCCATTTTCCTTTCTTTTCCTTTTTTCTTGTAAAAGTTATAGTTAGGGGGCATATGGCTCTGGTGTATTAATTTCACTCTGTATCATCTAACAAGGATCTTTCCATATTTCTTTGTGTGACATTTTTTTGGTGCCATGATACTTCATTCATTAGTATACCATAATTTATTTAGGTATTATTTTAGGTATTACAAATAGAAAAGCTATGAGTATGTTTTTACAGGTAGGTCATTTTATGCTGTTTTTGTGGTAGTCTTAGTGATGGAATTACTGGATTGAAAGAAATAACCAGTTTTGTGACTCATTATATAATTATATATTGTTTCAAAATATTTGCAGTATTCTGCAATCTCAACAATGAACTTTATCATGAAAATATATTTTTTGCCATTTGAATTGGTGTAAAGTAACATCTTAAATTTGTTTTGATTTTCTCAATAATTAGGGAGCTCGAACATCTTTCCATTTGGTTATAAGTAGTTATATTTCCTCCTTTGTAAATTATCTTGTCATATCCTTTGACCACTGATTTACTGGGGAGTGTGTATTAATCTTATTGGTATGTCAGACTTTTATCTGATATATTTATTTCACATATTTCTCCAGTCTATTTTAGATCTTATTTGTTATGTAAAATTCAAATCCTTTATATAATTCAATCCATTGATTTTTATCTCCAATGATTTCTTTGATTTTTTTTTAAAGTGAAAAAATGTCCCTGTTCTTCATAGTCAAGGCAAACATATTATTTCTTTTTTTTTTCTCCCATATTTTCTGGGGGACAGGTAGTGGGGGGACAGTGTTGAACCTGTGATTTAAATGATCTATGAAGCTCTTGTTAAGGAAAGCCCTATACCAATTCAGATCAGCAAGGATTCTGCAATATACAATCTGAGAAATTCACATAGGCTACTGAGAGGTTAAATGATTTACCCAGGATCACACAGCCAGTATGTCAAGAGGTGGGACCTAAACCCCTGATTTTTCTGATTTCAAGGACAGATAGCTACCCATTGGGATAGTCTCTCAATTTCCATAATTTTCTTCCAATTCTTCCTTTATTTGATCTTCTTAGCATTTAATAATCTTGCTTTGATTATTCCATTTGTTTTCTTTAGTTTCAGTTCCCAATTCCACTGTTTCTCATATCCTAAGTGATTCAGTTATACTATAAAATTTTTAAATTGTGTGGAAACTTTTTACTTTACTAATTTTTCTTTTTTAGTTGTTACTCTTTTCTTTGGTACTTTAATTTTATGTTTCTTTGTAAGAGAAGCCCAGTTCAGTTTCCTCTTTTGGCCTGGGACTCAGAGGTGGTGGCAGCACCTGGTTCTAGAAAAATACAGGTAGACATGATTGGGGGCGGAGCCAAAATGGTGGAGAGAAGCCGGGAGCTTTCCTGAGCTTTCTTGTGTTTCCCTCAAAAACAACATTAAATCAAGCCTCTAAACAGATTCCAAAACTACAAAAAGAGAGACACAATCCTCCTATTTAAGAAGACTTCAGGCAAGGTCTGTCTCACCTGGGTGAAAGGGGAGGGAGGCTCAGCACTGCTTGGCTCATTTGGCAATTTAGCTCAACACAACTTGGCTAGATGGGTAGCTTGGCTCAGCACTGGTCGGCTCAGTGGGTAGCTTGACACTGCTGCAACTCTACACAGCTGAGAGTGGGGCATCTGAGAGCATATCACTCAGTGGGGAGTGTTGACAGTTGTTTTGTGATTCTTAGGTTTTCACAATGCTTCTGGCATGACAAAGAGTGAAGGGATGGGATGGGAGGGTGGAAAGAATATACACCTATATAGATGTTATTAACACACTAGGCAGCAATGCTTTTCTATCCAACATCTTCTGCACCTTCTTTCATGTCCTCTTAGGGGCTGGGTTGTGCTAATGGGTACTCTATCCATTCTGAATTCTGTTCAGTTTTGCCAACAAGGGTAATCTACCAGCCTTCTCTCCCTTAGGTTCTTTGACCCCAGATGAAAGCTTAAATTCAATGGTTTTTCTCCTTGGAATTTTGTTCTTCCCTTATAGGTAAGGTCTCTTGGTCATACCTGTCATGAATTAAGAGGATTTTAGTAAACTCTACCCCACTGTAAGGCCTCCTTTAGGTCATGGTACCTTGTTATTCCTACTTTTATGTAACCTTAAACTGGAGTCCAAATGCTAAAAAAGTATAATGGAAGGAGGCTGAGAACTACTTTATTAAATCCAATCTGAGGGCAGCTAGGTGGCACAATAGATAAAGCACTGGCCCTGGATTCAGGAGGACCCGAGTTCAAATCCAGCCTCAGACACTTGACTTATTAGCTGTGTGACCCTGGGCAAGTCACTTAACCCTCATTGCCCTGCAAAAACAAAACAAAACAAAAAATCCAATCTGGGGGAGGTACATGGCTTTGATCTCCCATTGAAGTGTGGATGTGTACATGTTGTAGGTAGTACTACCATGGAAAAAACTGTTGTGAAAGATCCAATACATTTGTACCCTGGGGAGCTGAAGTCTCCCAATTAACCTCCATTAATTTAGTCTCCATTATCTTCTGCCTTTCTAAATACTCCCTTTTCTTATGCACATCCCAGATTTAGCTAGATTGTTGGGTCAAATGTGGAATCCTAATCTAAAGCACAGATCATGGATACCTGGTATCACCAACCCTGGTAATCCAATTAAATTCAACAAATATTTATTAAGCACCTACTATGTTCAAGGTACTGTGCCAAATTCTGAAGATACAAGGATGAAAAATGTCAGTATTTGCTCTCATGGAGCTTACAATATATAATAAAAGGAATAAGACATGTATACAAAGAAATAAAATACAAAGCAAAATGTAATAAGGTTATAGAAGTGATTCCTGAAAAAAATGTCCAAGAAATTCTGAAGACTGAGGGGTGACTTTCAATTGTAGAGATTGAAAAAGGAAGCCTTTGAGGAAAAAGTGGCATCAGAGTTGTAATTTTAAAAGTAGGATTTCATAAAGGCAGAGATGAGGTGGGAATGTATTCTAGGCATGAAGGATGGAAAGCATGAATGTAAAGAGGTGGGAGAGTACAACTAATAGCTTGGAAATGATGTGGTTAGACCACATTATTTGGTCTCCATGGTCAGACCAATGAACTAGAAATATTATTTTACACCTATATCTTATAGAAGGGAAAGACAGGGAAACCACAAAATCTTGATGCTGAAAGAAAAACTTGCAGGCCAGCTAAGTTAATCTGTATCTGAATAATTATGATCCCTACTACCATATGGCCATCAAAGCTTTTACTATAAGATTTCTAGTAAACAGAAACCTGAGCTCTGCCAAGCCAGTTGATTATGTTTTGAGATAGCTTTGTTAGGAAATATTTCCTTACTACTAGCAAAATCTGGCTTCTGTAACTTTCACTCACTTCTCCTAGAGAGCAGGCTTTCTGGGGCCAAGGAAAACAATTCCTCTTCTGTATGAAATACAATAGGTGGTAATGTGAAAGGAAGCATATGTTTCTTGAAAATATACCAAATAAAATCATAGCTGGTGACAGTTACATGATGGCCATAGGTTATCTGAATAAGGGGCATCTAACAAAAGCTTTCCCAGTATTATTCTACACTGTGAAGTCTCTGGTGTCTTATCAGGGTTGAACTGTGCCTGAAGACATTCCCACATTGCTTACATTTATAGGGTTTCTCTCCAGTATGAATTCTCTGATGTCGAATAAGGTTTGCATGAAGGCTGAAGGCTTTCCCACATGTATTACATTCATAGGGTTTCTCTCCAGTATGAGTAATACAATGTTGAATAAAAGATGAACTTTGAATAAAAGCTTTTCCACATTCATTACATTCATAGGGTTTTTCTCCAGTGTGAATTTTTTGATGTTTAGTAAAGGATGACCTGTCCCAAAATGCTTTCCCACATTCATTACATGCATAGGGTCTTTCTCCAGTATGGATTCTCTGATGTTGAGTACAGTCTGTACTCAACCGGAAGGTTTTCCCACATTCATTACATTTGTAGGGTTTTTCTCCAGTATGAATGGTCTTATGCTGAGTTAGGTGTGTGCTCAGACGAAAGGTTTTCCCACATTCATTACATTTGTAGGGTTTTTCTCCAGTATGAATACTCCTATGTCTAGTGAGGTGTACACGAAGTCTAAAGGCTTTTCCACATTCACTACAATTATAGGGTTTCTCTCCAGTGTGGACTCTCTGATGTTGCCTAAGGAATTCACCATTACTAAATGACTTCCCACAATCATCACATTTATAAGGTTTCTCTCCTGTATGAATTCTCTGATGTCGATTTAAGTGTCTGCTCTGACTGAATGCTTTCCCACACTGATTACATTCAAAAGGTTTTTCTCCTGTATGGACTGTCTTATGTTGAGTAAGGCATACATTCTGGCTGAAGGCTTTTCCACATTCATTACATTCATAGGGTTTCTCTCCAGTATGGATTCTTTTATGTTGAGTAAGGCTTGCACGTGAACTGAAGGCTTTCCCACATTCATTACATTTATGGGGTTCCTCTCCAGTATGGACTCTCTGATGACTCACTAGGAGTGAACCTTTACTGAAAGTCTTATCACAATCACTACATTTATAGGGTTTCTTTCCAGGATGAATGCTTTTATGTTTAGTAAGATGTCCCTGCAGTCTGAAAGTTTTCCCACATTCATTACATTCATAAGGTTTCTCTCCAGTATGAATTCTTTTATGTTGAGTAAGGTGTGCATATAATCTGAAAGCTTTCCCACATTCATTACATTCATAGGGTTTCTCCCCCGTATGAATTCTTTTATGTTGGTTAAGGTTTCCACGAAGCCTGAAAGCTTTCCCACATTCATTACATTCATAGGGTTTCTCTCCAGTATGGACTCTATTATGTCGAGTAAGGTTTCCACGAAGTCTGAAGGCTTTCCCACATTCATTACATTTATAGGGTTTCTCACCGGTGTGGATCATCTGGTGGTTCTTAAGGATTGTACTCTTACTAAAAGCTTTCCCACATTCATTACACTTGAACAGCTTTTTCTCTACACAGATTTTTTGGCATTCAATTAATTGTGAATTACAGTAGGTTTTCCTATATGTGTCAAATTTATGAGTGATTTTTTTTGAAGGAAAAATTTGTTCTGCAACCAAACTATATTCGTTACACTTGTGGTTTGTCTTCATAGGGATTATTTTTGCTTGGGAAACTGTACTTTGTCTCAGCTCTGCCTTCTTTATATTCTGTTCTATTCCAAATTGGGAATCAGTTTCTCTTAGCTCAAAGTACCAGATACCATCCCTTGTGAATTTTTCCAGTGTTACTTTTTGGGGTGGGTCTGCTTCAGGAATGTCTTGCTTTAGAATTGAATCCTTGGTTTTATTCTTGATATCCTGGTCTGAAAAAAAAGAAAGAAAAAAATGCAACTGTGCCTTGTTGCCTGTTCTGAGATCAAAGAAATTTACTAACATGAGAAGAGTAAAGGTGATGATGACAATGGTGGTGGTGATGATGATGCTAATGAGAATAACATATAGGTGGCTTTGGAAACATTTAAATACTGAATTCAATATTTGTAATTTAGAGATAGAATAGTAAATGTGTCAAGAAGTAGTGAGATATGAACATAAACTGTTGCAGAAAAATTGATCCAATAAATAAGGTGAACACAGACAATTCAACAATTCTGATCTATTGATGAAGAACAGAAATTAAGAAAGGTGACTGTTGGAATAGACTAAAGAGAGGGGCTATGACTGAGAGCAAATATCAGAATTATGGGGAGCAACTAAAACCTGAGTTTAGGATTTCACTAACCTATGTTCTGGTTATTTTAATGGAGTCCGAACTAATCTCCTAGGTCTTATCCTTTACAATCCATTTTATACTCTTCTACCAAAGAAATCCTTCATAAAAGATAATTTCAAGTCTATGAGAATACTCCTATAGCTTCTTTAACTATACTTAGGGCTTTTTTGCAGTCTCAGTGATCCGATTTCTGCTCAACTATACTGTCTTCATGCAAATGCCTATGGGATCAGGGCTACTTACATTAAGCAGGAACTATAAAGAATGTAGAGGGAAAACCAATGGCTCCTTTTGATCAGGATCACTATATACACTCTGAACATTGTTATTTTTTTCTTGTTCTCTTAGAATAGGTATTAACTATGAAAATTCACTTTGACCACTAAGCATAGCCTTCTCTATTCCTCTTTGACTTTCTGAATCTTGTACCTCTGGCCATTTTCAGACTTTGGGCTAGCATAAAAGTAAAAAGCTTGGCTTCCTGGAGTTTAGCCCTACTCAATTTCCTTCTTGTTTTTAACCAGTCTCACCACTATGAACTGTTGTCATCAATGCCCTCATATGCTGATGCTGCTCTCTTAATGAAAATCCTAAAATACCTCCCTACTGCCTATCTGGAAGTCTAAGTCCTTTACAAATTGGCCTCATATTACTTATTCACTATTATTTCTCAAGATGCATGCCCTAGTCAAAGGTATTATCAGTAGGAGTGGAAAGAAAAAGGCAGTATAATAATGCGTAAGTCACTTAACCTCACTGAGCCTCAATTTTTTCATCTTTAAAATGGAAATAATAATATCTATAGGACCTGACAGGGTTGTTGCAAGGGTTAACTAACATTATAATGAATCATAACCTTCAATCCTTGAAGCATTATATGAAAATATAATTTATGGTAGTAATACTATTAGTCAAGCACTCTTTTAATTATCTCCTACGTGCTATAACCTAGACTATTATTCTGGCCTCCAATTGGTCTCAAGTCTCTTCTCATTCAATATAACTGCCAAAAAGTTTTTCCTTAAGCATGGATCTGATCATATTACTTCCCTACTCAATAAATCTACTGAGTCCCTATTACCTTTAGGATAGATTGCAGATTCTAGAGTGCTTTAGAAGTCACACTGTCAGAGGACTTTCTTTTCTTTTCTTTTTTTTTTTTTGAGGAGCAATGGGGTGTGACCCAGGGTCACACAGCTAGTAAGTGTCAAGTGTCTGAAGTCACATTTGAACTCAGATACTCCTGAATCCAGGGCTGGTGCTTTATCTACTGCGCCACCTAGCTGCCCTTACCTTTAGGATAAACTATCAATTGCTCTGTTTTGCTTTTACCACTTGGCCCCATTCTATCTTTCCAGCCTCATTATAAATTATTCCCTTTCGAAACAATTTTTGTGGCCAGTACTTCTGATAAAGGCCTCATCTCTAAAATATATAGGGAACTAAATCAAATTTATAAGAATCCAAGTCATTCCCCAATTGAGAAATGGTCAAAGGATATAAACAGGCAATTTTCTGATGAAGAAACCAAAGCTATCTATTCCCAAATGAAAAAATGCTCTAAATCTCTAATGATTAGAGAGATGCAAATTAAAACAACTCTGAGGTACCACCTGACACCTATCAGATTGGCTAAAATGACAAAAAAGGAAAATAATAAATGTTGGAGAAGCTGTGGGAAAATTGGAACACTAATTCATTGTTGGTGGAGCTGTGAACTGATCCAACCATTCTGGAGAGCAATTTGGAATTATGCCCAAAGGGCGATAAAGCTGTGCATATCCTTTGACCCAGCAATACCACTTTTGGGTCTTCTTCCCAAAGAGATCATAGAAAGGGGAGAGGGACCCACATGTACAAAAATATTTATAGTTGCTCTTTACGTGGTGGCAAGGAATTGGAAGTTGAAGGGGTGCCCATCAATTGGGGAATGGCTGGACAAGTTATGATATATGAATACAATGGAATACTATTGTGCTGTAAGAAATGATGAGCAGGAGGAGTTCAGAGAAACCTGGAGGGTCTTGCGTGAGCTGATGATGAGTGAGATGAGCAGAACCAGAAGAACATTGTACACAGTATCATGAACATTGAGTGTTGATCTACTGTGATGGACTATATTCTTCTCACCAATGCAATGGTACAGAAGAGTTCCAGGGAACTCATGATAGAAGAGGATCTCCAAATCCAAGAAAAAAAAAAAAGAACTGTGGAGTATAGATGCTGAATGAACCATACTATTTCTTTTGTTTTTGGTGCTGTTGTTTTTTTTTCTATTTTGAGGTTTTTCATCATTGCTCTGATTTTTTTCTCTTATAACAGGACTAATGCAGAAATAGGATTAATGTTATTATGTGTATATATATGTGTGTATAGATATATATCTATATATCTATGTATATAGATATAACCTATATCAGATTACCTGCTGTCTAGGGGAGGGGGGAGGGAGGGGAGGGAGGGAGAAAAATCTGAAATTGTAAAGCTTGTATAAACAAAAGTTGAGAACTATCTTTACATGTAACAGAAAAAATAAAATACCTTATATGTAAAAAAAAAATTATTCCCTTTCCCAGACTCTATAATCCAGTCAAACTGTCTTCCTCTTTGATTCTTATACATAGCACTCTCTTCTGTCTTTGTGCCTTTGTACTGGCCATCCTCCATGCCTAAAATATACTCCCTTTTCACCTATGCCTCACAGAATCCTTCACTTCATTCAAGATGCAATTCAAGTACAAAGCCTTTCCTGATTCCCCTGCCCCTCTGCCCCCATTACTAATGTCCTCCCTTCCTAATTCCCTCTTATTTTATATTTACTTCACACATAGTATGTTTTTTTCTGTATTTTCTTATACATTTACATACTAGGTAGATGGGTGGTATAGTAGCTAGAGTGCTGGAAATGGAGTTAGGAAAACCTGAGTTCAAAATCCAGCATCAGACATTTACCATGTTACCTTGGGCAAGTCACTTAACCTGTTTGCTTAAGTTCCTGCAATTCTAAAATACGGAACATAATAGCACCTACCTCCTGGGATTGTTGTGAAGATCAAATGAGATAATATTTGTAAAGTGCTTGGCACAGTTCCTCGAATATAGTAGGTATTATAAAATGCTGATTATACTGCACCACCAATCAAAGATAAGCTCCTTGAGAAGAGAGATTTATTTCTTTATCGATTTTGTCTATATCAAGTCTACAAGTATTAAGGAAAAAAAGAACCACCTCTTTTCTTAAGGAGCTTTCAGTCTAATGGGGAGGCAACATGCAAACAAGATATATGCTGGATCTTTTGTGGTGGCAAAGAATTGGAAAGTGAGGGGATGCCTATCAACTGGGGAATGGCTAAACAAGTTGTGGTATATCAATGTAATGGAATACTATAGTGCTGTAAGAAATGATGAGTAGGTGGATTTCAAAGAAACCTGGAAAGACTTAAGATGCTGAGTGAGATGAGCAGAACCAGGAGAACATTGTACACAGTATCAACAACATTGTGTGATGATCAACTGTGATAGGCTTAATTCTTCTCAATAATACAATGGTCTAAGATAATTCCAAAAGATTCATGATGGAACATGCTCTCCACAACCAGAAAAAAGAACTGTGGAATCCAGATGTAGATTGAACCATACTGTTTCTACTTTTTTTGTTTTTGTTTTTTGAGGTTTTTCCCTTTTGTTCTTTTTGTGGGCCCAAAGTACCTGCAACCGATTTTCCAACATAACATTCTGATTCTTCTTTCATAACATGACTAATGCATAAATATGTTTAATGTGATTGTACATATGTAACCTATATCAAATGGCTTGTTCTCTTGGGGAGGGAGGGAGAAAAATTTGGAACTAGAAATATTATAAAAACAAATATTGAAAAAATAAAATATTTTAAAAAAAAAGATATATGGGGGCAGCTAGGTGGCTCAGTGGATGGAGCACTGGCCCTGGAGTCAGGAGTACCTGAGTTCAAATCCAGCCTCAGACACTTAACACACACTTACTAGCTGTATGACCCTGGGCAGTCACTTAACCCCAATTGCCTCACTAAAAAACAAAAAACAAACAAACAAACAAACAAACAAACAAAAAGGTATATGCTGGAGATAAGCTCAAAGGGAAGACACTTAGATTAGGGGAGCCTGGGAAAGGCTTCCTATAGAAGGTTTTCCAAGTACTTAAGCACAGTGTCTGAAAACAGTGACTTAATAAATGCCTATTGATTGATACTAAACTTACCTCGGCAAGAATGTGTAGAGACTCCTTTTTGTACTGTCCAGGGCTCTTCTCCTTGCTCTAACTGGGAGATCACATCTGGTTTGGAAACCTGATGCCCTGCCCATATAGAAAGACAAAGGATCTGAGTGTTTTCATTAGAAAAAATAACTTTTCCAGAAAAATCCCCAAAACATTTTCCTCAAGACCTATGAAATATAAGAAATGTATAACATCATAGCCAGCACATCAATAATACTTTTTTCTTACTGTACAAAGTTAGATCTTTTCCCTGGAAATGGGAAGAAGTTGTACTCTGTTTCTGTACTCCAAAGGGATTAGGAATAAATGATCACAGAACTTCAGGTTCTGACACAGATCTCAGAAACACCATAACTTTTGGTAACTGAGGAAAAAAATGGGACTCAATGAAAATGCTCATGCTTAGTTAAACAGGAAAGCCTCCCTTACCTAAAGAGACCAGGTTCTTATAGTTCTCAAGCATTACATCCCTATATAGGTATCTCTGATGAGGGTTTAGTTGCTGCCATTCCTCCTGAGTGAAGTCCACTGCCACATCCTTGAATGTCAGTGATTCCTGAAATGACAAACACATCCTTGTTTAACCTAGGAAAAGCCATCGAAATTACACTGGACAGAGTTGGTAACATCAAAAGCAATAAACAGGATTATTAAATTTTGATGGTAATACAGAATCTGATTTTTCTAACTAAATTATTTAATTTCCTTCCAGTACCTTTTCTGACCACATAAGTGGTACAAAATATGGTTGAGATACAGTGTCCTTGAAGGACTTATTGTTTTAACTGGGAGAAAAACATACATGTGATACAACTGGAGAACAAGACATTACTTATTAAAGTGCTAAATTGCATGGTATAGATATTAAGTGCACAGAAGAAAGGAAAGAGGTCTATAGCGGTTTAGGTAGCTAAGAAAGACTTCACAAAAGAATTACAGAGGCATGAAGTTGGAAAGGACCTTGGAGGCCATCTAGTATGACCTTCTAGTCAATAGAAGAATACTCAGCTACAACAGGGGTTTTTAAGGTTTTTGTGTAATGGACACCTTTGGCACTCCAGTGAAGCCTATGAACCCTTCTCAGAATAATGCTTTTAAATGCATAAAATAAATTACAACAAAATACAAAGAAATGCATTATAATGAAATGTAATTTTCAAAATATTTTTAAAAATCAAGTTAATGGACCAAGAGACCCTGGCTATAACATCTATTTCCACTCAAGTATCTTTATCTTACCTATTCTTGAACTTTTCAGTGAGGTAACTGTCTCATAAGGCAGAGCCATTTTTATGATTCTCTAAAAGTTAGAAATTTCTTTTATTGAGCTGCAATATGCCTCCCTAGAATATTTATACTTTATTCCTAGTTGTCTTTGTAAGCACAAAGAATAAATCAAATTGATCTTTATCTTTTATGTATCAGCTTTTCAAATTATTGAAGGCAATTATTATAGCTTGGCTAAATTTTTTCAAGGCTAAACATTCTAGTTCCTTTAACAGTTTCTCACATGACTTTTTTTTTCATGCTTGTCACCTACTTCTAGATGTGTTCTAGTATATCAATGTCTCCTTTATAATGTGGCATGAAGAACATAACATGGTATTCCAGATGAAGTCTGACCACGAAATAACAGTGGAGGGTCTATCTTTTCCCTTCCTTACTCTCAGAACCATAGGGAGGAGAAAAGGAAGGGAATAAGCATTTATATAGTACTTACTATATGTGAAGCACTGTACTAAGCACTTTTGGCTAATATTCTCTCATTAGATCCTTACAACCCTGTAGGGGAGGTGCCATTATTATTCCCACTTTACAGTTGAGGAAATTAAAATAAACAAAGGTTAAGTGACTCACCATGGTTTACATATTAAGTGTCTGAGACAGGATTTGAACTTAGGTCTTCTTGACTCCAAGCCCAGTGCACTATCAACTGTACTATTTGCCCCATTGTAGATGTATTAACAAAGTATAAGCCTTATCTATTTTTAGCAGCCTTACTACATTATCTCATAATAAGGCTATATAACATGACAGGTGGGGAGATCACTCAGGTCAGACAATCTTGGGATAAGTCAAGATGCATACATTATGAATTGTGTTCAGGCTACAATGACTGCAGCATCACATTACTCCTTCTACATTAAGATTGGATCATGCAATAATGTACCTTCCCTGAATAGGCGCTAAAGTCCCTCTAAGAATTGACCTTAGCAGTAGTTGCCTTGCTCCAGGAACCTATAGGATAATACAAGAAGAATACTAGGTCTTGAAAGAGATTTTTCTTTAGGAAAGTGCCTAGCTGTTCTCCTGGGACACAAGCAAGATCATCCTTCTGACTGTCTTCAGCAAATGAATAGGAGTGGCAGGTATTGGGAGAATATAATCAAGACCATGTATGAAAGGACTTTATCTGGGTGTTGTGGTTACCATACAGCATTCTGCTCTTTTTCTTGCCCAGGAAAGTAGGGGTAGCTGTACCTCTATATTGATGATAAGGATTTCCTGAAATCATTGCTTGTGACTGTTATCTACCTTTGGTTATTGGGAAAAATCTATGGGACCCAGATCTATACAAATATGGGTTTTGAGGCTAGAAGGCATGATTTTATATGAGGGTCACACATATTTAAAGTACTAGGTCTGGATATTTGGCATATGGATTGGATGTGGGGTTACAAAGCTTGAACATATTGAGAATGATATTCCTGCAAACCTCTTAGACACTTTAACAGTAGCTTATGTTAATAATAGTCTCTTCTTTTTAATTTAAGAGTATATTGCTTGGGGCGGCTAGGTGGCGTAGTGGATAGAGCACCGGCTCTGGAGTCAGGAGTACCTGAGTTCAAATCCGGCCTCAGACACATAACACTTACTAGCTGTGTGACCCTGGGCAAGTCACTTAACCCCAATTGCCTCACTTAAAAAAAAAAGAGTATATTGCTTGATGTAGTTAATAATAGGTAATATTTTATATACTACTTAACAATTCCGAAGCACTTTTCTCATTATCACACTGGTAGGTAGAGTATTATTATTTCATTCTGCATATTAAGAAAATGAAGCTCAGAAATCACAATGAATAAGTGATAGAAATATCAACTTATCTACAATATTGTAAACTTCAGAAGTATGCTTTTCATTGTGTCTCATTTCTGTTTTGGGTGTTCATCCTGGGTTATATAGGAAAGAGGAGAACCAGAGAGAATGGTGTCCTGAAAACACAGAGAGAAGATAGTATCAAGGAGGAGAGAGTGACCAGCATTGTCAAAGGCTGTAGAGATGTTGAGAATGAAGATTGGAAAAAAAGATCTTGGGTTTTGGCAACTAAGAGATTATTGGTAACTTTGAAGAGAGTGGTTTCATAGGAAGAATAAGGTCAGAAAGTGGATATTAAGAAGTTAAGAAGAAAGTTAGAGGAGAGAAAATGGAGGCACCTAGTGTAAAAGGCCCTTTCAGGAAGTTTGGCTAACAAAGAGAAGATGAGATATAGGATGATAGATAGAGTAGTTGTTGTTCTTCATGATCAAAGAGGACCAAAACCACTACATTGGAATCAAGGTACCCTGTGTTCGTCAGAACGCTCTACTACAGGTTGGGTACAAATAGTCTATATGAACATTTGGAGTGGAGATGTCTCTAAATTTGTATATCTCAAGTTCTTTTGAGCTACTGCAATTCTTCTTTGTTCAGAGAATGCAGCATGTTCTTTGATGCAGGCACACCATGCTGGGTGGTCCTATGCCAGTCTCTCAATTGTCTGCCAATCAATTCCAGAGTTCTTCAGAGAGACCTGGAGAGTGTCCTTATGTCACTTCTTCTGACCTCTTTTTGTGTATATGCATTGTGTGAGTTCTCTGTAAAATAGTCTTTTAGGCAAATGTATGTTTAGCATTCAACCAATGTGGCTAGCCCATTAGAGTTGCATTCTCTGCAGTAGAGTCTGAATGATTGGCAGTTCAGCTCCAGAAAGGTCCTTAGTGTCCAGTACCCCATCTTGCAAGTGATCTTCAGAATCTTCCTATTGGTGGCTGGGAAATCTTGAGAACATTGTTCATTATCCAGAATCCAGGCAAACATGCTGTCATGGAACTGGTGTACAATGCTGATGATCTTCTCTGGGCAACCAAATTTTGCCATGATCTTCCACAAGCCCAAACAAATGATGGTATCAAAGGCCTTGGTCAGATCGATGAATGTTATGCTCAGATGTCTGTTCTGCTCCTGGTATTCCTCCTGGAGTTGTTAGTCAACAAACACCATTTCAATTCCTCCTTGGCTCTTTCTGAAGCCACATTGGCTCTCAAGTAGATAACCATCTTCTAAATGAAGAATCAGCTTATTAAGGACAACTCTGGCAAGAATCTTGCCAGCAATGACTAAGAAAAAGACCCCTCTGTGATTGTCACAGAACAATTTATTTCCTTTTCCATTATAGAGATGTCTCAATGGAGGCATCCTTGAACTCCTGGGTGATAAACTCCTCTTGTCATATACCCCAGAAGATTTTTGTCAGCTTTTGTATGAGCAGTGGGGGGGGGCCTTATAAATCTCAGCTGGAATAAAATCAGCACCAGGCACTTTGCCACAGGAGAGGAACCTAATGGCATTCAAAACTTTTTCTTAAGTTGGAAGTTTGACTAGAGAGGGATTGACTTCCACCTGAGGTATATGGTCAATGGCTTCAGCATTGGTTCATGATGGTCTGTTGAGAACACTATGGAAGTATTCAGTTCATCTCTCTAGGATCATGTCTTAATCACTAATCAATGTGGCTCCATCAGCAGTGAAGAGTTGAGATGCAGCATAGGTCTTTGGCCCATAAATAGCCTTCAAGGGCATCATAAAAAGTGCTTTGGATTGTTACTATTAGCATAAAATGGAATTTCACCTGGCTTCTTACTGATCCAAGAATCATGGATGTCTCAAAGCTTTGATTGCACTTTACTTTTGCTGGAGTTAAACACTACCTTCTTAGAGATGGATAAATTATACTGGTGGTAAACCTTGTGGAGTTCTTATTTTTTTGTTTAGCAGCTTCTGAATTTCCCTTTTACATTCATTGAACCAATCTTGTGATTGTGTTCTGGTTCAGATGAGTAAATGAGCTGCTGTACACCAAACCTCTGAAAGCTTCCCATTCAGCTAGGTGGCAAGTGGATAAAGCACCAGCCCTCGATTTAGGAAGACCTGAATTCAAATCTGGCCTCAAACACTTGACACTTACTAGCTTTGTGACCCTGAGAAAGTCACTTAACCCTCGTTGCCAAGCAAAAAAAGAATGGCATGGATGGTATTGTTTGACTCATGCATTAATTGGTTTTAAGTGAGGCATAATTGCACCAAGTCGTTGGCCTTACTCTCTATTCCAGAGTCATTGGAGTCCAATGGCAATACAAAAGTCAAGAAGACTGGTGATGGCTTGGGATGCACTCTAAGCACTCTACAATGCCTACTATCATGACCAGTGGAACAAATTGTTTTCCTCTGCCCATTCTGCTGGGGGAAATCTTCATATACTTGGGGTAGACACCCCCCTAACTCAATGAAGGGTTTGAGACCCCATGATTACTCTCAATCTGGTTTAGCCTGTCTGCTTTAATGGTTTACTGGGGTGTGGCTGCTGCACATGCTACAGCTTCTTGGAGCCACAAGTGATAGTTGGGTAGCAGATGGACATGAAAGGTAGAAAGCAGTCCTGAAAAGGGCTTGGCAGTCCTCACACCAGAGGTACTAGAACACTTGTACACCCCAGTTAGCAGAGACTGAAGGATCAAGTAAAGATTTTTTCAAGATGAGGGAGACATGGGCATGTTTGTAGGCAATAGGGAATGACCCAGTAGATAGAGAAAGAGCAAAAATAAATTAAAGAATAGGGATGACAGAGGGAGCAAGCTGTTCAAGAAGATGAGATGGAATGAGATCATTTAAGTAGGCAGAAGGGTTGATAGCAAAAAGCAAAACTACCTCATCATGTGAGAGAGGGTGAAGTAGGAGATAGTGGCAGAAGGCATATGAATGATATGATATGGAGAAGAAGAAATTTAATTTTTTCCTATAAAATATGAGGCAAGGTTCTCAGCTGAGAGGGTGGGAGGAGTAAGAGCCATAATAAGTTTGAGGAGGGATGAAAAGTTTTGGAAGAGCCACTGTGGAGAGTGGGATAGTGAATTGATAAAACAGGTATAGTAGGACTCCTAGCAACAGTGAGGGCTCAGTTGAGGTTATGTAACAAATTTGTAGTGAACCCAGTCAGAACAGTTGCATGATTTTTTTCTATCTTCAGCATTACATCTGTAGGAATGAAGGTGGTGAATAGTGGGAGTGATCCAAGGCTAAGTCCTGGCAAACATAATTGTTAAAATGATAAAGGGATTAAGGATTCAAGACAGGAGGACAATGTAGAGTTTATTTGGGTAACCAAGGGGTCAAGATGGGAAAAAAGAGAGTGACTAATGTAGAAGAGATAGTCTGGGAGAGAACTGAGGAATCAAGAGATTGGAGGTCATCATACAGAAGAAGAGCAAGGTTTTGTAAGGCAAGGCAAAGGAAGAAGTGAAAATCTAATAGATTATGGTCAGATAAGGGGATTTTAGAATTCTTAAACATGGAGGTGCTACATTTGTAATCAAGGGTATGGCCATCTTTGTATGCCGCTGAGATGGGGTGTAGGAGTATCTGCTAAGAAGTAATTAGGTTGGAAAACGGAGTGGTTAGGGTATTTGAGAGAAAGTCAATGTGTATACTGAAGTCCCCTAGTATGAGGGCATGAGTTGGGAAGTATAGTAATATCCTGAACTCATTAGTACTCAGAAGTAAGGGGAGTGACCTGGAGATCCTCTAAAGTCACGATTACTTATTATACTGAACATTTAAAAATCTTTCAATATCACTTTCCTTTATAGATTATTTTGTATGGCACAATAATATTCAAATACATTCATAATATAATTTGTTCAACCATTCCCAACAGATAGATGTGCCCCCTTCCTACCTCTGCTTTTTCCCAGTCTTTTTTTTTTTTACTATAAAAAGTACTGTCATAAATATTTTTTTATATATGGGACCATTCCATCTGTCTTTAACCTCCCTGTGGTATACTGGACATATGCCTAGTAGTGTTTCTTTGGGGGCATATTTCCAAATCACTTTCTGGATTACCAGGAGTGCATTAGTGTACCATTAATGTGTCCACAAACCCCTCCACCATTTGTCCTTTTTCTTCTGTTTGTCAACTCTGCCAGTCTGGTGGTTGTGAGGCTTTAATTTTTATTTTTCTAATTAAAAGTGATTTGCTATATTTTTATAAGGCTACTGATATCTTGAATTTCTTCTTTTGAAAACTGCCTTTTCATATCCTCTATTTTTCAATTATATTGTTATGTTGTTATATATTCTTACAAATTTTAATCAGTTCCTTATTTGTCTTGGAAACGAGACTATTAGAGAAACTTTCTTATAAATATTTTCCACAGTTATTTCCATTGCAACTTTAACTGCAATTTTTTGTGTGTGCAAAAACCCCCAAACCAAACTTGCTTTATGTAATCAAGTGTTTTTCCACCTGCAATTCTATCTTTTCTTTGATCATAAACTCTTCTCCCATCCATAGATCCAACAGGTAATTCCTTTGTTGCTACTCTGATTTATTCTATAGACTTGAAAAAAGTCATATACGCATTTAGAGTTTACTTCAGAATATAGTGAGTTGGTCTAAACCTAATTCCTTCTAGACCGTTTCCCAGTTTTCCCAGAAGCTTTTGTCAAATAACGAGTCCTTACCCTATTAGCTGGGGTCTTTGGGTTTATCAAACACTAGGCAACGGTGTCATTGTATACCTACTCTGTTTCACTACCTGATTTCTGGTTTTTAGCCAGAAATTAATCTTCTTGATGATTACTGCTTTGTAGTATAGTTTGAGATTTGGCACAGCTAGCCTTATTTTTTTTCTCCTGATAAAAGTATTTTATTATTTTCCAGTTACATGTAGAGATAGTTTTCAACATTTGTTTATATAAGATTTCCAATTTCAAAATTTTCTCCTTCCCTCCCCTAGACAGCAGGTAATCTGATATATAGCCTTATTTTTTTTATCATTTCACTTGAGATTGTTGTTTCTCAAGATGAATCTTGTTATTATTTTTCTATTTCTATATAGCAATTCTTTGGTAGTCTGATTAGTATGGCATTGAATAAGGAATTCAATTTACATAGTATTGTTGCTTTTATTGTAATAGCTCACCCTACCCTGAAGCAATTAATATTTCCCCAGTTACTTAGGTCTGTATTTCTGTAGAGTTTTTTGTAGTTGTATTCATATGGTTCATATATGTACCTTAGGGAGACATTCAAATATTTTATATAAATTGTAGTTATTTTAAAAGGAATTGCTCTATCTCAACTAAGTTTTGTTGGTAATATACAGAAATGCTTATGATTTATGTGGAAATATTTTATATCCTTCAACTTTGCTAAAATTGTTATTTCATTTAATTTTTAGTTGATTCTTTAGGGTTCTCTAGGTAAACCATTTTATCATTTGCAAAATGCAATAATTTTGTTTCCTCTTTTCATGTATTATTCCTTCAATTTCTTTTTCTTCTTATTATGGCTAGCATCTCTAGCACTATATAAAAAATGAGATAATGGCCAATTGCTTTCTTCTTGATTTTAGCCAAAAGGTCTCTACTTTATGCCCATTACATATAACACTGGCTCTTGGCTTAGATAGCTATTACCTTTTTAGACAAATAGGTGTTGTGTTATATATTGTCAAAATCTCTCTCTGTATATTTTGATGTAATCATTACTTTTGTTTTTTTACATTTCATTTCTCTTATTATTAGTGATTTGGGGTATTATTTCATATGGTTATATATAGCTTTTATTTCATCTTTTGAACACTGCTTGTTTCTATCCTTTTACAAGTTATCCAATGGGGAATCCCCAACTGTCTTTCTTCAGTGTTTCTTCACCTTATGTATGTTTCTTCTCCTTCCAGTTAGACAAGGTATTCAAACAGTTGTCTTATGCTTTTCTCCCTAGTCGACCAAAGCTTGCAGTCTTTTTTCTTTTCTCTCTAAATAGTCTTCCACATAGCTGCCAAATGGATATTGTTATATGCTTCTACTGTGCTCAAAGTTTTTAATGTTCCTAATTTACTCTGGGATAAAACACATAATACTCTCTTTGGCATTTAAAATCATTATATGGGGGCATCTAAGTGGTGCAGTGGATAAAGCACCAGCCCTGGATTCAGGAGGACCTGAGTTCAAATCCGGCCTCAGACACTTGACACTTACTAGCTGTGTGACCCTGGACAAGTCATTTACCCCTCTTGCCTTGGGAAAAAAATAAATTTTACAATCTGGTTCCTGACTGTTTTTTTCAGACTGACTTCACATTATTGTCATACATAAACACCATAGTCTACTAAGTGACAATTATTAACATTCTATATTCTGCCTCTTTGTTTTGGTACAATCTTGTCTGGACTACTATTCTTTTTCGCCCTTGCCTTTTGGAATTACTAATTAACTTAAATGTTCCACCCAAATGCCACTTTCTAAAAAAGGCCTTTTCTGATAATGAGGATATAATATAATACAATAGGAAATTAACTCATGGTACTGGCAGACTATAGCAACTTCTGTTTTGTTTTTATTCATTACACAATATATGTATCTTAGCAATACAGTGACTTAAAAATACAAATGGTGTCCATTTCAGAACCTGTACATTTAACATTTAACACATTTTTTCAAGAAATATTTCCCATTCATTCCCAAAAACATGAGTAGCAGCGACATTCCATTAAAGCAGTGCAATGAAATGCTCTGCCCCCCACCAATATCAAGGTGATGCAGGGTATTTTTACCATTTCTCTTTGGCAGTGTGATTTATTCAGAGGAACACCACTACACAGCAATAAATTATACTAAAACAAATGCAGCACAGCATGGCATAAATATAATTTAAATTAAAAAAATTAATGTTCTTCCCTTTGTGTGAGTTAAAAAAACCAAAAAAACAAAACAAAAAAACAACCCAACGCTCAACACATAGCAGCATAGTTTGGCAAAAATTTCCACATTGGTCATGTCCAAAAATATACATCTCTTTCTGTATTTCTTTTGGGGGGGGAGTGAGGCAATTGGGGTTAAGTGACTTCCCCAGGGTCACACAGCTAGTAAGTGTCAAGTTTCTGAGGCCCGATTTGAACTGCTAGGATCACAGGCATGCAATTTAGGATTCAGGAGTTCCTGAGTTCAAATCCAGCCTCAGACACTTGACACTTACTAGCTGTGTGACCCTGGACAAGTCACTTAACCCCCATTGCCCTGCAAAAAAAAATAAATAAATAAGAATTGGGGGCAGCTAAGTGGTGTAGTGGATAAAGCACTGGCCCTGAATTCAGGAGGACCTGAATTCAAATATGGCCTCAAACACTTGACACTTACTAGCTGTGTGACCTTGGGCAAGTCATTTAACCCTCATTGCCCTGCCCCCCCCCAAAAAAAAATTGTAGAAAAAATATTTATAGCAACTCTTTGTGGTGACTAAGAACTGGAAATCAAAGGAATGTCCATTAATTGGGGAATGACTGAAAAACTTAAGAACTCTGATCAATAAAATGACCAACCATATCTACAGAAGACTTAAGATGAAGCATGTTACCCATCTATTGAGAGAAGTGATGAACTCAAGGTGTAGAAAGAGGCATACATATTTTGTACAAGGCCACTGTATGGATTGATTTTGCTCAAAAATATTTGTTTTACACACATACACACAAACAGAAGATTGGAGAAGTGGGTTTAGTGAGCCAAAGGCAACATGAAATATTATTTCATAGTGTATTTGGTCATCATGTATTACAGTATTAAAAATAAAAATTTTATTAGATTGTGAGGTTCTTGAAGACAGGGACTATCTTTTGTCTCTTTTTGTATCCCCAGTGCTAAGCATAGTGCCTGGCACATAGTAGGCACTTAATAAATGTTTATTAACTGACAAAAAAAAGAAAATATTGGTTACAAGGGTATTTCCCCCCTTATCTAGGTTTTTAATTAGAGTGGGGGCATTTAAGGGGAAAGAGAGGTTAGCAACAGTGATATAAAAAGGGGGGCTAATAAAACATTTTTTAGAATGTACAGAAGGAACAAAAAGATGTTCATAAGTAAGCACAAATAAGACAGCTTTGCAAGCGATGTGAAACTGTTATATACTTTTTAAAAAGTGACATGAAATGGAAGTTTGTGGTTTCATATATAATCCCCTTTTGGTGTACTATTACATATGTGAAAATGCTTTTTGTTAAGTTCAAAATAAAAACAATTCATATAGGAAGCATATCAATGGTTATTTACCTACTATAGGATCTGGCCTTAAATAGCCAGATAACCATATTCACCTTTACTCTCTAGATCATCATTTTGCCAATTGCTGAAGGTAAAAACTCAAACACAGTTGTCATCATACCTCCTTTCCCTGCTCTGCTCTATACTTCAAACAATTAAATATCCTCAACTCTCTTTGAGATAATTAAAAAATACTCAAGATGTCAATCAAGACCTTGAACAATATGGCTGTACTCTACAGAGCCAACCTGTTGCCTTGTTGTTATTTCAGTTTTGTCTGACCCCTTGTGGCCCCATTTGGGGTTTTCTTGGCAAAGATATTGAAGTGGTTTTCCATTTTCTTCTTCAGCTCATCTTATAGATGAGGAAACTAAGGTAAATCAGATTGTGACTTGCCCAGGGTCACACAGCTAGTGTCTAAGGCCAGATTCGAATTTAGGAAGATGAGTTTTCCTGATTCCAGGCATGGAACTCTACTTCACCACCTAGCTGCCCAAACTGTTGCCTACTATTTTCTAAAATGTGTCCTCTTTTGAGGCCAGGCCAAACTTATTATTGGTTCCCCTTTGCCACAATTCCTCTGAATATTCCCCTCCCTCCTCCCTTTTCAATTCTCTTTCATGTATTGTCTTCCCTCACTAGAATGTAAACTCCTTGAGGGAAGGGACTATCTTCCTTTTTGCTTGTATTTGTATCCCTAGAATTTGCCTGTATATATCAAGTGCTTAATAAATTACTTGTGCCCATCTACCTGGCTCCTACAAAGGACTCACTAGAGTTCCAAGAACTTTAGCTAGGCAAGAGGTTCTCTCTATATGAAATGCCATTTTCTATCCTTTCTTAGGGTCAACTTAATTCTAGCTTTTTAAGAAAGCCCTCCCACTGCTGCCAATACTTCCCCTTCTTCCTCTGAATCTTTATATTTATTATCTACTATTTATTTTGGCCCTGATTCATGTATCTTGTTATATTAGCTATGTTATAACATTATAACATATAGTTATAACATTTCTTATACAAATCTCTTTTCCCCAATGAAAGTGCAAGGCCCTTAAGGACAAGGATTATGTCTTTTGCTTCTTTTCTTTTGTTCACAGGCCCACAGTATTGGGCACATAGTAGAACTGAATAACCTTATATATGGGTAGATTCCAGGTAAGGAGGAGAGGGCCACTGTGAAATGGCACTACATAAGATAGACACATTCCCAATATCCTAGAAAAGAACAACTGGGGCTCCCTTCTGGATGGAGGATACTCCTAGGTGCAGGAAGGAAATGTTCTCTCCTCAAACAGGAGATGCCATTTGAAGGCCAAGAGAGACAGAGTTATATGGGGAAAAAACAAGAAATCAACAATTCTCAACTCACCTGGAACCTGGCTGTAAGGAATTCAGGTCTGTCTTTCTTCCTCAATGTTTCCCTCTTGGATAAGTGCATATTCCTGAGAAGGCAGAACTGTGGAAGAGAAAGGAATCATGAGAGATTCTCCTGCCTTGTGGTTCCTCGAATCAACAGACTATAAATCGTTGTGAAATTGGCTGTGACTTCCACACACCTTATGGAGGAAAAGAAAAGTCAAATGGACTCAGTAGTAGTCCCATCTGCTAGTCAGGATCAGAATGGATTTATTGTCAGTCAGCCAGTCAATAATCCTTTACTAAATGCCTCCACGTGCCATGTACCAGACAGAAAAAGAGGTAAAAGTCTTTGCCCTCAAAAAGTACAAAATCTAGTAGGGGAGACAGCAGCAAATAAATATGTACAAACTAAAGTGTGTTACTAACGTCATCTTTTGGCTAAATTGCACGCCTGTGATCCTAGCAGGTTGTAGATATCACAGTCATAGTCTCAGCCAGAGGTTACTTCCAAGGTCAACCAGACCAGGTGAAGCTCAATTTGGAAAGCTTTTATAAATATGCTATCCACTAAGTTACAGAGCATCCACTAAAGCCAAAGTGTTTGGCTATGCTCTTTTATTTTAGGATTCACAATCTTAGAAATTCCCATTCTTGCTATCCCAGGCTATGGTTCATGACAATATATTAGAACACTCTGTTCTTGGTCTCTTCCCAGAACCATCATTTGGTGAATGCCAAGTAAGAGTGCAGTGCTGGGTGAATTTTATTCTCATACAATGCAATCCAGGAAGTATGGTACCTCCTTTCTAAACAAACTTTCTAAAAAGGAAGGTAATTCCAGGTAAAAGAATGATTACTTTTCAGTAGGGACAAAGCCCTAACAACAGGTCTATAACCTTTTCTCTGACCCACCTACATCTCTTCTCTGCTTTTTTAAGTCTCACCTTTCTCCCCAAGCATTTGGGTCAGATCCTTGAAGGTCACACTTTCTATTCTAGATATTCTTAAGTCATTCCAGTCCTCTTTAGCCAGAAAGGATGGTTATAAATTGATCAACCACTCAAGGACCAGCTTCCTTCTTGAAGTTCATCCCAAAAGTTCTAAGGCCAAATGGGTCTCCTTCTGGGCCTGATTTCTGTTTGTTCCCAGCAGGCCTAAGGTCCTCAGAGGCAAAGTCCTGTTAGCTGAGATTTTCACTCAGGGGCTGAGGTCTCTGTTTCTTCAGCAGGAACCCTTCCTCTGAAGCTCCAGGCTAGATAACTACAGAGTCTATGCAGTAATGCTGTGGACACAGAGAGAAGATAAAATTAGCAGACCAGAAATATCAGCCTCAAATTCCTACATAGCATTGAAGAGATAGCCAGAGAGCCAGGCTAATGAATGGGCACATGATGGGTTTCATGCTTTCATAAAATATCTAATTTAATTCAACACTAATAAGCACTTACTATATATGCAAGGCACTAAGGATACCGATACAAAAACAAGACAGTCCCTAATCTCAGAGATTGCATTGTCTGGGGATGGAATGGGAGGGGTGTAACATGGGCAGACAGTGAATAGAAGGTAATGGAGGAGAGGATCTAACGGGCACCAGCTATTTAATCATTGCTAGGTCTGTACCAGTTGATGTGCTGGAAATACAAGGCGGAAGAAATCAAGGTCAGGTCTCTCCACGGGCGGAAGCCCCGGTGCTTCGGTAGGTACATTATGTTGTGGTCCAACAACCCAAACAGCCTCTGGAAGGGACTCTAACGTTAGTCTGTCACACACATCAGTTTTCTCCCTCTTAGACAAACCATCCCCAACTCCCTCACTTGGTCCCCGATCCCTCCCGGATCCGCCCAGTTCTGGCTCGGGGCGGGGTCAAGGATCGGGCCGGGCCGTTAAATACCTGGCACAGCGACCCAGACTGACCTCCGATAAGGAACTGGTAGGGGCGAAGAACCAATCATGGCGACGGGAACGAGCGCGCAGCCTCAGACAAATCTCGAAAGTGCGCTTGCGCTTTGAGAACCAAAGGACTACAACTTCCAGAGTGACGTGAGGCCTTCTGCTTCATTGCTGTGGAGACTCTTTTCCAGAAGGTCCTCGTGGTTGGTACGGCCACATCCTTTCTCTTCTTAGCACGTGAAAAACTAGTTTGTTCTTCCTACCGAGGGCATTAGCGAAGCCAAATGTTAAGCTTGGCACTAATCCTTAAATGAAAAGGAAGGGCGGGGAAGCTAATGCTCTCTGCACCAATCAGAATGCAGCTGTCTCCTCGCTCCATCTTTCAAGGTCCTCGGTCCGTCTCCTTGGCAACCGAATTGGCTTTTCCCTTTCCTGAACAGAAACGGAAGTATGACCTCGAAGGGAAATTGCGTCTAAGGGAGAACACGATGAGGAAACCAAACCCATGGGAGGAGCAGGCAAAGGATGGATGTCCATTTTCCAGGATGAGGCCAAGAGGGTACTTTAAGGAACTTTAGGACCTGAGGAAAGAAAATCTGATTCGGGGAAAGGTAATAATAGCGTTGTTTACAAGGAGAAATGATGTCTAATGTGCTAGAGATATTTGAGGGACAAGAGGGAACAGAAGAGATACAATATGAAACCACTTCCTAATTTCCCAATAGGGCATCTCCAGTGAGGGCAGTCGCTTAGCTTCCTAACCGTCCACCCATACAATCAAGTGCCAAGTCTTGATGTTTCTGCCTCTATGACATCTCTCACTTTCACCCAATTTTCTTTACTCACAGGCCCCTCCTCCCTATTTAAGGCCTTCAGGCCCTCATCACCTCTCAACCAGGTTCATTTTCCTAATTGGCCTCCTTTCCTCCAGTCTTTCCTGCCTCCAAGACATCCTGCCACATAGCTGTAAAATAATATTAATAAAATACAACTCTTCAACCAAAAACCATTAGTGCCTTTTGTTGTTACTTAGTCGTTTTATTCTGTTCGACTTTTTGTGACCCCATTTGGGTTTTTCTTGGCAAATATACTGGAGTGGTTTGACATTTCCTTTTCCAGCTCTTTTTACAAAAGAATTGAGGCAAACCGAGTTAGGTGACTTGCCCAGGGTTACACAGCTAGTAGATGTCTGAGGTCATATTTGAACTCAGGAAGAAGAGCCTTCCTGATTCCAAGTCCAGTGCTCTTATCTACTCTTCTTCCTAGCTGCCCCCATTAGTGCCTTAACACCTCTAAAATAAAAGATGTTCCTCAACCTGGCACCACCTTCTACCCGAAGCCTTTCCAGATCTCTGTTAATGTTAGTGCCTTCCCTCTGTTGATTATCTCCAATTTATTTTGTATATGTCAACTGTACATAATTATTGCATGTTTTCTCCCTCATTAGACTGTGAACTCCTTGAAAGCAAAGGATGGTCTGGTTTGATTGTTTTTTTGCTTAGCACAATGCCTGGCACATAATAGGTCCTTAATGGAAGGCAGTAAGTATTCATATAGCACCTACTACATGCCAGATATCATGCTAAATACTTTACAATATCATTTGATTCTCACAACAACCTTGCAATGCATGTTCTCTTATGTTCATTTTACAGTTGAGGAAACTGTGAGGGAAACAGAGGTTAAATGACTTTCCTGAGATCACACAGCTAGTAATGGTCTTAAGGCAGTATTTGAACTCAAGGCTTCCTGATCCTAGGCCCAGTGTCCTAAGCATAGAGATTAATGTATATCTTATATCCTTCCAATGTTCTCTTTCCTGTTCCTCAAGGAGGAACAAAAAAGAACCATTTTGATTCTTTTATCAACAAATATTTAAGGGGCAACTAGGTGGTGCAGTGGATAAAGCACCAACCCTGGATTCAGAAGGACCTGAGTTCAAATCCGTCCACAGACACTTGACTCTTATTAGCTGTGTGACTCTGGGCAAGCCACTTAACCCTCATAGCTCGGCAAAAAACAAACAAACAAACAAAACAAAACAAACATTTAAGAGGTAGGTTAGTATAATAATTCAGTTATGTAACAATTTATGGTTACAGAGTCCTTATCATTGCTTTTATTATCTCATTTGATCCTCCCACAATATCACTGTAATAGTGAAAATATGAATAGATATGAGTATTATCCCTTTTATAGAGTGAGAAACAAAGATTGAGGAGTCCACACAACTTTGCTGTGATAGAACCCAGGTCTCTTGAGTATGAATGCAACTAAATCACACTTATACTAACTTCCCACAGTACCCCTCCCCTGACCCTCTTAGCTTTGAATATGGCTTCTATACATGGGATTGACACAGAGGCAACCAATCCTCAGCCTGTGAAGGTTCAGGTAAAATAGTATTACAAAATACAAGCCAAGAAGTGTAGGCATTACTTAAAGCTTCCTGCCCTATTTGTATGTAAGGGACTCCTGGACACTGGTAGCGAGGCTATTACCATACCAGGTGACAGATGACTCCCCACCCCCCCTGCCCAGTGGGCCTATTAAGATTCCCCCAGTCTATGGGAGACTTCTCAGGCAGGACTCCAATGGAAAGGACATCACAGGCTCTTGGGAATTGTTACCTATGGGCCCTTTTAGCAACCTACCTTATCCCAGATAGAGGTGAAACCATTTCCTCTCAAGTTATGAAAATGCAGGCTAGAGTATTTTGCTAAATCAACTTCCTTTACAACAAACCAGTGTAGCCAGTAAGGAAGGTGGATTGCACCCAGAAGTTTACAATGAATTACAGGGATCTGCATAAGTTGCACTGCTTGTTGTACCTGTCCTATCCATGGTCCCTGTGAGTTGTTGATGTCACTAATGCCCTTTTTCTCTATTCAGTATTTGAGACTATTCAGTAACACTTTGCTTTTATTATGAAAAAGAGTCCAGTTATAGCTTCACACTCCTAAAGTGCTGAGTTTTCCTTACTACCAGATTCTGATGTGCAGAGACTTGAAAGAAAGTATGTTCTTGCAAAGGGTATTCAGGTACACAATTATATTGATGACATGATGTTGACTGGGTCAGACAAATCTACAGTAGCAAGAGTACCCCATCAGATGGCTCATATGTAGGATTTCCTTTCTCTAGTACTGTTTATAATAGTGGAAGAGCAAACCTAAGAAAAGTCACAGTCCAGGATGCTCATTTAGGTGGATAAGAACCTAGATGATTCTGGACACAATTGAGAACAACACTCAGGGGTAAAATGTTTTTGAAAAAAAAAATGTTTTTGAAAATTCATTTGGTTCTTCACTTGTCCTGAACTGGCAAATTGGCCCTTTTCTCCCATCTCAGGGCAAGAGGTTTGCTACTATTAATAAACAGTTTGGTTTATCTTGCTCCTGACTACCAAGAGTCATGTCCCATTTCCCAAAAGCCATAGTCATGATGACTCAATGTCACTGTAGGAAGAATGCTCTTTAGTTCAGCAGCTTCTTAGATCCAACCTCTGGGTCTTACCTGATAAGAATAGTTTTGGACATAGTTCTGCTTGACCCCCTTTGGCCCTTTCTCATTCTGTCCCTTGTAATTGTCCAAGCCTTGAGGCCCTTGCCCTCTCAAGTGGCTCTATAAGTCTTGGGAAATGGCTCAGGTTCCCCTCAGATGGTAAGGCCTCCATCCTGTCCTCAAGGATGGTTCACACAACTCCTTCCCAGAAAGAATTTGGGGGAACAAGGTGTGGTATTATTAGGAAGTGCTCGAGTTCCCAACAGAATGGGGGAGGTGAAATTTTCTCTGCATAATGACGAATTTCTATTTACTTGAAAAAAAAGAGATGCTTTAACCAACTTAATGGTAATCCTTAATTCTTTGGGGCAGCTAGGTGGCGCAGTGGATAAAGCACCAGCCCTGGATTCAGGAGGACCTGAATTAAAATCTGACCTTAGACACTTGACACTTACTAGCTATGTGACCCTGGGCAAGTCACTCAACACCCATGGCCCCGCAAAAAACAAAAACAATTCTTAATTCTTCAATGGAAGTGAAGACTATTCAGCTCCCTCCAAAAGAGGTAGGCAGCATTTTTTTTTTTTTTGTGGGGCAATGGGGGTTAAGTGACTTGCCCAGGTTCACACAGCTAGCAAGTGTCAAGTGTCTGATGCTGGATTTGAACTCAGGTACTCCTGAATCCAGGGTCGGTGCTCTATCCACTGTGCCACCTAGCTGCCCCCTGGGCAGCCTCTTAGCAGAGGCCTCTGTTAATATAAATGTATGGATCACCTGGATTTGATGGAGCTGCCTTATTATCCAAATGGATTTTATGAGATCCTAGAAAATTTGCTTTGACTAAAACTTAAGGCTGAACCCGTAAATAGCTAGCAGATAAGTCCCTATTTACTAAATTCTTTCCCCAAGAGAGTAAACAAATCAAAATGCTCCTTTTCACTAAACTTCAACTAATAAGTCCCCCATTCACTATCTTCTTTCCCCAAGAGAGTAAATAGATCTTATTGTTCTCCTTAGCAAATATCTAGGTATCCTTGTCCTTGGTAAACCCTTCCTGTGTCTTTAAGTTGCCTGTTAATAGTATTTGCTTTAGGTTAATTGGTATCATGCTAATGAAGTTATTCTGTAACCAGTGAGCAAAGAAACCTTAAAAACCCTTAGAAAGAGGGAGTCTTGGGGCAGTTAGGTGGTTCAGTGGATAAAGCTGGAGTCAGGAGGACCTGAGTTCAAATCTGACCTCAGACACTTGACGCTAGCTGTGTGACCCTGGGGAAGTCATTTAACCCTCATTGCCCTGCTCCCCCCCCCCAAAAAAAAAGAAAGAAAAGAAAAGAAAAGAAAAAGAAAGAGGGAGTCTTTGAGCTCCTTTCTTTGGAAGGGTTGATCATGCTTCTATTTCTTCTTGGGACAAAATAAATTGGTATTGTTTTTTCTGTCTCTGATCTGGTTTTTCCTGTAGGAGAGACATTATGTTCTCTGATCTGTTTTGTTCATGGGAGGACAGGTATGGAAACAAATTGTAGGAGATTAATTTCTCTGATATGTTTATTATTATTTTTGTAGGAGACTGGCAAATAAAACATATTGATACCTCTAAAGGGACAAAGTTTTGGTATTACCATGTCAATGGAGCTTCCTAGAAAGGAGAGGTCCTGGCAGGTGGGGAGGATCTTTGTTCATCCAGTCCTGTTCCCTAAGGCTCTAGTACAGGAAGAGTCTTGGATGTAATGACCTCATACTTACTGTATTACAGATGACTCTGATTGTGATAATTGATGACTAAGCTAGAAGTGGCGCCATCTGTACTGTGGTCCCGATGTCTCTGATGTTGTTCCTGCTATTCATCACCAGAGAAAACCAATGTGGTCTACATATGCCATATAGACCAGATCATTAAATCTGGGACTTGGTTCTCTCAAAGTCAGAGATTTCTACTCTTCAGTTTCTTCCATATTGGATCATTCCTGGAGAGGGTTGTTGATGATTTTTCCTTTCCCTTTCTGGTTTAGTCCCCACCCTGCCCCTGTGCTGCCTATACCAGGCTTTTCTCATTCCACAGATTAAGGTTTTCCAGTAACAGTCTTATGTCCTTTTAAGAGACAAGAGGTCCTGTAGAAGACCTTTGTTTCCTTGTCATAAGAGATATGGTAGGAGCAATATCTATCAGAGTGACTTCCACATAGAATAAACTGACCCTGAGAGGTGTTTGACCTGGGGGCAAAGGCTGGTCTGGCTTCCTGGTTACCTGTAGACTTGGTGGATGTTCCAACCAAATCATCACACCATGCCTCACTGACTAGATACATTTTTGTGTGGAGACAAGGGGGATTACATCTACTTGAGACAAATGCTGTATCCTTATTGGGTATCCTTTCTATGCTATGCCTAAAAAGATTACTTCTTTTTATTGTTTTATGTTTCCCAAGTATCTCATTTCATTTCAACCTAGAACCTGAGATACCAGACTCCTTTATCAATCTTGACTTGCTACATGGTATGAGAGATATGCTTTCATAGTCTCTACCACTTCTCCATATTGTCCCTATGTAGTTGTTCTCAAGTAAGAGGATGTTTAGCACCAGAAATGAGAGCACTTTAGGGCCTGCCCAATACCACCTTCTTCAGTTGGTAAGTGGGGGGAAAAAGGGTTAAGATCACTATCTCCTTGTGTTACTACAGTTAGATTAGTTATAGAAAATTTCAATCTATGGTTGACAGTTGATGGTCTATAGCTATGGACGTTTTGCTACTTTGATTTCTGATGAAGATTTTGCTTACCAAATCCTCAAATCATCTTCTCCCTTCAGTTTCACATTTTGTGCCTTAAACACCCCTTGGCTGAAGAGCAAAGCACTTTGATCCCCCTCAAAATTTACTTTGTCATCTCATGCCAGAATGTATTCTTGTTAATTTTAAATGAAACAATCTATTTAGCTGAATCTTCCTAGTTGCAATAATCTTTAGGGCTTAGACCAAAGCTTCTTAAACTGTGGGTCGCAACCCCATATGGGGTCATGTAACTGAATGTGGGGGTCACGAAAAATTTGGCAACAGTAAAAGGTTATGTATGCCTATTTTATATACCTATATACCCGGGGTCACGTAAACATTTCTTGGGTGAAAAGAGGTCATGAATGGAAAAAGTTTGAGAAGCTGTGGCTTAGACCACCATACACCTCAGCCTGGATTCTAATGCATCTCAAAGCATAAAATCAGCTCTTGGACTCTGTAACCATCCAGGCTTGTGTCTCTGCAAATCTCTTATTATTACACTGCATTACAGAAATAGCAAAAAAGTCTCACTCACTTTTCCAATAATCAGAAAAAATAAACTTTTACACAAATTACAGACTTGAATATAAATACAAACACAAATACATGGAACATATAGCAATTATACCAACATATACTTCTCTCCCCAAGTAACTGGGTAGTGTCTTACAATCTACCATACTTTATATGGAATCCTCAGCTTCTAATTGCAATTTGCTATTCCAAGACAACATGCAGGATTATGCAAACTGAGTAAGATATACTCTTGTGGGAAAGTAAAAAGATCATAGATTAGAGCTGAAACAGGCCTCAGAGATCATTTAGTCTAACTCTTTATTTTAAAGATGAGGAAGACAAGGCTTAGACACATAATGTGACTTAGTCAACTTCACCTGGGTAGTAAGGAGCAGATCAAGGATTTAAATTCTAAATCTACTGCTCTGATTAATGCCCTACTGTTTTTCATTTTGTGGATTCTGAATGGTGATGGTGGCCTTTGTATTTCAACACATAGAAGCTTTGAGTTTTTTTTTTAATCAATCTACAACATGCTAAGACACCAAAGAATGAAAAATTCAGTGCCAGCAAAAGCTGGTTCATTGATTTGAAGGGCAGATGTGCTCCACCTGATATTAATATCAAGGTACAAGGTGAAGCTGTTAGTGATGACAAAATAGTAGATTCAAAACAGAAGAGACACTGTGTTATCAAACAGCAGAAAGTTCAACACACTGATCTTTCAATTCCTGTGGTTTCCTCTACATGGTAATTCACAGTAAGAAGATAAAAGTAACAGATACCTTAATCAGTCTCTCAGAAAGCCATTTAGTGGCCCTACATCACTCAAAAACTTTTTTTTTTTTACCACCATAAGTGTCTGTAAAAATCTTGTCAAAGAAACTCTTCTAAATTTTGTTAATGGAGGTGTTCCCTCATCTTATTTGCTACAATTCAAAACAAGGCAGGAATTATGAAGAAGCAAGATATGAATTTGGTATAACATTTTCATCTATCATTAAATATAATTTTAGCTATGTTACTGAATTGCCTGTTGAATTAATTTATATACTTTATAATGCTTGGTACCATTTAGTTAGACCAATAAAATTTGGTGACATATACTTCTTGTTCTCATTTCTATAAAAAAATTGATCACCAAGATGTTGAGAGGAATGTGACTCCTATTGTTCCTACATAAAAAGCTATGACTTATGTTAAATTTAAACTATTTTTTTCCATTAACATAACCACAAGTGCTGCCTTTATTTATTAATTTCTTTTGCTCTCAAAGACTATTTGGGGGTGGGGGGGACAGAAGCAATCGGGGTTAAGTGACTTGCCCAGGGTTACACAGCTAGTAAGTATCTGAGGCTGAATGTGAACTCAGGTTCTCTTGACTCCAGGGCTGGTGCTCTATCCACTGTGCCACCTACCTGCCCCTAAAGGCTATTTTCTTAAAAAAAACTACTCAGGAGGCCTGGGTTCAAATACCTCACCTAATTCTTCTTTTTTTTTTTTATCACCTAATTCTTCTTACCTGTGTGACCTTGGGAAGTCACTTAACCTTCCTGGGCCTGATCTTTCATCTGTAAAACAAGAGGGTTCAAAGAGGTGACCTCTGAAATCCCTTACAGCTCTGTGATTTTATCACTGTGGATAGTATTCCTTTTAGCAACATACATAACCAACTTTCCATGCTTCAAAAGATTGCTTCCATAAAGTGTACTTGTCTAAAGATGATTTTATTTTTAAAATAAATTAATTCTGTATCTTTAAAGAAAACTTGGAAACATGTCCATTCCTTACTTATACCAATACAATTCTAGTGCTAAGGAAAGCAAGCCAATTCACTTAAAGTCAGTACATCTAATGATCAATTTCCTTAACCTTATTAAGACTTGCATGTTACTTTTAGTGTTTCACCACCAAAAGGCAATGCAAAAATGTTTAGAAGTCCCAAATCAAAAAATTAGGTAGAAAAAAACCAAAATTACCTAGCAATGTAAAATGCTTCATGAATTTAGTCAAATTACTGTTAAATGAATTATTAAGTAAACTGGTTTTAAGAGGAACTGCTATTGGATGAGAATCCCTTGTAAAAATTAGGGAATAGACTATGGGAAAAAGATATGCAGTTGGGAAAGAGATGGGGAAGAAGCAGCGTATTTCTCATTTAAGAACACCAAACAGAATCATAGCTGGTGCTATTATGACCATAGGGTATTTGAATGTGGGTTAAGTCCAAAAGAAACTTTTTCATTTACTAAATTCTTAGGATTATTCTCCACTGTGAAGTCTCAGATGTCTGACCAGGGCTGAACTGTGCCTGAAAGCATTACCACATTGAATACATTTGTAAGGTTTCTCTCCTGTATGGATTCTCTGATGTCGAGTAAGATGTACATGCAGGCTGAAGACTTTTCCACATTCATTACATTCATAAGGTTTCTCACCAGTATGAGTTCTGTAATGTTGAGTAAGGTCTGAACTTCGAATGAAAGCTTTCCCACATTCACTACATTCATAGGGCTTCTCTCCAGTATGAATCCTCTGGTGTTTATTAAGGGATGACCTATCACAAAATGCTTTTCTGCATTCACTGCATTCATAGGGTTTTTCTCCAGTATGAATTCGCTGATGCTGAGTTAGATGTGTACTACATCTAAAGGCTTTCCCACATTCGATACATTTATAGGGCTTCTCTCCTGTATGAATTCTTTCATGTTGAGTACGGTCTGTACTCTGACTAAAAGTTTTCTCACATTCACTACATTTATATGGTTTCTCTCCTGTATGAATCCTCTGATGTTGAGTGAGGTGTCCACGTAGTCTAAAGGCTCTCCCACATTCATTGCATTCATATGGTTTTTCCCCAGTATGAATTCTTTTATGTCGAGTAAGACATATACTTTGGCTGAAAGCTTTTCCACATTCATTACATTTATAAGGTTTCTCTCCAGTATGGATTCTCTGATGTTGTATAAGGAGTGTAGCTTTACTGAAAGCTTTTTCACAGTCATTACATTTATAGGGTTTCTCCCCAGTATGGACTCTCCAATGTTGTGTAAGGAGTGCACCTTTACTGAAAATTTTCCTACATTCAGTACATTCATAAGATTTTGGTACACAGATTTTCTGATGGCTTATTAGGTCTGAATCACTTTCAAAAGTTTTTCCATATATATCATATTCATGGTATCTCTCTCTAGTGGGAACACTCTTCTCCATAATAAGGACTGAGTCCAGATTAAACTGATTACATTCAGAGTTTTTTCCCTCAGGTAGGATTTTATTCTGGGCAACTCTTGTTTGTTTTAGATATCTCTTATGTATTTCTTGTGGGATGCCAAGGTGGTCTTCAAATCTCCAGGTTTCACTTGGCTTAGAGTGCCATATACCATCCCTTGGGAATCTTTCCACCGTTACCTTCTGGGATGATTTCTCTTCAGAAATGTTTTGCTTTGTAGTTGACTTCTTGGATTCTGGTCTGATCTCCCAGTCTGAAAGAAAGAACAATATAACTGTACTGTTGCTTAGTTTGTGAAAAAAGTAATCACTAAAGCAAGAAGAGGAGAATAAATATAGTATTAATGAGTACAGTGCTCTGACAACTTTCAAATATGGCCCTGGAATCTGGGGAAAAGATGGAAAAAGGGAGAAAGGGACAGTGATAAGGGGATAATTTTTCCTCCTCTGAGGTTCATTTAATCTATATTTATTACCCAATGAAGATTCTGGTAACTATTATCTACTAGCCTTTAGGACACTCTCCTTCCTTCTTCAATGAATTCAGTGTCTGGCTCACAGTCTCTCCTCTACAACTCCTACCCTGCTGTATATTGATACTCCCCATTCTTAAACTTACTAAATTTTCATGATCTCCTCCTTCACTTCAACTCAACTACATAGAGATGGCCTTTGATCTTGCCATTACCCACAAGTGTTCTACTTCATGTACTCTGAAACTCCTTTATCTCCCCTTGAACTCACCCTATCAGCTGAGAAACTTGCCATGTTTCAGTAAAAAAAACAAAAACTCCTCTTATCCTCTCTTCCTCATATCATGTCACCAAGTAACCTTCCACCACTATCTCATCCTTCATCCCCCTTATACATGAAGAGGTGGCCCTTCCTTTGCCAAGGCAAACCTCTCTACATCCATTAGTCATCTTATTCCTTCCTACCTTCCCTAGTTGATTGTTCTATCATCACCTTTTTCTTACTAATCTTCAATCTCTCTTTTTCTACTAGCTATTTTCTTGGTGTCTACAAATATATCCATCCCCATTCTTAAAAAACTCTCAGTTCATCTGTCCAACCCTGATAGCTATTGTCCTATATTTCTCCACCCTTAACTATGCCCTCCGGGCTAAAGAATTGTCCATACCCTTTGGTCCAGCAATAGTTTATATCCCAAAGACATCCCCCAAAAGAGAAAAAGACTTATTTATACAAAAATATTTCTAGAAGCTCTTTTTGTGGTGACTAAGAATTGGAAATCAAAGGAATACTCATGAATAGCTAAACAAGCATATGATGGTGATGGAATATTATTGTGCTATAAGAAATGACAAGCAGGATGATTTCAGAAAGGCCTGGAAAGACTTGTATGAACTGATGTATCGTGAAGTGAGCAGAACCAAGAGAACATTGTGTACAGAAATAGCAATATTATTTGATGAAGAACTGTCAATGACGTAACTATTCTCAGCAATACAATGATCTAAGACAAATCCCAAAGGATTAATGATGAAGCATACTATCTACCTCCAAAGAAAGAACTGATATTAATTGAACACAGACTTAAGCATACTATTTTTCATTTTCATTTTTTTGCTTTTACTCAAGTTTTTTGTATTATTTATATGGTAATGTTTTACATAATTGCATGTGTATAACCCACATCTGATAGCTTACTGCCTCAGGGAGGGGGGAAGGGAAGAAGGGATAAAATTTGGAACTCAAAACTATAAATAAAAATATTTATTATTAGAAAAAAAATATTTCTCCACCCTTTCATGGCCAAACATCCTTGAAAAGTCTATAATAGGTGTCTTTACTTTCTTTCTTCTCACTTTCTTCTTAACTCTGCAATTTGGCTTCTGATCACACCAAACAATTGAAATTGCTCTTTCCAATGATCTCTTTAGTTTTTCAAAGTCCTTTTTGAGCCCTTCTGTGGCCTAAAACCAATTCATATTTTTCTTGGAAGCTTTGGATGTAGGAGCTTTGACTTTGTTATCTTCTTATGAGGGTATATTTTGATCTTCCTTGTCACCTTAGTAACTTTTCATGGTCAGAATTTTTTTCTGTTTGCTCATTTTCCCAGCATATTTCTTGACTTTTAACTCTTTATTAAAAGTGGGGCAGCTAGATGGCACAGTGGATAGAGCACTGGCCCTGGATTCAGGAGGACCTGAGTTCAAATTCAGCCTCAGACACTTGACACTTACTAGCTGTGTGACCCTGGGCAAGTCACTTAACCCCAACTGCCTCACCAAAAAATAACAAAAAACCCAAACACACACACACACACACACACACACACACACACACAGTGGAACACTGCTTCCAGGGTGTAGGGTAGACTGTTCCAATCTTCAGAGGGTTCATGCAGTTATTTTCAGAGATAATTCTAGGGATTTATAAGTTTTTAGTTCTTCAAAGGTGGTATGATTTAAGAAGAGGTATGTTTACTACCCTTCTGGCCTGTGTACTGGTCTGCAAGCAACCACATGCCTACTTTTCTGCCCTGGAAAGGCCACAGTGTGGAACAGTGGCCACAAGCTCTGCTGTGCTAGTGCTCCTCCCTGGCCTGGGACTAACACCCAAGACTATGACCATGATCTTTGTATGGACAAAACAATAGAGCCCTACCTCAGTGATAGCAAAAAAGCCCCTATAATCTCCTTGTGGCCAATTATTTGACCTTCTTACTCTCCATGGGCTGAATTCCAGAAGTAATTGCTGCTGTTGCTGCTGCTGATTCAATGGCTCCCAAGGCCTGGTTTACTGGGGCTGGCTCTGTGCTGGCATGACCTGTCCTGGACTGTGCTCCACTCTCACCCTGGTGCAACAGACTTTTCCTGCTGATCTTCTATCTAAGTTGTCTCTGACTGGAAATTTATTTCACCCCGTCCTTTGGATTGTGCTGCTCTAGAAATTGTCTCATGACTATTTGTAGGTATTTGGAGGGGTCTCGTGGAGAGCTCAGGCAAATCACTGCCTTTCCTCCACCATCTAAGACTCTGCCCCTGTGACTTTTACCCCCTAGTGATTTCTAAATTGCCAAAACTAATGGATTTTTCTCAATCCTCAGCCTTCTTTATCTTATTGGTTTTTAAAGCCTTGGTTTTTAAATTTTTAAAATTTTTATTTTTTATTTTTTTGTGGGGCAATGGGGGTTAAGTGACTTGCCCAAGATCACACAGCTAGTAAGTGTCAAGTGTCTGAGGTCGGATTTGAACTCAGGTTCTCCTGAATCCAGGGCTGGTGCTTTATCCACTAAAGCCTTGGTTTTTAAAACCTGTATTTTATAACCTGGACCTCTCCTAACTTTCTAGCTTTTTAAAAACCTTTTTATACCTTATTATACCTTATTCCTCTCTGTGATCCACACACTCTGTGATCTAGTGACAGTAGCCTTCTTACTGTTCTTTGCACAAGACACCCTATATCCCAACTATGTGCCTTTTCATTGACTGTCCCCCATGTCTGGCACTGTCTCTCCTGTCTCTGCCTCCTGGTTTCCTTGTTTTCCTGCAAATCTCAGCTAAAATCTCTTTCTACAAGAAACTTTTCCAGTCCCCCTTAAGCAAGTACCTTCCTCTGGGATTATCTCCAAATTTATCCTGTACCTATCTTATTCCTACATAGTTCTTTACATGTTTCCTCCCCATTTAGATTGTGAAATCCTTAAGAAGAGAGACTATTTTTGCCTTTCTTTGTGTCCCCAGAACTTAGCATGGTGCCTGGCACACTGGAGGTACTTAAGATTGCTTATTGATTATGAATACAGGGATAATCAAAACACATTTTTGAGGGAAGTGTTGGACCTATACCACCAGCTTTGTCCCAGAGTTTGAACTCAGTGTCTTCTAAGATCTCTTTCAATTCTAAGATTACTCCAGCATATTAGAAAATCTAATAACCTTAACGTATTCAAGGGAGTTTATGCTAAATTACCTCATTCTTGTTGTCCACATGCCTAAAAACTGCTTCAAAGAAAATTACAAAAGCTAGACTACAATCCCTTTTATTATTTACAGCATTATTTACTTACATCTACTTGGGTCTTTCTTACTTACCTGGGAAGGCACCTCTTGGGATTTCTCTATCTATAATCCAAGGCTCTTCTCCTTGCTCCAGCTGGGATATCAAATTTGGCTTATAAACTTGATGTCCTGCTCAAAGGCAAAAACAAAGAACTTGGATTTTTGTGCTGGGGGAAAATCATTCTTGCATTTTCTATCTCCTTGTTCCTTGGAGCTTTTGAAGGATGAGATAATGCAGTATTATGTACAGCACAACAAAGCTATTTTAGACTTTAAGAAGTAAACTTTCGGGGGCAGCTAGGTGGCACAGTGGATAAAGCACCGGCCCTGGATTCAGGAGGACCTGAGTTCAAATCCGACCTCAGACACTTGACACTTACTAGCTGTGTGACCCTGGGCAAGTCACTTAACCCCCATTGCCCTGCAAAAAAATAAATTAAAAAAAAAGTAAACTTTCACATGGAAATAAGGAACAGGAATACCCTGTTTTGTGCCCCAGATGAATTGGGAATTTCTAATTGCTCAGTCCCAAGTCCCTAAACAGATAAATGTTTTAGAGAGAGCAGCTTTATACCATTTAATGACTGAGGAAATAAAATAATCCTAAGTCACACAGGAAAACCACACTTACCAACTGAGACCAGGTTTCTATAGTTCTCCAGCATTACATCCTTGTATAGATATCTCTGATCAGGGTCTAGTTGCCCCCATTCTTCCTGGGTGAAGTCCACAGCCACATCCTTGAAGGATAATGATTCCTGAAATGCCAAACACACTCCTGTTCAACCTGGCACCATTTATTGACATGGCCTTGGAGAGAACTGCTAGTATCAAAAAAAAGTGAACATGACTGTATGTTTGATAATTTTCAGAGATGTCCATATTCCAAGTAAAGTATTTACTGATTTCATATTATGTTGACAGTGCTGTCCTGATTAGACAGAAGGTTCAAAAGAGGTAAAATACATGGTTTATGTCTTTGATGAAGATATGGTTTTGCCAGAGAGGGAAGGAGACATGGCACAATTGGAATATGATAAAGTGTTAAAGTATGACAGTACAGAAAGTGCACATAATCCAGAGTAAAGAAGATCCACCTAGGTTAGGGAAGCAAATGAAGACCTCATAGAACTGAAGAACCTTAAAGTCTGAAGGGATCATGAAGACTGTCTCACAAACATCCCATCCAATGGATGAATACTTAAACTCTACTGACCTTGTGAAATGATTTAATCTCAGTTTGAAGTCCTTAAATCTCATAAATCTGCCTAATCCATTTTCATGCACAAGTGTTTAGGTCATCTTGCTTCTACTGAGCTGCAACCTGTCTCCTTATAATTCCTACTTACTGTTCCTAGTTTTTCTATCTGAAACAAAAAGAATCAATCACATTCATAGTTTATGTAGTAGTTCTTCTAACTATTTGAAGGTAGCCATTATGTTTTTTCTAAATCTTTTTTTCCAGCCTAAACACCCCTAGTTCAGACAATTATTTCTCATGTGACATTTCTTTGCTTTCCTTTAAATGACTTTAGTCTGTCAATGCCCTCATCAAAATGTGGCACATAAAATATAACACCTTGGGGCAGCTAGTTGGCGCAGTGGATAGAGCACTGGCCCTGGAGTCAGGAGTACCTGAGTTCAAATCTGGCCTCAGACACTTAACACTTACTAGCTGTGGGACCCTGGGCAAGTCACTTAACCCCAATTGCCTCACTAAAAAAAAAAAAAAATATATATATATATATATATAAAACACCTCACTGTAGGGGCATCTAGGTGGTACAGTGGATAGAGGCCCTGGATTCAGGAGGATCTGAGTTCAAATCCAGCCTCAGACACTTGACACTAGCTGTGTGACCCTAGGCAAGTCACTTAACCCTCAATTGCCTCCCCCCCCCCCGGCCTGCCCCAATCATTTATCCAATACCTCATTGTAAATATAGTTTGGTCAATCCATAATAAAGTAGGTCTTTCATCTCCCTTGTTCTATATACTATTAATGAAGCCTGACCCTGTAACTGCTATTTGGAGAAGGGTGGCAATATCATATTACCTCAAAAAAAAAATACAGTCAGTTAGGATAGCTGCTTAGGCAATTATGATACTGGTAATAATCAATGTACCCATAAAGTGGGGCAGGTATGTGTTTTCAGAAAGCAGTGGTTATAGCAGCACAAAATCCTGGTTTGGACCACAAGACTATATATCTTCTGAGATCAAGTTTTCAAGGCCTTCCAAGAATCTACCAAAAATTGTCTTGCTCAAAGAATCTCTGGGGTAGAGCCCAAAGAATACAAACAAGAGGAGACAGCTAGGTGGTGCCTAGGGCCTGTCGCTGGAGTTCACTCAGTTGACACTAGTGTTCTCCTAATAAGGATATTTTATGATGGCAGGTTAAACTGTTTCAATAAATGGGTAAAACATGTTTCAAAAGATCATTCATTGAGTGCTGCCATGGCTGCAGGAGAACTTATCCTTGTCAATGCCTGGTGATTCAAAGCTGAATGCCTTTCTAGAGACAAATGAGACGGAGTATAGCTTGTCTATACAGGAATAATTCAACTGCTATAAGACAATTCCTGAAGCAGCAGAACCCACAAAAGGACGGGCTGAGATCATTTTCCAGCCAAAGATGGCTTAGAAGTTTGACAGGAGGGGGCTGCTGTGCCAGGGTGGGAGTGGAATCCACCACACACACACACACACACACACACACACACACACACACACACACACACACACACACACACACACACACACACACACACACACACCCCAGCCCCAGGCAGGCTTTGCCAGAGGAATTTACCCTCGAGCCTCCAAATCATCTGCAGTGTCTGTGTCTTTTGGAACTAAGCTCAAGGTCTGGTGAGAGGGCTGAACAGTTTAGGGGTGGGGGGAGGAAGACTACAGGGGTTTCTGTGGGAGCTGAGGTGGAATTTGGTTGTTCTACCCCAGTGGGGAACCAGGAAGAAATCTTGAGTGGCTGTGGCTCAGGTGGGAGAGGGGCACAGGCTTGTCAGAACTAACAGCCACAGCAAACAAAATTTTGTTGCCTGGTTAATTAGCAAGGAATAATTCAGGGAAAGACCATCAACCTTATTTAAAAGCATCAGCCCTGCAATGCTATGTGGGTGGCAGAATTCTTATTCTACTAAGCCCATCCTTCTAGCAGATAGCTTCTTTTTTTTTTTTTAATGTATAAGGTATTTTATTTTTTCTGTTACATGTAAAGATAGTTCTCAACTTTTGTTTATACAAGCTTTACAATTTCAGATTTTTCTCCCTCCCTCCCCCCTCCCCTAGACAGCAGGTAATCTGATATAGGTTATATCTATATATCTCTATACATATACATATAGATATAGATATATATATACACACACATATATATACACATAATAACATTAATCCTATTTCTGCATTAATCCTGTTACAAGAGAAAAAATCAGAGCAGTGATGCAAAACCTCAAAATAGAAAAAAAAAAACAACAGCACCCAAAACAAAAGAAATAGTATGGTTCAATCAGCATCTATACTCCACAGTTCTAGCAGATAGCTTCTTAATACCATGTAGAGGATTTACTTCTTGTTTTACCACAAGGGAGTGTATATATATATATATATATATATATCACACACACACATATATATATATATATATATATATGTATTGGAGGAGCCCTCATAAATGTTATTATCTATGCCTATAGTACGTGGAGAAAAGCACAAGAAGCTCCATCTTTATTTATTTTGTCATGCTGCGATGCTGCTGTGGGGGTCTCTGGGTACAGCATGATGCTTTATTAGCAGCTAATATGGTCTAAAATATTAATTCATCAGCATTCCTACTGGCTGGAATAGGATCGGGTTGTTATAAAGGTGGATATCAGTGGCAGAAGACCAAAAGGCCCTCATGAAGACCCTGGATGGATACTCTTGGCAGACTCAGGAATTTCCCCCATGACATTAGTTTCACAAAGGACTAGACTTCAAATGGATTTATTACTATTTCAGCCAAATGTGTGATGGTTAATTACCTTTCTCCATTTACCACAAGAAACTGTCTAGGGGCAGCTAGGTAGCACAGTGGATAGAGCACCAGCCCTGGATTCAGGAGGACCTGAGTTCAAATCTAGCCTCAGACACTTAACACTTACTAGCTGTGTGACCCTGGGCAAGTCACTTAACCCCAATTGCCTCACCAAAAAAAAAAAAAAAAAGAAAAGAAACTGTCTGAATCTGCCATCCACTCTACAGAAGGTCTGTATTTTCTGAAGGATGTGGTACAGGATACAAGTGCAAATAATATAAAACCAAGAACATGATTCATAGCTAAACTTAAGAGATGCTTACAGAAGAAGGCAAGAGTATAGTTTGTAATTATGATAATATATTGTTGATAAGGTAATGGATAGGGTGGAAAGAGAACATCAGGACATCTAGCAATTCCTGCAATGTCATATTCTACACAATTGCAACATGTCTGTGCATATTCTTTACTCTAGGCAGAATATGACAAGAAAATGTGCTGTACTCAGGCTCTATTCCTCACCTCTCTTTGGTTAATGTGTCAAAGAACCATCAAAGAAATGCCCAGGCTAGCTAAGAAGAGTATCAACAACCTAGTGCTCAAGTAGTACAAGAAGGCTTCCTGATACGGTTAAAGGAATGAAGCAAGTGACTTGTGCAGAACCAAGTTTAGTCTGGCTGTAACACATGTTTATTCTGACTCATTCTCTATCTTCTTCTGGAGGAGGGAGACAACTATATTATTCTTAGGGAAGCAATAAATGACAAATGTTTACACAGGTCTTCCATGCCTAGCATACAGGGCAGATGCTTCTTTACTATTCACAGCTGAACCAATTTCACCTATTCAGGTTTTAACTTGGCTTTCTCCTGAGGACAAAGCATCATTTACAACCCTCTCCAATTCCTTCCACCCTACTCCCAAACCACAGAACAAGAAGTTAGTACATTTTTTGTTTCTATTGTTGCTTCCAGACCACTACTCTGACTCTTAGTTCATGACATCTATTTGCCTCCTTCTCTCCCAACCATTTCAAATTCATTTATTGGACTCTAGGCTAGTCTCCAACCTTCTTCAATGACTTCAGTACATATATAACTCAATCTTCCTTTCCACTCCATCCCCTGTAGTCATAATAATCAATGACCTCAATAGCTTTACTGATGACCTTCCTATGACTCAGAACACTCAATTTCTGGGTCTTATCCACCCTAGAATTCTTTCTCTTAACTTAATTTTAGCCACCTACCAAACTTGGTTATACCTTAAAACTTATTCCTCAGGAGGCAGGTAGGTGGCACAGTGGATAAAGCACCGGCCCTGGATTCAAGAGGACCTGAGTTCAAATCCAGTCTCAGACACTTGACACTTATTAGCTGTGTGACCTTGGGCAAATCACTTAGCCCTCATTGTCCCACCAAAAAACCCAACAAAAACCTTATTCCTCAGAAGTACCCACTCAGTTGTGAACTGGTCTCACCATTTTGGAAAACAATTCTAAAATGTGTAAGACAATTTACAAAATTTCATTCTTTTTGACTTAATGAACCTACTACTGGATTTATAACTCCAAGGATGTTACTGACAGCAAGAAAAGGCATAACTATAAAAAATACTTATAAAAGCAATATTTGAAATAGCAAAAAATTGAAAACAAACTATGTGCCTAATGACTGGGGAATGGCTAAACAAATTGAAGTATAGGAATATGATTGACTATTATTATATTATATGGAACAACGACTGTAAAGAACTCAAAGAGATATAAGAACATGTGTGTGTCTGTGTATGTGTGTGTATCAGAGCCAAAAAATTCTGTAATGATTACAGATAAGTAAATAAAGACAACATTAAATGACCAAAAACTTCAGGTCAAATAGAAGTGGCAATGTTGGTTTTAATCATAAAGTGTAAAGTTATATGTACTATTGATAACTTTGCCTGACTTTTCATTAATGTGCTTTGTGGCTAGATTGTGTGTTTTTTTTGAGGCTTGCCTTCTGTGTCAAAAAAAAAAAAAAGGTATCCCACTTCCAGGATCTTGAAATCTACAATTTCCTTCTACATCTATAAACTTTCTCTCACTGAATCTACTCCATCTTCAAAATGACCTCTGGTTTAGCTACTTCTCCCTATTCTCTCAGCTCACTACCATGTCACCTATAAGACCTTTAACTAGACATAAGAAATTGGTAGTAGACTCAGCTAATAAAATTCAAATAGTTGTGCAGAACTAGGGTGTATATAATAATTTTCATCATTATTTACTCCCTCAATTCTAGTGCATCCTGTGTGTGGGCTCTGGAGTAGTACAAGCCATGACCTAGACCAGGGGCTAGAAAATTATGGCTCATGGGCCAAATTTCTACTGTTGACTGTTTTTGTATGGCCTATGAGCTAAGAATGAACTTTCATTTATCTAAAAAGTATTTTTACTCTTTAAACAAAATTTTTATTTAAATATCTACATTTTTAGCTCACATGCTATATAAAAACAAGTGGTCTAGATTTGGCTGGTACATCATAGTTTGTTGACCCTTGAAGATCAAAACAAGTACTCCATGGACCATCCTCCAATTTCTAAAATGTAGGGGTGGGTGGGTGGGGATGAGGAGGGTTTCAGGGGGACCTGAAACAAAATGCTGAAGCTATATCACTTTTATACTTCAGTCAGCCACAACCAGTCTTCCTCTCTCCAGTGACTCTTACACTGTGATCTTTCACCACTATATACTGACTAGGTTGATCCAAGCTACACCATCTCCCTTCCCCTTATTTAGTTCTCTTAAATACTTTAAAAGTAGTGATGGCTCACTTTGTGGCTACATCATTCAGCTGTTTGTCAAAGACTAAGCACTGTTGGGAGTGCCTCCTGGGCTATCTTGTGTCTCTGTACTCTTCAAAATGCCCTTTCCCTGCTATATTGACAATATTTCTACTCTAAGACCTATCCTCCTTCCTTCTGAGAGGAAGGAAGCAACCACATTTCTTGCATGCTGGGGGGTGGAAGTGGGAAATGATTAGTAGCTACAGATATCCCCCTTGATTAACACACTAGGAAGTTGTTGGTCTGTTATTTCTTTCTTTCTTTCTTTCTTTTTTTTTTTTTTTGCGGGGCAATGGGGGTTAAGTGACTTGCCCATGGTCACACAGCCAGTAAGTGTCAAATGTCTGAGGCTGGATTTGAACTCAGGAACTCCTGAATCCAGGGCCGGTGCTTTATCCACTGCACCACCTAGTTGCCCCTGTCTGTTATTTCTTGAGAAACCTAAGCAAGTGTGTCTGCATAGGAAAAGTAATTCAAGGCTTGTTTCAGTGCTTTCCTAGCTAAGACTCTTTCAACATTTTCCACTGTTCTCCCGGAGGGTTGCAATGGGATAAAGTTTACTCCAATTACTCATCTTCTTTGTATTAACCAAATTAACAAATAATTAAGTGCCTACCATGTGCCAGGCATTTGTATACAAAGACAAAAATAAAACAGTCCCTGCCCTAAAGGAACTTACTTTCTACTGAGGGAAACACATGCATGCATATAATGCAAAAAAAAAATACAAAATACATAATTTTGGTAAGGAGGGAAAGAAGTTATGTTCAGAGTTTTGTCAAAAGGACTGTCTTTTGGTTCCTGCATCTTCTCTTTGATCTCTTTGTTTCTGGCCAGCACAATGTGGGTCAGTTCTATCCCATCTTGGAATCTATTACAGGTTTAGGGACCTTAACATCTCCTATTCCCAAGTAAGTGAACTGGGTTTACGCTAGCTTTTCCCCCCAATCAGACCTCAGACTCCCACCTCTGGGGCTCTGAGCTCTGAGTAATGAGATTTCATTTTATATAGCTCAGGTCCTAGCCCACTACACACTTCCCAGTCATCCCTAAGCCACGTCACTAGTATTTTACCCTCCTGCCCTTTCATCTCCCTTTTCACATCTACCTCCCCTTTATATTTTCCCTTATTATAAGTTCCTTGAGAACATGGACTCTCCAGCTTCCTTGTTTTTGTATACTTAACATTTAACACAGTTCCTGGCACATGGTAGATGCTTTTTCATTCATTCATTCATTTACTCATGCTGCTATGGCAGAATCATGAGAGTGGTCACCTTATTCAGTCCAATCCAGATTTTTTAATCTCTAAATTAAGTGAAGGCAACTACTACACAAAAACATGGGCTCAAGTATATGCAGTACAGTTGTACATAGGGAGCTGAGGTCTTGGGTTTACCCCTACTAACAAGTCCTCCCTTTTCTTCTCTGGGACCCAGAACTGGCCATATAGCTAGACCAGATGATCAGGGTTCTACATCAGAATCACAGCTAATTCAATTCAAACAACATGGGTTAATCATCTATTATGTACAAGAACTGTACTAGATGCTGGAGGTTACAAAGATGAAAAATGGGCCTAACAATGAGGATATTACAAGCTAATAGAAAGTGAGAATGTCATTTAGCTTCTCTAGACTGTTTCCTCATCTGTGAAATAAGGAAGTTGGATTTTATGGATTCTGAGGTCTCTTAGCTCCAGAGCTACCATCCTATAAGACAGAACATGATACAGAATCACCAAGAATCAGACAAAGGTCTCTAAGAAAATTTTAGGAGAGAAAGATCACTTTGTGCTGTGAAGATCAGGGAAAGCTTTACAGAAGAGATGGGATCTTAGGTGCATCTTGAAGAGAAGGATTTCAGCAGGCAAAGAATAGTTGGGGAGTGTATTCAAGGTATGCAGAATGATCTACATAGATGCAAAGAGGTGGGAGAGTACAGAACAAGATCAGAAAATACCTAGTCAGAGGAGAAAAATTACAGTCAGATCTAAAATTAGTAAGATTATTTCTGCAACTGCATGATCAAAGGCCACTGAGTCCAACCTCTACCTGAACAAGAATATCTTCTACTATATTGCTGACAAACATCGACAAGCTTTACTTGAGGAATTCAAGTGAGAAGGAACAAAATGCCTCTCAAGGAAGTTAATTCCACTTCTGGAGAGCGCTAATAATCATCAGCAAACATAGAGTGGGAACTTGGCTGAGCCTGCACACTGGAGATGAGCATCAGGGACTTGACCTAGACCTAGTAGGTATCCAAATCTTTGTACTGTTAGTATAAAGCCCAATACATGTGGTGTTGCTGAGGTGTGTAAGAGTAAGGAAGAAGATAGTATGTAAAGGTTCAAAAAGCTTTAACTGACTCAGTTATGGTAGTCTATGGTTTTCCCTCTTTGCTTTGTCAAATTTTGTAAACAGTCTTACTTCTAAGTGCTGAGATAAAAATTATCCAAGGGGTGCACTGATTAGGTACTGATGACAACTGCACCAGGAAGGACAATGACCCTGACAAGTGATCCTGACTGCTGCATATCTAGGAGAGCAGTCAGGCACTCATGTGTTAAATCTTAATTTTACCTGCAGTCTTGGGAAAATAGGAAGGGTTTCCAGAACTGAAGTAACTAGGAGCATAAATGAGGACCTAGTCACCAGGGCAACAAATATATGAGACAAAAAAATCACTCTCATTTATAATATGGAAAATTAAATCAACCTGCTTCAGTATTGTAGGCAGTGCCTAAGCATTAATTTATATAACAATCATTTGTGAAGCACCTACTATGTACTAGGGGCTTCTAGTGCAATAGGGCACACTGGAGACAAGAAGACAAAAACAAAACAGCCAAACCTCAAGAAGTTTATATTCAATTAAGGGATGGGGGAATACACACATAAAGTATATAGAAATGATATACAGGATTTACTTGAGACAAAGGAATGACATTTGCTTGTTTTGATAGTACAGGAATAGAACTCTTGCTATCACTGTGATAAAAGAAAGACTGTGATCAGAAAGAAACTCTGGCTCAAAGTTCTTGCCACCACTGTGATAAAAAGAGGATACTGCCTTCACCACACCAACTGTACAATCAAGCTTGGGGCATAAAATTCAAGCTCTAGAAGTTCATTATCCTTCCTGGTGCAGTTATCAACAGTACCTAACCAATGGAACCTTTGGATAATTTTTATCTCAGCACCTAGAAGTAAGACTGTTTGCAACACCACAAGCCTTTATCCAATCATGATAGCAGATATGAGTTGCTGGAAACCAGCATATAGTAGGTACTCCTTTGCTAGAAAACCAAATTAGGTCTGGTTAGACTACATGTACTTATCAGTATAGAGGACTTGCTGGGTCCTTGATGAGAATTAGTCAGGGTCCTTTATGACTGTAGATGGCCCAATCAAGTAATGTATGAGAAAGGTTTACGGTAGTCTTGGAAAAGTCATTCTGCGTTCCACATCTCTTACCTTATACCTGCACATCCTCTAGAATTGCCACAATAGCAGGAGCGACCAGCCTCCATTCATGTTGGGTCACAGGAAGAATCTGAGTTAAGGGAGATCCCAGACTAAAAATGACAGAGAGGTTACTGGTATTATCTGACAGTGTGAAAAGGTTACAGTCTCAAGGACCAGAAATGGCAGTAGCTTAAGGACTTCCATGTTTTGGTACTAGTCAAGCACTTTCACAAAAAGGACCCAGAAAGACCATAAACTCCTTTCTCTATAAGTGAGAAAGAGGTTGTTAGAGTAGGGAGTAAGTTAGCAAGAAGCCTGAGGTAGAGAAGCTTAGCCAGGACTGTGCACCAGAGATGGGCATCATTGGGAAAGTACTAAGCACAAAGCAGTGGAGCTTAGTTAGCATAACAGACTCCATCCATATCCAGTAAGTTTTTCAGCCAGTTTTACATTGTTGTCAGAGTTGGTATACACTGGTCAGAATGAACACACCCTTGTGAGGACTTCACTGTAGAGCCTGAAGGATCTGCTCAGAAGCCAGGACAAAGAGTATAATCCAGAGGGGATGTGAGTGGTGAAGATATGTCTTACACACTTGTCTTTAGAGCCAAGCATCTTTCATAACTGGGATCAAACTTCCAACACTTGGGGACGGCTACAGAGCAGTAGGCATTTTCATGACAGACCAAACATAAAGCCTGCCTTTCATTATGGTCAAGGTTGGACCCTCCAGTTTTTTTCTTGGCCTGACAACCCTGATATATGACTAAAGGAAAGGAGAAAGAATATGTGCCTCTGGGGGTCCTGGGTCTCTCTTACCTGCTCCCCCCCAAACCCTGGCAGAGCTACTCCCACTACCACTCTATTTACCACCATGGGTAATTCAATTTAATTATATACTAAGGGCCAGATACTGAGGTTATGAAGACAAAAACAGTACCTGCCCTCAAAGAGTCTAGATTCTCTTGTGGGGCTCTTGTGGGGACATATAGCATCTATGCAAAGAAGTGAAATAACAGAATCTGAAGAGATAACAAGCACGAACACCAAGTGGGGTTAGGCAAGGCTTCACAGAAGAGCTGGCAACTGAGATAAATCCTGAAGAAAGATAAGAGATGGAAAAGAGGAAAAAAGAGGTTCATTCTAGGCCTGGGGGGGGGGGGGCGGTACTGGTGGTGGCAGCAGCTTCTATTGAGTTGGGGTGTGTAATGTTGAGCTTAGGGAATATAGTAGAGCTGTTCAGTTAAAACAGAGTACTTGAAAATGAAATAATGTTGGCAAAGTAGTTTGGATGCAGACTGTGGAAGGGCATAAAGTCCAGGCTGAGGAGTTCATATCAAATCTTATAGGGGAAAAGAAGTCACCCAAGGAATTTAAGCAGGGGAGTGACATGGTCAGAAGTGGGAGAAGCCATTGCAAGAGCCCATGATAAAGGTTATGTGGGCCTGGATTTGAATGTTCTCTATGTGAGTGAAGAGAAGAATGCAAGGGAGAATGAGAAACACTTTGGAACTGATGATATATGGTGGATGCAGGAGTAAAAATCATGGAAGGCTAAAAATTAACAGCATGGGCACTTGGAAACAAGAGTTCCCTCAAAAGAAACAGGGGTTTGGAGGAGTAGTGAATTCAAGAAATAAGATGAGTTTTATTTTGAACACATTTAATTTGAACTATCCAGGAAAAGACAAGAAGTTGTTGGTGGAAGGGGGTTCAGGAAAGGGTTTGAGAAAGAGATGAAGGTTGGATATTTAGATTTGGGCACCATCTCTGTAGAGATGGTACTTATACCCAGGGGAGCAAATAAGATCTCCAAGAGAGTGCCTATAGAGAGAAAAAAAGCCCAGGGAAGAATCCTAAAAAGCATTACACTGAGGAGGCAGGAGAAGAATAATGGTCCAGTAAAAGAGACTAAGAAGAAGCAGACAGGCAGGAGAACCAGGAGAGAATGGTGTCCCAGAAAGTTCAAATAAGATGTGGACTGAGAAAAAGCCATTGGATTCAGAGCTTAAGAGATTTGGGGGAGAAGACCACTGAAGAAAGAGGTTCCATGAGTTCTTGGAAGTCAGTAACTGTATAAGTGCTTATGGTTAATTCTATGGCTGGTATTTTGGGTAGGGTCAGATGGAAAGCACCTGGAGCTGTCAAAACCATCCTATGTGGTTAATCCCCCAAAATCCCAAATTGTAGGACAGACAGGTTTCTTTCCTCAAGTTATGGAGAAGAAGAAGGCCAGAGTACTTCCCTAGGGCAGCTGCATTTACAATAAACCCATGTGGCCAATGAGGTGGCTGGATGACACCTGATGACTTACAATGTACTACAAAGAGCTGAACAAAATTGTCGTAACAATCACTGAGGCCATTCCTATTTCAATGTGGTGGCCACCTGAATCCAACAGGAATGGAATGAGGTAGTCAATTTTTCTGCTTTTTTTCTATTTCTGTGGCTGACTAGTCAGGCATAGTTTCTGTTTACCTAGAAGAACTCCAGTATACTTTCACAGTTGCTCCTCACAGCTATTACCTGAACTCTTTCTCTTAGTGCCTGCCATTCTGGTGGACAGAGACCTGAAAGAGGCCCCACTTCCTGAGGGCAATGACATCCACCACTACTTCAGTGACATAATGTTGGCCAGACAGACAAGGCCATGGTGACAGAGGCCCTAGTTTGGATGGTAGCCCAAACGAGGGATGAGTTGTGAGAGAATCCAAGGTCCAACCTGCTCTGTCAAATTTGGGGAATACAGTGCATGGGGAGAGGCCAGATGGGCCTGGATGAAGTCTAGAACACACTACTGACATTTGCTAACACGGGGCAGCTAGGTGGTACAGTGAATAAAGCACTGGCCCTAGATTCAGGAGGACCAGAGCTCAAATTTGGCCCCAGACACTTGACACTTACTAGCTGTGTGACCCTGGGCAAGTCACTTAACCCTCACTGCCCTGGCCCCCCCAAAACAAAACAAAATAATTGGAGGGACATTTGCTTACACAGCTGACATTGGCAGTGGTACCAGTGGTCAAAGAAGTTTTAGCAGAATGAGCAGCATCACAAGCACTGAAGGCAGCAAAAGCCCCAGCAGTAGAAACAGTTTCAAAGGTTCCAGCATTAACAGCAGCAGTGCAGGGCAGCACAGTAGGGAATGTCACAAATATCTGGGAGTTGATAGTATTATCATCAGTGCTCACGAATAGGTAGCAACTCTACTAGAAGCTGAGGCCTCCGTAGTCCCAGCCCTGACACCCTCCCTCTTCTGCTAACCCACCCTGCCTATGAAGGCCTGACTCCTTCAGATTTCTGTTTTTCCTGTTTTACCAATAGCTCCACCCGCTGCAAGAGGGCATGCACAAGTGGCCCTCAGTAGCTATCAATAATCCAATAACAGATGATACCCTGAGGGATAGAGGTCTTGTCAAGTTCTCTCAGTGAGCTGAGATAGGGCAACACATGACTAGCATGTGAGAGAGCCTTTAGGAAGAGCACAGAGAAAGCATTCTGCTGTACTGATTCCCAGACAGTGACCATGGGTCTGAAGCCTGGAGGGAACAGGCCTGGTTAATTAAAGGTATTGGAGGAATTTTTTGCTAATGTCTTCCACATGAGTTGTTTGTAGGGCATGTTCAGCACCCATCAGTCATCAAATGCCTTCTGCTGAGCTGAACAATCAGGTCAAGAACGTCAAACAAAAGAACAGCATAGGTTGAGAAGGTAAGTCCATTATCAATCTGGACATGGGGGCAATGATGCCAAATTGTGGTGCGTTTGGGATTACATGATTCTTCTGGGAATAAGGCAGCAATATCTGCCCAAATGGCTTTATCATTATGACTGAAAATACTGGGATTAGATGTCCCAGCTCCCAGAAGTCAGATCCATGACAAACTGGTACCACCTTAGGAAGGTAGATGGCTTCCGCCAGATGGCTTCTTGGATCTGGCTTCAAAGAAGACTAACCTGATAATGATGGCCTGCTTTTGGACATAATTTTGGTTCATGATCAGACCTTCCTTACTCCATCCCTGGAACAGAGTAGCAAGGATCTAAAGGTCCCTTCTCCCCCACTGCCTAAGGAGCTTCCTACATGCTAGAAAAAATGGCTTAGGTCACCTGCAATTAGCAGTTTTCTTTTTCCCTGTGATGTTCTGACAACTCCTCAGAAAGGCTTGTTCCTCCCACACAGCTGGTGGCACAATGGATGAAGCACTGGGTCTGGAGTCAGGAAGATAGGAAATCAAATCTGGCCTCATACACTCACTAGCTATCTGCACTTGGGCAAGTCACTTAATGTCTGTTCGTTTCAGTTTCCTCAATTGTAAAATGAGCACCTTCCTCACAGGATTATTGTGAACATCAAAGAAATGATATTTATAAAGTGCTTAGCACAGTGTCTGGCACATGGTAGGTACTTGATTCTTCTTCCCTTAAAGTTAGAATTGCTGAGAGGTGCCTTGTTTTTTAATGGCATGGGGAAGGTAAAGCTGTCTCTACATAATTATAATGAACCTCAAAGAAAAGGGATCCCTAGCTGATTAGCTAATGATTCTGAATTCCTGGATGAAGGTGATGGAGAGTCCTTGACCAGCTCCCTGGATAGAAAGGGGAGCCCCTCAGCAGAGGTCTCTAAAGTGGTAAAGTGTTGGTGTCACTTCTTTTCCTAGGGATGGGGAGGTCCTATCTGGCTGGCTTGAGAACAATGAATGAGTGGTGGTACCTGATGCCAACTCTGGCATTATGATAAGCTACATGCAAAAGGATGATGACTTCTTAGCTACTTCCCTATATGGACCCTGAAAAATGATGAGGATCAATTACTGTGCTGGAAGCATTACCACCTGTGCTATGACCCTGATATTCCTGGTGCTATTCTTGCTCATACTTACTACTTTACCTACTGTGAACTGCAAAAGTCTCGCATCACCCACCACATATACCAGATCATCAAGATCCTTCTGAATGGGGTAGATATAGCCACAGGTTTCTGATCCTTGTTTTCCTCCATATTTGGTCACTCCTGGGTGGCAAGGGATATGCTGTTATATTGTTCATTTTTATGTCTTTGGGTTTTTTTTTTAATTTTACCTACACTCACCTCCAAGGCTGCCTATACCAAGCCTCTTACAACTCAGAGGTTAGTGCTATGTAGTAATGCCCTAGTGCTAATTAAGTGGTGAAAGCTCTCAGAGACCTTTAGCATCTTGACACAAAGGGGTAGGGCATGGTCAGAATAATATCAATCAGGGTATCTGCCACATAAGCTGAGCTAGTTTTCATCTAAAAGGCTTTGAAACTATCTTCCAGGATTTAGGGGTCCCAGAGACCAAGGCTCTAGATGTTGACTCACCCATTCCTTGTCGAGGAGAAGTCAGTGCCTCTCATACTTAACAAATATCTCACTACTGTGTGAATCAACACATTCCTCTGAAGAGATGCACTTCCAGATTCAGAAAAGGGATTGCATCTATCTGAACCAGTGCTGTATCCTTGCCGAATATCCTTTCCATGCTACTGTTAAGTAAAACTCCTTTTTGTTAAATGTTAGATAGTCTACAAGTATCTCATTTCATTCCAGTCCTCAGCCAGAACCACTGAACCATGCAAATTAGACCTAACTTGAGAAGGGAAATTTGTTAATGACAGCAAGTATTTCAAGGCACAAAGGGAGGATGAAGGAATAAAGGGAGTAAAACTAAGGAGTGGTAGGATTGAGTTGGATGGGGGATGTTGGGAAAGGTAGCAGGAAGATGCTCACACCTGGGAAATGGTTCTGAATCACTGGAATTCAAGGAGTTGAAAGTATAAATTTGCCATTCATAGCTAGCAGGCAGTTAGGGGCTCTACTTTTCTACATCTTATGATGATGGCATAATGTGCTCATAAGGTAGTCCTAGGAATTGGGTTGAGGTGGAACATAGCATACAGAAGCAATTAGACTGAAATGGAAGCAATTAATGTTGGAATAAATTATGGACTACTTGGAAAAAAAGATGAGTTCATCATTATGAGAAGCAGGTGCAGACCACCTCAAAATAAGTTCTTTCAGAGGCAGCTTTGGTATAACAAAAAGCCTTTATTGCATTCTCATGAGTATGGGCACTCAGAAAGAAAAGCAGTTAGTGCAAATGCTGAAAGCAAGCACTTTGTATATATCCTACACCTTGCCACAATCAGTCCCTCCCCATAGCCACCATAGGTTGCTAGGCACAGGTTCACAATCTTCCCAGAAGAGTTCTAGCTAAATCCTCCTTGATAGGTTACCCCTTCCATACATGATCAAAAATGAGGTGGAGATTTTAGACAGGGGAGGAGAAATTAATATTAATAAGTCTATTAAGAGGGCAGCTAGATGGCGCAGTGGTAAAACAACAGCCTTGGATTCAGGAGTACCTGAGTTCAAATCTGGCCTCAGACACTTGACACTTACTAGCTGTGTGACCCTGGGCAAGTCACTTAACCCTCATCGCCCTGCAAAAAAAAAAAAAAACCAAAAAAAAAAAAAGTCTATTAAGCCAGCACAATAGAGACTAAAGTTAACCTTTTATGTACTTTCTCTAAGATACCAGCAAGAGCCAGCTCAAACTGGTTTTTATCTCTAGTTCTGAAAAACTTATTTTTCTCTTTCCTGGTTTGATGTAACTCACTAGATAATATTGTCTGTTGTTCTCTATACAGGCATGCTTTCCTTGAGAAGATCTCCTCATGTATCAAGTTATTCTGAAAAGATTTCATTGTGTTATCAAACCATCACCATATTTCTCACATCATCATAAATAATGAGTTTAGGAAACATAAGCCTAGCAGAGAGGCGTGATATAGTAGTAATGGATAACTAACTGCATAATTGCTAGAGTTCTCCATTGTCCCAAAGGAAATCAGCTAATATATTTGTTTCATCTTAGAATTTATGACAGAGAGGAGAGAAGAGTTAGCTATAGTCTGCCATGCACTTTAGATTTGGGAAAATAAGTTTCAGAGTGTCCAGAGAAATGACAATTAGGATCACAGAGACTAAAATCCTACTGTGGAATTCAATCAATGAATTATGGGACTCTTTCAAGAATAATATTAAGAAGACACAAATACAAACAATTCTGGTAAGGAGGGAGAGATTTAAAAAAAATCCAATGTGAATGAAAAAGAACTTATCAGCCAATTTAAACTTTAAAAAGGAGAGAAGAAAAGGCACAAAATTGAAGACAAATATGAAAGTGTGCACTGTTCTGTAAGAACTGTATTAGGAATTCTAGAATTCAAAATAAAGTAAGGCTCTTCAGGAATGCTAAGGACAATGAAAAGGGTTCTTTAGCTATACTGGTGAAAGGAGTATGTTCAAAGAATGTGTGACCCCAGTAGTTCAGGTGGATTTCATTATAATAATGGATAGAAAGAATAACTCAGATCATTTTTTGCTTCTGTTTTCTCTGACAAGAAGAATCTTTGGACTGGAAAGGACAGTACAAAAATACTTAAAGGCAGTTGAAACCAACACAAAAAGGGAGATAGTTAAGAGACCAGTAGCTGTCCTTGATAAAGTCAAGTCACTAGTCCCAGACAAACATTTCTAGGGTTTAAAGGAAATGACAGGTGTGATAAGTGGGGGGTAGTTAGTAAAATTTGAAAGATAGGTAAGGTGTCAAAAGAGTAGATAAACAAAAATGTTGTTTGGCTTTTCAAAAAAGGGAAGCAAGTGGAATATACCACCTCAGTCCAGGGAGCTTGAATTTAACTCTTGACAAAATGCTACCTTTTATTAAAGGGATGGTTGTAAATATTTAGAAAAGAAAACAATGACTACAAAAAGTCAGTGTGGTATAAAGTCATCAGGAATAAGTCATTCCAAACTAACCAAATTTCCTTTTGTGATTGTGTTTCTAAACTGGTAGATTAAGGGAATGCTATATATATTTAGGATCCCATATTTCAATAAAGCATTTGACAAATTCAATTCACGTGGACAAGATAGAGAGCTACAGGCTACAAAATAGTACAATTAGGTGGACTCAGAAAAGCTTGAATGGTTGGACCCAAAGATTATTCATTAATGAGTTCATGTCAACTTGCAAAGTCTCTAATGGAGTATCCTAAGGATTTGTCCTATTTACCTTTTTGTATCAGTGACTTATAAGAAGTCATAGAATGTTGTTGTTTAGTTATTTTCAGTACTGTCTGACACTTTATAACCCCTTTTGGGATTTTCTTGGCAAATATACTGAAATAGTTTGTCTTTTCCTTCTCCATTTTATTTTACAGATGAGAAAACTGAAGCATACAGGGTTAAGTGACTTGCCCAATGTCACACAGCTACCAACTATCAGCTCCAATTTGATCTTCCTGACTCCAGGTTCACCTCTTTACCCACTGCGGACATTCAACAATAAATATTAGAATAACAAGATTTTGTTACATTTGAGAATAATGCATCCGAACAAGCACTGAATTTGCATCAGAAGATTTAACCTATCTAGGCATCAGCTTTTTCTTTTGTAAAATGTGAAAGTTGGCTTTGATGACCACTAAGGCCCTTTTTGGCTCTAACTCTTTGATCTTATGTTCAAAAGAGGTAATTGTTAAAAATTATTTTTAGCGTATATATTATCAGTCAACAATAATTTATTAAATACTAGGCATGGGGGGCAGCTAGATGGTGCAGTGGATAAAGCACCGGCCCTGGATTCAGGAGGACCTGAGTTCAAATCTGGCCTCAGACATTTGACTCGTACTAGCTGTGTGACCCTGGGCAAGTCACTTAACCCCCATTGCCCTACCCCCCCCCAAAAAAAGTAAATGACAAAAATACTAGGCATGGGGATACAAAACCAAAATTAAATAGGCTCTGCCTTCAGGGGCTTTCTTTCCATCATGGGAGGTATGTATATAGAAAAGATAGACAAGGTAACTTTGGAGGAAAGGCACTATCAATTGTCCAGATAGTGGGGTCAGGAGGAAAGGGGAAGCCAGCTCAGGGGTCCTAATAATGGACCCCTGCCTCATCTGTCATAGTTCAATTTAATTCAGTACAAATTTATTAAGCACCTACAATATAAAGGTTGTATGTTAGATCCTGGAGATGCAAAGTCAAAATGGAACAGTTCCTAACCTCAAGAACTTATAGTCTAAGAGACTATAAGCCATTCTTGGTGAGGAAGAGTACTAACAATAAGGACAAGGGAGGGGGCAGCTAGGTGGCACAGTGGATAAAGCACCAGCCTTGGATTCATGAGGACCTGAATTCAAATGCAACCTCAGACACTTGATACTTACTAGCTGTGTGACTCTGGGCAAGTCACTTAACCCCAACTGCCTTACCAAAAAAAAAAAAATAAGGACAAGGGAAGATTGTTCAGGAAAGGCCTCACATGGAAGGTGGCATATGAGTTTGGCCTTTAAATGAGTTTGGGATTCCAAGAGTGGGGAGGGGAAAGCATTCTAGGAATGCAGGAGTTTGCAAAGACATAGAGGTGGGAGATGATGTAGTATTTGGGGAACAGTGAGGAGACCAATCTGGCTGGAATTTGGATGGCATAAAGAGGAAGAATGTGAAATCAATCTGAAAAGATAGGCCAGAGTCAAATTTTGAAGGGCTTTAAAGGTCAGAGAATTTTCTAGTTTAATTTTCTAGTTTAGTAGGGAGAGAGCCACTGAAGATTCTTGAATGAAGAATGAAATCTCTAGGACATTAGGCATTTAAATTTATTTTTGCACATATATATTTGACATTTGCAAGGAGCATGACTGGGGTGGCTGGGAGGAAAGAAAAGTTGTGGAGTTTCATAACTTTTGGGATTTAGGAAGGTGAGGAATAGTGAAGAGTTGAAGATTATACTAAGGTTCTGAATCTAGATGATTCTAAGAATAGTGGTCTCTGACAGAATTTGGGAAGTTAGGAGAAAGGAAGAGTAGGTTTAAGGGAAAGGGAATGAGCTGACTTTTGTACATGAGTTCAAGAATACTTAATGGACATCCAGGTGGAGATGTCTGTGTAAGTAGTTGGTGATGTAGGCCTGGGCTCATAAGAAGAGATAGTAGCTAGTTCTGTAAACTTTTGAATGGGCCTCATATATTCAAATGTTCCTCTAATCTAACAAGAATCTCCTCTACAAGCCCCCCCAAAGTGGTCATCCAGCCTTTCCTAAAAGATCTTTAGTAGAAAGGATCCTGTTACTCCCTAACCTTCCACTTTGGGGCTTTTTAATTCTGAGTAAGGTTCTTCTTACATTTTTGTGACTTCCACCTGTTGTTCCTGGTTGTGACCCGTAGACACAAGAAAAAGAAGTCTCTTTTATACATGGCCATTATATAAGTATATGAAAGCAGCTGTCAAGGTTCCATCAAATCTTGTCATTTTCAAATGAAAAAAACAGGTTTCTTCCACTGATCCTTATACAGATAGTTCTTGCTTTATATAAATTTGTATTATATAAATTCAGCTTTACTCAAAGAATTCTGAAATAAATCCACATTCTAAAATAATACCTATGTTGACTTTATTTAGAATATTGCACTCTTTCTCTGATCCTATTCTCTCAGCTTGGGCTCCATAGCCTCCCACTTCCACCACCCACTGCCTCCTATCTCCCAAATAAAAGGAACCCTCCAAGTAAAAACAGAAGAACAAATTCTCAGAGAGATCGCTGCTGTGGCTTAGGAGCTTAGCTTGAGATGTGTGCCCTGAGTGAATAGACCTTTTCCCCAAAACATCCACTTGTCCAACTGTACAGTCTGGGTGCCTATCTGCCATCCATCTGCCCTCAGGTACCACACATCTGTGCCTGGACCCTACATGTCACCTGTCCTCTCCTGCCTCTATCCATGTCCAGGCCCAATTTATATGCTGCCTGTGTGTTTTTTCTTAATTCCACCCAGGCTCTCCTGTGTCTGGCTTGGGCCACGTTCCTTTTCCTGGTTTCCATCCTCTGTCCTCATTTCCACATGTCCTTGATCCATGTGCCGCCTATTCCTCCTTGCATTCACAGCCCCCTTCCTGCCTTAATCCTTCTCCCTTCCCCACATCTACAGGAAAATTCTCATTATGAAATGTGTTTCCCAAAGCTACTTTAGCTGTGCAACATGTTTATGTTTGAAATATATTACTCAACTGTAAGTACTGGTCTGGAGTTTTGTGAATATAGAATACTCCCAGGACAAAAGGAGATAGGAGACATTTTGGAGCAGAGGGAAGAAATCAAAATTGTTTTTATGCAAAAAGATTACAAGAATGTGATACTTTCATGTAATTCTATTATCCTGTGTCCAAGATGAATAACTATAGGAATCTATGTTCTTTGGTTTTGTTTTAAATTCATTGCAAATGATTGTGAAAAGATTTTCACTTTCTTAACTGTGAATTCCATTTTCATGAGATATTCATTCAAATCACTGAGCAGAATATATTACAATGAGGTTCACTGTGTTTTCTTGAAAAATATAATGAACTGTGAACTTTACTTTCTCCTAAAGTCCTAAGAAACTAGCTCCTCTGAGCAATATGTGATTATAAAACAACAACACATAAATGTGAAAGCTGTCCTTTGACAGATAATCCTCTTGGGTGAGCACCATGGTATTTAATTTACTGTGGTGGGGGAAAAAAGCCCTAAAAGTTTATTTTGTATATTTAACTCCCCCAGGGAAGAAATTACCCAGGTATTGTATTGTGTGGGGGTTTGGGGTTTTTTTGGTCAAGAAAAGCATAAATTGGCAGTTTCAAAGAAAATAACAATCAAATCAAAACTCACACTTAAGGAACTGGTGCCTTCAGGCCCAGACATCCTACTGAACAACGAATTGCTACAGTCCCAAGAAGAAGCATAGTACATCAATTTTTCTGTGTGAAAATCTTCTCACATGTGCCATGTTTAGATTACAATTTATGTAGTGTGAAACCAACTTTAAGCAGTCATGTCCTTCTTTACCACCAAGATTGTCATTCTGCCAGTTGCCCAATAAAAAAGGCCTGCAGTCAACTTTGACTCTCTCCCATCTTTTATCTCCTCTTCTGAATCAATTATCTTTTCTTCTTCTCCCTTATCCGTTTTTTTTCTGTATCAAGAAAAATTCCAAACTCTTCAAGCTGGCATTCAAGGTCCTCTATAATATGACCTCAACTACAAAGCCAATCTATTTCTCACTATTTCCATAAAGTAGCTTTCACTGCAGTCTCTTCAGTGGTTCTTAGAGATGATACTTCAGCTCTAATCCCTTGCCAGTAATACCCTCTGCCAATAACTCTCCAAATCTTATCCATCAAGGGCAGTTCCAATCTCACTTCTTTCAGAAAATCTTTTCATCTTACTTTTCCCTTGACTTTGGGTCATATCTGTACTACTTAACTTTTTCACCTATGTTAAAAATTAAAATGTTATTTTATGTTTGTGTCTTTCTAATGATCCTTTAAGGACAAAGACTGTGCTTTCTATTTCTTTTGTTTTGTTCACAGGTTCAAACTCAGTTCTAAGAACACAGTATGACTGAATAATCTCCTGAACCATCTGATTGTAGGCAGAGGAGGAGAAAGTCACTGATGAATGGTACCAGACAGATTTGGAACACTTCCTGTCTACTGGGGTCAAACAACTGGGGCTCAAGTACCTTAACAGGACTTGGTTAGGCAGAAAAGCTCGAGGACAAAGGAAAGAAAAGTTTCTATTCTTTGAGATTAGAGATTCTCAAAAGGGAGAAAGCCCAACTAACCTGAGATCTGGTTGTCAGAAGCGCAGATTTCATCCTCTTGTGTTCAATGCTGTCTTGTTTGGGAAGGGCAAAGTCTTAAGAAGACAAAGCTGGGGAAGAAAAAGAAGCCATGAGAGACCTCCTCTTATCTTGTGGTTCTCTTACCAGGCTAGAAATTCTTATAGAAGAGTTGGTGTAATGCTACACCCTCATTTCCCAAACACTTTGTGAAAGAATAGGAAAGTCAAATGGAGTCCAGGCCCAATACCATCACCACCCTGGATCCAAATGAAGGTCCACTGACATTGCTGTCCAGGTCCTACACTCTATGGTGCAATTCTATGTGTTGCATCTATTATTTATGGTCCCAATGAAGATCACTCCCAAAGACAACCTGATCACTCAAGCTGCAGTGCTGAAAGCTTTTATTAATGTGAGACCCACCTATGAATGGCATCAATGAAAGCCAAAGCATTCTGTTGCATACTTCCCTATCCTATTCACAATCTTAAAATCCCCATTTTTTTTCTCATCTGCCTTAGGGGAGGGATTAAATTATGATTCAGTAGAATATCCCACCTTCAACTCCTCCCAAAAACATCCTTTGGAGAAAGGATGCAGTGCTAAGTCCACTTCAGCTCCAACAATTGGTTTAGAAAAGTTCCGTAGTATACCGTTACCATATATAGTATACTAGGTATATAGAATTTACTATATATAGTACACTAGGGAAATTTTCTAAAGGGAAAAGTAATTCCAAGAAAAAAAATTAATATGTTTTATAGGAGTAAGGCTCCAGTTCCAGATGCAATTTTTTTCTCCCTGGATAATTCATATCCCCTTCTTCTCTGTAATGCTCACCTTTCTTCCCAAGTATGTAGATCAATCCTTCAAAGGCACCCTCTCTTCAATGGGTTCTCAATGTTCCAATGCCACTTCAGTCCTGTTTTACCTATGTGTGATGGTCAGAATTATTCTGGCAATAGCCACAACAGGACATGCACTTTCTTCTAGGTTATATTCTGACACTTTGGCCAAAAGTTTCAGGTCAGTGGTCTCTCCACTTGGGTTGGATTCCAGTTTCCCAGGGTTTGAGAGCTCAGAAGCAAGGCCACTTCACTTTGGTGCTAAAATCTCAGTAGGAAACCCTTTTTCTGGTGCCCAGGGTTGGACACCTGTAGAATTTCTGGAGAACTGATGTGAAGAAAGAGAAGATGGAGTCAGTAAAAGGGACCCAGCAGACTTGGTAGAGACCTAAAGTGTAAAAAGTAGAAAAAGCTATGCAAATAGGTATACAATAACCTGCTCATTTAGCAAACTGGTAAAGGACTCATTGGTCAAATCTTTGTGCAAGTTGCTATAGGGGATAAAAAAAATATGAATAAAACAAGGTCTCTAACCTTCAGGAAGATGCAGTTTACTAATATTGTCCAGCATATGATGCTGAAGGGTCAATGTCAAGAGCTCTTAGAATTGACGCTCATAGTCACTTACATATCAGGTGAATATGATTCTTCTCTGACACACATACTGGTTCCCCACTGCACAAAAATCAATAAACATCTTAACTCTGGTATTAGAGGTTCCTTACAAACTGCTCTATTAAAGCTTTCCAGCTGCAATTCATATGACATCCCAGTGGAATGGGAATGACACACTCTCCATTCCAACAATACTAGACTATAACCCAATCCTTTTCTTACATTGCCTTTTCCTTCCCCATGGATTTGCTAATACTATAATCAAAATCCCCAACTCCACCTATTGAAACCCCTCTTTCCTTCAAGGCCTGGCAGGGGTGCCATCCTGTTTTCACACACACATCCAGTTGGAAGTAATCTCTCCATCCTCAAATTTAACATGACATTTAGCCAGGACGTCTCCATTGCACCTATCCAGTAATCCTTCATGTACAAGCTTTGTGGACACGTCTTTCCTTCCCCATGAAATTATATGACGGAGGAGAGAGGCCTTTATTTTATTGGGGATCTTTGTATCTCCAATGTCTTTCACAGTGACATACAGAGGAGATAATTAATAGTTACTGTTAACAAAAACCAAGGGAATCTTAACTCCTTTACACAAATGAAACCCACACAAAAGAGAGTCCCTATCTCAATGTGTAACATAAACACGCACACACACGCACACGCACAAATTCACCCCCAGCCCCCCACCCCCAGCCTTCACCTCAGTCGTTAAGCCCGCCCCTTGTCCCGCCCCTCTCATGGGAGGGAATGGCCCCGATCGCATGCTCGGCGCCAGGCCCCTAGTCTCCTCCCGGACCCGCCCAGTTCGGGTTCAGGGTGCTGCGAGGAACTGGGCCCGGGTCACTAAATACCTGGAATTGGGTCCGGGGCCTGGCCTGACCTCAGATAAAGAACTGGTTCGAGGCCAAAGAACCAATCATGGCGTCGACGCTGCGCGCGCATTCTTCATACAACCTCAGGAGGGAGAAGGGGGAGAAGAGCCTGCGCCCTGCGAAAGTCAGGACTACCACAACCAGAATGCACCACTTCCGATTTCTGGCGGGTTGCTGCGCAAAAGGTCTTGCGGCTTCTCACTGCTAAGTTCTTTCCCTCCCCAGCACCCAGGAGACTGGTCCGATCTCTCTACAGAGAGCACTTGGACGTCAAAAAACTATATCCTGCGAGTAGTGAGCGATCTTTTGACAATCATAGGTTGTGATCTTTGAAATTCCCTCTCTCTTTCCCATCCTATCATTTTTCACGGCATGTTTCCTCGACAATAGCTACAGCCCGCCCTTTCCGGTTCTCACTATCTCTGGGTCTGTAGACCAAAAGGATGGTTTGTGTGTGTGGCCTAGAGTTGGAATGAACAAGAGTTGAAAAGGAGGGGGCGGGGGATGAAGGGGAAGTGATCACAGGATTTCGAAATAATGGTAGAAAAGCATTCGGTGGGTGGAACAGAACGATTTCATCCCACTTTTTAGCAGGCAGAAACATCTCTGGAAGGTCTCTTAGTAACTTAAAGACTAGAGATTTAAGGCTGGACGGGACCTTATAGGACTCCAGGACCAGAATCAGGAAAATATGAGTTCAAATACGGGCTCAGACACTTAACCACGTTTGCCTCAGTTTCCTCATCTGAAAAATGAGCTGGAGAAGGAAATGGCAAACCACTCCAGTATCTCTGCCAAGAAAACCCCAAAAAGGAATCTCGCGGAGTCGGACACAAGAACAACACCACCAGTGGGAGCCGGGATCCTCTAGAATTTGAACTGGGAGAGAGGCGGGGCCATCGAGAGGCGGGACCTGGCGGACCAGTACTCTGAAGAGGGACCAGAGATGGGCGGGGCTATCATAGTAAAAGGGGAGGGTTGGAAGGGTTTTGAAATAGTCTGTGTAAGGAGAAATTGACTAATCTTCTGAAGGACTTTTAGGAACGTGGGAGGACCAATAAAATAGACCTTATTTATTTAGTCTTCTCAAAGAATTTCAACAAGATAACAGCAGGCCACTAGCTATTTTATCTAAGGGCAGTGAATTACTAATTACGGAGAAGATACTTTTTTGTCTTTTAGAGAATTGGCATAAATACAGAAAACAAAAAGTTGGGATCGGTAGAGGCTTTTTTGAAGGGAAAAGTGGAAATAAAAGGGTCTAGGGCAGAGACTTGATATTTAACATTTTTATAAAATTTCCAAATCCTCAGCTGAGGAAACCAGGTCCACGGAGGATAAATTTCAAAAGACTATTTAGCCTCCTGCAGCACCTTAAGGCACCCATCCCTGTTTTGTAGCCTACGTGTGCAGCACAGTTCTGTCTCTTGGCTTCCTAGATCTGAAATCTTAACTTCTAAGTAGCTATAACCTCTTTTATTAAGATCTTTTTTCTCTGTTTATGTTATTCTTCTGCCTTCCTCAGGGATTTGCATTTTAAAAAACATAAATTACAATTTATTTATTTTGCGATCTTGTTTTTTTACATCACCTTCATTTCCCTTTTTCTCCCCTTCCTAGAAAGCCATCCCTTATAACAAAGAACGAAAAAACTAAGGAAAAAAAAAACAGCTAGCAAAAATAAACAACACAATAGCCAAATCTGATACCATTTACATTGTTTCATGCTTATAGCCACTCAGTGACAAAGTGATCAGTAGGAGAAGGATGTAAGATTATGGGATTTTGAAAGTTTGGCATGAGATGGAGATAATTGAAATCATCCCAACTGTGCTTATATATAAATCTGGAACAAAAATAGAGTTATTTAGATATTTATATATGTGCATACATATGTGTGTATGTATATATATCCACATAAATATATATGTGTGTATATATGAAATAGGCTTATAAATAGAAACACATGCAGTCCTTATAGAATAAATCCACCTGCTTTATGTTTATCTTTACTGATAGTGGGTCTAATATTTTTGGATGCTGCCACCTCAGTACTCAATGTGTTTAGTAAAGAAGTAGGAATTAGGCCTAGGATCCTAGAGGTCAAGAAGTTCAGTGCCTGATTTTAGAAGTGAGGCCCAGAAAGATCCAGTGACTTGCCCAAGGTCACATAAGTACTTAGTGGTAGAATCAATCTTCAAACTTAGGTTCTATAACTGTAAGTTCGGCTCCCTTTCCACTTCACCATGATGTTTCTAAAGTTGGGGAGAGTGTCTAGACCTTACAAAAAGGAGAGGGAATATTTGCAGACAGTGACAGAATTTTAAAGATACTTAGAAATATATTTTCAGGCTGTCTTAAAAGAATGGGGAAGGTTATAGTATTATCACAAAAAGGAACTAATATGAAAACAACAATAAAAGATACTATGAGTGCTAAAAGGATCTTCTTATTTGTCTTTGTTATTGTTTTAGTTCTGAACCAGTTATTTCATTTCCCTTCTCTTGACCTTAGTTTCCTTCCTTCCTCCCTCCTTCCCTCCCTCTATTTTTCCTTCCTTCCATTCTTTCTTAGAATTATTTGTTCATATCTTTGGACCACTTAGATAGATGATTTCTTGCTCAAGTTGGGGGTTCCTATTCAGGTAGAGGTTTGACTAGATAACCTTGGACATCTCTTCCTACTGCTAACTGACTTAAAACACTGTTGATCGGGGCAGCTAGGTGGTACAGTGGATAGAGCACCAGCCTTGGATTCAGGAGGACCTGAGTTCAAATCCAACCTCAGACACTTAACACTCACTAGCTGTGTGACCCTGGGCAAGTCACTTAACCCCAATTGCCTCACTTAAAAAAAAATACTGAGAATATTGTGGTCCCCTCTTGACTTCCAGAAGTGATAGTTAAAATTCCTCTGTGTTCTAGAGAGGCTTTAGGGAATAAACATCTTTACTGAACTGTCCCTTTTCCCTGTAGGATGGATGAGATGCTCCAATTCACAATGAACATACCACGCATTACTTCTCTTCTAAGCACATTCAAGACCGACATTAATACATCAGTGCATAAAGAAAAACAAAAAACCCCAGTTCCCCTCAAAATATTCATTTTATTATTTACAATTTTTACAATTTTAGCATAGTTAGCTAATATCTGAGCCCCACATTTGGGACAAATCAATATCCCCAAGTTATGAAAGTGCATTGTTATGGCAAGACTTGCTCCAGGTATTGGGGTCTTATCACTGCCAAAGTACATATAGAAGAGGATTTTCTCTTCTATGGGCCCCACACTCCAATTACTGTGGAATGATCTGTCCATTGGGTTACAGAATAGGATAGATGGCTTGGTTAGCAATACCACAGTGGTTGTTCTTGTCCTTTGCAATTCGCATGTAGCCCTTTTCACCCCACCACGCACCCCAGCTGAAAGGGAAGAGATTAGTACAGATTAGTATAGTACTAATTAGTACAGATATAGCTGTCTAGGAAGTGAGCTTTAGAAATGGAAGTGGATCATTTTCATTCTCTATCTTTATTCCTGGGAGTATGACAGGGAGCCTAAGGGGCTCATAACAGATCACTAGGATTTGGAGAAAATTCAAGGCTCACAGAAGATGAGAGATTAGCTCAGTGTCCAACATGTCACTAATGCAGGGGAAACAAATTTAGTATGCAGACTCAGAGGGACTCTTTCCTTGTTGATCAATATATAAAACAACCGGGAAAAAAGCCAGTTTTTTGTCAAGGAAAGATGAAACCCCTCCACACGTGGACTGGGTTGAGATGAAAAAATTCAAATGAGGGCCCCATCTCTTAAATGTAGGCAAACCCAACTGAGTAAAAAAGCCCACCAGGCTCTTCTCCCCTCCATCTTCCATACCTATTTTTAAGAATCCAAAATTTCTTCTCTTCATATTGGTTTTCTTCCAATTTATTTGCTTTATCTTTTTTTCCTTTTTTATATCCATATCCAACCACCAGCATAGCATGGTTTGTGAAATGTGGTTTGCATTTTGGATCAACATAAATTCCTAGAAAATGCAAGGTTGTGGTAAAGAAAGCAGCTCTTTGGGACAGCTAGGTAGCTCAGTGCACCAGCCCTGGTATTAAGACCTAAGATGAAAAACAGCCACTTTGTGTGACCCTGGGGGCAAGTCACTTAATTTGTTTGCCTCAGTTTATGGGAGTGATAATAGCACCTCCTAGAGGTTTTTGTGAGAATCGAATGAAAGATATTTAATAAAATAGCAGCTAGCACAGTGCTTGCCACTTAGTAGGCTTTATATACACATGATTGTTGTTAAGCTCAACATGACTCATTTGGGCATTTTGATGCTATATCTGACTGGCCCCATACTTGGTCGGCTTCTTACCTTCTTTATAGTAGTAGAAGGGCTTCCGGACATGCACTACCATAGACACTGGCCCTTTAGTTGCCACAGCCTTCATCAGACTTTTTTCATTTCCATAGGGGAGTACCACACATTTTTTTATTTGAACAGCAATTGCAGAATCATTTCTGTATTTACACCACTTATTTTTCTGAAAGAGACAGTCAATTGGAAGAAGTCAGAAATTTGGAATGGAAAGATACAGATGATTGTTGTCTTGCTGTCATAACCAGTATATCACGTCTCAAGAAGCTCTGCCTAGGGGGGCTCTTAGCTTTCATCTCCTTGGAGCACACAGAAGTAAAGACTACCTATTTACTGGGGGCTGGGGGGGTGGGCTCCTAAATTACTTGGTCCATTCACTTCAGACTTGTACAGATTTTTAAAAAATGGCATTCCCACAATCTGTCAAATTCCCTTGAGTTCTTGTCATTGCTTTTGTAATCATGTGCTATATGAATGCGCTTGAGTATAGAAAAACATACCCTCCATAAACCTTTTATTAGTTTCATGAGCAACTGGGTCCCCTAGGTCTTAACAAAGCAAAGGATCTGAGTTTACCTTTCCCCAGTCCTAGCAAAATTGGCCAGCCCAGTATCAAAAATGGCAATGCAGAGTGTGTTCATTTACCTTGGCCTCATAAGGATAGGACTTCTCAGAGGAAATGCCCTTATTTTTCTTGATATACTGGAAAGCACCACTGATAGTTCCCCCACGACAGCCTTGGAATCTGGCACAGTCAATTAGGTTCTGTTTACTCAGTTCCACAAGTTTGCCTGTTTTCTTAAAGAGCTGGCCTTCCAGAGATCCAATTGCACTGAATGCCCAGCAGGAGCTACACCGCCCCTGAAAGAAAAGCCAATAAATTATTTTTGTATTCAACACCCAACAGTGCCTAGTTAGTGCAAGACTCTGAGTCTAACAGGACAGATCAGTATCTCTTGGAAAAAGACATGAATTCATGGGAAGCAAGGAGAGACTGAGTAGGATTCCCTTGGTTTGTATTCCATGCCGGATTATTTGCTGTGAAGGGAGCATGGTCAATGTCCTGTGCCCAATGGTCAGTCAGTTGAAGTCTCACCATTTCCTTGTTCAGATACTTTTAGTGACAATACATGCATTGGTGGCAACACTTGAGGGAAGTATCCCCAGTAAATGCAAAATCCCCCAAAATAACATTGGTTGAGGGATAAGTAACATTGGTTGAGGGATAATACCTGGTATCTAACAGGGGTCACATAGCCATGCTTCCTCCAGTCCACAGATTTGGGAAGGTCAGAAAAAGTAGAAAGATTCTTCACTATGGTATCTCTTTTCCTTCTCTGGAACATGCTGGAGTCCAGCATTTTCTTGACTTCTTCATAAGTCTGAAAGAATGGCAAGCCATTGTATTATGTGGGGCACAGAATCAGTGTTCCTTTTTCAGAGAAAAGTCATTATTTTTGATGACACAGCTTCCCTAGCCACCCTTCCTAGTACTGGAGGCACCTTCACTCATTCCCCTCAGCTCATTGCTCAAGATGGGGGAGTTAGAATCATTTGCCTTCCTTTCTCACTAGGGAACATCTCTTCCCTTATAGGTTCCTGCTATTCATATCTACCACCCAATTAAAATGCTGGTAACTGTAGTCTACATCCTTCCCAGGTCACTCCCCCTCCTGTCTCAATGAGTTTGATATCTGGCTTATAGGTTCTCTCTCTTCTCGTAGTATGGGACTTCAACATACTCCTTCAAATTCCTTAACCACCCATTTCTTTAACTTACCTACTATGTGCTAATCTTCCCCACCTCAGCCACACACATAGATGGTCATACCCTCAATTTTAATACTTCCAAAATACCATATCTCCATGTTCAAGAATTCTGAAATCCCCTCATCGGACCACAGTCTACTGGCTTTTTAGCTCTATCTCTGCTTTCCCTTACATAACCCTGTTTTTCGTTCTCATCATGACCTCCAATTGCTTGATCTGTTTTCTCCCAGGCCATCATCTCCTCTGCACTGACTACTCTCTTGATTACTTTTAGAACCAATTCAATTCCACACTGTAGGCCTCATTCCCACCATTCATCTTTCCTTATTCATTTATACTACTAAATGAAGGCAGAGAAAATGACACAATAATTATGACTGGGTCCATTACAAATAATGTTACTTAACTCATTCTATCCCATCTCCTCCCCTGTCATCCCCCATCCCTACTCTTTCACTTATTTTCAATCTCTCCCTGCTTACTGGGTCATTTCCTATTGTCTTAAAACATCTCCCTATTTCCCCTATCCTTAAAAAATCCTTTTGATCCTTCCATTCCCAATAATCATCATCCTATTTCTTTTTTGCCCTTATCAAAATTTCTCAAAAAGGCTATCTACAATTGTTGTTGAGTCAATTTCAGTTGTGTCTAACTTTCTCTCCATCATTCCTTTTGGAGTTTTCTTGGCAGATACTGGAATGATTTGCCATTTGCTTCTCTTGCTCATTTTATAGATGAGGAAGCTGAGGCAAATGGAGATAAATGACTTGTCCAGGGTCACAGAGCCAGTAAGTGTCTGAGACTGGGTTTGAACTCAGGTTATCTTGACTCCCACACTGGCACTTTTTCCAATGTCTTTTTTTTTTGTTTTGTTTTTGTTTTTTTTAGTGAGGCAATTGGGGTTAAGTGACTTGCCCAGGGTCACACAGCTAGTAATTGTCAAGTGTCTGAGGCCAGACCTGAACCCAGGTACTCCTGACCCCAGGGCTGGTGCTCCATCCACTGCACCACCCAGCTGCCCCTATCCAATGTCTTTTTTTTCAATGCTCATTCTCCTTTTATCATTATTTATTTAAAAAATATTTCTTGGGGCAGCTAGGTAGCACAGTGGATAGAGAGCACCGGCCCTGGAGTCAGGAGACCTGAGTTCAAATCTGGCCTCAGACACTTAACACTCTACTAGCTGTGTGACCCTGGGCAAGTCACTTAACCCTCATTGCCTCATCAAAAAGAAAATTTATTTTTGGGGGGGCCAGATTTGAACTCAGGTCCTCCTGACTCCAGGGCCGGTGCTCTATCCACTACACTACCTAGCTGCCCCCAAATAGCCCATTAATTTTTTTTTGTGGGGCAATGAGGGTTAAGTGACTTGCCCAGGGTCACACAGCTAAGTAAGTTTCAAATGTCTGAGGCCAGATTTGAACTCAGGTTTTCCTGAATCCAAGGTCAGTGCTTTATCTACTGTGCTACCTAGCTGCCCCCAAATAGCCCATTCACTTTCTTTTTTCTTTCTTTCTTTCTTTTTTTTTTTGTGGGGCAATGGGGGTTAAGTGAGTTGCCCAGGGTTATACAGCTAGCAAGTGTCAAGTGTCTGAGGTCAGATTTGAACTCAGGTCCTCCTGAATCCAAGGCCGATGCTTTATTCACTGCACCACCTAGCTGCCCCTCCTCATTCTCCTTTATCTCTCTGCAGCCTTGGATACTGTTGCTTCCTCTCCTCCTTGATATTCTCTCTTCTCTCTAGGTTTTCAAGGACACCACTGAATCCTGATTCTCCTCTTACCTGACCACTCCTCCTCTCTTTTTTTTGCTGGGTCCTCCTTCCAGATCATGTTCTCTAACTGTAGTTATCCCTCAGGTTTCTGTCCTCACCTTCTGCCTTCTTTCATACTATTTCACTTGGTAATCTCATCAGTTCCCCTGGATTTAATTATATGCTTATGATTATCATATCAACTTGTGCCCTAGTTTCTCTGCTGACTTTCCATCTCCAGTCTCCAGCTCACCATAAGACATCTAACTAGACTACTAAAACACAAACTGTCCAAAACAGAACTCAGTAGCTTTTCTTCAAATTCCCTATTATTATAGAGGATGGTCTTCCCAGTCCTTCAGGATTACACCTAGGAATCATTCTTCATTTCTCAATATCTGTTACTCCCCAAATCCAGATATTTGCCAAGGGCTAAGATTTTATCCTTGCAACATCTCTCAAATATGCCCCCTTCTTTCCCCTGGTGCAGGCCCTTATCACCTCATGCCTGAACTATAGTAATAGCCTGCTGGTAGGTCTGTCTGCCTCAAAGTCTCTGCTCACTCCAATCCACCCTCCATTCAGACACTAAAGTGATTTTCCTAAAGGGCAGGTCTGATCATATCAGCCTCAATTCAATCAACTCCAGCAAATATCTTTTGGAGTAAATACAAATTGCTCTTGGCAGTCAGAGCCCTAACCCTTCCTTTCTTATCTTCTGACACCTTACTTCCCACTGGGTGCTCTTTGATCCAGTAACATTGGCCTTTTGGTTGTTCTATGAAAAAGATACTCCATCTACTCTCAGCTTTAGACACTTCTCTGGTTGACAATAATGCCTTTATTGTTCCCTCCTCTGCTCTAATTCGACTACTGATCACTGTCTTCTTTTGAAGAAGCCTTCCCTACCTTCCCTTAATTCCAGTTTTTTCCCTCTTAATCATTTCCTCTCTAACCTGTATAAAACTTACTTTGAATATATTTGTTTGCATGCTTTTTCCCCATTAGAATGTAAGCTCTCTCCTACCTTCTTTATCTCATCCATTTGGGCAACTGGGTGGCTCAGTGAATAAAGCACTAAGCCTCCAGTCAAGGAGACCCGAGTTCGAATTTGGCCTCAGACATTTACTAGCTGTGTGACCCATGGCAAGTCAATTAACCCTGTTTGTCTCAGTTTTCTCATCTCTAAAATGAGCTGGAGAAGGAAATATCAAATCACAAGAGTCCCTCCATAAGAACAGGTCTCGATAACAGTCCTTTGCCTCTTTATATTCCCAGCACTTGGTATAGTGCCTGACACACAGCATATGCTTGATAAATGTTCTTTTGAAATGTTTCAATGAATGAATGAATAAATTTACTACTCACCAGGTCCCCAAAACCATTCATCCCCAGGTCGTAGCTTATGTTCCCCTCCTTATACAGGAGATTGTGATCATTAATGAACTTCAGGTTCTTCTCCCACACCTGTCTCCTAAAAGACTCCTCCTCCTATGTGAAAATGTATATACACAATCAGTAATGTTAGGAATTGTCTTGGATCATTGTATTGCTGAAAAGAGCTTAGTCTATCATAGTTGATCATTGCACAATGTTGTTACTGTGTACAATGTTCTCCTGGTTCTGCTAACTTGATTCAGCACCAGTCACGAGCTCTCTTTGCCCTAAAGTTATGAGTGCCCAAATCACATTGTGTAGATCCTTAAAACATGGGCATGTCCCACTGGGAACATAAATTGCCTCATAACATCAAGTCAAAGTTTAGTCACCTTAAAGTGGTCTCTTTCCCTTGCAACATATGATGCTAAAATGTGTTATTGGCAATTTTAACCCAGGAGGGACCGCAAGGATCACGTAACCCAATTCATACCTAAGTTAGGAATCTTCTTTAATATATTTTTGAGGGGTCGTTTATCCCTTTGAGATCCTGGGTCAACTTAATACATACCATGGCAGCTTGCTAGGAAGTTTCTCCTTATTATGGAACCAAGATCTACCCCATTCCAAGCTTTTCTCTGAAGACTGCCTTGCGCAGAAAAAGTAAACTAAGCTTGATGGTTTTTGCACATGGGCAGGATATGTCACCTTTGATAGTTATGTGTTACTCTTGACTTGAACCTCCCTAATGACTTCAACTAAGCAGGAAGTGTCAGGGTTTTGAGGTCCTTCACCTTTGTGATAGCCAGATTATGGCCAAATTTCTTTCTGTCAATGGGATTTCTCCAATTGGTCAACAGAAATTGAGCTCGATAGTGCAGTTGGGGGCAAGGAGGGCTCACTAGGCAGTATTCAGAGGGACTACACCTTCACTCAATTTTTTGAGGTATGCTCATTCCTATCCATTACCTAGGTTACCACAAAAGAGATTATCACTTACCTCAGTATAATTCTTTCCATATGTGGACATAAACAGTTCCCATTCAGTGTCCAGCTCTGGGTTTTTTGTGAGAGAATATGAAAGTGCCCAGCAAAGGGAAACAAGACAAAGAAATTGTCTCATGGTGGCTACCTTTTGCTGCTTATGGAGTTGTCAGAGACTGCCGGATCCTGTAAAAAATATATTTCACAGACCAAGGTCTCCAATTTTTTATTTACTTGGAGGTCAAAGTAGTTGAAAGATTGATGATAGTGTTGAGTAGAGGAGCCATCTCAGTTATCAAACCCCCAAAAATTGAGCAAGAGAAGCTTACGCTGGGACCTACAGAACATTTAATGAAATCAGAGTTTGGCTTCAAATCCTACTTTTCAGAGTTATATTTGGAGAAATCATAAAAGTTGTCCCAGCTTTTTGCAAAGAAAAAAAAAAGGAAATAAAAATCTAGCCCCCAAACCAAGAAATCATCTGAAGCAAAAATGACCAAAAACCATATTCCTTTAGACAGAGAACCCACATGCAAGGAAAGGTATAAATCTCCATTTGTATAGAGAGCACATGTGAATGTTATGGGCCCAGAGTACCCCAGAAGTTCTCTGGGGCACATCAAAGAACCTTCTCCTTGAAAAACTAAACCAGAGGACAGATACACCTAGAGAGATAAGTGGAACCAGTTCAGATTGAGCTAGTTTCAGGACCCCCACCCTTCATTCTAGTCTCCCTCAACCCTGGGGAGATAGGCTTTGTGCCATGCCTCTCTCCCCATGAGAAGTCCAAGAATTTCTCTTACTACCATCTTATTCTAATTGCTTTTGTGTGTAAGAAGGTGTAATTCTTTAAAGAGGAATTCCTAAGGACCCCAACCCCTACCCCAAACCCTGTACCCCATTATTCCCATGACATGAAGGAGGAAGGAAAAGAAAAAGGAGAGGAAGGAGGAAGAGGAGGAAGGGGGAAGGAAGAGAAGGTGGAGAAAGGGAAAGGGAAAGAGGAGAAAGAGGAGGAAGAAGAGAAGTAGAAGCAAGCAGCATTATCCAGCTCAAAACTGTCCTATTGGTTCCCCAGAGGACAGCTACTACTACTTACAGATTTGTTGTTTATCCTTCTTTCCTTGAAGATGACCGAAGACATCAACAAGGGTGATAACTATCAGCTTCACTTCACTCACCTCCAGAGTCACTAGGGTCAAGTGGCAAGACGAGATCCAAGATAAATTGGCAAGGCCCAGGAAGCAATGAGTGAGCTTGGCCTTTTTAAGCTGAGGTCCATTCCAGGTCTCAGTTTGTCTGAGGCACTGCCCATTCAGTCATTAAAGGATGGGTAAGAATGGGAAGAAAAGATTGCCTAGTTTCCTCTCACAAAATAAATCAATCTGGGAAGGGAAGACCCTCATTGTTTTTGCTCAAAATAGAAGACAATTGCTATTTAGAAGCACTCAGAGCCATCCAAAGCCAAACTGGAGCTAAGAGGAGCTTGGACTGGGACCTATTATTGACCAATCAGTGAAAGCTAAAGTGGTTTAAATTTAAAGGGGGAGTAGTCAAGTAGCTCCATTTGAATTAAAAAGGTCTTTTATAAAGGCTGTTTTTCAGAGCTGTATTTTAAGAAATCATAAATGAAAACTGCACAAGACAAAGAGTTAATTGTCCCAGTTTTTTGAAAGAAATGATAGATAAATAGGAAGTAAAAAAATTTTAAATCTAGCCCCCAAACTCCAAGATATCTTCCAACATATAAGCAACCAAAATTTATATACTTTAGACACATACATGTAAGGGTATGAATACCCATCAGTTCAAAGGGAACACATGTAAAGGAGGAGAAGAAGAGGAAGAGAAAAAAATTAGTAGCATTGCTCAATTCAAACTATCCCATTGGTTCCCCAGAGGGCATCTACTAATCCCATTCCCAGATTGTTCTTTGTCCTTTCCTAGAAGACCAGTGACATCACAAGGGTGATGTATCTACTTGTGAGTGGATTGAATTTCAGTGAGGCAGAGCTATACAAAACTCATCAACCTCTCTTCTCCTCAGGTCACTGGATTCCAGCAGCAAAACAAGAATTAAGATGACAGGCCATGGCCCAGTATGTAGTGGGTGACCTTGACCTTTTTAAACTGAGATCTTTCCCTAGTCTCAGTTTGTCTGAGGTATTGCCCATTCAGTCAATAAGGGACAGATTGTTGTTGTTGTTTGTCTTTTATTCTTGAAGAGGACCATGATCTAGGGGCAATCTTATGACTGGCAGTGAATTGGATTTAAGTGAGGCAAGGCTGTACATAATCACCAACCTCACTCAATCCTCCAAAGCCATCTGTGTCCAGTATCAAACTGACTGGAGATGACCCTGGATTTTTTTTTTTTTAAGGCAATTGTGTTTAGGTGACTTGCCCAGGGTCACACAGGGTATGAGGTCACATTTGAACTCGGGTGCTCCCAACTTCAGGGCCAGTCCTCTATCCACTGAGCCACCTAGTTGGCCAAGGGACAGGTAAGAATTGGGAGAAAAGGTGGTCTAGTTTCCTATAACAAAAGAATCCATCTGGGAGGGGAAGACCCTGAGAGTTTCAGCTCAAATTGCTTTTTAGAGGTACTCTGAGCCATCAAAAGCCAAACAATGAATGAGAGAGGCTTGGGCTGGGACCTATTATTGGCCATTCTATGAAAGCCAGAGTGGTTTAAATTTAAAGGGAATAGTCAAGGAACTCCATTTAAATTACAAAGGTCTTTTTCAAAGTCTTTTTTTTTTCAAAGCAGTAGTTCAAAAATCATAAATGAAAACTACATTAGACAGAGTCAATTGTCCCAGCTTTTTGAAAGAAGTGATAAAATAAATAGGAAATAGGGGGCAGCTAGGTGGCACAGTGGATAAAGCACCAGCCCTGGATTCAGGAGGACCTGAGTTCAAATTTGACCTCAGACACTTGACACTTACTATCAATTGTCCCAGCTTTTTGAAAGAAGTGATAAAATAAATAGGAAATAGGGGGCAGCTAGGTGGCACAGTGGATAAAGCACCAGCCCTGGATTCAGGAGGACCTGAGTTCAAATTTGACCTCAGACACTTGACACTTACTAGCTGTATGACCCTGGGCAAGTCACTTAACCCTCATTGCCCTGCAAAAACAACAAAAAAAAATAGGAAATAAAAATTAAAACATCTACCCCCCCCCCAAGATATCACTTGAAGCATAAATGACCAAAAATTCTATTTTGGGGGTGGGGCAATGAGGGTTAAATGACTTGCCCAGAGTCACATAGCTAGTAAGTGTCAAGAGTCTGAAGCTAGATTTGAACTCAGGTCCTCCAGAATCCAGAGCCGGTGCTTTATCCACTGCACCACCTAGCTGCCCCCTGTTCTATTCCTTTAGACAGAGAACCTACATGTAAGGGTACGAATCCTCATGTGGACAGAGAGTATATATATGAAGAAGGGGAGGGAGAAGAAAAAGAAGTAAGGGAGAATGAAGAGAAGAAGGACAAAGAGGAGGAGGAGGAAGAAGAAGAGAGGGAAAATTAGCATTGCCTAACTTGAACTAGCTAGTTGAGTCCCCAGAGGGCAGCCCCTTACAGATTTTTGTTTGTCCTTTTTTCCTTGAAGAAAACCAATGACATCATGCTTGGGGGAGACTGGTGACCTGGAGGGGGGGCGGGGCTAGCTCAGCCAAAGAATTGGAGGCTTATCATGAATCTTGTAAAATAAAAAGAGATTTATTAGGTGAGAGAAATATGGCCTGGGAACAGATCACCTTGGTGACTGTCCCACTGGAGTAAGAGAAGAGTGGTCTTTTGTATCTTTACAAAACAAAGAAAGGGAAGGGAATTACAAGGTAAGGGGAAATGCAAAGACTGGGGCCAGATAACTAAGAGGGGATCTTTGATAACAGGTGAGAACTACAAAATTTAATGAGAACTGATTCCCCACCCAGTCCCCTCTTTCCTAGACAAATGAACTGCCTGGGAGCAGCTAGGTAGCACAGTGGATAGAGCACTGGCCCTCGAATCAGGAGGACCTATCTGACCTCAGACACTTGACACTTACTAGCTGTGTGACCCTGGGCAAGGCACTTAACCCCCATTGCCCTAAAACAAACAAACAAAAACATATGGGGGCTCTTTCCGGAATTTGAAGGCTCTGTGTCCAGCCAGCCACCATTTTTGACCTCCCGATGCTCAGCACCAGCAGGAATCTTTTGTGTTCCAGTCTGGACTCCAATTCGGAGGCCTGGCCTGGGTAAAGGTCTCTCAAATTCAGAACTTGTGTCCTTTTCGCTTGAGTTCCTAAAAAGCTCTTTGGTCGGGGGTCTGGTTATGCCCATGGATTTTTGTAATGGGTCTGTTCTGACAGGTCCCCCAAAAGAGGATGGCTGCAGGTTTCTATGGACCACATGTGGCCACTCTGACAGGTCCTGGAAAGGACGGCTGCCAGGTTTTGTTTTCAAATCATGTACCACATGATTGCAAGTGCCAGCAGAATTCAAGTCTGACCCACAACACTGATGGCCACAGTGGGGTCACTCCTTTTTGAGTTTGGTCTTGATTCTGCCAGCTAAAGGCCCTGAGTGGGACTTTGCTGTTTTTTCTTTTTCCTTTTTCAATGGCATTTTGAATCAATTAAGCAAGAATCTGAATCTGAACCCTCCTCCCTTTAAAAAAAAAGAGAGGGAGGAAAATAGAATTTTTGATAGGACATTTTGTCCTTCAGAAAAAGGTCTAATTTTATTTTAAAAAAAATTTTTTTTGATCTGGCTCTATTATTTATGCATGCTAAATTATCTTTTTTTAAAATTTTTTTTTTGTTTTGTGAGGCAATTGGGGTTAAGTGACTTGCCCAGGGTCACACAGCTAGTAAGTGTCTGAGGCCAGATTTGAACTCAGGTCCTCCTGAATCCAGGGCCAGTGCTCTATCCACTGCGCCACCTAGCTGCCCCATGCTAAATTATCTTAAGAATATTTACCATTATTGTTTTTGTGTCTGTCCTTGTAGAATGCTATTTGTGTTAAAATGTTCTATATGTGTATGTGTGTGTCCCTTGCTTTTCAAGCTGAGTCCTTTATCTTGCACTATGTTAGCAATCCTCTTTGCCACTCAAAGTAGAATTGTCAGAAAGGTAATTTACACAGAGGCAGTTAGACTATAGCTCGATTTAATTTTTACCTATTTTTAAGAAATTTGTTCAAACTTTGAGAATTGATCTTCAATATTAGTTTAAATCCAGGTTTTTATGAATCCCAAAATCAAGGTTGTGAGAAATGGGTAATTGTCTCCTCTCAATGTGGATATAACAAGTCAGTCATACTCCCCTGACCTGTTTGTAGGACAAAAGTCTCAGATCCCCTCCTCCCCCTCAGGTTAGCAAGGTCACATGGTTCAAGGAGCCCTGGTCTCAATTAGGTCCTCTCCAGAGTTCTGTCCATATAAGGAAGTATAAGGTCCACTCCTGAGTTATGCCCATACAAGGAAGAGGGATGGGAATACTGCGTTCCGATTAGCTAGTTTTTCCGTGTAGATTGTAACCCCGACCAGTGATGAAAAAGGGGAAGGTCCATTCGCGTTAGGGACTAGGGTATAAAACAGGGCCTGCAAGCCCCCTTTCTGGGCACCCACTAGCTGCACACTAGGGTGCCTCCTTCTCATGAGAAGAAAATAAAGCCTTTGTCACCTCACTGCTGAGTTCCTGAGAATTATTGAGAAGAGGATGAATTTTTCCCTCACAAAGGTTAATTGGGTTCTTTTTAAATTTGGGGAACTATCTGGGTTCTCAAGTCACCAGTGTTTATCACCAGGTAAAAATGAGTTTATTGATAATAATGGTCTGATGCTAATAGATGGGCTTCAGATAAATTGAGAATTTACTAGTTGGGAATAGTTCTAGTTGTAACTGAATTTATTCATCCTATTTTAAGATGTGTGGGGTTTTAAAGTCGCGGTTTATTTTGAGATTTGCATTGACAAAGTTTTTAAAAATTTGGATCTGGAAATTTGTTAATTGCATGATCTTAAAGCAAGTTGCTTAAGTTTATCAATCTGTAATGTGGATATTTGATAATTATAGAGTATTCTTTTGGGCTATAAATTGTTATAAGTGCAACTGTTAAAAGAATGTCAAATACTTGAAACTGTTTAGAAATGGAGTTTTACTGTGAATTCACAAAGAAGTGATCTCAAAGTCTGGGTTCAAGTTCTCCCTCTGGGATACTCCCTGTCTAGGTATAATGAATGTTTGACTCTGGGAAAAATAAGAACACATTTAAAAATTTTGAAAATTGGAGGTTTCCCTAATATGCCAGAAAAACTTCTTCCACTTAGCAGGGGTGCTGTTTCATAGCTTTCCTCAATAACTGTTAAGCAGTAATAATTATATGCATTAATAATGTTATGGCAGTTAAAAACAACTTTGTTTTAACTTTGTTAAACTTTTACTGTTTGCTTTCTTCAAGCTTCACAGATATTTCAAGTTTTCATACCCCTAGCAATTCAAATATTATGGTGGTTTTCTGTGTTTAATAACTTTTAATGTTGGAATAAGTTTTATTTCAAAATAGGATGTTCAACTGTAATTTGTTTTACTATCTGGTGTTTTTGTTAAAAACATTTATGCTGTTTTAACCTTTTTCTTTCCCTTAATATTCTATTTCATTGCCAGGATTACAAATTTCCATAGCATTCATCTACCTTTAAATGTTGTTCTAACTATATTAATGGTATTTTTAGGCAAAAAGTATGAATTATCAGAGCCAACCTTAATAAGGTATCGTCTATTTTTTTTGCTGAAAGATATGATTACTGCTACAATTAATTTCTAATGAAAATGTAAAAAGATGTGGCTCCCCACCTTCTAGGCTGTGACTTTCACCATATATATAGAACTCTATTTAATCCTCTCCCCACAATGATATCCAGCTCTCCCTCTTTCTGAAAAGCTCTCTACCTTTCCCCCATACCCTGACAGCTCCTGTCTTAATCTGCTTTTCCCCACCCCTGGAAGAAGTCCCATCCTCCTATCCTAACTCTTCTGAAATTGGAAAGGTTCTTAGTGCCTCTCCAAACCAGATTTAGTTGGATCCCTCTAAACCTTTTTGTTGAATCTCACTCTATCCCCTTTTCAGAGGCAATTAGGAGCATTAGACTTCTTAAGGACTACCTATCCTTTGGTCTTTTAGCTCCCTGCAATTCCTCTTTCTTGAGCTCATGTGACTGCTTGTCCAAGACCTGAGCAGTGAATGTTCCTGTGATTCCTAGAGCATCTGTGGTCCCTAATGCCTATACTCTCCTGAATATAATTCCCCATGATTCCACTATTTTCACCTTTGATTTCTCTAGTGCCTTTTTCAGTGGGTCCTTTGGAGTGAATTGCCAGTTTTTCCTTTTCCTTTCCTTTTACCTGGGAAGACCTGCAGTACACTTGGACTGTTCTGCTTCTGAGAACCCCTCCTACTTTTCACAAATTTAAATGCAGACCTTGCTGACATTAATTTTCCTATAGGCTCCACCTTCTCCAGTATATGGATGTGTTATTCCTTTTCTCCCTGGATCTCCAATTTTCAAAAACTGATTGCATTTTGCTCACCTCATGCCATAAAGTATCTTGTTCTCAGGTTTGAAGTTTTTAGGACATCTGATATTAGCCAATAGTCTCTGTCTTGAAGGATTAGAGATCTCTCTACTATCCAAAACTGAGATAGAAAACCCAGATTATTCCTGGTACATCGATGGTTTCTGTCTCAAATGATGCTGGGTATGCTATCACGGCCACAGAAGAGGTTATTGACCCCTTCCTTTGGCTCTTCAGCACAACAGGCTGAATTTGAAGCCCTGATTCGAGCTTTTGAATTAGTAAAAGGAAAACTACTGAATATAGCTGGTATGTGTTGGGGATTTCGGGATGTTATGGAAATATAAAGGGTTCCTGATGTCCTCTGGCAGTCCTACATATCTAAGAGATTACTTGACTCCCTTTTGTTGTGAGCAGCAGTGATTGTTAAAATGCCTGGACACTCCCATGAAGATTCTCCCCTTGACTGGGTTAATGCCCTTGCTGGCCTGCATGTAAAGCAAGCTGCTTGGAAAACCCCATTCCCTATTAGTCTGTCTTCCTTTAACATTAGCTGGACCTGGCCCCAAGTTAATATTGACCCCAGCAAAGCTTGATGTAGTCTAAAGCACCATGTCCAATCCCATCCTAGACCAACTAAGACTAGAAGGGTATAAAAATGATAAAAACTCTGGCTCTGGTATGGGTCAAATGGATGCCCAATCCTCCCCAACTCTTTACATTGACCTTGATGGAATACCTTCACTCTTTAAGTCACTGTAGTCCTGACAAACTGCTTAATTTAGTCTGCAAATTTTGGTGGTAAAATTGACATGACCTGCGTATGACATTTATCTACAATGTCCTAGCATGTCCTTAAAATCTCCCCCTAGGAAATTTCCTTCAAATCTGGCAGATTGATTTTATTCAACTTATGCCTTTTTCTAGTTATAAGTTTGTATTATAGTTTGCATCTTCTCCCATTAGGTAGAAGCTTTCCCTTATAAGAAAGTTATTGCAACAGCTGTAGCCAAATACTTACTTATCAGAAGATTTTTCCCACCTGGGGAATTCCTAATGGAGTTCACACTGATTGAGGTACTTCTTTTACTGGTTCAATTGTCTCTCAATTGTTAGCTTCCTGGCCAGTACTTCAATATTTACACTATGCTTACCACCTCCCAATCCTCAGGTTTGGTAGAACTTATCACTGGAATCATTAAGTTTCAGCTTGGAAAGTTTATGGATGGTTTGCCAAAGGCCCTTTCTCCTAGTTCTTCTGAACCTTAGGGCAACCCCTTTTGGTAGACATTCTCTTTCATATTTTGAAATCATCTCTGGGTGTCCTATGCCTCTCTTTTTTCCCTCAAGTGACTCCCTCTCCATTAAGGCCTCCCTTCTGTCCTATTGTAAAGGACTCACCCAGACTCTTCATCGCCTTAATTATCTTGTGTCTCAGTCATTTTCTCAACCTTAATTCAGTCTAACCAACAGTTGGAACCTGGATACTGGACCTATTGGAAAAGGATTCCCTACCAAGTGCTGCTGACCAACCTCTTGGCTGAAAGGAATTGACAGCTGGATCCACTTATCACATCTGAAGAAGACTCCGAATCCTGAATGGATGGCCAGACACACTACCAACAACACCAAGATTCGCCTGACCAGGAAAGAGAAGCAGACGACATCAGTGTTGTAGACTGCTGTCTCAAGATATCCAGATGTGGCCTGAGAATCTTGTTTCATGCCCCCACACTATTTTTGGTCATCAATGAATTCTGGAATTCATCTTGACCAAGAGGAGGGAATGAGAACTACAAAATTTACTGAGAACTGATTCCCCACCCAGTCCCCTCTTTCCCAGGCAGGGAATTGCCTGGGACTGATTGTCTTTGTCATTTCCAGACTCTTCCCCCAAGCAACTAGTCCCCTCCCAATGCTCCCCACCTCACTCCCAGGACTTTATGTTATTATGTAAAAAGGGTCCACCTACATTAAGTAGTTTCTATTCAGTCAGTAACGCCTATACTTAAATTAGGAGCAGTTCTATTATTTTTTTTTTTGTCAAAGGTTCATTTACATTAATTAGCTATATGTCACTCTGGAGCAATCTTTTGGTTCTGCTACCCCATTAAAACCCTGTCCTCTGTTCCCATCTTTGGGTATTCCTAGCTTCTGAGCTTTGTGATACCATGAGCTATAGTTCCTCTGCCCCGATTAAAGACCTTATTTCTCCTATATTGATTGTTTCCTTAATTTCCAGGTTAACATATTTTTATTCACTTGGATGTAAAAGTAGTTGAGAGAGTGAAGCTAGAGTGATGAGTGAAGGATAGGAAGGTGGTCAGTGCCTCCTAAGTATCTGTTCACCCTTTGCCTCATTCCTTACTACAGCTTTCTATCATAGGTCTAGTGTGACTCCAGTATTCCTAGATTTTACTTCTTTCAGAATCCAAATGTTCACATACCATTTCTTAAAACCCTAACCTCTTACATGCAGATTATTATTGAATGACTCAAAGCTTGGGTGGGAACAGCTTGGATTCCACATCTACCTTACCCCATTGAAACCCTTTCCAAAACACCTGGCAGATTTTCTCTGCTTCCTGTCATTGCCTATTCCCCCAAATGTCAGCTGCACTGCAAAGAGAAGGTCCAAAGCTGTCCCATAACTAACCTTTCAGAAGAAAATGCAGTCACAAGGGAATGAAGAGGAAGACTCTTCAACAATGCTGAGAATTCTGGCCTTCTCATATTCTTCAAACTCTGCTCCAGCTTTGGATTTAGCTCCATGCCTTTTCCTCAGTCAGTAATTACACCTTGTTTTTAATCTAACCAGCCTCAAGTCTGAGCATGGTGTACAAGGTCACACTTTGCTCTACCTTCAGTACCTAGGGCATTAGGGAAGGGCTGAAAACCAAATCAGTATATCTCTGGCATTTTGGATAAAATTACTGATTAACAAATTATTGACTGAAATGATAAAAATTCATAGGAGTATGTAATAGGGGGAGCAATGTGAGTATGAGTTATAATCTTTTCTTTGAATCAAATTGCCTGATGTCAGTTTAGGTGCTTCTGTTCTAGAAGTTTGCATACCTAGCTAGGTGTCCTCTGAGGAGGAGCTCTTAGTGTTTTGCTCCTCTCCACTTAGTCATTCTTGGGTACAATTGGGGATTATATCCCTGTCTTTTGTGACAGGTGGCTTTTGTGGTAGGAAAGTAATCAAGCCTGCAATGGAATGGAAAGATCCTTTGATGGCAGGAGGGCCCCCATCCAGAGCAGCTATCAGCCAATTAAGGAAATGTTTTTGGTCACTTTGGTACATCCATTCTATAGAAAAAGATGCAATGATAGCTAGTCAAGAAATATGGCAGGATGAATGTTGACTGCTAGCTTATATTAGAATTTCCCAGCTTGCAATACTCCCTGTGTTGTGAGAGTGAGAAGCTGATGGAAGTACTGAGTATACAAATAATCAAATGGACTTCAAGGCATATTGATCTGGGCATCCTGTACTTGGAAGAAACAGAATTAAATTAGTTATCAGCAGTCCTCTAGCTCAGAAACTCTGAAAACGGGAACATTGTCCTTTGGTAACCTTGGTCCTGGGGTGTGGCAATGAGCACAAGCCAAAGTTTAGGATTTGGGGAAATAGGGAACAAAAGCATTGAAAATGCCAAAGCATTGAATGATGCAGTGTTTATGAGATCAACAGAAATTGGTTCCATGTCTAAACTTCCGAACTGAAGGGAAACAAAACTCTTGTGGGGTGCCAGAGATTTGGAAGAGTCATCTCTGTCAAGGTTATATCTAGGTCCCCTGAAATGGAATAGGGTCAATTAAAAATTAAGTGTGATGGGGCAGCTAGGTGGCGCAGTGGATAAAGCACTGGCCCTGGAGTCAGGAGTACCTGAGTTCAAATCCAGCCTCAGACACTTAACACTTACTAGCTGTGTGACCCTGGGCAAGTCACTTAACCCCAATTGCCTCACTAAAAAAAAAAATTTAAAAAAAATAAAAATTAAGTGAGAAAATCACAAATCTCAGAGGAGATGTGGGAAAATTGAGATACTAAGAAATAGTTGATGGAGTTGTGAACTGATTTACACATTCTGGAAGGTGATTTGGAATTATACCCAAAGGACTTGCTTATACTTGTATTTGGCAATATTGTGACTAGGTCTGTATCCCAAAGAGATTTAAAAACAACAAAAAAGGAGAAGGACTAATGTGTACAAAAATATAGCAGCTCTTTGTGGTGTCAAAGATTTAGAAATTGAGGGATGCCCATCAATTGGGGAATGGCTGAACAAGGTGCCTTCAGTGGAATACTATTGTACCATAAGAAATGACAAACAGGATGCTCTCACAAAAATGTGTGAAGACTAACATGAACTGATGCAAGGTAAAGTGAGGACAACCAGAAGAACATTGTATACGGTAATAGCAATAATGTACAATGATTAATCATGAATGACTTAGCAATTCTCAGCATACAAAGGGCCAAGGCTATTCTGAAGGACTTATGATGAAAAATACTGTCCTTTTCCAGAGAAAGACTGATGGAGTCTGAAGAGAGGTCAAAGCATACTTTATCCATTTATTTATTTTTGCAGGGCAATGGGGGTTAAGTGACTTGCTCAGGGTCACACACAGCTAGCAAGTGTCAAGTGTTTGAGGTCAGATTTGAACTCAGGTCCTCCTGAATCCAGGGCTGGTACTTTATCCATTGCACCATCTAGCTGTCCCCCATACTTTATTTTTATATTTATAGAATTTATTTAAAAATTAATTATTAATTATAACTATAACTAACCTGGAAAATTATAATAACTGTACTTATGAAAAATTATAACTATATGAAAATTGATAAGTTTAGAGAAATTATAATTGGGCCGTAAGTCCCTTCATGGTCGCCATTAAAATATAGAAATATTTTGATGACTAGCCTAATTTGGGGGGCTAATCCAACTGGAGGACTAATCTGGGGACTGCTGACTAACTGGCTATCTGACTGTGTTTAATTTAATGTGGGCTGTTTATAAAGTTCCACCACACTGCTCCACTCCCAAAATGATAAGCAAAATATTAAGAAGCTTCTTAACTAAATAATCAAAGCAGAGTTTATTTATGGGATACTATTTAAAATTATGAATACAGGGAAATAAAATTATGAATACAGGGAAATAAAACGTACAACCTGACTGCATTGCGGTACTTCTCTTTCCACTGTGTCTCTTTGGAACTTCTTCAATACAATAAGGGCCTTAGCTGCCTCTTGCCTCAGGGTACTTTCACTTTTATTCTAACTCCAAGTCCTGTTCACTTTGTAAATCTCCCAGCTTCTAACTTTCCTCTCCTTACTGCCACCACTGAACCCTTGTGTTTCTCTCTCACCGACCTTTTGTCTGTCTGCTCTTTTGTCAGTCTGCCCTTTGGCCTCTCTTTTCCCTGCTCCTAGTCCTTCTCATCTTATCCTGCGTCCTTGTAGCCTGGTCTCTAGTCTGTTCCAACCTTTCTAATCTCGTCAGCCGCTGCTTGACCTCTTCTCTGCCTCCTCTTGTCGGACCAAACCGCTCTGTCCTTGTCCGCTCTCCTCAGTCCGAACCTCTCCAATCTGAGAGGAGGTGCACCAGCACCTCCCACACAGAAGAGACCCTGAGGGCCTAAGGCTTTCTAATCTCAGCCTAAAGGTAGGGTCCCCAAATCAAAATAAATTTCCACAAATTTATAATATATTCACATATATTATATTTGTATTTTTACTTCTTTATTTTTCTTGGGTTTTGTCTTCTTTCACAACATGAATATTATAGAAATATATTTTGCAGGACTGCATGTGTTACCTATATCCAATTGCTTGCCTTCTCAATGATGGGGGAGGGGAAGGAAGGAGGAAGAGAATTTGGAACTCAAAATCTTAAAAATGAATGTTAGGGGGCAGCTAGGTGGCGCAGTGGATAAAGCACCAGCTCTGGGTTCAGGAGTACTTGAGTTCAAATCCGGCCTCAGACACTTTACACTCACTAGCTGTGTGACCCTGGGCAAGTCACTTAACCCCAATTGCCTCACTAAAAAAAAAAAAAGAAATAATGTTAAGTGTAGCTATGTGGTACAGTGGATAGAGCACCAGCCCTGGATTCAGGAAGACCTGAGTTCAAATCCAGCCTCAGACACTCAACACACTAGCTGCGTGACCCTGGGCAAGTTGCTTAACCCCAATTGCCTCACCAAAAAACAAAACAAAATGAACGTTAAACATTTTTTAAACATGTAATTGGGAAAAAATAAAATAATTTAAAAAGAACGAAAATTAAGTGAGGTCACCAGTTCATGTACTCCAACCTAGTACATATGCACAATGCAGGCAAACCCTTCTAAGTAGAGTGAAGGGCCCCCTTTCTCCCACCATCTCTGTATACGATGATTCCCACTATACAAAAGTGCCATCCATTTGGCTCAAACAACATACGTACATACTTACTTTATAATCCTCTATATCCCTTTAAAAATTATTCAATACTTCTGTTCATCTGGGTTTTCTCCTTCATATCCATAGTCCATGACCAGAATGGCACAGTTCAAAGCCAGCTGCTGCTCTTTGGTTCATGATAAATTCCTGATAAAATGCAAGGTGGTGATAAAAAAAAATGGAAAAGAAATTTAAACTGACATCCCCGGGCAGAATATGGGTCAGGTACACTCATTTTCTATATATGATTGATAGAAGCAGAAGGATGAACTCCTGGCATCAATTGATACTTGCCCACAGGTACTACAGCCTGCATGACAATCTGTTCATCTTGAGAAGGGATATCCACAAATCCACTTACTGTTGCAGCTGCACACTTGGGTCTGTAGGAGCATTGTAGTTCTTCCTAAAGTGGAAAGATTTTTGTTTGTTTGTTTGGGAGGGGGTCCTTGGGTCTGGCTTATCAGCTTTCCCTTAATTCTGGCAGTTGGCTACTCCATTGACCAATCTATCTTCCACCATAGGAATTCAATTCCATCATATAATAAAACCTAAGTACTGGGAATATAAAGACAAGATAGCACTTGCCCGCAAAGAGCCCCTCAAGAACCTCTTGAGGAGATACCTATGCAGAGAAGTAAAGTAAAAGATAATCTGATGAGATAGCAAGCACAAACAAGTGGGGTTAGGAAAAACTTCAGGGAGGAGCTAGCTAGAAGCTGAGCTCAGAGATGAAAAAAATAAGAGATAGAGAAAGAGAAGAGGAAGGAAGAAGTTGATTTTAGGCATGGGTAGTGGTGGTGGCTTCTATTGAGTTAGTCTTTCTAATGCTGAGTTTAGGAATACAGTGGAGCAGTTTGGTCAGAACACAGAGTACTTGAATATGTTGACAAGGCAGTTTGGATGCAGATTGTGGAAGGTCATAACACTCAAGGAAAAGAGACAGTGGAAGGGGATCTAGGAAAGAGTTTGAGAAAGCAATTAAGGTTGGGCACATAGATTTGGGTATTTTCTTTGTAGAGATGGTACTTATTCACATGGAAGCAAATAAGATCTTCAAGAGAATTCTTATAGAGAGAAAAAACTTGAGAGCATATCCCTAAAAACAATGTCAAACTTAGGAGGCAGGAGATGAATAATGGTCCAGCAAAGGGGACTAAGAAGAAGCAGCCATGCAGGCAAGAAAACCAGGAGAGAATGGTGTCAGTTTATATTTATCTAGGAAAAACTCCAATGTACCTCCACAACTGCCCCCCACAATTACTAACTGAACTCTTCCTCTTAGTGTTAGTCTGGTGGACACAGACCTGAAAGAGGCCCCACTTTCTGAGAATAATGACATCCACCACTACTTCAGTGATATAATGTTGGCCAGGTCAGACAAGGCCGCAGTGACAGAAGCCCTAGATTGGATGGTGGCCCAAAAGAGGGATGAGTTGTTGGGGATCAACACCTACAAAATTTAAGATTCAGTCTGCTCAGTCAAGGTATGTGAAATATAGTGCCTGGGGAGAGGCTAGATGAGCCTGGATACAGTCCAGCACACATTACTGACATTTGCTAACACAGCAGACATTGGCAGTGGGTACCAGTGCTGGCAGAAGTTTTAGCAGAATGAGCAGCATCACAGGCCCTGAGGGCAGCAAAAGTCCCAGCAGCAAGAGCAGTTTCAAAGGTTCCAGCATTAACAGCAGCAGTGCAGGGCAGCACAGTAGGGAATGTCACAAATATCTGGAGTCAATAGTGTTATTATCAGTGTTCATGAACAGGCAGCAACTTCAGTGGAGGCTGAGGCCTCCTTAGTCCTAGCTCTGATGCCCGCCTTTTTCTGCTAGCCCATTGTGCCTATGAGGGCCAGACTTCTGCAGATCTCTGTTTTTCCCATTTACCATCAGTTCTACCCATGGCAAGAGGTGCATGCACACATGGCCCCAGTAGCCATCAATCAGTCCTGTTACAGATGATACCCTGGGGGACATAGTTCCTACTGGGATAAGATAAGGCAACACATAACTAATGTGTGAGAGAGCCTTTAGGGATAGCAAAGATAAGGCATTCAGCTGTACTGATTTCCAGGGAATGGTCATGCCTCTGAAGCCTGGAGGAAACAGGGTCGAATAATTAAAGGCATTAGAAGAATTTTCCAAAAACCAAAACCCCCATTCCCTTCCAAGGCATATGAGTTGTTTCTCAGGTATGTTTGCTACCCATCAGTGTCATCTCTGTTGATCTTTAAAATCAGGTGGACAGTAATTGGCTCCACGTCTAAACTTCCTAACTGAAGGGAAACAGCTCTTTGTTGGGGTGTTAGAATTTTGGAAAAATCATCTCTGCCAAGCTTATGTCTAGCTCCCCCCAAATGGAAAAGGGTGAAGTGAGAATAAAAGTGAACTCACCAATTCCCATACTCTTCCTAGCACATTTGCACAGTACAGACAAACCCTTCAAAGTAGAGTTAAGGAGCCTGCCTTTCTCCCACCATCTCTGTATAAGATGATTCTCACTACACAAAGGTACCATTCTTTTTGTTTTGAGGAAGACTTGCAACCTGGATTGGGGGGCTAGCTCGCCTAAAGAATTGGAGACTCATTACAAATCTTGTAAAATAAAAAGAGATTTATTAGGAGAGAGAAATACGGCTGGGAAACAGATCACCTTGGTGACTATCCAGCTGGAGTAAGAGAAGGCCAGTCTTTTCTATTTTTACCAGACAAAAGGAGGGAATTGCCTTACAAAGAACTTGGGAGGGAAATGTAACAACAGGGAAGGGATTTTGGAATAATGGGGCATCAGTAAGATATGTAGCACCCATTCATATCTTTCATATCAGTGTTCCTGGGTCTTGCTCTGCAACACCCATTCCTGAGGTGGGAGGCAGAGCTGCCCTTCACCTGGGAGAGTTCAAGGATTCCTTGGAGGGTGGGGGGGAGGGGTTGGGATCTTTAGGTTTCTTGGGGTTCCACTCACCATATTCCCATAACATTTTGGCTTTAATAACATATACTTACTTCATAATCCTCCATACCTGTTCTTAATGATGATTTTTAGTCCACTTGGACTTTCTCCTTCATAATCATAGCCCATGACCAGACCAGCATGGTCTAATGCCAGCTGGGCAGTGTGGTTTATAATAAATTACTGAAAAAAATGCAAGGTGTTGATAAAAATTATTGAAGAAAATCAGTCTGACACCCCATGGCAGAATTCAGGGCAGGTTCCTTCTGTATACCTGATTGATAGAAGTAGGAAAGTGACTCCTGGAATCAATTGCTGCAGACATTGGCACTATAGCTCCTACAGTCTTCATTAGAGCCTGTTCAACTTAAGAAGGGATGTCCACAGATCTATTAACTTCAGCAGCTGTACACTTAAGTCTGTAAGATCACTGTAATTCTTCCTAAAAAAGAAACAAATTTTTGGTGGGGAGTACTTGGGTCCTGGGTCTGGCTTACCTGCTCCCCATGTAACTCCTACAGAGAACTATGCCATGGACCTGCCAAGCTGCCACAATGAATAATTCTATTCAATTATGTACTAAATGTCAGGCACTGGGGATATGAAGACAAAAATAATTAAGGCCCTCAAAGAGCCTAGATTCTCTTGTGGGGGCATATGTCTTCTATGCAGAGCAGTAAAATAACAGATAATTTGAAGGGACAGCAACCACTAACAAGTGAGGTTTAGGGGAGGCTTCATGGAAGAGTTGGCAGCTGAGCTCAGTCCTGAAGAAAGATAAAAGAGAAGAAGGAAGAAGTTCATTCCAACCATGGGTAGTGGTGGTGATGGTGGTGGCAACAGCTTCTACTGAATTGGGCTATGTAATGTTGAGCTTAGGGAATAAAGTGGAGCAGTTTGGTTAAAACACAGAGTACTTGAATATGAAATAATGTTCACAAGGCAAATTGGGTGCAGACTGTGGAAGGCCATAAAGTCCACACTGAGGAGCTCATATCAAATCTTAGAGGGGAAAAGGAGTCACCCAAGGATTTTAAGCAGGGGACTGAAACGTGCTTTAGGAAGGTTAATTGGCAGCTATATAAGAGGATGATTCAGAGAGGGAAAAGACTGAAAGGAGGGAAGATAATTATGAGGCAAGAGCCCATGAGAGTTAATGTGGGCCTGAACTAGAATGTTCTCTATGTGAGTGGAGAAAAGAATGCAAGGGAGAATCAGAAAGACTTGGAAACTGATTGGATATTGTGTATGCAGGAGTAAAAAGTTATGGAAAGCTAAAAGTTGACAGAAAGGGCACCTGGAAACAAGAGTTCCCTCAAAAGAAATAGAGGTTTGGAGGAGTAGTGGATTCAAGAGGTAAGATAAAGAGTTTTATTTTGGACACATTTAATTTGAGATGCCTATAGAACTATCCAGGAAAAGACAAGTTGTTGGTGGAAGGGGGTTCAGGAAAGGGTTTGAGAAAGAGATTAAAGTTGGCTATTTAGATTTGGGCACCATCTCTGATGGTATTTATACCCATGGGAGCAAATAAGATCTCCAAGAGAGTGCCTATAGAGAGAAAAAAGCTACCAGAGCCATTCTGTGTAGTTAAACCCAAACAATCCTAGATTCTAGGACAGGTAAAGCCTATTTTCTGAAAGAGGCCAGAGTAATTCCCTAGGGCAGCTGCATTTACACTAAACCCATGTGGCCAATGAGGCTGGATGGCACCTGATGACTTACAATGGACTACAGGGAGCTGAACAAAATTGTCACAATAATCACTGAGGCCATTCCTGACTTTTTTAATATGGTGGCCACCCAAGCCCCACAGGAATGGAATGGGGTAATCAATTTTACTTTCCTTTTTCTACTTTTGTGGCTTACTAGTCAGGAATAATTTATATTTACCTAGGAAGCACTCCAGTGTTCCTTCACAATTGCTCCCCACAGCTACTACCTGAACTCTTCCTCTTAATGTCAGTCTGGTGAACACAGACCTGAACGAGGCCCCACTTCCTGAGGACAATGACATCCACCACTACTTCAATGACATAATGTTGGCCAGACCAGACAAGGCCATGGTGACAGAAGCCCTAGATTGGATGGTAGCCCAAAAGAGGGATGACTTGTGGGGGGTCAACACTCAGAAAAGTTAAGGGTTATTATCAGATGTAATGGAAAAGGCCATTAGGTGCTGCAGCAGACAGGATCTTGATTTGCATTCAAGAAGCACAATAATAACACATTTACTTTAGCAACTTAAGATATATTTTAAGAAAAGGAAAGAAGAAATTAAATTTATAGACATAGACAGATAGACAGATAGCACTAACTAATAAACCAACAACAATTAAAGAAAAAAGAAAATAAAAGACAACATCACTGAACTGGGAAAGCAACAGCCCCTGATGGCAAAGCTGGGGAATCCCAGGCACAGCTTATCAGGGTCCCATTCGGGCCAGTCCCAGGCACAGCGTCCTGCCTTTGGGTGAGATTCCCAAGAAACAGAAAATAAAGTCATCACCAAGTCAGGAGAGCACCAACATCTGGATTTCTAGCTGGAGAATCCTGGTTCACAGCTTCCAGAGTTCTAACTGGGACAGGTCCTGGGCAGAGCGTCCTCTCCATGGGTGAGATTCCAAAAATCTGTCTTCTGGAAGGGGAAGTTACAGGTCTCAGAAGAAGGCAAATCACCAAATCCTACATAAGCTCAGCAGACATGGGAACAAACCAGAGAGCTTGATCAGGGCCTTATCTCCTTGTCCTTATTTGGGCATAACTTCCAAGGAGAGGCATGGGTTTCTAATCTTGTCAGCACTTGATGAGATCTGGGTCTGGCAAGCACCCATATCTCATTGTGGTTGTACCTTCTCCTTTACCTGTCAATTCTCACTCACTGACTGTGAGTGAGATTTTCTCCAACCCTTAGAGATAAGTCACTTAACTATGGTAATAATCAGCATTTAGACTACAAATTGTGATTTAATATGTTTAGGTATTCTTTACTAGCTTTCTTTAGTAGCTTAAGCAAATGATAATAGAAAAAGACAGATATTAGTAGAGCTTATGTACATGCTAAATTGATACAGAAACCACATAATTGAAACATTAGCTTAATCCATTTTTTTTTTTTTTGTGGGGCAATGAGGGTCAAGAGACTTGTCCAGGTTTACACAGCTAGTAAGTGTCAAGTGTCTGAGGCTGGATTTGAACTCAGGTCCTTTGGAATCCAGGGCTGGTGCTTTATCCACTGAACCACCTAGCTGCCCCTGTATAAATACTCTTAAGCTTTGTATGGGGTATAAATACCAGCTTCTGGTTCTGCTCCGGGTCTTTGGGTCCTAGACTTGAGACTGGCTTTATTATGAGATAGTCCCTTTCTCAAAAAACCTATTTCCCTATTGGCTTGGAGACCACTGTTTCTTGTTCTTTGTCAGACAGAAATTTTTGCAACATGAGTGAACTTCTACAGACTTTCTTAATATTCATGAGCCTTTTAGGAGATTTTAGGCAGAAATTATGGAGGAACCATTCGCAACACCTTATTTATTCACCAGATGAGCCTGGTCCAGAACATGCTACTGACATTTGCTAACACAGCAGACATTGGCAGTGGGTACCAGTGGTAGCAGAGGTTTTAGTAGAGTGGACAGCATCACAGTCACTGAAGGCAGCAAAGACTCCAACAGCAGGAGCAGTTTCAAAGATTCTAGCAGGAACAGCAGCAGTGTAGGGTAGCAAAACACGTAGCAGGAGTTGATAGTCTTATTGTCAGTGTTCATGAATAGGCAGCAACTTTAGTAGAGGTTGAGGCCTCCCTAGTCCTAGCTCTGACACCCTCCCTTTTCTGTTAGCCCATCCTGCCTATGAGGGCCTGACTCCTGCAGATGTCTGTTTTTCCTGGTTTGCCAACAATTCCACCCACTGCAACAGGGGCATGCACAAATGGCTCTCAGTAGCTATCAATAATCAATGATACCCTGGAGGACAGTGGTCTTGTCAAGTCCTCCCAGTGGGCTGAGATAGGGCAACACATGACTAGTACGTGAGAGAGCCTTGAGAGATGGATCAGATAAGTCATTCAGCTATACTGATTTTCTGACAGTGACCATAGTTCTGAAGCCTGGAGGGAACAGGCCTGGTCAATTAAAAGCATTTGGTTGAATTTTTGAAATTTCTCTTCCACATATCAGTAGTTTGTTTGTCATGTTCAGTACCCATCAGAGTCATCAAATGCCCTCTGTTGAACTGAACAATCTGGTTGAAATCCTTAAAAGAAGAGTAGAGGTTGAAAATGTGAATCCATTACCAGTCTGGTCATGGTTGCAATGATGCCATGAGTGAGTGTGGGATTATATGTTATTTCTAAGGGTAAGGCAGCAATGTCTGCCCAAATGGCTCCATCATCATCATCACCCATAATATTGGTATTAGATATCCTACCTCCTAGAAGTTAGATCTATGATAAATTGACACCATCTTAGGTAAGCAGAAGGCTGCTTCCACAGATTTCTTGGATCTGGCTTCTAAGAAGACATAAGCAATGAAGGACTGCTTTTGGACATAGATCTGGGTGACAAATTCCCCTTCCTTACTCCATCCCTGGAATAGAGCAGCGAGTTTCTCAAAGTCCCTTCTCCCCCACTGCCTAAGGCACTTGATAAACTCTGGAGAAATGGCTCAGGTCATCTGCAATTAGCCACTTTCTTTTCCCCTGTGATGTTTGAGAATTCTTCAGAAAGGTTTGTTCTTCTAAGATGTATTGGTACCACAGTGGATAGAAGCACTGGGCCTGGAGTCAGGAAGATCTGAGTTAAAATCTGGCCTCAAAAACTTACTGGATCTCTGACCTTGGACAAGGCACTTAAAGGCAGTCTGCATCAGTTTCCTTACCTGTAAAATATAGCACCTTCCTCACAGGGTTGTTGTGAAGTTAAAATAAGCTAATTGTAAAATGTTTAGGACAGTGTCTCACCCATAGTAGGTGCTTAATAAATGCCTTTTCTCCTTTCCTCTTACTCCCTTAAAAAGTTAGAATTGTTGGGAGATACCTTGTTTTTAATGGATATCTTTGCATAATTATAGGAAATGTTTATTTATCAGGAAGAAAAGGGCTTTCTTAGTTGATTAGATAATGATTCTGAATCCCTGGATGAAGGTGACAGAGAGTCCTTGACCAGCTCCCTGGGTAGAGACCTTAGCAGAGGTCTCTAAAGGGGTAAATATTTGGTGTTAACTCTCTTCTTAGGGATGGGGAGGTCCTGGCTGGCTGGCTTGAGAACAATGCACAGGTGGTGGTACAGGGCAAATCTTGGTGCTGACCTTGCACCAGGACAGGGTACTTGCAAGAAGGTGATGACTTCTTAGCTATTTCACTACATGGACCTTGACCAATGATGAGGATCAATGACTGTGTTGGGAGAGTCACCACCTGTGTGGTAACCCTGATGTTCCTAGTGCTACTCTTGCTCACACTCACTATACCCACTATGAACTGCAAAGTTCTGTCATCACTCATCATATGGACCAGATCATCAAGATTCTTCTGAATTGGGTAGATGTAGCCTCAGATCTCTGATCTTTGTTTTCCTCCATATTTGGTCATTTCTCTGGGGGTGGGAGGAAGGCACTGTAATATTGCTGTTATAATGGGGTTTTATAAAATCTTAAATTTTTTTTTTGCCTAAACTAATCTCCAATGCTGCCTACACCAAGCCTCTTACAATAGCCCTAAAGCCAATTAAGCTGTGGAAGGTCTAGTTGACCATTAGACTCTTGCCACAAAAGAGTAGGGTATGGCTGGCATTTTATCAATAATTATCTCTGCCACATAGGTTAGGCTAGTCTTCACTTAAAAATCAGGAAAGCCATCTTCCAGGATTTACTGGCCCAGGGGACCAGGGCTACAGATGTTGACTCAACTTCTAGTCGCCTCAGCCAGGTGAGAGGAAGTCAGTGTCTCTCAAACTTAACAGATATCCAACTGTGATAGACTTAGCTCTTCTTAGCAATACAATGATCCAAGACAATTCCAAAGGACTCATGATAGAAAATGCTTTCCACATCCAGAAAAAACAACTGTGGAATCTGAATGCAGATTGAACCATACTGTTTCTACTTTTTTTAATTTATTTTTTGGGTTTTCCCCTTTTGTTCTGATTTTTCTTTTACAACATGACTAATGCAGAAACATGTTTAATGTGATTGTACATATATAACTTATATCAGATTGCTTTTTGTCTTGGGGAGGGGGGAGGTCAGGAAGGTAGAAAAATTTGGAACTCAAAATCTTATAAAAACAAATGTTGAGGGGCAGCTAGGTGGCGCAGTGGATAGAGCACCGGCCCTGGATTCAGGAGGACCTGAGTTCAAATCCAGGCTCAGACACTTAACACTTACTAGCTGTGTGACCCTGGGCAAGTCACTTAACCCCAATTGCCTCAATAAAATTTAAAAAAAAATGTTGAAAACTATCTTTACATGTAACTGGAAAAATGAAAATACTTTTATGATTAAAAAAATAAACTTAACAGATATCTCACTACTGTGTAAATCAACATACTCTTCTCATCAGATGCATTTCCACATGAAGGCAAAAGGGTGTGTGTCTACCTAAAGCAATGCTGTATTTTTGCTGAATATCCTTTTCATGCTATTGTTACTTAAACTTCCTTTCTGTTAAATGTTAGATGGTCTACAAGTATCTCATTTCATTCCAATCCTTGGCCTGAACCACTGGACTATTCACATGAGACCTAACTTGAGGAGGGAAATTTGTTAATAACAGTAAGGGTTCCAAAGCACAAAGGGAGGACAGAAGAAGAAAGGAAATAAAACCAGGGAGTGACAGGATTAAGCTGGATGAGGAAAATTGGGAAAGGTAGCATGAAGATGCTTATCTTGGGAAATGATTCTGAATCATCGGAATTAGGAGGGTTGAAAGTATAAACTTGCCATTGATTAGGGTCTCTACTTTTCTAGCTCAGATGATGATGGCATATTGTGCTTGTAAGGTAATTCAACCAATGAATTATGTGAATAATTTCTTTTTAAAAAAATTTTATTGTGGGGCAATGAAGGTTATGTGACTTGCTCAGGGTCACACAGCTAGTAAGGGTCAAGTGTCTGAGACAGAATTTGAACTCAGGTCCTCCTGAATCCAGGGCCTGTGCTTTATCCACTGAGCCACCTAGCTGCCCTGTGAATAATTTCAAGAACAAAATTCTGAAGACACAAACAGAAATAGCTGATAAGGAGGGAGAGCTTATTTTTAAAAAGCCCAATGTGAACTCAAAGGAACTCACCAGCCAATTTAACATGTACAAAGGAGGAAAGAAAAGCTACAAAATTGAAGACAAATGCACAAGTGTGCATTGTTCTGTGAGAACTATGTTAGGAATGCTCTAATTCAAAATAAAGTGAGGCTATTCAGGGATGCTAAAGACAATAAAAAGGGTTCTTCAGCTATACTGGTGAAAATAGTATATCCAAAGAAGGCATGGCCCACTGCATCAGGTGGTTGGCATGATAATAATGGATAAAAAGTAGATTGGCAGCTCTCTTTTGCTTCTTTTTTTTTTTCTGACAAGAAAAGTCTTTTGACTGGAAAGGATAATACAAAAATACATAAAGACAGTTGAAACCCAACACAAAAAGAAAGATAATAAGAGACCACATAGCTGATAACAGCTCTGTGAGGTTGGCTCACAAAGACCCAGAGAAACAACATTCCCAAGGAAATGACAGATATGATAACTAAGGGACAGTTAGTGATCTTTGAAAGAGTGGTAAAGTGCTGCAGGAAGAGATAAGCAAACATCTTGTTTGAATTTTTACAAAAGGGAAGAAAGTGGAGTCTGCAATCTTAGCCTAGGGAGCTTGAATTTAATTCATGACAAAATCCTAGTACATTATTAAAGGGATAGTTGTAAATATTATCAGTGACTTAGATAAAGTCATAGATAATGTGCTTATTAAATTTGCAGATGACACAAGGCCTGAATGAAGAGACAACAGGCTACATGATAAAATCAAGCTCCAAAAAGATCTACACAGACTTAAACATTAGGCCAAATCTAATGTGATACAATTTAATAGGGATAATTATAAAGCATGACATTTGTGTTAAAAAAAAAAGTCAAGTTCAGAATCACAAGATGTGAGAGGCATGGCAGTATAATAGCTTTGTCTAATAAATACCTGGGGAGTTTTATGGACTCTTATAAGCTCAATATAATTCACCAGTGTGACATAGTATCAAATGGCAACATGATCTTAAGCCACATTAAAAGTTGTCTTCCCCAGAACTAGGCAGATGAAAATTTTGCTGTCCTCTATTCTGGTCAGAACACATCTGGAATACTCTCTTTAATTCTGGACAGCACATGTAAGGAAGGGCCACCATTCAGCTGGAAATTGTTCTGAGAAGAGTAAACAAGGTGGAGGAGGCCTTAAAATTCTGCTATATGTGTAAGGATCAGTGGAAGCAACTGAGTTCTTTTGCTTGCAAATAAGAGGATTCAATGCAGGCATGATAGCAGCCTTCATATATTTATAGAGCTACCATGCATTAAAGTGACTTGTTTTTCTTGGGTCTAGAGGTCACAACCAGGAACAATGGGTAGAAGTTGTAAAGATGTAAGAAAACCCTTACTGAGAATTTAAAATGCCCCAAAGAGGAATGAACTGCCTGCCTTAGGGGGTGAGAAGATTTAAAATTGATTCTGGGGGCAGCTAGATGGCGCAGTGGTTAAAGCGCTGGCCCTGGATTCAGGAGTACCTGAGTTCAAATCCAGCCTCAGACACTTAACACTTACTAGCTGTGTGACCCTGGGTAAGTCACTTAACCCCCATTGCCCCGCCCAAAAAAAAATAAATAAAATAAAATTGATTCTGTATCTTTTTTTGGGGGGTACTATTTACAATGAATTGATTTTGTTCTGTAATTGCTAAGTTATGGCTTTCTGTCTGTGAACTCAATTCAGAATTCAGCTAGCCTGTATTCGGTCAAGTTTGGAAATCCAGTTTTCTTGCTAATCCAAGTTTTATTTTTGCTTCAAGGAATTCTACTAAACTTGGGGGTTAGGTTGTCATTAGGGAGTTGGGCCCAATATCTTTTTTTTATCGTAAAAGTATTTTATTATTTTCCATTTACATGTAAAGATAGTTTTCAACACTTGCTTCCATAAGATTTTTAGTTCCAAATTTTTTCCCCTCTCTCCCTTCCTTCCCCCTCCCCCAGACAGAAAGAAATCTGATATAGGTTTTATATATATGTACAATCACATTAAACATATTTTTGTGTTAGTCATGTTGTGAAAGAAGAATCAGAACACAAGGGAAAAACCTCAATAAAGAAAAAAAAAACAACAACCAAAAAGTAGAAACAGTATGGTTCAGTCTACATTCAGAATTCACAGTTCTTTTTTCTGGATGTGGAGAACACTTTCCATCATGAGTTCTTTGGAACTATCTTGGACCATTGTATTGCTGAGAAGAGTCAAGTCTATCACAGTTGATCATCATACAATGTTGCTGTTACTGTGTACAATGTTCTGGTTTTGTTTACTTCACTCAGCATCAGTCCACTCAAGTCTTTCCAGGATTTTCTGAAATCTGTCTGCTCATCATTTCTTACAGCACTTTAGTATTCTATTATATTCATATACCACAACTTGTTCAGCCATTCCCCAATTGATGGGCATTCCCTTGATTTCCAATTCTTTGCTACCACAAATAGAGCTGCTATAAATATTTTTGTACATGTGGTTCCTTTTCCCTTTTCTATGATCTCTTTGGGATACAGACCTGGTAGTAGTATTACCAGGTCAAAGGGTATGCACAGTTTGGGCCCAATATCTTTACTGAACCAAGCTATCCTTCAAGGAGGTCTGGTTTGCTGTCCAAAGAAGTCTGGGCCTTTATTTTTGGCCTTACAGGAGAACTCAAACAATGAACACTTCTTAGTTACTCACTGGAGGGAAAGAAGGGGGTTGTTCTTAGCCCCTTGTTCCCAACTTCCAACCAATCGTATTATTTCCTCTCACCTGAGCTATATAAACAATCCTGTTTCCTTCAATTTCATGATATCACCTACCTTCTTTTGTTCTTTGTTCCGTAGTCCCCTCAAAACTAGTAAAAGGGGAGCTGCCTTTTTGCTTGGGATCTTTGGCATAAACTGAGACAAGCCTTCTACCCATTTATTGACAGCTATAGACATTACTGCCAGTAAATGCTATCTTGCTCAGAGAGAATGTGCCTTGGTCTATCTTTTTGTTAATCTGTGAATTTGCTGGCAGCAATGGGATGAGGGTAGAGAGAGGCTGGTCCCCCTTAAACCTTCTAGGGAACCCTCTTCTTCTAGAGCACTCCTTGGTGAGATTTTTTTTTCACCTGAAGGTATGGCTTCTCCTAGAGAACTGTAGTCAGAGATCTGGCTTTTCCTTCTAATCCAAATTCCAGTTTTCACTCTGAGCTGAAGGAAAGCATCCCCATTCAAAAGTTTACATATCTTGCCTGTAGTTTTCTTAAGAGTCCAGGTCTGTACCACCAACCAATTGCCTAGACATCTCCAACTGGATGTCCCTTAAGTATCTCAAATTTAATATGTACAAAGGAAAACTCATTCCCTTTCCCTTAAATCTACCCTTCCTTCCTCCTAACTTCTCAATTTCTGTCAAGGGCACCACTATGAGACACCTAGATTAATAAACTTAGCATAATCTTCAACTTTTCACTCTCCCTTACCTCCCCATATCCAAAAAGTTATATAACTCCACTATCTCTTTTCTTCATTTCCTCTTCCCCCTCAACCACACTTCTTACAAATGTCAAATATAAATATGGAAAAAAAAAACTTTAGATTCCTAAAGTTCTGGAGGTATCATTTAAGAATCTTCATTCAAAAATCTTCAGTGGCTTTCTATTACTACTAGGATCAAATAGAAAATCCACCGACCTTTAAAACCCTCCAAAATCTGACTCAAGTTTATCTTTCTGGATTTATTTCACATTATTCTTCTTCATGCAGTCTATGTTCCAGCCAGACTGGTCTACTCACAATTCCCTAAATATTATATCATCTCAGGACAGTTAGGTGGCCCAGCAGATAAAGCATAGGTCCTGGATTCAGGAGGACTTGAGGTCAAATCCCGCCTCAGACACTTGACACTTACTAGCTGCATGACCTTGGGCAAATCACTTAACCCTCATTGCCCTGCAAAAAAACAAACCAAACCAAAACAAATGTTATATCATCTCCCACCTCTATGCCTTTGCAAGCTCCTCCATTCCTAGAATGCTCTTCCCCTCCTCTCCTCCACTCTTGGAATCCCAAACTCCTTTAAAGGCTAAACTCATATGCCATCTCCTATGTGAGGCCTTCCCTCTCCCTAGTTAGTTCTCTTCACCACAAAATAACTTTTCTTTATTTTGCACATAATTTCCATTAAGTGCTTTGTATAAATGATTCTCTTTTTTTGTTTTGTTTTTGGTGGGGCAATGAAGGTTAAGTGACTTGCCCAGGATCACACACAGCTAGTAAGTGTCAAGTGTCTGAGGCTGGATTTGAACTGAGGTCCTCCTGAATCCAGGGCCAGTGCTTTATCCACTGCGCCATCTAGCTGCCCCCTAAATGATTCTTTCCATCTCTCTCCCCAAAGACTACAAGATCTTGAATGTAGAATTTTCAATTTTGCCTTCATCTCCAGGACCTAGCATAGGGCTATATTGTAGGTATTTAATAAATTTGTACTGAATTAAATTGAACTATGACAGATGAATCAGTGGTCCATTATTAGGACTTCTTCCCTGGCCTCACCCTCACTCTCCCAACCTCTTTGTCTGGACAACTGATAATCTCTTCCCTTACAAAGTTACCTTGTCTCTTTTCTTTATATGTGTCCCCTGAAGGAAAGTAAGCATTGAGGGTTGTGGGTGTATTTAATTATTGTTGTTGTATCCCCATGCCTAGCATTTAATAAATTCTTGTTAAATGTAGTGGTCTGGGTCCAGTTAGGGATACACTGACCATGAGGAGGACATTCTGACCATGAGAAATAATACAGTTGATCAGCTTGCTGGGGTCAGTTAGAGGGTACTCTTTCCTTGCAAAAGCAAAGCAGTTAATAACCAGATAGTGGTTAGTCAAACAGATAACAAAACAGACCTGTCATGGGCACCCAGAAAGTCAGGTGCCTTGAAATTTATAGCAGGAGCCTAATTGGGCCAGATGTGCTTGCTACATAATTAGGACCAGGTAGTGACAATAATCTTAAATTAGGAATATGACATATTTACTCTTTCATGTATCCCACTCCTCAATAGCTAGCATCCTCACTCCCCAAACAGATGTAATTTTTCAGTTCTAAGTCTATCTCCCCACCCCTTCTATCCCCTATAAAAGTATTGTCTTTACTCTGGCTGATGGAGGAACATTCCATGAATCTGTTCCTCCCCAGGAGCTGAAGTTCAGACTTCTGGCCATACCTCTGTGTGCCAAATAAAAACTTTTACTTAAATTTTGATTGGATTGTGTGTGTGAGTAATTATAGAGGGATATTTTTCAGATCCAGTTTCACAGTGTCATAGTTCTGGTGTTCATGGTGTCATTGACTGATTAAGTTTTAAAAATTGCCTCTTTTGTACATTGGATCACAGATTTAAAGTTGAAAGGGGCCTTAGTGATCATCAAGACCAACTTTCACATTTTACAAATTACTTTTTTAAAATTATTTTTGCTAGTTCTAGAAACCATTCCTTTGTTAGTTTGATTGGTATAGTATTGAATAAGTAAATTAATTTTAGAGAGTATTGTCATTTTCATTATATTTATTGGCTTGACATATCTATGATCAGTTATACTTCTCTGATTATTTAGGTCACTATTTATTCTGCAATGATTCTGTAATTGGATTCACATAGTGCCTGGATATGTTTTGTCAAAAAGACTCCCAGATAATTTATATGTTTTATATATTTCACAGTAATTTTGAATGGAGCTTCTCTTTCTGTCTGTTTCTATTGAGTTAATGTTGGTAATATATTGGAATGGTGTGGATTTGTGGAGATTTTTTTTTATATCCTACAACTTTACTGAAATTATTGTTTTAATTAATTTTCACTTCACTATGATTACCTAAGTACACCAGACTATCACCTGCAAAAAGTGGCAATTTTGTTTTCTTTTTGTTTATGCTTATTTCTGCAATTTCTTCTTTTTTTTACAGAACACTTCTATTTTATATAGAGTACTAAAAATGCATCACTTGAAAACCAGTGATCCTATATTATTTAGATATAAAAATAGGTTTTAAGTGATGAATCATAATGTTTATAAATTAAGTCCTACTTTCATAATATCTATTGGATTTTTGCCAATATGAATTGTTGAATACTCAGTAAGGTTTGATCTCTGGTTGAAGGCTTTGGCATGTACACTATATCGTACGTCTCTCCTATATTACTACTCTGATATTTAGTAAGGGATGACTTGTAGTTGAAGATTTTTCACATGTATTCAATTAATAAGTTTTCCTTGTGGAATGAATTCTGAGATGTTCCCTGGGAGTAGAGGTTGCATTTCTTGAAGGCTTTGTCACATGAACTATTTCCATAGGGTTCTTCTCTGGCTTGAATTATCTGGTGGACAAAAAGGAATGAATGGGCAATGAATGTTGTCCCATATTTATTATATTTGTATATTCTCTAGTCAACAAGAATTATAGGATTGATGGGAATAATTTATCTTGTAAATGCTTACTTTGTATATGGCATTCATTATATTTCACTGCTGCATGAATGAAGTGTTACATAATGAATGAGTTGTACTTGGTTTTTTCCATATTCATTATGTTTATAGAGTTTCTCACCAATATGAATTTTATAGTTTTTGGTAAGACTTCAGCTCCAGTTGAAAACTTTGCCATGTGAATTAAATTAAAAAGCTTTCTCTCCAGTAGGAATTCTTTGATTCTCAATAAGGGCTGACATGAAACTGAAGACTTTGTGGTATATATTAGTTTTCTAGTATGATTTTTGTAATGCCTGACTAAGGAGGGAGGGGCAGTGAGATTCTTGTCATATGAATTATATTAAAAGGCTTTTCCTCTAGTGTGAGTTTGCTAATTTTATCTGAGAAGTATGATCTATACTTAAGACTTTTTAGCATTTAGTGATGTTGAAAGAAGGATGACTTCTTGTTGAGAGCTCTCCAATGTTCATTGCACATTCATATTGTTTCTCTCTAGTGTGTGTGTAGTTTTACTGCTGTAAGTACTATGTGCCATTGTGTTGCAGAGGAGAGGCAGAAAATCCACCCCCTCCCTTGGGCAGTCCAAGGAATGCTGTCAGTCCCAAGCAACAAACTCTGTAAAAGAGGAAAAGGACAAAGCTTTGCTCCTCAATTTTCTTAAAGCCAGACAAGCTAGTGGCACCTCTTGACTCAGTCACCAGTCTTCTGTGATGTTTAAAATCTATATTGTGTGATTGCCTTTAATTAGAAGCTTTAGCACCAGTCAGCAGCCTGCACACTAAAATGGGAAGGCAAAGAAGCTGCCCAGACAGTGTCAGCAGCTCCAGTGAAATGGGTCCCCTCTCTCATAAATGAAGAACCATCTGTATAGAGGACAAGATCAGGCTTCTCTAAAGGTGTATCCAAAAGATCATCCTGGGGTTTCTCAGCCATATGCAATGGCTCCCCCGAGAGTTAACATGATCTTATCCCCTGGTAAGTTAGGGAATGGTGTTGTTGGGTTTATTTTGTCACACTTCTTTATTGTATTCTAGTTATAGGGATCAAAGGACCAAAGAATATGTGCCATCCCTCATGAAACTGGAATTCATGCCTAGCTAGTGCCCTGATACTCCAGCTTTTTGTTAGTACAAACAGTGCAGAAGAGGTGGACCCACTGAAAAATTTACTGGAGGGCATAGACAAAAGTCACACAGGATGGATGGACAGACATGAATTGCTTAGGATCTGCATTCCTGGAGGGAATTCCCATTTGATGAATGAATGAGTGCTAAAGTATTTACTAAGAGCTTACTATGTGTCAGGTATTAAGTTCTGGGGATAATATATAATCAAGCAAGACAATCTTTGCCTTCAAGGCATATGAAAGGGAGGTAGAATTGGGGGGGGGAGTTTGGAAAAGATTGGGGGTATGCACATGGTGGCGTGGTTTCCAAAAGGCCAGGAAAAGATTAGAAACCTGGTTCCAGGCAAGATAAAGTGAAAGCTTGCCTATTGGAGGCAAGTAACCCAGGGGATAGAGACTTAGATTCTTTTAAGGGTGGGATGAGGAGGATGAGGAGGATCACTGGAGTGAAGAAGTTATATTTTGGTTTTTTTCTTTTTGTTTTTGTTTTTTTTTAGTGAGGCAATTGGGGTTAAGTGACTTGCCCAGGGTCACACAGCTAGTAAGTGTTAAGTGTCTGAGGCTGGATTTGAACTCAGGTACTCCTGACTCCAGGGCCAGTGCTCTATCCACTGTGCCACCTAGCTGCCCCTAGAAGTTATATTTTGGAAATGTCTAGTAAGTGATGTGGAGGCCTGATGAGATTAGAGATCAGTGAGAAAAATGGAATATTTTGGTACTTTTTTTTTGTAGTTAAGCTTCATTTTCATGATATCTTTATCAAATGACATTAAAAACCATCATGACTTCTTACATAATTCCAAAATGTTACAATCCCAGATCATAGTCTTACTAGCAGTTAATTTGTATGTCTTGGGAGGAGCAAATGGAAGGAAAGATAAACAAACACAAGAATAATTTAAAAATAATTTGTAGGCATTACTGCACTAAAGTGATCCATTTTCTTAGCCTGAAGGTAAAGCCAGTATCAAGAAAGGGACCCTCATTATTAGGGGAAACACCTAGGTTGATAAAGCTAGGCATTAGTTTTTTTGTTTGTTTGTTTGTTTTTTTGGTTTTTTGCGTGGCAATGGGGGTTAAGTGACTTGCCCAGGATCACACAGCTAGTAAGTCTCAAGTGTCTGAGGCTGGATTTGAACTCAGGTACTCCTGAATCCAGGTCCGGTGCTTTATCCACTACACAACCTAGCTGCCCCCTAGGCATTAGTTGTTGTTTTTTTGTTTTTGTTTTTAGCGAGGCAACTGGGGCCAAGAGACTTGCCCAGGGTCACATAGCTAGTAAGTGTTAAGTGTCTGAGGCTGGATCTGAACTCAGGTACTCCTGACTCCAAGGCCAGTGCTCTATCCACTTCGCCATCTAGCTGCCCCGGCATTAGGTTTTTTGTTTTTTGTTTTTTGTTTTTTTTGCGGGGCAATGGGGGTTAAGTGACTTGCCCAGGGTCACACAGTCAGTAAGTGTCAAGTGTCTGAGGCCGGATTTGAACTCAGGTACTCCTGAATCCAGGGCCGGTGCTTTATCCACTGTGCCACCTAGCCACACCCCCCCCCCCCCCCCCGCATTAGTTTTTAATCATCAAACCAACTCTGCTGTAGAATTTCACCTGCCTCAGGTGACTGACAAGCTGAGGTGCTCCAAATAAACTCTGAACATCCTGAATGAAAAAAACCAAAATACCTGAATGTGAAGCAGAAAAGGCAAATATTTTTGAGATAATTTGTCATTTAATGAATGGGTATTTCCTTGGAAAATATATTAGGTTTGGAACTTGGGGAAGGCTTGGTTATAACTGTAATAAGAAGTTTGCTGTCACACTTTTCTGTCAAGTGAAACCGCGCATCAGTTTCCTCTCTTAAGACTCTTGAATTGCCAATTAATTTATGAACTTATTCACTGATTAAGGGAATGGAACGGGGGGGGGGGGCCGGGATCCTTCTGGGTAGAGTGGGAGAAAGCCCACACTTCCATCACACTTTTTTTTTTTTTGTGGGGCAATTGGGGTTAAGTGACTTGCCCAGGGTCACACAGCTAGTAAGTGTTAAGTGTCTGAGGCCGGATTTGAACTCAGTTACTCCTGAATCCAGGGCCGGTGCTCTACCCACTGTGCCATCTAGCTGCCCCTCCATCATACTTTAATAAGGCACAGAGGGTACAGAGAGAAATGACACAGACGGTACAGAGATAAAACGTACAAGGGCAATGAGGGTTAAGTGACTTGCCCAGGGTCACACAGCTAGTAAGTGTCAAGTGTCTGAGGCCATATTTGAACTCAGGTCGTCCTGAATCTAGGGCAGGTGCTTTATCCACTGTGCCATCTAGCTGCCCCCCCACCTCAGCCACCTAGCTGCCCCCACAAATAGTGTTTTGGTGGGAACCGATTCTTACTTATGTCACCTTGAGGTTTAGTTCATTAACATATCCATATCACTGTAATTTTCAGGCTTCCATTTAGAATTATTGATTTTATTTTGGTCTCTTGGCTTCCAGCACTGATAGAGTTAAAAATCGTCTCTGCGCTCTGGAGGCTTGGGAGGGGGCGGTGTGGACAACACAAAACTTCTGTAGGGAATGATTGCCTTTTCCTAGTGGCAAGATGAGCCATTTTTATTCCCAGGGACCATTAAGATATCTCTGGCAGGGAAGTGATGGCTTCATACCTTTCATCTGCCAGACATCATTAACATAACCAGCTAATATGTACATCCAACATGTTGTAGCAAAAAAAATCACCAGACTATGAAGATTCGCTATTGCGGTAAGGAGACAATCCCAGGGATCAGGGTCTCATCAAAGATGAATACTTGAAGAAGAAGATTTCTTCTTCTGTGGGGCACAGAATCCTACTTCTGGTAGTGATTGATGTCTTCATTGGGTTACACCAAAGGATAGCTGGCACTGGTAGCAATACCACAATGATTGTTCTGGTCCTTTGCCAGGAAGGTATATGTAGCCTTGGTCATGCCAGTTCTTACCCCATCTGAAAAGCAACATTGAGCTCAGTTAGCAATGGGATCCTAGTCCAGTACATAAGTGAGGAAATGAGAATTAAGGGGAAAATTTTCCTTTTTTGGTCTCAGTCTAGGGATTGTGACAATGAGCTCCTGAGGGACCAAATAAAAGCATAGGATTTGGTGAAATAAGTAAATTCCTGGAAATTCCAAAACAGTCCTTCAGAAGTCTTAGTGAGGTGAAAAGATAGTGTCTCCATGTCCAAACTTCCGAATTATGGGCAGAGTTCTCCCACCTGTGGGGACTCAGATTGTGACCTTATTTTGACCTTTGTGAGTGGATGGAGTTCCTAACTATAGTTAACTATATCAAAGCTATGTCTAGCTTCCCCATATGAAATGAAGTGAGGTGAAAAAATCTAAGTGATTTCCCTAGTTCCCATAGTCCTCCTAGCAAAACTATATAGTCCAGACAAATTCTAGTAAGAAGAGGGAAGGAATCCCCACCATGAACCCTGGATCCACCTCTGAAAGGTTTTCAAAATCTTTATCAAAGCCTTGCTTTCAGATCAGACAATATATGCATTAACATTATAGTGCTGTGCTCCCCCCTTTAAAAAAATGATCTGATACTTCTGTCCTCCTAAATTTTCTCCTTCATGTCCATAGCCCATGTTAGAAATGGGTAAACTGAGGCACGACTCTGGGTCTGGTGCAAAGAAGGAAGGCCATTTATTCTCAGTCTTGCAAGAACGGGGCAAATACCCTGAAAGGAGTGCTGTGATTTGTCCTAGTGAAGATCCAAGATCTAACTCAAGGTCCCTCCCCCCTCTGGGTTCACATTCTTCTCCACACTTCTCATCATGTAGACCCCCCCCACCCCAGATGTGGAACCACTGCTTCCCCCACCCCGTGGGACAACTGGACCCTGAGATTTTACAATCCTTTGTTCTCTAACTTTAGAAAACCTCTGTTGACTCTGCAGGCAAAAAGAAAGGAAATTTTGGGGAGTGGGAATAAGCCTTTAGGGCTTGGATTATGTAGTTTGTTCTTATCTGAGAGAAACAAGTTCTATTGGTTAACTGTTAACTCAGCAGGAAAAAGGAAGGAATGGTGGAAATGGGGGAGAAGCCCCCAGGACTTGAATAATGTATCCTGACAATTGAGGAGGACACATCGTTCCTATCAGCCCATGACCAGGATGGTATGTTCCAAATATTTGTGGTGCAGTATTTTTCATAATAAACTCCTGGAAAATGCAAGGCGGTGGCAAAGAAAGAAAGAAACAAACAAAAACCCCAGAAGAAACCCCAAGGCAGAATTTTGTACAGCTGCTTACAGATAAAAGCAGAAGGATTGTCAACTGCTATCAACTGATCAACTGATCAATTGGTACAGATACCGGCTTCAGCCACACCTTGTATGAGAGATAATTTATCTTCAAGGGGAATGTCTATACTCCCAGTAACCTTAATAGGTTCACACTTAGGTCTGTGGGAGTACTGGGACTGTTTCTGGAATAAAACTAATTGGAGATGGAAATCTCAGTGAATCTGTGAAATGACATTAGTATTCTGAGGATACCTCAACAGACACTTTTTAAAAGGTGAACAATACTTCACTTTTTAATCCTGCAGTATTGTATTCTTGTTCTCATAATTTGTTAGGGGAAAAAAAGACAATTTATTTGAAATTCATCCCTCTCTTCAATGACCCAATATCTTTAGGGGGTAGCTAGGTGGCGCAGTGGATAAAATACCAGCCCGGGATTCCGGAGTATCTGAGTTCAAATCCAGCCTTAGACACTTGACACTTACTAGCTATGTGACCCTGGGCAAGTCACTTAACCCTCATTGCCCTGCAAAACAACAACAACAACAACAACAACAACAACCCTCATTGCCCTGCAAAACAACAACAACAACCCCCTACAAACAAACAAACAAACAAAAAGAGAGAGAGATACTTCAATATAAAACAGAACCTGCCATCTACACAGGGCTTCCTAAGCACATTGGTCCCTTCAGTCCAATCAACTAGAGGAACAATTTTTTTAAAAAAGGTGCCTTGGGGCGGCTAGGTGGCACAGTGGATAAAGCACTGGCCCTGGAGTCAGGAGGACCTCAGTTCAAATCCACTCTCAGATACTTGACACTAGCTGTGTGACCCTGGGCAAGTCACTTAACCCCAATTGCCTCACCAAAACCAAAACAAAACAAAACAAAAAAAAGGTGCCTTATCCAAGGCTTGATAACTGTTTGAGGGATGGGGGAATGTACAATCAGTCTAATTCTCTCTTCTTCACTTTTTAAAGGGTAAGTCACTATGTTGGAGTATAGACAATCCTCTCTAAATAATCTCTCCTTTAGAAGAATCAAATGACTATAATCCCAGATGAACTTCCTTGACATTTTTATGATTCATCTCCCTCAACCCCCATATCATCCCCTGGCGAGATCTGGGGTGACTTTTTGTGAATCTTTGTACCACTATCCAGCTGGTCAAGAATAACAACAATTTCTTCATTTACTTTGTAAGGGTTGCATTCCTTAGAAAAAATGCCTCCATTTTTCATGTTCTGATTGAAAGCAAAGTTGTCAAATCTCTCAGGATTGCCAGAATTCCTTTGATTCTTTGAACAATAAATCAGGTTCTATTTACTGATAATCCACCAGTTTACCTGTTTTCCTGGATAGCTGACCTTCAAGAGACCTAATTGTGGTTAATGTCCAGTAGGATTCTCATTTATCTTGAAAATAAGACAATGACTAATTGATCTTTGTTTCTCCCACAGTGGCTAGAGCAAATTGGACAGATCAGGAACTCTGTTGCATAAGGAAAAGAATTCATGGAAATTCCTAGGGAGACTTTGTTATTACTGGCCCTGGATTATAATGCCTTTCATTCCTATTACTGTTCTCAAGTCTTGTCTGGTCATTTACCATGAAGATGAATCATGCATTCAACATCCAGCTCCCAAGAGTCAGTCTATTTCAGTCTGCTCACATTCTTTTAGGAAAGAATTGATCCAATTTGTCCACCTGTGGTGACACTTGAAAGAAATATCCTCAGCTAATTCAAGACTATAAAGATATGGGAAGTCAGGGACAATACCTGGGTTTTAACAGGTGTTGGGTATCTATGTTTCCTCCAGTCTTTGGAACTTGGTACCTTCAACCATTTTGGTCTCTCAAACACTAAATGGGAGAAACATGTCTCTCAGGTGCTGGTCTTTACTCTTGCATAGATTTTTCCTCAATCTGAAAGGATAGCAAATTATCTCATGTTGGTCACAGAACCACTGTTTTTCATGGAAAAATAATCACATATACTTCTCAAGTCCATGATGTGATCTATCCCTAGCTTTGAGCTAGCTTCCCTATATTATATAAAATATTTTGACAGTCAATTATTTTTTAATTCTCCAGCATTCTTTAATATGTTATATTGTTTTCTGAAAGAGTTTTTAGTTATTAAATGTTGAGTGCAGAATCAATCCATGTTCCTTGTTCAATGAAAGGTCCGTGTGTTTACCACACGCTTACCATGTCTCCAAAAGATTTACCCCCCAGATTGTAGCTCTGCTTCTTCTTTGCATAATATTGTGATCACTAATGATTTTCAAGTTCTTCTCCCACAACAGTCACGTCCAAGGCTCTTACTACTGTGGGAAAATTTAGAACCACAAGCAATGATAAGACATGGCTTTCCATGAGCTCTCTTTGCCCTAATATTCTGATTCCCCAAGTTCATTGTCTAGCATGGTTATGTCCCATGGGGGACATAAATTGACTCTTTGATACCAAGTCAAAGCTGAGCCACTTTCAAGTGGTCCCTATGTCTCTGGTTCTAAGATGTGGAATTGTCAACTTTAACCCAGGAGAGATTTCAGGGGTCATCTAATCCATCAATACCCATGCAGTAGCTTCCTCTAAAATATTCTTAAGGAGCTGTCTCCCCTTTTGAAGACCTTGGTCAATTCAGTACATGCTATAGCAGCCTATATCACTTTTGGGACAGCTCAAAATTTTTTCTCCTTTTTATGCAGGTAAGATCTATACCTTACAAGCTTTGCTCTGAAGGCTGACCTTCAGAAAAGGAACCCAAGACTGATGCTTTCTGACATGGATATTTACCAGAAGGCACTTATGGTACCCACACATCTTATTCTTACAATAACCTTTTTTGGGGGAGGTACACATCTTATTCTTATGATTTCAGCCTTCCAAATGATTTCAACTAAGCAAGATGTGTCTGAGTTTGGAGGTCATTCACCATGGTGATAGCCATCCTCCGGTCAAAATTCAATTTTTCAATCAATATCCTTTCTCCATTGCTTCACCAAAAATTAAACTTAATACCATAGTGGAGGTCTCACCTTAGTTCTGTGTTGTGGATATTTCAGGTTCCATACCTCATTAGCCCCTTACCAAAATACCTACAAAATTACTTTTGCTCACTAACTCTGCCTATCTTTCTAAGTTTCAGCACTATGATTATGAAGAGAAGGCTTTGAAAAGACTCATAACTCACCTGGAGAAGGAAGCAATAGGAAGAGGGCGGAGGAAGGGCCTTCAATATATGTATGAATTTTGGCCTTGTCAGGCCCCTCAAATTCTGTTTAGACTCCTGCTTTGGGCCCAACTCCATTCTTTTTCCTTATCCTGAGTTTGCACCTTGTTTTCACTCAAGTCTAAGTATCTATTTACTTGTAGAAAAGGCAAAATTTACTTTACTTTCCTCAGAACAGTTGATAGAGAGTGGATGAAAAAAGCCACACAATTGTAGACTAGATACCAACCAGTTCTAAATGTGTAGATTATTTTGGGCAGTATCAAGATTGTTATTCTAGTAGTTTATCCATGAACAATGAAAGTCTTAGTATTTGTCTTCCTTTATTTCCAGAGAAATTTTTTTTTTGTGGGGGTTGGCCTGAATATAAGTAAATCTTGGTAGCTTAATTTCCAGTCATTTTATACTAGTCAGCTGTGATTTGAGTAAGTCAGCCATAGTTTTGAACAGAGAGAATAATTTGTACCAGATCAAAGTGATGAAGACTCATTCACCTGAAAGACAGGCTAAATGGGCACTTATGTACTGTATAGAATCATTAATGTCATAGGGAGGTTATTTCTTTTAAAGAGACTGTACTTTGGATTTTATATTCCACTCTGCTTAATTTCTTCTTGTTAGAGGGCCTATTAGGAATTTATGCATTAATTCAGGAGAATGTGAAAAACTCAAGTAAGAGTCCAGTTCTGTAAAATACCTTCAAGTCTGACTGCAGTCATCATCAAGTCATCTCTGGATGAGCTTTTGCTGTTGTTGTTGTTGTTGTTGTTGTGTGTGTGTGGGGGGGGGGGGCAATGAGGGTTAAGTGACTTGTCCAGGGTCACACAGCCAGTGTCAAGTGTCTGAAGTCTCATTTGAACTCAGGTCCTCCTGAATCCAGGGCTGGTGTGTTATCCACTGCGCCACCTAGCTGCCCTCTGGATGAAGTCTTAAAGCCTTGTTCATACATCTGAGGTACTTGAGTTCCTCTGAAGGGTACACTTATATTTAGTTGATGTCATTCCTGGCAAAGTGAGGCTTCACATTCATATTCTTTTTCTTTACAGAATTTCACCTTTGTCTTAGACTTTTCTGACTCTTTTTGATTTGTCAGTTGTGGTTAGTCCCTCTTCCCTCATCCCACTTCAACTGCCTTAGTTCAGGCCTTCATCTTTTATCTCCTGGACTATTCTCAACCACTAACTGAAACCTCTTTTTGAATTCTGATTTCACTTTGGCATTTAGTGACTATATTATTTTCTCATAAGAGTTTTATCTGAGATCAATCACTCAATTAATTTACAAGCATTTACAAAGTAACTATAATGAAACAGTCCTTGTCCTCAAAGAGTTTTTTTTTTTTTTAATCAGTGTAGACATGAGAGATTGTTCACAAAATGTTTGGAGGCAAATTAACAGGGATATTTCACTCAGGTTTTTTTTATTTTTATTTTTATTTTTTTTAGTAAGGCAATTGGGGTTAAGTGACTTGCCCAGGGTCACACAGCTAGTAAGTGTTAAGTGTCTGAGGCCGGATTTGAACTCAGGTACTCCTGAATCCAGGGCTGGTGCTCTACCCACTGTGCCACCTAGCTGCCCCTGAACAGGAGTTTTTTTTTTAAAGATAAATCATTATTACTATAGCTTGCTTTTAATTCATCCAAGTCTCTAACTGTATCCTTCCCCTTTTCCCTCCCAGAGAACTAACTATCCTATATAATAAAAGATTTTTAAAAGAAAAAAAAGGAAGAAAAAGAGGCAGCAAAACTAATATATGCAGGGCAGCTAGGTGGCGCAGTGGATAGAGCACCGGCCCTGGATTCAGGAGTACCTGAGTTCAGATCCGGCCTCAGACACTTAACACTTACTAGCTGTGTGACCCTGGGCAAGTCACTTAACCCCAATTGCCTCACTAAAAAAAAAAAAAACAACCAAAAAACCCTAATATATGCATTGAAAAAAATCTTTAAAATATAGCTGTTCCTTCATGTCTATGGATATCCCACCTCTGCTAAGGAGTGGGGAGGGGTATCTTTCCTTTGTGGTTAAGTTTGTTTTATATACTTTTTTTTGTAATAAACATTTTTATTTATACTTTTGGGTTCCAATTTTTATCCCTTTTCCCCCTCCCCCCTCCCTGAGTCAGATATGGGTTATACATGTATGATTATGTAAAACATTACCATATTTGTCATTTTGTACAAGAAAACTTGATTAAAAGAAAAAAAATGAAAGAAAGTAAAAAATAGCATGCTTCAGTTTGTTTCATCAATATCAGTTCTGTCTTTGGAGGTGGATAGCATGTTTCATCAACAGTCTTTTGGGATTGTCTTGGATCATTGTATTATTGAGAATAGTCAGGTCATTCACAGTTCTTCATCAAACAATATTGCTGTCTCTGTGCACAATGCTCTCGTGGTTCTGCTTACTTCACTATACATCATTTCATACATGTCTTTCCAGGATTTTCTGAAGTCATACTGCTTCTCATTTCTTATAGCACAATAATATTCCATCACCATCATATACCACATTTTGTTTAACCATTCCCCAATTGATGGGCATTCCTTTGATTTCCAATTCTTAGCCACCACAAAAAGAACTGCTATATTTATGTACATATGGGTCCTTTTCCCTTTTCTATGGTCTCTGTGGGATACAGACCTAGCAGTGGTACCACTGGGTCAAAGGGTATGAACAGTCCCATAGCCCTTTTGACATAGTTCCAAATTGTTCTCCAGAATGGTGGGATCTTTTCATAACTCCACCAACAGTGGATTAGCACCCCTGCTTTCCCATATCTCCTCCAACATCCAATATTTTCTGTTTTTGTTATATTTACCACTTTGATAGGTGTGAGGTGATACCTCAGAGTTGTTTTAATTTGCATTTCTCTGATAAATAGTGATCTAGAGCATTTTTTCATATGATTATAGATAGTTTTGATTTCCTTGTCTGAAAAATGCCTGTTCATATCCTTTGACCATTTATCAATTGGGAAATGACTTGTATTTTTATAAATTTGATTCAGTTCTCCATATATTTGAGAAATGAGGCCTTTACCAGAGATATTTGTTTCAAAAATTCTTTCCCAGTTTTCTGCTTCCCTTGTAATCTTGGTTACATTAGTTTTGTTTATGCAAAAGCTTCTTAATTTTATATAATCAAAATGATCTATTTTAAATTTTGTTTTACTCTCTGTATCTTCTTTGGTCCTAAATTCTTCTTTTGCTCCTAAATCTGACAGATAAATAATTCCATACTCGCTTATGGAATCATCCTTTATGTGTAAATCATGTACCCATTTTGATCTTATTTTAGTATATGGTGTGAGATGTTGGTCTATATCTAATTTATGCTATACTGTTTTCTAGTTTTCCCAGCAGTTTTTGTCAAATAATGAGTTTTTGTTCCAAAAGCTTGGATCTTTGCATTTATCATATACTAGATTATTATGGTAATTTTCTATAGTGGAATTTCTATCTATTCTATTCCACTGATCTACTTCTCTATTTCTTAGCCAGTATCAGATTGTTTTGATCATTACTTCTTTATAATACAGTTTGAGATCTGGTACTGCTAGACCACTTTCTTTCTTATTTTTTTCATTGATTCCCATGATGTCCTTGAACTTTTGTTTTTCCAGATGAATTTTATTATTATTTTTCTAGCTCTATAAAATATTTTTTGATGGTTTGGTATAGCACTAAATAAATAAATTAACTTAGGTAGGATTGTCATTTTTATCATATTGGTTCTGCCTACCCATGAGCAATTAATATTTTTCCAATTGTTTAGATCTGACTTCATTTCTGTGAAAAGTGTTTTGTAGTTCTGGTCTTATGGTTGCTGTGTTTGTCTTGGCAGGTAGACTCCCAAGTGTTTTATATTGACCACAGTTATTTTAAATGGATTTTCTCTTTCTATCTGGTGTTGCTGGACTTTATTGGTAATATATAGAAATGCTGATGATTTATTTGGGTTTATTTTGTATCCTGCAACTTTGTTAAAGTTGTTAATAATTTCAAGTAGCTTTTTAGTTGATTCTCTAGGATTTTCTAAATATAACATTATATCATCTGCAAAGAATGACAGTTTTATTTCCTCATTTTCTATTCTAATTCCTTCAATTTCTTTTTCTTCTCTTATTGCTATAGCTAACATTTCTAGGACTGTATTAAATAATAGAGATGATAATGGGCATCTTTATTTCCCTCCTGATTGTACTGGGAAGGCTTTTAGGTTATCCCCATTAAAAATAATGCTTGCTGATGGTTTTAGATAAATAGTACTTATCATTTTAAGGTAAGCTCCTTTTATTCTTATGCTCGCTTGTGTTTTTAATAGGAATGGGTGCTGTATTTTGTCAAAGGCCTTTTCTGCATCTATTGAGATAATCATATGATTTCTGTAGCTTTTGTTATTGATATGGTTAGTTATTCTGATAGTTTTCCTAATATTGAACCAGCCCTGCATTCCTGGTATAAATCTCACCTGGTCATAGTGTATGATGCTTGCGATATATTGCTGTAATCTTTTTGCTAGTATTTTATTTAAAATTTTTACATTAACATTAATTGGCGAGATTGGTCTATTATTTTTTTTTTTCTATGTTTTGGCTCTTCCTGGTTTGGATATCAGCACCATATTTGTCTCATAAAAAGAATTTGATAGGACTCTGCTTATTTTTTCAAATAATTTATATATCATTGGGATTAATTGTTCTTTAAATGTTTGGTAGAATTTACTTGTGAATCCATCTGGTCCTAGAGATTTTTTCTTAAGAAGCTATATACGTTTTAAACATTAATTTTTCAGTGTTTTATGTTGGTTTTTCTTTCTGTTTACATTATAGTCATTGTGTATCATTTTCTCTGTTTACTTTACCTTGTTCATGTAAGTCTTTTCTTAGATTCTTTTTAGTCATTATTTCACCTAGCAAAATAATATTCCATTGACATACATATATCACAATTTATTTAGACATTCTCCACTTGATGACATCTACTTTGTTTCCAGTTCTTTACTACCAAAAAGCCAATTTTCAAGCAAATGGTGCCTTTTTGTAAGTAGCCTTGGTATATATGTCTAGTAGTAAGTCTAAGGGTGCTGGAAGTTTCAGTGTTTTATTTGTATCATTTAAATTACTTTTTTTTTAAGTGAGGCAATTGGGGTTAAGTGACTTGCCCAGGGTCACACAGCTAGTAAGTGTTAAGTGTCTGAGGTTGGATTTGAACTCAGGTACTCCTGACTCCAGGGCTGGTGCTCTACCCACTGCGCCACCTAGAGGCCCCTAAATTACTTTTAAAGTGGTTGTACTGACTTGGAATAACATTCTCTTCTACCTTTCTGACCACTTCTCAGTCTTCTTTGCTAGAGGCTTATCTAGATCATTTCTTATAACTGTAAATGGTCCACTGGCTTGTGTCCTGGGCCCCCTTCTCTTCTCTTTTCATGCTACTTCCTTTAGTGATCTCAGTAGCTTTCACGGGTTTAAGTATCATTTCAATGCTGATAATCCTCAAATCTATTTATTCTGCCACAACCTCCCTACTGATCCTCAATCTCCTATTTCCAATTGCCTTTCTGACATATCAAACAGGATGCCCAGTAGATATCTTAAACATATTCAAAATAGAACTCATTATCTTTACCCCTAAACCAGTTCCCCCATCCCCAATCTTCACTTATTATTATAGAGGGCAACACCATTTCCTTCAAAACTGACAACCTAGGAGTTATCTCAGACTCCTCACTATTTCTTACCCACCATCTCCAATATTTTGCCAAGATATATTAATTTCACCTTTGCAACATCTCTGGAATATGCCCTTGCCTCTGCTCTTACATTGTGACCACTCTGGTGTAGCCCTCATAACTTCATGCTTACACTGTTACAGAGTTTGCTGGTGAGTCGGCCTGGCTTAAGTCTCTGCCTGCTCCAATCTATCTTTCATTCAGCCATGTGATTTTCCTAAAGTAGGGGTTAGACCATGTCTCCCCATACCTCCTACTCAATAAATTCCAGTGGTTCCCCATTGCCTCCAGGAACAAATACAAACTCTTATTTGATGTTCAAATTCCTTCATAATGTAGGCCCCTTCTTCTTTCCTTCCTTCCTCCTGATAACTTACTCCCCACCACGTACTCTTTGATTCAGTGACACTGGACTCTCTATTGTTTCAAGAACATGATAATCCAATTCTCAGCTCCAGACATTTTCCTCTAGCTGTCCCCCATCCCTAGAACTTCTTCCTTTTCAGTCCTGCTTGCTGACCTCCCAGTTTCCTTTAAGTCCCACCTAAAATCTCATCTTTTACTTCAAGCCTTTTCCAATCCCTCAGTTTTAATGCCTTCCCTCTAATTCTCCTAATTTTCTAATTATTCTGTACATAGTTTCTTTCTGTGTATACACACACACACACACACACACACACACACTTATTTATTTTTTGTATGGTTCTGTATTTGATTGTAATCTCCTTGTGGGCAGGGATTGTCTTTTGCTTCTCTTTGAATTCTTAGGGTTTAGCACCTGTCTGACATATAGTTTATTTCTAAATAAACAATCAATTGTTTTTCTGTTGTTCTTTAAGGTTTTCATTCTATTCTCTAAATTAAAAAAAATCTTTAATTATTCTTTTTTCTCTAACTTTTCTTCCCCTCCCAATAACTTTTTCTTTTTTTCTTTTTTTTTTTAAGTGAGACAATTAGGGTTAAGTGACTTGCCCAAGGTCACACAGCTAGTAAGTGTTAAGTGTCTGAGGCCAGATTTGAACTCAGGTACTCCTGACTCCAGGGCCGGTGCTCTATCCACTGCACCACCTAGCTGCCCCTCCCCAATAACTTTATCTTCCTCCCACCCCTGCCAAATTTGAAATAACGACAAGTTTGATGAAAAAATTCATGGTCAAGAAAAGCAATTTCTGTATTTGCTGTTTCAGAAAGGGTATTATGCATTCTGACTCCATTTCCTCTCATAAGAAATAGATGTAGCAATGAACAGAAAAAAGACAGGAAAAAGAGATTATCTAAAGCATATGCAGAGGAAATCTGATGGAGGTGTGAAAATTTGAGGGCATTGAATGATTGAATCATGAGTTATTTGTTGTTACCAAAGGAAAAGAAAAGGTTTGGGCCCTTTTTAATACCTAAAAGGAAAACAATAATAACTTCAGATCTATAGGTTTCCATTTCTAATTACTCCGCTATCACACATTTATCTGAAAGATGTAAAGGACATCAGAATCCAATGCTTGGCAATCACCAAACACATAATTGGTGCTGAATAAAGGTTAAATTAAATGTATTCAATCATGATTTTTATAAGTAAGGCTTTAACAAAACTATTGATGGGGGCACCTAGGTGGCACAGTGGATAGTGCACCAGCCTTAGAGTCAGGAGGACCTGAGTTCAAATCTAGCCTCAGACATTTGACACTTACTAGCTGTGTGACCCTGGGCAAGTCACTTAACCCCAATTGCCCTGCAAAACAACAACAACAACAAACAAACACAAAAAACTAATTTTTTTTTGTTTGTTTTTTTTTGCAGGCAATGGGGGTTAAGTGACTCAGGTAATCCTGAATCTAGGGCCGGTGCTTTAACCACTTCGCCATCTAGCCACAAAAAAACTATTGATAGGGCTTTGCATTATTTAATTTGATATTTTTAGAGAAGTCCTATTGTTCAATTATACTGGATGTTCAATTACAGAGAATAATGGACAGAAAATGTGGCAAATGCCTCTGTGTATGTGTGTGTGTGAGAGACAGAGAGAGAGAGAGAGATACATTCAGTGGCAAAAGGAATATTGCAGATATGAAGGAAACTAGGCTAGTTTTAGCTGATAGAAAGGGACTGGTTGAAAAATAGAGGGTTGTTGGTAGTGGGATGTGGGTTATTCCCACCTTTATAATAGGACTCTTGCCTTGGTGACACAAGGTTGTACTGGAGTATTGAGAAGTAGTCTAGATCTGAGTGGCTTCCATTTAGAAATACTGAGAATATTGTGGTCTCTTCTTGGCTTCCAGCAGTGCTAGAGTTAAAATTACTCTGTGTCATAGGGAGGCTTTTGGGAAGAAACATCTTTAATAAACTGTCCATTTTTTCTGAAGGTTGGATCAGATGTTCTAATAAATAATGAACATAAAGGTATCTCTAGAAGAGAAGTAATATCTTCTCTTTAAGATGAATTCTCATAATTATCATCTGCCAGACACCAACACATCTATCAATCAATGCATAGAGAAAATAAAAACCCCAGTGTCCCTCAAAATATACACTTTATTCATAGAATTTTAGCATAACCAGCTAATACCTGGGTCCAATATTTGTGGCAAACCAATATCCTACAGTTATGAAAATGCATTGTTATGATGGCAAGATGTGGTCTTCGATATTGGAGACTCATGTCACTTTTGATGCTTATAGAAGAGGAATTCTTCTTCTATGGGCCCCAAACAAGGAATGATCTCTTCGTTGGGTTACAGAATAGGATAGACAGCTTGGGTAGCAATACCACAGTGGTTGTTCCAGTCCTTTGCAAGACGCATGTAGCCTTTTTCACCCCATTCCTCACCCCAGCTGAAAAGGAACAGAGCTGGATCAGTATACAGATACAGTCCAGGGAGTCATCTTAGAAATGGAAGTGGATTATTTTCATATTCTATCTTCATTCCTGGGAGTCTTAGGGGCCTTTAAAAAAGCTGGGATTGGGGGAAATCCTGAGGCACATCGAATATGGAAGATTGGTTCAATATCTGAACTGTAACTTAGGTGGGGGGAACAGAAATTTAGCATGGAGATTCAGAGAGAATTAATTCCTTCTTGATCAATACAGGAAGTGGAGAAAAGCCTGCTCTGTCAAGGAGATATGAGATTCTCCCTCACATGGACTGAATTGAGATGAAAAATCCAAATGAGTGTCTAGGTTCTTAAATGTTGGCAAAGCCCACTGAGTAAAAGAGTGCCACAGCCCTTCCCTCCTCCACAAGAAACTTCTACACCTTTGTCATCTTCTATCTTTCATACCTATTTTTAATAATCCAGTATTTATTCCCTTCATATTGGTTTTCTTCTTCTGGTTCATAACCGTTATTAATGTTTGCTTCTTCTGAGTCAATCATTGTATTTTTGTTTTCTTCTTCTTCCCCATATCCAACCAACAGTACAGCATGGTTCACCTCTTTTGGGTCACATGCTGGTTCTGTGTAAAGTCCTAGAGAATTCAAGAAAAAAACTTTTTGCATCAGTTAAGTGGCTCAGTGGAAAGAGCACCAGGCCTTGTGTTAGGAGGAACTAAGTACAGATACTTCCCAGCTCTGAGACCCCGGGCAAGTCACTTAACTTCTGTTTGCCTCAGTTCCCTCATCTAATATGGGAATGAGAGTAGTACTTATCTCCCAGGGTTTTTGCAAGAATCAAATGAAAGATCATATTTGTAAATAGCATCACTTAGCACAGAGCCTGGCTCAACATAGTCACTATATAAGGGTGATTATCATTAAGTTCAGCTTGACACATTTGGGCATTCATTTTTTTGACACCATATCTGACTGACACTGTATTTGGATGACCCCATACCTCCTTGATAGAGACGGAAGGACATCTGGTTATGCAGTAGCACAGACACTGGCCCCACAGTTGCCACAGCATACATCAGACTTTGTTCATCTCCATAGGGTAGCACCTCAAAATCTTTCATCGTAAAATGTGAACAGCTATCCGCACTATAGCACTCCATATTTTTCTGAAAGAAATAATCAAGGGGAAGAAGTAAGTGGAATGGAGACACTACCTAGGACTCTGGGGAAACCTCAGTATCTAGTGTAACTTTTATAGATAGATGATTAAGATCTTGCTGTCATAACCTGTTTATCAAGTTTCAGGAATCTATGTCTAAAGGTTCCTAGCTGTCATCTCTTTGGGGAAGCAGAACTGTAAGAAATCTAGTTATTAGAGGGACTTCCTAAATTATTACTCCATTCACTTCAGACTTGTATGGATTTTGTAAAAAAAAAAATAATGCCATAATCATAATATCTGTCCAATTCCTTTCAGGTTTTGTTGTTGTTGTTGTTGCAGTCAAACCCACTCCCAAGCATGGCAATGCAGAGTGTTTCTTCATTTACCTGGTATGTATATGGGTAGCAGGACTCAGTGGTAACACCTCCATTTTCTATGATATAGCTGAAGGCCTCAGTGACAGATCCGAGTAGACAGCCAGGGAATTCAATACAGTCAATTAAGTTCTGTTTACTCAGTTCCACAAGTTGGCCTGTTTTCTTGAAGACCTGCCCTTCCAGGGCTCCAAGTGCACTGAATGCCCAGCAGGAGCCACATTCCCCCTGAAAGATAGGACAGTAACTGATCATTGTACTCAAACTCCTACAGTACCTAATTATGCAAGACTTTGACCATAACAGGACAGATAAATATCTGTTGGAAGAACAAAAGAATTCATGGGAAGCAAGAAGAATTCTGGTAAGAGTGCTCGTTTTTCTGTCCTCTGAGGATTCCTTTGGTTTGTGTTCCATGCCTGATAATTTACTGTGAAGGTGGCTGGATCAACATCCTGCACCTAATGGTCAGTCACATGAAGTCTCACTATTTTCTTTCCCAAATTCTTGCAGGAGCAAGAGTCACATATATCTATAGGTGTTAACACTGGAGGGAAATATCCTCAGTAATGCGAAGCCCCCAAAATAACCTTGGATAAGGGACAATACCTGGTATCTAACAGGGGTCACGTAGCCATGCTGTCTCCAGTCCACTGATTTGGGAATGTCAGAAGTTGAAAAAAACTGGGGTGTGGTATCTCTCTTTATCCTCTTTGATGTGTCAGGGTCCAGCATTCTTTTGAATTCCTCATCAGTCTGAAAGAATGGCAAGCTATCTTATGTGGGGCACAGAATCAGCATTCCTTTTTCAGAGAAATGTAATTGTTTTTGATGACACAGCTTCCCTGGCCACCCTTTCCAATACTGGCTACACTTACACTCTTTCCCCTCAGTTCATTGGTGGAGGTGGGAGAGTTAGAATACTCCTTGCTCCCCATTGCTACTTCCCTTTTCCTCTTCCTCCTTCACTTGGCAACCTCTCTTCCTTTGAAGTTCCTGCTATTAATATCTTCCACCCAATCAAAATCCTGCTAACTGTTGCAAATAGGTCCCTCAGGTCACTCCCCTTCCTTTCTCAATGAGTTTGATAACCTGGCTTATAGTTTCCTCTCCCCCTCAACTCCTACCCTCATACTAGAGAACTTCAACATACATAATGATGCTCTCTCAAATTCTTTAACCACCTACTTCCTCAATCTACTCATCTTCCATGAGCTAATCCTCCACCCTGCATTAGCCACAAAGATGCTCATACTTCAATTTTACCATCTCCCATAAATGTACCACCTCTGTGTTCAAGAATTCTGAAATTCTCTTATCCAACCATAATCTATTGACTTTTCACCTCTCCCTCTGCTTTCCCTTGCAAAACTCTAGTTTTCATTGTCACCATGACCTTCAATTCCTTGACCATTCAATTCTCTTCCAGGTCATTTACTTTGTGCTGACCACACCCTCCTCTTCTCCCCATCTGGACTCCTTGGTGAAACAATTCAACTTCACATAGTCCTCTTGGAGATATCATTTCACTGATTACACCCAGTCAAGCCTCAGCCTCGAATCACTTCCACTACTCATCCCCTTCCCTCCTTCCTACATGCTGCTGAATGAAGGTGTAGAGAAACATCACAAAACCATTCTGACTGGGTCCACAATAAATTATGTAATATAACCTCACCTGGGCACTCACTGCTGCTAGGCATTCTTTCTATTACTTCCACTATTAGCTCACTATCCCACTCTGCATAGTGGCTCCTCTAAACTTTTTCATCCCTCAAACCTCTCATTGTTCCCCTTCTCTCCACTATCTCACTGCAGAACCTTGCACCTTATTTTACAGAAAAAAATACTCATCTCTGTTAAGGGCTAAAATTCTAGCTAGTCTGTATAAAATATCTAATGAGTGGTCGCCATCTGTTAAGGGCTAAAATTCTAGCTAGTCTGTCTAAAATATCTAATGAGTGGTCGCCAATAAATTATAAGCTTTAGCAAGAGTTAGGTTTTTAAGCATTTATTAAGGAGAATAAGAATTTGGTAAAGAGAGAGAGAAAGGCCTAGATTCCTATCTATTAAAAGGAGAGCACATTTCTAGCTCCGCTCTCCACCGGAGTCCAGAGGAAAGAGCTCCAGAGTCAGCGTCAGTCTCTTCCTTCCTCCTCCCACTAGTCTGCGTCACTTCCTCCCGCCAAGAACTCTTCTACAGTAAGTATCCAGCAGGTGGCGTCATTCCAATCGTTACATCTCCTATCACTGAGATGCCTTCTGTCACTTTCCTGCTTGACCCTTGTTTCACATGATGAAGTAGCCTTATTACTTACCAAGGCTAACCCCTCTACTTGTTCAAATGATCCCATTCCACCCCATCTCTTCCAGTACATTGTCCCTCTCTCATTCCCCACTCTTTGACTTATTTTTAATCTCTCCCTGCCTACTGGCTCATTTTCTACTGCCTACAAACATGCCTATGTCTTCCCTATCCTTAAAAAATCCTCACTTGATCCATGCCTCCTCGATAACTATTATCCTATTTTTCTTCTGTCCTCATCAACATTTCTCTAAAAAGTTATCTATAATAGGTGCCTCCACTTTCCTCCTCTCTTCTTAATCCCTTTCAGTTTAGCTTCCAACTTGATCATTCAACCAAAACTGCTCTCTCCAAAATTACTAATGATTTCTTAGTTGCCAAATCCAATATCTTTTTATCTTCATTCTCCTCTACCTCTCTGCAGGTGTTGACACTGTTGATCACTCTCTCCTCTCTCTAAGTTGTTAGGACATCACTCTCTCCTGCTTTTCCTCCTACCTCTATGACTACTTCTCTATTTTTTTTGCTGTATCCTCCTCCTCCAGATCAAGTCTTCTATCCCTATGGATTTCTCAGCCCTTGTACTGGGCCCTCTTCTCTTCTCCCTGTGAACTACTTCATTGGTGATATCATCAGGTCCCATGGATTTAATTGCAATTTCTATGCTAATGATTCTCAAATCTATCTTTACTGTTCCAGTCTCTGGGCTGACCTCCAATCTCCCATCTCCAACTGCCTCTCAGACATCTCAAAGTAGAGATCTGAAACTCAAACTGTACAAAAACAGAACTCATTTTCTTTCCCTCTAAACCCTCCTCTCCTCCAAAATTCCTGATTACTGTAGAGGACAGCACCATCCTCCCAGTCCTTCAGGCTTATACTAGGAGTCATCCTTCACTCCTCAATATCTATCACTCCCCAGATCCAAACATTTGCCAAGGGGTAAGATTATACCCTTGCAACATCTCTCAAATATACCTCCTTTTTTTCCTCTGATACTCCACCCTTCCGGTGTGGGCCGTCATCACCTCAGGCCTGGAGTATTGCAATAGCCTGCTGGTGAGTCGGCTAGCCTCAGGTCTCTGTCCACCGCAATCCATCCTCCATTCAGACACTAAAGTTATTTTCCTAAAGTACAGGTCTGATCATATCAGCCCCAATTCAATAAACTCCAGCACATGTCTATTGAGTTTTAGAGCAAATACAAAATGTTCTCTTTGGCATTCAGAGCCCTTCATAACTTAGTCCCTTCCTTCCTTTCCAGCTTCTGACATGTTACTTCCTACTATGTGCTCTTTGATCCAGTAACACTGGTCTTCTGATTGTTACATGAACTAGCCACTCAATCTCTCAGCTCCAGACTTCTTCTCAGGTTGTCTCTCTTGCTTGTAAGGCCCCCTCCTCTGCTCCAATTTGACTAGTGACCTCTTTGTCTTCCTTTAAGTCCCAACTAAAATCCCACTTTCTACAGGAAGCCTTTCTTTCTTTCTTTCTTTCTTTCTTTCTTTCTTTCTTTCTTTCTTTCTTTCTTTCTTTCTTTCTTTCTTTCTTTCTTTTGCAGGGCAATGAGGGTTAAGTGACTTGCCCAGGGTCACACAGTTAGTAAGTGTCAAGTGTCTGAGGCCGCATTTGAACTCAGGTCCCCCTGAATCCATGGCTGGTGCTTTATCCACTGCGACACCTAGCTGCCCCCAGGAAGCCTTTCTTTACCTGTGTTAATTTCAGTGCTTTCCCTCTTTTAGTTATTTCCTATTTATCCTGTATATAGCTCACTTTGTATATATTTGTTTACATGTTGTCTCCCTTATTAGATTGAAAGCTCTTGGAGGACAGGGACTGTCTTTTGTCTCTTTGTATCCCCAGCACTAAGTGCAGTGCATGACACATAGTAAGTAGATGCTTGATAAATGTTTATTGAATTAATGTATTTACTATGCACTTACCATGTCCCCATATGCATTCATCCCTAGGAAGTAGCTCTTCTTCCCCTCCTTATACAGGAGATTATGCTTATTAACGAACTTCAGGCTTTCTTCCCATACATTTCTCCTAAAAGAATCCTCCTTCTATGAGAAAATTAAGAACCACAGGAAGTACTGTTAATAGAAGGGTGGCCATGAGTTCTCTTTGCCCTAGAGTTCTGAGTGCCCAATGAGATTGCTTAGACTGTTAAAAAGTATGGGCATGTCCCATTGGGAACCTAAATTGCCTCTTCAACACCAAGTCAAAGTTTAGTCACCTTAAAATAGTCTCTATTTCCTTGCCATATATAATTTTTTTTTGTTTGTTTTTAGTGAGGCAATTGGGGTTAAGTGACTTGCCCAGGGTCACACAGCCAGCAAGTGTCAAGTGTCTGAGGTCGGATTTGAACTCAGGTACTCCTGACTCCAGGGCCGGTGCTCTATCCACTGCGCCATCTAGCTGCCCTGCCATATATAATTCTTATATGTAGAACTGGCAACTTCAACCCAGGAGGGACCTTGGGTATCATCTAATCAAGTCCATATTTAAGCAGGAAGCTTCTCTAAAATCTTTTTTGAAGACACATTTTCCCCTTTGAGGTCCTTTGTCAACTTAATACATGCCATGGCAGCCTAAGCCATTTAAGGACAGTGCAGATTGCTAGGCAGTTTCTCCTTGTTATGGAGCCAAGCTTTTCTCTGAAGGCCACCTTGTGCAGAAAAGCAAATTAAGTTTGATGACTTTCCCTATGGACAATATAGTCATAGATGTTACTTTTCTGTGACTCTAACTAAGTAGGATGTGTTGGGGTTTCAAGGTCCCTCACCTTTGTGTAGCCATGTTATGGCGAAATTTCATTCTGTCATTGTGATTTTTCCTATTGGTTATCAGAAATTGAACTGAATAGTGCAGTGGGAGGTCTTACTAGGACAGAGTTCAGGGGAACTATCTCCGCACCCAGATTTTTGATGTATGAATATTTCCATCTATTACCTAGATTACAAAATGTTACAAAAGATTCTATCTATCCATCCATCTATCTATCTGTGTCTGTGTGTTTGTCTCACCTACCTTTGTATGTATGTATGTATATATGTATATCTACCAATATATTACCTACCTTAGTATAGTTCTTTCCATATGTGGACTTAAACAGTTCCCATTCAGTGTCCAGATCTGTGTTTCTCGTGGGAAAAGTATATGAAAGTCCCCAGCAAAGGGAAACCAGACAAAGATATAGTCTCATGGCGTTTTTCTTTTGCTGCTTATGGGTTTTTCAGAAACTCTTTTTATTGCTGGAACCTATTTCAAAAACATTTATAAATTTTTACACAAATGTCTTACCTCACCCTCACAATATATGAAAACCTCTTTCTACCTTCCCACCCATCTGATATCTGAATAACTGAATGAGTGATAAGGTCTCATCCCAATTTTTGGTTCTCTTGGAAGTCAAAGTAGTTGAGAGAGTGAAGCTAGAGTGATGAGTGGAGGACATGATCCTGGTCAGTGCTTCCTAAGTGTCTGGTCACTCTCCCGCCCATTCTTCACTTTGTCTCCCTATTCTAGGCTTAGTATGACTCTAGTATTCATAGATTTTTACTTCTTTCAAAATACAAATGTTTACATACCATTTTTTTAAACTCTAGTCTCTTATACACAAAAATTGTTATTGAATGACACAAAGCATGGGGAACAACAGCTTGGAGTCCACACCCACCTCTCCCCTATGAAACTCTTCCCAAAATACATGGCAGATTTATTCTGCTCCCCATTTTGGCCTATGCCCCCAGACATCAACCCTACTGCAAAGGGAAGGCCTAAAGCTTACTTGGTCTGAGAGGAAGCTGTAGTCACAAGGGAATAAAGAAGAAGGCTCTCCAACAATGCTGAGAAATCCGGCTTTCTCACATCCTTCAAACTCTGTGCTCCAGCTCTGGGTTTAGCTTCATGCCTTTTCCAAATCCAGTATTTATACCTTTTTTTTTTTTAGCCTAAACAGCCTCAAGGCTGAGTAACCTGTAGAAGCATCCCAATTTGCTCTACCTAGGACAGTACCTGGGGCATTAGGGAGGGCCTGAAAATCAAATCAGTATGTCTCTGGCAAGCCTTAAGGCATTTTGGATGAAATTACAGATTGATGAATTGTTGACTGAAATTATGTAAACTCATAGATGAGTGGAATAGGAGGTTCAAAGAGAGAATGAGATATTATCTCTTCTTTAAATCAAGCTACTTGAGGGAATGTTAGGTGTTTCTGTTCCAGAAGTTTGCAGGCTTTGTGATAGAGAAGCATGAGCAGCCTTTGTCTTAGGGAGATTAGCAGGTCAGAGATGGAATGGAAAGATCCTTTGAAGGCAGGAGGGCCCCCATCCAGAACAGCTATCAGCCAGTTGAGGGGAGGTTCTTGGCCACTTTGAGTATATCCCTTCTATAAGAAAAGATGCAATGACAGCAAGCCAAGAAATATGGCAGGATGAAAGTTCATTTCTAACATATTATTGAATTTCCTACTTATAATAGTTCCTGGGTTGTGAGAATGAGAAGCTGATGGAAATACTGAGTATAGAAGTACTTGAATGTGATGTGGGGTGGGGGGGGTGGGTTTAATTGATCAGATTGATTATGAGGTATCCCAAAGGATTATAAGACTCAGTTTCCCAAGTTTTATAAAAAGACTGATGACCACAGGGATAGCACCATGGAGACAGGTGTCTCAAACTGGGAGAAGAAAATACTCCCTTTACTTACTTTTTCTCACTATAAATGTTGGTAGGGATGTAGGAAAATTGAGACACTAATGTATTGTTGGTAGAGCTAGGAAATCCTTTGTAACAATAATGCCAATATTGGATCTGTGTCCCAGAGACTAAAAAGAAAAAGGAAAAGGACTAATAAGCAGAGAAATACTTATTGCAGCTCTTTTTATGATGGCAAAGAATTGAAAATTGGGAGATGCCTAGAAATTAAGGAATGGATGAAAAAGTTAATATATGCTGCTGATAGAATATCATTGTATGACAAGCAGGATGCTCTCATAAAAATCTGGGAAGACTTACATGAACTGTTGCAAAGTACAGTAAGGACAAGCAGGAGATCATTATACAAAGTAACAGCAATACTGCATGATAATCAAGTATTAATGATATAGCTATTCTCAGCAATACAATCATCCCAGACAATTCTGAAGGATTTACTATGAAAAATATTATCCATTTCCAGAAAAAGAACTGATGGAGACTGAATTCAGATCAAAACATACTTTTTAAAACTTTCTTTAGTTTTCTTGGGGCCTTTTTTGGCCTGTATGTTGTTTTTTTACAACATGAGTAATATGTAAATATGTTTTATTTAACTGCATATAAGTATATATGTACATACATACATCCCAAATCAAACTGGTTGCATTCTCAATGATGGTAGGGTCATGAATGAGAAAGGGAACAATTTGGAACTTAAAACATTAAAAGACAAATGTTAAAATATGTATTTGTATGTCATTGAGAAAACCCAAAATAACTAAAAAAGAAAATTAAGTGAGGTCACCAATTCCCATATTCCTCCTAGCACATTTACATAGTACAGGCAAACCCTACAACATAGTTTGAAGGGGGTACTCCTTTCTCCCACCATTTCTTTATAAGATTCTTCTCACCACACAAAAGTGCCATTCTTTTGGCTCAAACAAGGTGCATACTTACTTTACAATCCTCCACACCTGTTTTAAATGATCCAATACTTCTATCCATCTAGGTTTTCTCCATAGCCTTAGCCCATGACCAGAATGGCACAATTCAAATGCCAGCTACTGCCATTTGGTTCATAATAAATTCCTGATAAAATCCAAGTCAGTGATAAGAAATAGAATAAACTCAGCCTGACACCCCCAGGGGCAGAATTTGGGGAAGGTGCACGCTATATACCTGATTGATAGAAGCAGAAGGATGGGCTTCTGGCATCAATTGTTAGAGACACTGGATTCACAATTGCTACAGCCTACATGAGAACCTCTTTACCTGGAGAAAGGATGTCCAAAAATACACTAACTTTAACAGCTGCACACTTGGGTCTGTAGGAGCACTGTGGTGACCTATAAAGCAGACAGAATTTTTTTTTTAGTGGGCCCTTGGATCCTGGGTCTCGCTTACCTCCTCTTGCCAAATTATGGCAGACTGCTACTTCCTGGCCCAGTAGATCTGCCACCATGAGTAATTAAATTCAATTATGTACTAAATACCAGGCAGTGGGGATATGAAGACAAAAAATAATAACTGCCCTCAAAGAGCCTAGATTCTCTTGTGGGGGTATATGGCATTTATGCTGAGTAGTAAAATAACTTTTTTTTTTTTTTAGTGAGGCAATTGGGGTTAAGTGACTTGCCCAGGGTCACACAGCTAGTAAGTGTTAAGTGTCTGAGGCCGGATTTGAACCCAGGTAGTCCTGACTCAAGGGCCGGTGCTCTATCCACTGCGCCATCTAGCTGCCCTTGAGTAGTAAAATAAAAGAGAATCTGAAGAGACAGCAAGCACTAACAAGTGGAATTAGGGAAGGCTTCACAGAGGAGCTGTCAGCTAAGCGCAGTCCTGAAGAATGATAAGAGATAGAGAAGAAGAAGGAAGAAATTAGTTTCAGGCATGGGTAGTGGTGGCTTCTACTGAATTGGGCTATATAATGTTGAGCTTAGAAAATATGGTGGAGCGGTTTGGTTAAAACAGAGTGCCTTGAATATGAAATAATGTTGACAGGGGCAGCTAGGTGGCACAGTGGGTAAAGCACTGGCCCTGGATTCAGGAGGACCTGAGTTCAAATCCGGACTCAGACACTTGATATTTAACTAGCTGTGTGACCTTGGGTAAGTAAGTCACTTAACCCCCACTGCCTCACCAAAAAAAAAAAAAAAAAAAGAAAAGAAAGAATGTTGACAAGGCAAATTGGACGCAGACTGTGGAAGTCCAGGCTGAGGAGCTCATATCAAAATCTTAGAAGGGAAAGGGAGTCACCCAAGGACTTTAAGCAGGGGAAAGACATGGTCAGAACTGTGAATTGGGAGAGTTAATTGGCAACTGTATAGAAGATTGGTTCAGGAAGGGGAAAGACTGAAAGAAGGAAGCTAAATAGGAGGTTATTGCAAGAGCCCATGAGAGAAGTTATGCAGGCCTGGATTTGAATGTTCCCTATGTGAGTGGAGAGAAGAATGTAAGGAAGAATCAGAAAGACTTTGGAGCTGATGGGATATGGTGGATGCAGGAGTAAAAATTATGGAAAGCTAAAAATTAATGGCATGGGCACTTAGAAATAAGAGTTCCCTCAAAAGAAATAGAGGTTTGGAGGAATGGTGGATTCAAGAGATAAGATAAAGAGTTTATTTTGGACATATTGAATTTGAGATGCTTACAGAACTTTCCAGGAAAAGACAAGAAGTTGTTGGTGGAAGGGGGTTCAGGAAAGGGTTTGAGAAAGAGATGAAGGTTGGCTATTTAGATTTTTAGAGATGGTACTTATACCCAGGGGAGCAAATAAGATCTCCAAGAGAGTGCCTATAGAAAGAAAAAAAGCCAGGGAAGAGTCCTAAAAAGCATCACACTGAGGAGGCAGGAGAAGAATAATGGTCCAGTAAAAGAGACTAAGAAGAAGCAGACAGGCAGGAGAACCAGGAGAGAATGGTGTCCCAGAAAGTTCAAATAAGATGTGGACTGAGAAAAAGCCATTGGATTCAGAGCTTAAGAGATTTTTGGGGAAAGACCACTGAAGAAAGAGGTTCCGTGAATTCTTGGAAGTCAGTAACTGTATAAATGCTTATGGTTAATTCTATGGCTGGTATTTTGGGTAGGGTCAGATGGAAAGCACCTGGAGCTGTCAGAACCATCCTATGTGGTTAATCCCCCAAAATCCCAAATTGTAGGACAGACAGGTTTCTTTCCTCAAGTTATGGAGATGAAGAAGGCCAGAGTACTTCCGTAGGGCAGCTGCATTTACAATAAACCCATGTGGCCAATGAGGTGGCTGGATGACACCTGATGACTTACAATGCACTACAAAGAGCTGAACAAAATTGTCACAACAATCACTGAGGCCATTCCTGACTATTTCAATGTGGTGGCCACCCAAATCCCACAGGAATGGAATGAGGTAGTCCAATTTACTGCGTTTTTTCCATTTCTGTGGCTGACTCATCAGGAGTAGTTTCTGTTTACCTAGAACTCCAGTATACTTTCACAGTAGCTTTCACAGCTACTACCTGAACTCTTTTTCTTAGTGCCATTCTGGTGGACAGAGACCTGAAAGAGGCCCCACTTCCTGAGGGCAATGACATCCACCACTACTTCAGTGACATACTGTTGGCCAGACCAGACAAGGCCATGGTGACAGAGGTCCTAGACTGGATGGTAGCTCAAACGAGGGATGAGTTGTGAGAGAATCCAAGGTCCAACCTGCTCAGTCAAATTTGGGGAATACAGTGTGTGGGAAGAGGCCAGATGAGCCTGGATGCAGTCCAGAACGCGATACTGACATTTGCTAACACAGCAGACATTGGTAGTGGGTACCAGTAGTAGCAGAGGTTTGGGCAGAATGAGTAGCACTGAAGGCAGCAAAAGCCCCAGCAGCAGAAGTTTCAAAGGTTCCAGCATTAACAGCAACAGTGCAGGGCAGCACAGTAGGAAGTGTCACAAATATCTGGAGGCTTGGTCCCACGTATCAGGGTCTCTGATTGCAGCTGCATACTTGAAGCAGGGAATACTCTCTCCCATGGGCCATAGACTCCAACTGCCAGAAATGACCTTTCCTCTTCAGAGTTATGCCACAGGGTAGCTGTCATTGGTAGCAATGCCACAATGGTTGTCCTGCTTCTTTGTCATATAAGTATGTAGCCTGAACAACCCATTCTTCTCCCTAGCTGAAAAGCAACACATAGCTAGCTAAGTTACTATCAGGAGCTGTACAGTACCTGAGGCAGGAATGGGAACTAAGAGGAGAATTTTCATTTACTAGCATTGGTCCTGAAAGTGTGACAGTGAACCCAAGGGTCCAGGCAAAGGCTTTGACCATTTGTCAATAGGGTAATGGATCTATAGAATCATAATACCCAAATTACCAAAGGATTTTATTTTGAAGAATCAAATAAAATTATAACAAAGTTCATTTGGATGAAAAAAAAATTCATCTTCATCATAGATTTCTGTCAACTCCCTAGGGATTGTGGATGTCATACTTTTGTCAGATGTTTCATTTGTTATTCTTGTATTTTTCTTGTGATTCTAACTATGCAGATTTTATTTGCTTAAAAGCTTTATTCTTTTTTAAAAAATAGTCACTATGGACTCTTTTGTTTTTATGATTTTTACAGTGATAATTATGGTGGTGTTGGTAGATAACATTTATGTAGCACTTTAAGGTTTCCAAAGTGCTTTGATCCTCAAAGCTACCTTATGTTATAGGTTTTATGATTATGCTCATTTTACAGGTGTGAAAGCTGAGGCTGAGAGAGGTTAAGTGACTTGCCCCAGTGCTACATTTAAGTACATAAGGTAGGATTCAGACTCAGGTTTTCCTTACTCCATGTTCTCTAAAGTAATAGTTCACGGGGGCAGCTAGGTGGTGTAATGGATAAAGCACTGGCTCTGGATTCAGGAGAACCTGAGTTCAAATTCGGCCTCAGACACTTGACACTTACTAGCTGTGTGACTCTGGGAAAGTCACTTAACACTCATTGTCCCGCAAAAAAAAAAAAAAAAAAGCTCACATTTGTATATCTCTTGGAGGTTTTCAAAGCATTTTAAGTACGTTATCTCATTTAATACCAACAACAGCCTTGTAAGGTAGGTGCAATTATTATTTTATAGATGAGGAAACTGAGGTTAAATAATTTAACTATCCTCCAAATGAACTTTATTTTCATTTTATTTGATTATAAGAAAATTCCTTTGTTAATTTAATTGGGAGAATATGAAATCTGTCAAGTAATTTGCGGATTATGATTCTACAGGCTCAAATAGATAAAAATAATGAATATTTCTCTAACCATTTAGATCTTCTTTTATTGCTATATACACTGTTTTGTAGCATATTTATAAAAATCCTGAGCATGTCTTGGAAGGTAAGCTCTTAGATGTTTAATGAATTATTACTTTTAATAGCATTTCAGTTCCTAGCTGTTCTTTGGGATCTTAGCAATATATAGACAAACTGCTCATTTGTGTAGATTTGTTTTAAATGCTGTGACATTGCTGAAACTATTGTCTTAATTAAAAAAAAAATACTCTGTACAAATACTAATTACTTTGTCTCCTTTTTGGTTATGTTTATTCCTTCCATTTCTTTTTCTCATCTTATTGGCATAGTTAGCATTTCTAACCCTATTTAAATAATAGTCCTTTAGATATTTGAAGACATCTTTCACAACTATCCCTACCCAAGTTTTCTCCATAGGAACTCTTCGAATAGTTGAAGATACCAAATATATCCTCCCCAGGCTAATATTCTCCAATTCTTTCAACCTTTTTCCATAAAATTTAATTTATGAACCATTCACTACCCTAGTCACAATATTGTGAATATTGTAACCTTTCACTAAAATGTAGTGCCCAGAACTGAATAGATTATGCTAGATGTGACATAAGCAGGGAAAAGCAAAGTATATTTACCATCTCCCTTGTCCTATGTATTGTGCTTATATTCTGCAATATGATTTCTGGTAGTTAGATCACACTATTTTATATTTAAATACTCAGAAAAGTAAAACATAGTCTAGTCAGATCTCCTCCATCCTGTCTACAGACACTTATTGCTTTATGTAAATTTGCATTATGCAAATTCAAGTTAATAAAGAATTCTGAAAGAAATTTACATTCCAAAACTGTTTTTGCCCTCTTTTTTGTCATGCAAAGAAGACCTGAATTCAAATGTAGCCTCAGACATTTAGATCACAGGTTTTGGTTTTTGTTCTTTTTGGTGGGGCAATGAGGGTTAAGTGACTTGCCGAGGGTCACACAGCTAGTAAGTGTCAAGTGTCTGAGGCCAAATTTGAACTCAGGTCCTCCTGAATCCAGGGTCAGTTCTTTGTCCACTGCGCCACCTAGCTGTCCCCTAAAACTTTTTTTTTTTAGGGTAATAAGGGTTAAGTGACTTGCCCAGGGTCACACAGCCAGCTAGTAAGTGTCAAGTGTTGCTTCAGACACTTAGAAGTGGTGTGAGATTAAGCAAGTCCCTAAACTCAGTTTCCTTATTTGTAAGATGGGGACATCTCCCCTATCTCCCTTGTTGTGAGGATAAAAAGAGACAATATTGAAAAAGAGATCTATAAACTTTAAAATCTTGTACAAATGCTAGTTATTATTATTAATAATTACTAATTAACTATTAATCATCACTCTTACCTTTGTATTATCTGCAAATTTGAAAAGAATGATGTCTTTAATATCTTCTGCCAAACAAGAGCCCTAAGGAATTCCACTGTGGTCCTTCATTCACGGTGACAATGCATAGAGTTATTTAACCAGATACAAATCTAAAGATTCTTTTATTTTTTGGGGGGGCAGGGGGTGGAGCAATGAGGGTTAAGTGACTTGCCCAGGGTCACACAGCTAGTAAGTGTCAAGTGTCTGAGGCTGTATTTGAACTGAGGTCCTCCTGAATCCAGGGCCAGTGCTTTATCCACTGCGCCACCTAGCTGCCCTCCTAAAGAATCTTTGAGCTGGAAAGAATCTCAGAGGCCATCTAGTGAAACCCATATCTGTAAAAGACTCATGCATCTAGCTAACTCTTCTTGCATAATCCCAAATTATTTTCCAAAATGATAGCAATAATTCATAGTTTCACTAGTGGTGAATTAACATTTCTGTCTTCTAATAGTCCCCAAAGCATGTTACTCCAATATTTACCAATCTTTGCAAATTAGATGCAAAGTGAAACCTGTTTTAATTTATTTGATTATTAGTGATTTTCAAAAAACTGCTTATTGTTATTGATAATTTGCAGGGGTTTTTTTGTGTATGAGGCAGTTGGAGTTAAGTGACTTGCGCAGGGTTACACAGCTAGTAAGTGTTAAGTGTCCGAGGCTGGGTTTGAACTCAGGTCCTCCTGAATCCAGGGCCAGTGCTTTATCCACTGCACCACCTAGCTGCCTGCAGTTCTTTTAAAAAAAAAAAACAACACGACATATTTTAATTCCTTTAATTCCTCAAACTATGGCTTACTTAAAATCTACTATTACTTGCTTACTGTAAAAATATTTTTATTAATATTTTTTATTTCTATATTACCTACATATGCCATTATATCTCACATCCCTCCCCATTCCCCATTCCAGACTCATCCCTTATAATGAGACAAAAAAGAGGGGAAAACCCAGTTCTATAAAACACAGTAATTATGACATTATAGACATTATATGACATTATGACACACTCATGGTCCTCCATCTCTGAAGAGAAGGAAGGGAAGTACAAGTTCATACTTTTTGGGACTAAACTTGGTATTTATAATTTCGCTGCATTCTTTCCATTTGCCTTAATTGTAGTCATTGTTTTCCTGGTTCTGTTGACTTAATTTTATATGAGGTTCCTATAAAGCTTCCTCTACTTTTTATTCATTTTCTCTTATAGCAGAGTCACATTCATATACTACAGTTTATTTAGTCTTTCCACAACAGATGGAAACCTAGTTTCCAGTTCTTTGCTACTACTACTACTACTACCCCCCCCCCCCAAAAAAAATGATTCCCACTGTTTTTGGTGTGGTGAACCTTTATTTTCATTACTTTCCTTCCTTGGAAGGAAGGGCACAAGCATTTATGCCAATAATTGTGCTAAGTGCTTTACAAATATCTAATTTGATTCTCTCAATAACCTTGTGAACTTAATTCCTATTATTATCTCTATTTTAGAGTTGAGTTAACTGAGGCAGAGGTTCAGTGACTTGTAAAAAGGTAACAGAGCTGGGGGGAGGGGGAGCTGCTAGGTGGCACAGAGCACTGGCCCTGAAGTTGGGAGGACCTGAGTTCAAATTTCACCTCAGATACTTACTAGCTGTGTGATCACTTAATTAACTTAAACATCCAGGGCCATTTCCACTCTTCCTGATATATATCCTGCCACTAGACCCAAATGGTTCTGGAGGAGAGACTGAACAATCCTCCTTCATTTAAATCCAATTCCCTGCAAGTTATGACATCACTCTGTTGGTCACAGTCCTCTTTGAGAATGAAGAACCAACAACAACTAGTGGGGAACAAGTATTTATTAAGCACCTACTGTGTGCCAGGCAGTGTACTAAGTGCTTTACAAATCTCATTTGATTCTCACAACAATCCTGTGAGATAGGTGCTGTTATTACCCTCACCTTACAGTTGAGGAAAGTGAGA